>NC_064924.1:616617841-617291174 GCF_023897955.1 Schistocerca gregaria | reverse complement strand
AAAACAGCTGACTAACTTCTAATTTGATAGCTGTAAGTCGAAAGGTTCGGGGTTAAGACGGGCACCTGTGCTTGAAGATTAAACGGATTAGGAAACAATATGACAATGATAAGACTTACTTCAAAGCAACCAAATTCTTAATTTCCATCGACAACCAAGATGCGATTGGATTCCAACCCGTCCCTTTTGACAATCTTATTTTGACTAAAGCCCTAGTGACAGTCGGCTGTTAATATTTTCAAAGTTAAACTGATTGTCAGTTATTAAGACCGCTCTGAAGGAACGTCTTAAAACATTACTTCTGAACATTTCTTACAAGAGAAATCAATCAGGGGAACCACGGGATCCAGCTGAAATACACCAATAATGACCCGGTCTCTCAAACACAGCACCGTACAGATTAGTACAACAGGTTGTTCAGACTATAACTAATGACTGAAAAATGTAATTACAATCAAAGAATTGATCCAGTTAACATCTAAATCTAAACACAAGGTCCTGTGCCTCAAAACTGGTTCAAAAGGCCCTGAGCACTATGGGACTTAACTTCTAAGGTCATCAGTACCCTAGAACTTACAACTACCTAAACCTTATTAACCTAAGGACATTCACACACATCCAGAGGCAGGTTTCGAACCTGCGACCGTAGCGGTAGCAGGCCCTCCTTACGCAGCTCGTGGCCTCGGCTGCTGGCACTTCGTGACCGCCTCTTGCCGCAACGCTTCCGGCAATCCCCAAACGTCGTCCCCCTCTCGGGCCAGCGAACCCCCTGTATATATCGGCAAGCAAAGACCTTCTAAGGACACAACCCACAGATAACAACTGTTCCTCCTAGATGTTGCCAATGGGGCCCCGAGAAGGATATTCGATACTACACATGAGCTAGTGGCGCCAGACAGTACAGTCTACTAACTCATTCCTACTAACGTGAATATTCCATTCTGTACTTCAGATATTACAGCCTCCACTTCTATTTTACTTTTGTTTCTCATTTATAATCATGCTAGTGATAGCTTCAGACTTATGCCTCGGCGATTGCTACAATCTTGCTTGTTCCCCTTCTAATAAATTGAAGTAATAAAAGAGTTTTTCCATTTTTTGGGTACCTGATCTACTTCCAAGCACTTAGTGCACAATTGGGTCAACACATCATACGCTGCCACAGGAGTTGCCTCTATTAATTCTTTCTTTATTCCACCCGAATCTGCTGATTTCCCATTTTTCGTATGCTTCGGAGCTTTACAAATTTCTTGCGAGGTAATCTGTCGTGTTCTTGAATGTTCGTCTTCTTCCCTCAGATTTAACATTCCATCTGTGTGAATCCCTTCCTCTCATCCGTGAGCAAGGTTTTACCTATACTTTCATGCTCATTAGAATAATACCAGGTCTATCTTTGTTTTTAACTCTCATCGTCTTCAGTACCTTCCTTGCTTTGGTTGCTCTAGTGGCCACAAACTTTTCTTCTATATAATATCCGTCTTCTGCCACGCCTCGCTTTTACCTTTAGCAATAGCCCTCTGTGCTTCATTCCATCTAGCTCCAACGTTTAACGGTTTTCACCACAGTGAGTGTTCCGGAATTTATTGTAGGCCTAATTTTTGGTCTTCACCAATTTCTCTACTTCCCCATTTCATCATTGATTTCTCCTCCCTTTTCCCATTTTTCTTAATCGTCTTCCACAGCTTTAAAGGCGGGCTCATATCTCATTGCTTTACGTGATTCACACATATTTTCTGCATTAGCACCCGTTGGTGGTTAGTGTAAGGTGACAGAGGAAGCTTGTTGAATTCTGCAAACTTAACTGATTATACCGAACTTCCGGACACTTTCGAGGCCAGTTTTTTACTTTCTGCTTCTTTCCATCTAAAGAAAAAGTATATTCTTGAAACCAGTAAGTAATGGCCTGAGATTTGACCCATATTCAGCTGCCCATAAACTCTCATGTCCTTTACAAACAATGTATTCAGTTGACGAGTTGTTGGTGTTGGACAGAGAGGAATTTAATAAGTGTATTACACGTAAGCATACAGCTGAGGACTGGGTCCATAGCCTCCTACACGAGAGTGAAAGAAGGCGATAATGGACGAGTACAGTGAAGAACATGCTGGCAGTGGTGTAGTCAAACCAGAAAGAATTATCGCTGCCATAACTAATCGTCAAAATCTTCTGCTGACTGTGAACGTCGTGTTTTCATGCAGGTAAGCGCAGGTTTTCAGGGCTTGTTCAGAGAATGGTCCTTGACTGCATAAATGAGTTTATCAGCCACGCTAGTTTCAATCGATCCTATCAAAACACAATCCCGTGGCACGAAACAGCAGCAGCCATCTGTCTACTTCATTGCATGTCTCTCGGGTAAGCAATGCACTGCCACCGAGGACTTTTCAGGTTGTTTTAACCTTGTCTGTACTGCTTTCGGTTGTCGAGCAGGGAGCTGTCGTTTACTTAACACGATGTTTCGACAGGTGATACATGCACTGTACTGTTTATAAAAAGTGAAACACTCAGAAGCAATGGTCTGCAACACGCCACGCTAAGAGGATGTCTGGAACAGAGGAACCACAATAAGTGATTTGAAAGGCAGAGAGGTGGCGTGCATCTAGGTTTAACAACGCCCTCTCGGAGTGTTACGCAACGATCAGTCGGTGCAGAGCCGTCATACGAAACGGAAACATATAAGCAAGTGCCACTATGCCTCGTCGAAGTCACAGGGTGGCATATTGGCATGTGAGAGCATTCTAACGGGGTATAGTGATCGACCCCCGTGAGGCAGGTCTGTCGTTCAGTGACACTGTGACTCGTAGAGGGCACGCTGCTTGTACAGTAATCTGCATGTGGAACGAGTGGAGACAAGAGCGGAGTGCATAGTGCTCAAAGGATAGTTTAGGACACAATGTGACCATAGCACGAGGTAACCGCCTTCTTGTCCACTTGGCCATATCAGGACAGCTTCGTCCACTGTGTGGCACGAAGCTGGAGTACTGCAACGTCATCTTCTGCCGGCTGGTCTGGTGGCACTGGTTGCCCGCATGCCATTGCGTCGGTTTCCACTAATCAGAAGCCACCAACGGAGCAATTGGCACGTCAACGCCGACACTTGACTAGTGGGTGGCAAAATGCAGTGTTTTCGGACGAGTCTCCCTTCAGCTTGTCTTAACAGTGATGGCAGCATACGCGTTCGACGTCGCCGTGGTGAACGCGATCGGGCAGACTGTATTGTTGGTCGACACTGCGGACAAACGCCAAGTGTGATTGTTTCTTGTTGCGCCATTGATTATAGCACGCGATCGCTCCTGTTACATTTTGAAGGCAAATTGAACAACTGTCGCTAAATCAGGAGGTTTTACAGCCTGAGGCACAGATATACCTGGAGGCCGTTCCACATTCCATATTTCAGCAGGACAACACTCGGCTGCATGTGGTGGGAAAGGTGCAAGACCTCTCCGAAGAATGACAGGTACCGGTGTATCCGTGATCTGCCCGTTCGCCTGACAAGTCGCCTATCGAACAAATCTGGGGTATTGTCGGTCAGCAACTCGTTCTTTCCGGTTCTCCTGCAGTCACCGTTGATGATTTGTGGACGCGCCTACAAACCGCTTGGCAGAGTACTCCCAGCTCCGTATTCAAGCGCTCTTTCATTCTATACCATGACATCTAGTGACTTTCATTGCAGGACTTAATTTCGCTACTCCATACTGAATTTCCACAGTCACAATGCATGCACAGGTCTGTAAATCTAATCATTCTGTAGTGTCATATCCCTAATCCGTGGAACAAATTTCATTGCGATCACATCTGTCAGTGTTTCAATTACTGCACACAGTGCTGCGCAATCAGCGTATTTGCTACACGGTACGTCCCATACACCTTTATCGTTCACCGTCGCTTCCTTCAACACTGGCCAGTTATACATTGATTCGGGTGGAATGGTGGGGAGATGCTATCGCCGACTGTGGGTCGTGAACTCAGGTCTCTCAGTGCTTCCGCGCCCCCTCCCCCCTCTCGGTCGACATTGGATGAGCGCTGTTGTAGCCTTGGGTGGTGGCAAAGCAATAAGAATGTACGAATAGTGTGGCTAACGCACTCTTTACCACAGTGGCATGACATCATAAACAAATCAGGTCCCTTAGCTCTAGATGATCTTTAAGTGAACTCAAAAGAGCGTTAATCTTCATTGGCGAACGAACTACAGAGTTGATGTTAAAATTTCTTAAATTTGTCCCTATTTTGGCCTACAAGAGCCGAAAAATTAAGGTTCAGACTCCAATCGGATCTCCGTCTCATAGAATCTGTTGCCTTTAAGTACAGACTGAAACGATCGCTAAACACGCTGGGCAGAATTGGTAATAGAATTATGGAAAGGGCGAAGGGTTGAAGTCAGTTTCTGTTTCGACTGTCATTTATTGTAATTTAGCAACTCTTTCACGTCTGAAGGTCTTCAACAAGAAATCTTAACAAGATAAAAATCCAATGAAGATAGCAATAAAATAATTGAAAAATAACATAGTCAAAGTGCAATACAAATGGCTGAGGGCCTTAATTAATTTCCAAAATTTTACAATGTATTACCATAGACTTTTAAAAGCAGAAGGCCCACAAGAAATCTTAAAAAAAAATAAAAAATTCAACTAAGATAGCAGTAAAACAATTTAAAACCCAAAAGTCAATATATACAAGGTACAACACAAATGGCTGAGGGCCACTATCAAGCTTCAAAATTTCAGAATATATTACCATAATCTTTAAAGGCAGAAGGCCAGTGTTTAAGCTTGAAAGATAAATTTAAAAAATTAATTTGTCCAAATTTTAGGAAACAAACAATAACCACAAGCCTAAAATTCAAAATAGCTGACAACAGATAATTGAACACCGGTGGCACTCAGAAGGCCTCCAGGGAGGTACGTCAAAAACAGGGTATAAAATACTTTATGGCGGGAACATTATCCATGCGGGCTGACAGACTTCAGGTGTTCAACTTGCTGCGGTAAACTTTCAGTATTAGAAATGACTCACACTCTATGGTCCAACGTCCAAAGGACCACAGGGCGTTGGTGCGTTGGATGACAGCTAGTCGCATACTGATACCGGTCTCTATGAGTAGGTTTGTGGCAAATTCTTTGCCCTACCCATAGTGCCATCAATGTGTTTGTAAACAAGAACATCCTAAAAATGGAGCTTTCCATCAACATTCCCTTCTGCTAGACGATCGAAATGCTGTGTCGAGCTGTAAAACTAATTCTTTGTTAGGAACTGTGTTGTTGGTAATTGTTGGTAAGGCGGGTACTAGGTTGAGATTCATTGGGAGAGTCCTTAGAAAATGTAGTCCATCAACACTCATTCCACCTATACTTGAGTATTGCTCATCAGTGTGGGATCCGGACCAGATCGGGTTGACGGAGGAGATAGAGAAGATCTCAAGTGGCAGACTCTGCAAGAGAGGCGCTCTGCATCGCGGTGTAGCTTGCTGTCCAGGTTTCGAGAGGGTGCGTTTCTGGATGAGGTGCCGAATATATTGCTTCCCCCTACTTATACCTCCAGAGGAGATCACGAATGTAAAATTAGAGAGATTCGAGCGCGCACGGAGTCTTTCCGGCAGTCGTTCTTCCCGCGAACCATACGCGACTGGAACAGAAAAGGGACAGTGGCAAGTAAAGTGCTCTCCGCCACACACCGTCGGGTGGCTTGCGGAGTATAAATGTAGATGTAGAATTGCTGCATTATGATATTACCAGTCTATCCCCATACCCCCCATTTACCTTTCCAGAGCGCAGTAAGCAGTGACTAAACTCGTGTGTTTTATTTAGTAACCAGAGCTCTTACGTGGTGCAGGTGTTAGCAAACCGCAGTTGATGGCAGCTTCCGCTGTGCTGTCGGTGAGGGTGCCGGACCCTCGCCAGGATAGCAATCTGTGCCGGCGCGATACGGAGCCTGGGTTAATTATAAGTGCGGTGGCGGTGGGAGGGCCGCCTGCTATCGCGCCGGCCTTTATCTCGCCTCGGGACGACCACGCCCTACCGCCATTCGATCCCTTGACGTGCGATACCGGTCATGTTTCGGTGGCTGTGGCCGCCGTTACGGCTTCCGTGAAGGAACCCGACCACCTTCAGGTCGCTGGCGTCTCAACCTTGCTCGTAGGGTGCACCCGTAACAGGGGGTACGAATGGCACCGACGTCCAAAGAACCTGTTAAAGAACTTCCTCCTCTGCTAGAGGCAGTGTGCCATGGATCACTGACGGATCGAGTAGTTTCTTTGATTTTGGGTCATCAGTCTTCATACTGGTATGATGCGGCCTGTCACGAATTCTTCTCCTGTGCAAACCTTTTGATTTCTGAGTAACACTTCCAAGCTACATCCTCAATTATTTTTTGGGTGTATTCCAGTCTCTGTCACGCCCTACAGTTCTTTTCCTCTCTACAGCTCCATGTAGTAGCATAGAAGTCACTCTTTGATGCATTAAAAGATGTCCTACCATACTGTTCCGTCATCTTAAAAAATCCGCCTCGATTGCACAAACTACCTGGTGTTTACCTAGGTTTCAGCGTGGGTAACCACGCCTTTGTCAGAACAAATATAAAACAGCTATATTAGCAGAATCTTCTGTCGGTTCTTGGTAGAACAACATTATAATAATAAATGAAAAAGCACCAGTTTGCTTTTGTTCTACAATATCACTTTTATTGCTAACCGGTTTTCGGCTCACAAGGCCATCTTCAGACATTTACTAAGTATTATCACCAAAGAAGTTAAATGTTAGCAGACAACATTGGAAGAGAAGTAACACATCTAGAGTGAAGTAGAAACATAGAGTACGTAACATCTTTGCAATGAAATAGTAAAAACTGAACAGTACCTAAATATCAATGGAGTTGACAGGAAAATCTTTAGCACAAATTAGGAATAGCATGCCTACATAACAGTTTCTATTAATAAACAAAACTAATAAAATAAGATAAAATTAGTACTAGACAAGGCTGCATCAAGAGGTATCAAACATGTAGAGTGCTACACAACCAATTCATTATGTATTCTGTATTTACATTGACAACTGTCTCTTCTTTTTCAATTGGTTGTATATCACTCTAAATGTTTCATACTTCTTGATGCAGCCTTGTCTAGTACTAATTTTATCTTATTTTATTACTTTTGTTTATTATTAGAAACTATTATGTAGCCATACTATTCCTATTTTGTGCTAACGGTTTTCCTGTCAACTCCATTGATATTAGGTACTGTTCAGTTTTTACTATTTCATTGCAATGATCTTACGTACTGTATGTTCCTACTTACTCTAGATGTGTTACTTCTCTTCCAATGTTGTCTGCTAACATTTAACTTCTTTGGTGATAATACTCAGTAAATGTCTGAAGATGGCCTTGTGAGCCGAAAACCGGTTAGCAATAAAAGTAATATTGTAGAACAAAAGCAACCTGGTGCTTTTCATTTATTATAAAACAGCTAGCCTAAATAGGCATAGCCAAAGGCTAAAATCAACACCTACAGCGGCAAGACCCCATAATTTTTTTTTTACAAATACACCGTATATATGTACCAAGTCAATAATATTACTTATCTCAGCCCTGTGTGTGCTGCCTCGCCCCAGCCAACGTACTATGGTCACAGGCTCTGCACCGAACTGAGGCACCGTAGGCTGCTCAGATGCGCGGCTGTCGAAATTACTGCGCATGCGCGCGGCCAGGAAACGCTCTTCTTATGCATGGGAGCGGGATTACAATGTCAAAACGGGTCGGGACCTAATTGATTGCCAAAAGTACTCGCACAAATAGCAAATTGAGCAGATGATTAAAGCGATGATGTGGGAATTAAGACATATTTAATAGCAACGCACGAAAAATTTTTTGCACGGATGGTAAATGAGCCACAAGCTAATATGGAGGCCCTAGAATTAGGTAGAAATTACAACTAAACTAAAAAGATAACTATACCAAGGACGTTATTGTTAAAGGATAAAACCGCACTAATAATATTTACAGCAGAAACAACCATAGTCGCTACATCGCCATAATATTAAGCGGCCGACCAGGCCGTAATCAGAAGACGTTAAAGATTTATAACATACCTTGGCTCCATGATCTTATAATTACAGAGAAGCCAACGAAGATACGTAAAATATCTCCTAAAATCGCGCAGGAATAAGAAAATACAAATGGTGTTCTTCTTGGCTAACCAAACCCTCAACACAGTAGGAAGGAAAACGTACCAAAATGGGGGAGGGGGGGGGGGGAACAATCAACATCGTGCGTGCTCGTGCATCAACCAACTTCCACGTCATGCAACGTAATGTGAAGAATTAAGTAAGGGACCGAAACCTTCAAAGAAATTTCTGTTTTTTAGTTGGAGCTGATCGTTAAAGACATCGTCTTTGGCATACTGCAGGTGTTTAAAAATTTGCGATTTCTCTAATATGTCCAATTTTCAACCCTTAACTTCAGCATGAAGCAACTCGATATTATACAGAGGACTCGGCTCCTGAGCCATTTGTATAACGTGTTCTGCGATACTTACGATTGCCGACGTGCTGCAGTGGTGAAAGTTCTTAAGTTCCTTCATCTTCTTGGTGTTTGTCATGTGTTCTTTTCCTCGCCAATCCTGCGGAGAACCTCCTCATTCCTAATTTTCAGCATTCGCATGTAATACAGCACCTCAAATATTTCGATTTTTTCTGTTCCAGCCTTCCCACCATCCACGTTGCAATACCACACGTTGCTGTACTCTAAACGTACAGTCTCTGAAATGTCTTCCTCAAGTTAAGGGTTGTGTCTCTTTATGCCCTCCTTGCCCCGTCCGTCATGGTCTGTTTTGCTACCTAGGTAAAAACTTCCTTAACTTCTTATACATCGTGATATCCAAATCTGATGTTCAGTTTCTTGTTTTTCTTATTTCTACTAATTGTTATTACTTTCGTCTTTCTTGGATTTACTCTCAGTCCAATTCTGCACTCATTAGACTATTCATTACATTCAGCGGATCCAGTAATTCTTCTGTTTGACTGAGGACAGCAATGCTATGAGCGAATCTTATCACTGATGTCCTTTCACTTCGAATTTTGATAACACTCTTGAACCTTTCTTTTATTTCCTTTATTGCTTCTTTAATACCTACATCCCTGTCTTGCACCCTTTTTAATCCGAGCACTTCGTTCTTGGTTTTCGTAACTTATTTCTACCTTTTCGTTCTTGTACATATTGATACACAACTAGCTCTTTATACTCATGAAGTAATAAGTGCTATCGACAGAGGATGACAAATTGATTACATATTTTTTGATTTCCAGAAGGCTTTCGACGCCGTTCCTCACAAGAGTCTTCAAACCAAACTACGTGGCTATGGAATATCGCCTCAGTTGTGCGACTGGATTCGTGATTTCCTGGCAGAAACGTCGCAGTTTGTAGTAATAGACGGAAAGTCATCGAGTGAAACAGAAGCAATATCCGGCGTTCCCCAAGGAAGTGTTATAGGCCATCTATTGTCCCTGATCTATATTAACGACATAGGAGACAATCTGAGTAGCCGTCTTAGATTGTTTGTAGATGATGCTGTCATTTACCGTCTTGTAAAGTCATCAGATGATCAAAACGACTAGCAAAATGATTTAGATAAGATATCTGTATGGTGCGAAAAGTGCAACTGACCCCGAATAAAGAAAAGTGTGAAGTTATTCACATGAGTACTACAAGAAATCACCTAAATTTCGATTACGCGATAAGTCACACAAATATGAAGGCTGTAAATTCAGCTAAATACTTAAGGATTACAATTACAAACAACCTAAATTGGAACGATCTCGTAGATAATATTGTGGCTAGAGGAAACCAAAGACTGCGATTCATTTCCAGAACACACAGAAGGTGCAACAGGTCTACTAAAGAGACTGCTTACACCACGCTTGTCCACCCTATTCTGGAGTATTGCTGTGCGGTGTGGGATCCGCATCTGGTGGGGACTGACGGATGACATCGAAAAAGTACAAAGAAGGGCTGCTCGTTTTGTATTAGCACGAAATAGGGGAGACAGTGTTACAGACATGATACGTGAATTAGAGTGGCAATCATTAAAACAAAGGCGTTTTTCTTTGCGACTGGATCTTCTCATGAAATTTCAATCACCAGTTTTCTCCTCCGATTGCGAAAACATTTTGTTGGCACCCACTAACATAGGGAGAAATCATCATAACGATAAAAATAAGAGAAATTAGGGCTCGCACAGAAAAATTTTAGTGCTCGTTTTTCCCGCGAGCCGTTCGAGAATGGAACGGTAGAATGGTTCAAATGGCTCTGAGCACTATGGGACTCAAAATCTGAGATCATAAGTCCCTTGGAACTTAGAACTATTTAAACCTAACTAAGCTAAGGACATCACACACATCCATGCCAGAGGCAGGATTCGAACCTGCGACCGTAGCAGTCGCGCGGTTCCAGACTAAAGCGCCTAGAACCGCTCGGCCACACCGGCCGGCCGGAACGGTAGAGAGACAGCTTGAAGGTGGATCATTGAAGCCTCTGCCAGACACTTTAATGTGAATAACAGAGTAATCACGTAAATGTAGATGTAGATTGTATATTACGAGTCTTTCTCTGTTGCTTTTCCCTACTTTCTTCAGACCTTCGAACATCAAGCGCTTTAGTGAATGTCATCCCCGTTTTCAAAAAGGGCCGTTGAACCGACGCTCAAAACTGTAGGCCTACATCGCTGACATCAGTACGATATAGAATTCTGAAACCAGTTTTGCGGTCGCTTACTGTAACATTATGACAGCAGCCGGGTGATGCGGTGTTCCTCGACTTACGGAAAGTTGTCGATTCAGTTCCACTCTACCACCCAATGAACAAAATAAGAGCGCACATAATAGTAGACCAGCTGTGTGATTGGACTGAAGAGTTTCTAGCAAACAGAACACAGCGTGTCATTCTTGAGGGAGAGAAATTATCAAATGTAAAACTAACTTCGCGCATACACCAAGGTAGTGTTAGAGGAACATTACTTTTAAAAATATGTATGAATATGACGCAGTGAATAACGTCGTAAGTTCATTGCAGTTTTCCTCAATTTTTTTTTGTAAACAGAGAAGTTGCAGAGCTAGTAAATTGTGCTGGAATATGGAGTCGACCCTAGCTGTAAGGATTGGTAGTTGACCTTCAACATAAAAGGCATCAACAGGCAGAACGAGTCATTATTGCCTGATTTGTCGATTGTGCGACCATCACTGGAAGCACTCACATCCACTGTATATCCAGCGTGTGCGTACGTTCGTATAGTACCCCAGTAGGGTATACCCGAAGCCACTTTTACCAAGTATTCTCGCCGTTGTGAACGACACGCTGTGCTTTGTTTCCTCTAAACTCTTCTTCAGTCCAATCAGCTCTCTGATTTGAAGTGGAACGAACACAAAACTAATCGCAGCTAAGGCAGATGCCAGACAGATTCATCAGAAGAATAATCAGGAAGTGGAATTAACCCCAAAGGTGCTGGTTTCAAAAACTCTCTTCAGTTAATACATATTGCTTGTCAGCCTGGGACCCGTGCCAGACTGGATTGATTGAGGGACTGGACAAGACACAAAGAAGGGCAGCCCTTTTCGCTAAAGGTTCATTTAGTGAGCGTGAAAGGTCACGGAGATGCTCTCCCAACTCCATTAGAAGACGCTAAATGAAAGGTGTTTTGTAGCAGGGTGTGGTTGACTGGTTTACTGTAAAATATCGAGAGCGTAAGTTTTTAGAAGAGTGAACCAACATATTGCTTCCTCCTACGCGAAGCTCCAAAAAATTCGAACACACACGGAATCTTACCAACAATCGTTCTTCCAGCTAACCATTCGGGATTGAAACTGGAAAAGATGGAAATGACAGTGGCACACTAAAGACCCTCCATTACTCACCATTGGTAGTTTGAAGAGTATAAGGTACAGATATACTACTCTGCATGAGTTCGTAGGTGTTGACAGTGGCATTACATACTTCTGCGTGACAGGCCTGCGCTATAATCCTCTTCTGATCGTTCAGCAAGCCTGTGCCGTGTTTCGGTGTAAAAGGAAGTTCTCCTATGCTTTGTTTGTTTTGTTTTTTGGAGAAGGGATCTTTTGAGTAAAATGTTGGTAGAATGTCTTTATTGATCTGATATAAAAGCCGATAGCACAAGGTGGGCACAAGGTGGGGGAATGCCGTAGAACAAGTCAGAAGCAGTATATTGTTGCCATTGTATTCTTGAGATGGCTTAGAAACATACACCAATAGGAAGGCAGATTTGTGGTCTCTTACCTCAGGGTACTTACGCTTTATCATTAAAAATGGAAATTAATAATATCCTCTGTTTCATTACCAAATCAAATTAATGTTCAAACAGGAGCAATGGATAATATTATACATCGACGCCAGAAGCGAGAGTGATACCTGCTATTGTGGTATTCTTTCATATCAATAGTAAACCTTTAATTAATCGTCTTTCGTGATCACGAGGGCTTGGCGAAGTTAGCGAATCCGTTTTTCAGTAATCCAATGAATCTCTGAGGTGAAATTCTACTTCAAAAATTACACAAAGATAATTCGCAGTTGTTATAAGGTAGAAGGAATGTGTCATTAGAACTTTTCACAATTTTCACTTTCCTCCTTTGGCAAATGAAACGGACTTTGCTGCCATAAAATGTACTATAGTATCTGTAAGTAGTATAGATAATGAAATGTACGCATGTTTTGTTGTTTCGGCATAAAAGGCGAGTCCCCTCAGTAGATAGTCAAATCCAAATGTCTGGTGGAAAAATTTATACCTATCTTGATTATTTATGTTCAGTATAGGTGGTCCATGGGTTCACATTTCTGAGATGATATGAAAAGGTTGGACAACAAACAAAAACCTTGCGTAATGCTTATTTGGCCGGCCGCGGTGGTCTCGCGGTTCTAGGCGCGCAGTCCGGAGCCGTGCGACTGCTACGGTCGCAGGTTCGAATCCTGCCTCGGGCATGGATGTGTGTGATGTCCTTAGGTTAGTTATGTTTAAGTAGTTCTAAGTTATAGGGGACTAATGACCACAGCAGTTGAGTCCCATAGTGCTCAGAGCCATTTGAACCAATGCTTATTTATTATCATTCCCCATAAAACCAAAACATATTGCTCTACTTCGACGTGACTTAATCTGTGTTGCTACCATATTATTTTTTGAAATCAAGTCACCTGAAACTGTTGCTTCTGTCGTTCTGCTAGTGATTTTCTCGACTCACCGAAAATTCTCCAGAGCAGCCCAAATCTCCCTACTTTCCTGTGAGACCGCTATTCTTATTATGTTGGCTCGTGAGGTCATTATTACCGCATCAGCCAAGCCCTACGTCAGAATTATGAAGTAGTTTGTAATCAGATGATCATTTGTACAATTTCCAATGACAACGAAGGCCAATTTTCAGTATGATTCAGTAGAACAAAACAGAATTCTTGGATCCTGATATACTGCTAAATTTGTTTCCATAAAGACATGATTGTAATGCATAGATTGAAGTGGGGTGACAAGGTGACACGCAACTACAAACACACAAAAATGAAAACCGCAACAAAAGTGTCAAAACGAAAGTTAAATAAAATATGATCCATAGATGCAGCGAAAGATCGAATATTAATGATAGGTCGCAAACATGGACCTATATTTGTCTAGGACACAGTGTTGATTACGTTCTAGATGCATTTATATAGATGCTTTCATTAATTAATTAATATTACTATTTAATGCGGCGTTTGAACGTTTGTAAGGATATCAATTTTTTGACTTCGTCGCAACCAGTTTTCTAATTGTAGTCGAATAACACAATTCGAAATTGTATGAATGTAGACTTCCTTGGCGCACAGTGCTGCTGAGAAGCTTTTGTGTCTCCAGCCAAGAGACAGTGATGAGACGCTGACACGTTTCAACGACTGCCACACTCATAATCTTCTTGTGAAGGCAGAAGATGATGATTGACAGTTGTCGAAACGTTGCAGCATCTCAGCACCACCACCTGTCAGTTAATTGTCAGCTGCCCCAAAAATTCACCTTAGACCTCGTGTTGAGTATACTTATCCCTGTTTATTTATTCCAAGAACCATCTTACTGCAGGTTACCATACATTACTGTAACTCTTTATTTACACAGTCTTAATAATCGGTTAACTACTGTTTGTTTCAGAAGGCAAATGTAACACAAATTACAGTTGAGCGCCCCATTAAGGACTGGCATTCAAATTCTTGTCCGATCACCCAGATACAGGTTTTCCATCGGTCTCAGTCTCCCCATCCTTGTCCTGTTCGGAACTGCGCTCCATCTGTAATGAAGTGATCACGTCATTCCTTACTTTGTAGCAGAGCGTAGCTATGGACAACTTCTTCTTTTCTTGCTACTGCCTTTATCCCTCATTGTGCGCAGGGTCGGCAGGGTTGAATACGGAATTGGTATGGTTAATTTTAAGGGATGACCGGATGCCCTTCCTGCCGCCACCCCATACCCTCCGGGACGGAAGTAGTGTACCCCAGCTGTCTGCGTGTAGTGTAGAGTGCGAATGTGTTTCAAATGTCTGCGAGTTATGTAAATGAGGCGGAAGTGGGGACCAGCCCGGCATTCACCTAGTAGATGTGGAAAACCGCCTAAAAATCACATCCAGGCTGTCTGGCACACCGGCTGTCGGCGTTAACCCGCCAGGCGGATTCGATACGGGGCCGGCGGGCTCACCCGAGTCCAGGAAGCAGCGCGTTAGCGCTCTCGGCTACCCTGGAAGGTCTAGCTGTGGACAACGTAACAAGCTATTTATCTTATACTGGGAGTATACCCCATTGAAAACGGCCAAAGTGTACAAAGAAGGAAAATGCAGTGCCTATTTTGACGAACATCTACTAGCATGAGTTTCTTAGAAGTAGATACCTTAGGGGTTGCGAAGCAACTCAAATCGCTTGATACGGGTAAGTCTTCAGGTCCAGATTGTATACCGATTAGGTTCCTTTCAGATTACGCTGATACTATAGCTCCCTACTTAGCACTCATATACAACCGCTCGCTCACCGATAGATCTGTACCTACAGATTGGAAAATTGCGCAGGTCGCACCAGTGTTCAAGAAGGGTAGTAGGAGTAATCCATTTAACTACAGACCTATGTCATTGACGTCGGTTTGCAGTAGGGTTTTGGAGCCTATACTGTATTCAAACATTATGAATCACCTCGAAGGGAACAATCTATTGACACGTAATCAGCATGGCTTCAGAAAACATCGCTCTTGTGCAACACAGCTAGCTCTTTATTCGCACGAAGTAATGGCCGCTATCGACAGGGGATCTCAAGTTGATTCCGTATTTCTCGATTTCCGGAAAGCTTTTGACACCGTTCCTCATAAGCGACTTCTAATCAAGCTGCAGAGCTATGGGGTATCGTCTCAGTTGTGCGACTGGATTCGTGATTTCCTATCAGGAAGGTCGCAGTTCGTAGTAATAGACGGCAAATCATCGAGTAAAACTGAAGTGATATCAGGTGTTCCCCAGGGAAGCGTCCTGGGACCTCTACTGTTCCTGATATATATAAATGACCTGGGTGACAATCTGAGCAGTTCTCTTAGACTGTTCGCAGATGATGCTGTAATTTACCGTCTAGTAAGGTCATCCGAAGACCAGTATCAGCTGCAAAGCGACTTAGAAAAGATTGCTGTATGGTGTGTCAGGTGGCAGTTGACGCTAAATAACGAAAAGTGTGTCATGATCCACATGAGTTCCAAAAGAAATCCGTTGGAATTCGATTACTCGATAAGTAGTACAATTCTCAAGGCTGTCAATTCAACTAAGTACCTGGGTGTTAAAATTACGAACAACTTCAGTTGGACGAACCACATAGATAATATTGTCGGGAAAGCGAGCCAAAGGTTGCGTTTCATTGGCAGGACACTTAGAAGATGCAACAAGTCCACTAAAGAGACAGCTTACACTACACTCGTTCGTCCTCTGTTAGAATAT
Organism: Schistocerca gregaria; assembly: GCF_023897955.1. Classification (NCBI taxonomy): domain Eukaryota; kingdom Metazoa; phylum Arthropoda; class Insecta; order Orthoptera; family Acrididae; genus Schistocerca; species Schistocerca gregaria. The sequence continues at coordinate 617,275,209 of NC_064924.1, read as the reverse complement.
TGCTGCGCGGTGTGGGATCCTTACCAGATGGGATTGACGGAGGACATCGAAAGGGTGCAAAAAAAGGGCAGCTCGTTTTGTATTATCACGTTATAGGGGAGAGAGTGTGGCAGATATGATACACGAGTTGGGATGGAAGTCATTAAAGCATAGACGTTTTTCGTCGCGGCGAGACCTTTTTACGAAATTTCAGTCACCAACTTTCTCTTTCGAATGCGAAAATATTTTGTTGAGCCCAACTTATATAGGTAGGAATGATCATCAAAATAAAATAAGAGAAATCAGAGCTCGAACAGAAAGGTTTAGGTGTTCGTTTTTCCCGCTCGCTGTTCGGGAGTGGAATAGTAGAGAGATAGTATGATTGTGGTTCGATGAACCCTCTGCCAAGCACTTAAATGTGAATTGCAGAGTAGTCATGTAGATGTAGATGTAGATGTTTCTCAAAGATGAGGGTTCTAATTTATCGGCTGACGATGACAAGCGACTGCACTACATTCTCTGCAGTTGTTCAGTGGCGTACTGTGTTCAAACCACAAGAACCTACCAAGGATTTATATCTGAATGCGTAGTGTGTTAATAGTGTAAGCGCAGATATTATGATCAATGGTTCCTTAATATGTATCCACTTCAGAGTGTTAGTGTTATTTTTCTGAATCTAACAGTCGTCTGCCAAACTCGTAACATAATTTACTGCCTCATGTTTTCCGCACTGTCGTAGCTGCACCTATTAGTGTACTAAGTCTGTTAGTATAGACTAACCGTTTTACGTGCGCCCGTCCTCACTTCAACACATGGCTTGTTGCCCAGAGGAAAACATGCGTTGATGGTTTGCTCTTGTCACGTGTCCTTGGAGATTCTCATCAAACTAAAAACATACAGTAAATACTGATATAATGTTTCCCTATCACCAGTGCTAAGTCACCAATGAAAATCTCTGCACTTATACTCCTAACCTTTGTGTATATGAAGAACACCACTGCCAGGAACGATGGAAGTATTCATTAGTGGAAGTGTCACGTGATTGATCATACGATAGATTCTCGAGTAGTAATGATTACAGTGGTCAAATGGCGTTATAGTCTGTCGGATAACATCAGCTAGTATAGAATTTGTAGTCTATGATGTGGTTCACCAAATGTGGCCCTATTGCATCGGAGTACCTCTTCAACACAGTGCAAAGTCGTTGTAACAGTCTGAGTGTTTCAAACTTCACACTATTGATAGTCTTGTTTGACCGGTGGGTTATGCGCCCAGATGAAAACCATTTCCGAAGATGTCAATTAGCCTTGGGATACATTTGAAACACGCCAAAACAGGGAGGATGGTAACTGAAACAGATGAGCGGCCACATACGGTGGTTAATTGTCCACCAAGCTCCTGTCAGCTCAACAGTAACCGCCCCGACTCGGCAGAACTACAGAAAATTTCTCCAGCTGCAAGAGTCCTTTGAATACAGAGTGTCTACGTGCAATTGTCGCAAGAGGTGAACAATGATACAGAAATGAATGAAGGCGAAACTGAAGAAATGCGCAGATCGCTTAACAGAGGTAAAGTCGCAGAAACTGGTTTATCGGTCCTCAGATTCTAAATTGAATGCGCGAAGGAACTACCGCCTCTCCTAACATTAGTGAACAATAAATCAGTGGATTAATGGGGCGTGTCACGAGACTGGTAAACGACTTTACTCGTTTAGTCTGTGAACAGTGCTTCAAGATCGTCACGCAGAACTATAGACCGGTCTTGATGACAACAGTTTCTTGCAGAACAACGAAACATATATAGTGCAACTTCAATTTTTCAGGTGACTGGACAATTAAGTATAGAATTAATATAGTTTTATATACATGATTACTTTAATAGTGAATCACAGATGATACTAAGAGGACGTTGTACAGCCTTGCTCATAAAATTCCAGTAACCGGAGTTCCAAAAGAAGTTCATAAGTATACTTCTTCCTCCAATACATTTGTCAGACAAAAATAAGTGAATCACGCGAATAGTAATGAGGAATGAAAAGAAACTTCATGTGGTGAGAGGGCATGTGATATTATTTTAGTGATTACTATATCGAACCACATTCGCTAGCTTGTCAGTAAGAGTAGTGGCGTACTGCTGTAATCCAAGCTACTGGGAGGCCGTTGAAAACACCCACAGGTTCGGCCGCCTTGTGAGCTCCAAAGCGTCCGCGGTGCGTTCTTGTGCATCAGCCGGGCGACTCGGCCTGTCCTGGAGGGATGTATGGGATTCTTCGCGTCTCTGGAAGTGGCCTCATCTTCAACCGACGACGTGATGCAACGTGTGCGACAGCGCACGAAGCTGTAGATGCATTACGTTAATATATTGCTATATATGATGTGTACTGAAGATGATTAATGAATAATACTGTGAAGATAATGAAACTTGAAGAATTCATGTGAAAATAATAGGGTCGCTCCCCCCTCTCCGAGAAGTTGCTGACGCTCGTAAAGGCTCGGCTACAAGTGTAAAGACATGCGAAGGCGCTCATCTGAATGGGGCGCGGAGGTAGACACCGTTCAACCGCACAACAATGTAAACAGTAATGAAATTCTAAACTCAGATTGGAATTTATACCGCAGAGACAGGCTGGAGAGTGAAGAGGGAGGCGTGTTTATAGCGATAAGAAGTGCGATAGTATCGAAGGAGATCCGAAATGTGAAATAATTTCGGTGAAGGTCACGCTTAAAGCAGTTAACAAGAAAAGGGAAACAGCGATCATAAAGCGGTTACTGCATCGATGATTTCAGCCGTAAATAGAAATGTTAAAAAAGTGTGGAAGATTTTTGTGTTTAGCAAAAGTGACAAACAGCTGATTTCAGAGTACCTGATGGCTCAACACAAAAGTTTTGTCTCAAGTACAGATAGTGTTGAGGATCAGTGGACAAAGTTCAAAACCATCGTACAATATGCGTTAGATATGTGCCAAGCAAGATTGTAAGAAATGGGAAAGAGCCACTATGGTACAACAACCGAGGTATAAAACTGCTGCGGAATAAAAGGGAAATTCATAGCATACATAAACAAAGCCAAAGCCTTGCAAACAAACAAAAATTACGCGAAGCGAAATGTATTGTGAGGAGGGCTATTCTAGAAGCGTTCAATGAATTCGAAAGTAAAGTTCTATGTACTGACTTGGCAGAAAATACTAAGAAATTTTGGTATTATGTCAAAGCGGTAGGTGGATCAAAACAAAATGTCCAGATACTCTGTGACCAGAATGGTACTGAAACAGAGTTTGACAGACTAAAAGCCGAAATACTAAATGCCTTTTTCCAAAGCTGTTTCACAGAGGAAGACTGCACTGTAGTTCCTTCAAAAAAAAAAAATGGTTCAAATGGCTCTGAGCGCTATGCGACTCAACATCTTAGGTCATAAGTCCCCTAGAACTTAGAACTACTTAAACCTAACTACCCTAAAGACATCACACACACCCATGCCCGTGGCAGGAATCGAACCTGCGACCGTAGCAGCCCCGCGGTTCCGGACTACAGCGCCAGAGCCGCACGGCCACCGCGGCCGGCACTGTAGTTCCTTCCCTAGATTGTCGCACAGATGGCAAAAAGGTAGATATCGAAATAGATGACAGAGGGATAGAAAAACAATTAAAATCGATCAAAAGAGGAAAGGCCGCTGGACCTGATGGGATACCAGTTCGATTTTACACCGAGTAGAAGGAACTTGTTCTCCCCTTCTTGCAGTGGTGTACCGTACGTTTCTAGAAGACAGTAGCGTTCCAAAGGATTGGAAAAGGGCACAGGTCATCCCCGTTTTCAAGAAGGGACGTCGAACAGATGTGCGGAACTATCGACCTAAATCTCTAACGTCGATCAGTTGTATAATTTTGGAACACGTACTATATTCGAGTATAATGGCTTTTCTGGAGACTAGAAATCTACTCTGCAGGAATCAGCATGGGTTTCGAAAAAGACGATCGTGTGAAATCCAGCTCGCGCTATTCGTCCACGAGGCTCAGAGGGCCATAGACACTGGTTCCCAGGAAAATGCCGTGTCTCTTGACTTTCGCAAGGCGTTCGATACAGTTCCCCACAGTCGTTTAATGAACAAAGTACGAGCATATGGACTATCAGACCAATTGTGTGATTGGATTGAAGAGTTTCTAGACCACAGAACGCAGCATGTCATTCTCAATGGAGATAAGTCTTCCGTGGTAAGAGTGATTTCAGGTGCGCCACAGGGAAGTGTCGTAGGACCGTTGCTATTCACAATATACATAAATGACCTTGTGGATGACATCGGAAGTTCACTGAGGATTTTTGCGGATGATGCTGTGGTATACCGAGAGGTTATAACAATGGAAAATTGCACTGAAATGCAGGAAGGTCTCCAGAGAATTGACGCATGGTGCAGCGAATGGCGATTGAATGACAATGTAGACAAGTGTAATGTGCTGCGAATACATAGAAAGAAAGAGCCCTTATCATTAAGTTAAAATATAGCAGGTCAGCAGCTGGAAGCAGTTAATTCCATAAATTATGTGGGAGTACTCATTAGGAGGGATTTAAAATGGAATGATAATATAAAGTTGATCGTCGGTAAAGCAGATACCAGAGTGAGATTCATTGGAAGAATCCCAAGGAAATGCAATCCGAAAACAAAGGAAGTTGGTTACAGTACGCTTGTTCGCCCACCACATGAATACTGCTCAGCAGAAGAGATAGAGAAGATCCAACGGAGAGCAGCGTGCTTCGGTACAGGATCATTTAGCAATCGCGAAAGCGTTACGGAGATGACAGATAAACTCCAGTGGAAGACTCTCCAGGACAGACGGTCAGTAGCTCGGTACGGGCTTTTGTTGAAGTTTCGAGAACATACCTTCATCGAGGAGTCAAGCAGTATATTGCTCACACCTACGTATATCTCGCGAAGAGACCATGAGTTTAAAATCAGAGAGATTAGAGCCCACACAGAGGCATACCGACAATCCTTCTTTCCACGAACAATACGAGACTGGAGTAGAAGGGAGAACCGATATAGGTACTCAAGGTACCCTCCGCCATACACCATCAGGTGGCTTGCGGAGTATAGATGTAGATGTACATGAGACCCCACTTATCAAGATGACGTTGCACGCCCTCTGACCAGGATGCAGACAGTTTATAGAGACAAGTGCTAGTTGAAAAATGGCACCACTATGCTGTCACATGACATGTACTCTGTTATACAGTTATTAAATTTAATAGTTGGATGTGAAGTTTTTTTCAGTAACTGTAAAATTTTACCATGAGTGAGAAGTGTGGGCTCTGTTGTGGGTTTGTGTGTAGTGGTTTACGGTGTGGGATTTGTTCAGAGTCTTTTCGTTAGGGTGATTGGAGTGGGGAAGCCAGTGGGTATTCTAGCGAGATCCTTTCCTGGGAATGCAGAATCTCTACTAGAAATAAGTTGATAGAGGAGCAGAAGCATAAGATCTGTGCCCTTAAGGTGCAGTTACAACGCGAAAAGGAGGAATTACATAGGCTGAGGAGAGTGAAGATTGGTGGGGAATGGGAACTGGCAGTTGGCAAGAAGGCAGCTAGGAGGCGGAGGTATTCAGACAGTTATATTTGGCTTATGTGCAATAGATTGACCAACTGTCAGAGTTGAGTGGAGCCTCTTGTAGCTGTAGATGTAGGCAACATGCAGCCATCCTCAGCAGTTAGGAGGCCTAGGTCAGTTGCAAAGTGTAACAGAAAGAAGAAGGTTCTGTTGCTACGTAGTTCGCACAATATATGTGTGGACCAGCAGTTGCAAGAAGTGTTTGGGAATGAGTACCAGGTCAGTAGTATTGTGAAGCCTTGTGCAGGGTTGGCTCAGGTGACTGACAGCATAGGGGAGTTACGTAGGAATTTTAGGAAGGAGGATCTGGTAGTAATAGTGGGTGGAGAAGGGAACAGTCTTGATAGGGGCGGGGAATATGACGTAGGTAGTGACCTGGTAAAGATAGCTACTACAACTGGTGGCAATAATGTGAATTTCGTGCATCTTTCAGCCTCATCTTAATGTGGCTGTTAGGTGGGTTAATGTGGGGCTGGGGAGGGCACTGATGGCAGAGGGCAGGGACACATTCCAATGGGGCCAGTTGGTTCTGTCAGTAGATCGGGTTTCACTAGGCATGGCCTGCACCTCAGTAGTTATCTGGAAGGGAGGCTGGCAAAGCTGGTAGGTGACAGTGTAGTGGGTGGTGGTACGATCACTCTTTGAAGAATTCCTGTTGCAGTTGGTGCTAGAACTGCACCTTTATTAGATTGAAGTCATGTGGTTGGTGTACCTGCTTAAAGGAAGTCCCTCTAACTAAGGGGTCACCTTCAGAGGATGTAATGTTCCCAAGTAGAGAAGCAGTTACCATATTTCACCAAAATATAAGTGGTATTAGATATAAAGTTAGTGAACTGCTTATAGGTGTTGACTCTGAAATTATTGGTACGTCGGAGCACCACTTAAATTATTTGACAGTTCAGAGGCTTCCTTTACCATGATACAGATTACCAGGCTGTTTTTCAAGGAATCCTTGCGGGGTGGCTATGTAAATGAAGGACAGTATTCCATTTGAGCCCATAGATGTATCACACCACTGCACTGAACAGATATTTGAATATCGTGCAGGGACAGTTGGATTTGGTGAAACTAAACTTCTAATTGTTGTTGTTTACAGGTCCCCTAACTCTGACTTCAGCTCATTTCTACACAAGGTAGAGAGGGTTCTTGATTCACTTTGTAGGAAGTACCAGAAATTAGTTATATGTGGTGACTTCAATATAAATTTTGTATATGATGATGCAAGAAAATGGATGTTGGTAGATCTCCTAAATTCATATGATCTGATTCACATGGTGTTTTTTCCAACTAGGGTGCAGGGGAACAGTAGCACAGCCATAGACAATATTTTTATTCATTCTTTATTATTAGATGGGCATTTTGTTAGTAAAAGAGTAATGCCCTTTCAGACAACGATGCACAAATTTTAACAGTAAAAGGCTTTTGTACTCAAACAAATGTCACATATAATTACATACTATATAGGAAAGTTAATGCAGCAGCAGTAGAGAGTTTCTTAAACCTTGCCAAGGAACAAGAGTGGCAGGATGTTTATAGTGCCAATAACATAGATGATTAATATAATGCTTTCCTTAACACATTTCTCGTGCTCTTTGAGAGTTGTTTTTAATTAGAACGTTCTAAACAAACCAGAATAACTCGAAAAATAAGATTCATACGGAAAAATGTGTAGAATCCAAAGTTGATTATTTTCGAGGGGGACATCTTATGGTACTAAAATTAGCCCGCCATCCTAGACCCCTGGGGGTGAGACAGGACTTAACTTCAAAATTTCAAATGGGAACCGCTATTTTTATTGTAGAATCAGATTCTAAATAAAAAACTACGTACATTTTATCTTAAACATTTGTTTTGATTATTGGTACTTGGCGCTGTAATTCAAAAAATCCATGTTCTCATTTTTGAGTGGAAAATGCTTACGGATCAATGAAAAATACTTATTTACTTCGTAAATTTTGATTCGCTAAGACTAAAACTCCCTGTCTCCCCTTATGGTAGGGTTTGAGAGAGAGGAATTAAAGTTTTACAAATGTTGACTCAGACATTAATTTTTTCCGCAGATTCGGATAAGTTTTGTTTCTATCCTGGTCATGACGCCACACAACTTTTAATTAGCAAACAAATCATCTGACTAGCTAACTAACCAAACATCATATTTTCTAACGAGTGAACTCATTGAGTAAACAAAGTAAAAGACTAACTGAGGAAAACACAAACCCAAATATTTGGATCAACATTTGTAAAACTCTGATTCCTAATTTTAGTTTCAGTGGATCAAAATTTACGAAGTAAATAAGTATTTTTCATTGATCCGTAAGCATTTTCCACTCAAAAATGAGAACATGGATTTTTTGAATTACAGCGCCAACTACCAATAATCAAAACAAATGTTTAAGACAAAATGTACGTAAATTTTTATGTAGAATCTGATTCTGTAATAAAAAATAGGGGTTCCCATTTGTAATTTTAAAGTTACCTTCCACCCCACCCCAGGGGGCTGGGGTGGCGGGATAATTTTAGCACCAGCAGATGACCCCCTCGAAAGTAATCAACTTTGGATCCTACATATTTTTTTTCTGTGAAACTTATTTTTCGAGTTATTGTGGTTTGTCAATTTAAAATTTACATCCTGTATATTATTGTAGTTGTTTCACTATGGAAGCATTTGATTTCCTAAAGTAATCCTAAACGTTGATGGAAACTTTAGTAAGTTGTTTAACAGGTTACTTAATATTTTGTGACACTGGCTGTCCACAAATGGTTCTTTCCGCAGGTAGACGACTACAGTATGAATTCTAATCCGGGTATAACAGCATACAGAGTCCCATTATTATTGTAATAAGTATATTTTTATAACTAAATATCCCTTATGTATTACTTTTTACTACTTCAGTAGTTAGTTAATTATTCTTTTGGCAGAATACACAGCGGGCCGTACACGGAATTGTAACCAATACTTCACAAAGCCTTACACGTTATACGGTCAACAGAGGTCAAGGCTATTTAAACTGATTTACACAATGTATTTAGGTAAATTACTTTCCAACTTCGAGGGGATTATCTGAATTCTAATTCGACCGACCTATTTCTGCATTCTTCTCAACCCGTATTATGTGCCAGTTGCGCCTTATCTATTTACAACTCTTTCATTTGTGAAAACAAAGGGGATTACCAAGTGGGATGAGGTGTGAATCGGAATTCGGATTGAGAAGGGACACATGTTAGGGTGACCCCTGCCTGCAGTTGTGCAAAGCTACAGTGCAGGGTGGCGTAGTGATCAGTGGATGTGGCTCATGAGCTGGAGACCGGGTTCCAAATACTGGCCTTAGGACAAATTTTCATTCGCTGCTTCAGTCTTCGTATGAACATCATAGATCACTGAGTCCTGAAGAGGTCTCTGTAACCATATACACTCCTGGAAATTGAAATAAGAACACCGTGAATCCATTGTCCCAGGAAGGGGAAACCTTATTGACACATTCCTGGGTTCAGATACATCACATGATCACACTGACAGAACCACAGGCACATAGACACAGGCAACAGAGCATGCACAATGTCGGCACTAGTACAGTGTATATCCACCTTTCGCAGGAATGCAGGCTGCTATTCTCCCATGTAGACGATCGTAGATATGCTGGATGTAGTCCTGTGGAACGGCTTGCCATGCCATTTCCACCTGGCGCCTCAGTTGGACCAGCGTTCGTGCTGGACGTGCAGACCACGTCAGACGACGCTTCATCCAGTCCCAAACATGCTCAATGGGGGACAGATGCGGAGATCTTGCTGGCCAGGGTAGTTGACTTACACCTACTAGAGCACGTTGGGTGGCACGGGATACATGCGGACGTGTATTGTACTGTTGGAACAGCAAGTTCCCTTGCCGGTCTAGGAATGGTAGAACGATGCGTTCGATGACGGTTTGGATGTACCGTGCACTATTCAGTGTCCCCTCGACGATCACCAGAGGTGTACGGCCAGTGTAGGAGATCGCTCCCCACACCATGATGCCGGGTGTTGGCCCTGTGTGCCTCGGTCGTATGCAGTCCAGATTGTGGCGCTCACCTGCACGGCGCCAAACACGCATACGACCATCATTGGCACCTAGGCAGAAGCGACTCTCATCGCTGAAGACGACACGTCTCCATTCGTCCCTCCATTCACGCCTGTCGCGACACCACTGGAGGCGGGCTGCACGATGTTGGGGCGTGAGCGGAAGACGGCCTAACGGTGTGCGGGACCGCAGCCCAGCTTCATGGAGACGGTTGCGAATGGTCCTCGCCGATACCCCAGGAGCAACAGTGTCCCTAATTTGCTGGGAAGAGGCGGTGCGGTCCCCTACGGCACTGCGTAGGATCCTACGGTCTTGGCGTGCATCCGTGCGTCGCTGCTGTCCGGTCCCAGGTCGACGGGCACGTGCACCTTCCGCCGACCACTGGCGACAACATCGATGTACTGTGGAGACCTCACGCCCCACGTGTTGAGCAATTCGGCGGTACGTCCACCCGGCCTCCCGCATGCCCACTATACGCCCTCGCTCAAAGTCCGTCAATTGCACATACGGTTCACGTCCACGCTGTCGCGGCATGCTACCAGTGTTAAAGACTGCGATGGAACTCCGTATGCCACGGCAAACTGGCTGACACTGACGGCGGCGGTGCACAAATGCTGCGCAGCTAGCGCCATTCGACGGCCAACACCGCGGTTCCTAGTGTGTCCGCTGTGCCGTGCGCCTGATCATTGCTTGTACAGCCCTCTCGCAGTGTCCGGAGCAAGTATGGTGGGTCTGACACACCGGTGTCAATGTGTTCTTTTTTCCATTTCCAGGAGTGTAGTTTCATTTGACAAATGAGATCGTTATGGAATTTGGCAAACATCTGCAAAAACTTAAAAAGAACTCTACAAATACAATATAGGATGTCTTTAACATGGTAATGCGAGATTGCTACTAGAAACTTTCTAAAGGCTATAGCCTCTAGACTTAGCTATTACTGTACTAGAAGCTGAAAGAGGAACCAACAAACTAAACGTTAAAATTTAAATTAAAGGTGGATTAAGGAATTCTGATTTATATCCAACTTAATGGGTTCCATCAATGTAATACATTATTGTCGAAAGAAGAATTAGCGCATTCAGAAATTTACGAACAAAAACGAGGTCCGTTCCCCAACTGATAGTATAGCGCTATTTTAGTAATTTTTAATAAAACTCTGAGCAATACAGTAATAATGGTAATTTATTATAGTAAAGTAGGGTAGGATACTCCATCTGAGGCGACATTGAATCAATATTCGAAAAAAAGAAGTGATGTAAAGTTATTGGCAACATGTGCGTTACGTAATGGATTTCAAAAATGGGAAACGCAGTGAAAAGACAGCAGTAAAAATTTTTCTTCTTTCGTAAAACGCTTGCAGGCCAACAGGTATTGGGAACCTATGGTCGAGACCGACCTTACATTTCCGTATCTCTACAGAAACCTTCCTCGCAAGTTCGTCAGATGGCCGAACGCTCCCGAAGAGTGCAGTGCTCCTTGCCTCCTGCGTTTTTCCTTCATAACTCCGGGCAGGTGGTAGTGCTCGGAGAGGGATTGTTTTCAAACAAGTCAGAAGCAAAATATTTTTGTTTCTTAAGTCGCCGAGGCAGCTTCCAGGAGTTGTTTATCGCCCGATGCGGCCAGTTGGTTCAAATGTCTCTGAGCACTATGGGACTTAACAACTGAGGTCATCAGTCCCCTAGAACTTAGAACTACTTGAACCTAACTAACATAAGGACATCACACACATCCACGCTCGAGGCAGGATTCGAACCTGCGACCGTAGCGGTCACGCTGTTCCAGACTGGAGCGCCTACAACCGCACGGTCACTAGAGGCCGGGTGCAGCCATTTACGTACTGGCCGATCTCTGAGAACAAAGAATCGAGAGGAGTGTAGCTAAAATTGCTTTAGGAATTGAACTCAAGTTTCGAAATTTCTGTGGTGATAGTAGTGGTGTTACACATCCGTAACCAACTATATCAAGGATACTGGGCGTGTCTTGGTGTTGCAATTAAAGTACAACACAAGTAGCGTAATTTAAATGTACAGTTATTTACATACTTACAGGTCCACTTTGTCTAGGATACGACAGGTGTTCGGCAAAGAGCTTATAGCAGGAATCATCCAGGCTTGTGTCTAAAGCAATTTATGGAAATCAGAGAAAACTTACGTCAGGATGGCCGTATGAAGATTGGACCTGTATCTTCCCAAACACAAGGCCAGTCTGTTCGAAACAATGCCACCTTACTCGGTTTATATCTAGTGTAGAATACTGTTTTGCAAAGAAGTTATTTATTACTGTAAAAGGCTAGTGCTGCAGTGTTCATACATCTCCTTCTCTCACTTATTTCGGTAATCTGACCTCTTTAAAACATATTTGGACTGGTAATTATTCTTAATTTTGTCTGCATTTTTATGTATGATACTTTATGATTTTCCCGATGTTAGTTAAATTCGTGTTTGTTGATACAGCTTGGTTCAGAATTTATTCTTTTCTTCGTAGTTTTTAACCAACCCTGTACCTTTACTTAATGTAAAGGTGCTTATGATCGCGCCGTTTAGTGCCACAAAACACAAAACACTAAGTACCTAACTGGCTAACGAGGTACATATAGGCCAACTACTCAACATTAAACATTTGTACTACTGTGCGTCACTGTAATCGTACAACTAACACTGCCGGGAAAACAAACGAGAGACAGAATCGACCAGTTTTGAGTGCAAACTTGAGGACGAAGAGCAAAGTGGCCATTACTGTTGTCAACATCGAGTGCCACGGGTGAGTGGAACACGTCTGTTGCCAAATACCGCACGCGGTGCATGCTCTCCACATTTGCGCTGGTGTACAAATATTTTCAGTGCTATTCCATTACTTAAATCAATATGAGTAAGAAATGGAACGAAGTTCATTTACGTTGTAAGAAGCCACCGGAAACAATGGTTCACTTACTCCAAAATAAGTTTAGAAGCGTCTAAATGAGCCGAAGACATGCATGTAGGACAAACCTAATGGTCTTTGAGCAAAGACCATGCCGTTATCCTCACAAGCTTAGAGAGTCATTGCCTTTGGTTATTTTCCTTCGAAACAAGCTCAAGTATGCGTTGACAAACAGTGAAGTAGCCAAGATCGTTATGAAGCGGTTAATAAAAATGGTTCAAATGGCTCTAAGCACAATGAGACGTAACATTTCAGGTCATCAGTCTCCTAGACCTAAATCTATTTAAACCTAAGGACATCACACACATCCATGCCCGAGGCAGGATTCGAACCTGCGACCGCAGCAGCAGTGCGGTTCCAGAGTGAAGTGCCTAGAACCACTCGCCCACAGCGGCCGGCGTGGTTAATAAAAATCAGTGGAAAAATGCGTGCAAATCCGAACCACCCTGGAGGATTCGTGAATGTGGTAACTATTTTCCGTCAAATTTATGACGTTTCTTGGACTCGCGTACCGCCCCATTGGAAGAGAAAGGGGTCCATCTACGTGCAGTTAAGAGAAGAATTATTGCTCAAAACCGTCTGTGTGCGCTGTAAATAGTCTAATCTCTTACGACATTTGTTGACATTGTCAACTAGGAAATACAAATTCTGTTGTATCGCCTTTCTTCCGATTTGAAAACGTGAAACGACGACGAAGAAAGACAATATCTCTAATTTTAGAATTCTGATCATTTCGCGAAATATACGTGTGTGCGAAGTAGTGTGTTTCTTAATTCGCTTAGGAACGTGGACTATTGGAATACTGTGGGTGTCGTGGTGGCAGCCAGTCAAGAAATATTTTAGTGAATTGTTTAAAATTAATATTTCAGATGCCCCAGTCAAGTCTTCACACATTTTCTCCCAGAGTAACTTCAACTGTGACCACGTGAGCAAAGCTGCCTGCCTTTCAGAAGCGAGGTGGTTCTGTCCGGTTACAACTACCAACAAGAAAAGCCTTCAGTTCTCTGTTGGAGATTGCTGATTGCTGGAGAATTCACGTCCTCGGTTTAGACAATAGGGAACTTCGGAGATAGAACATCTGTCTGGACACTTCTGGAGGCTTCTGGAGAGCAAAACATGGTTGCTCCAGATCTCGAGCAGAACAGGTCTTTTTCGTCTTTCTTGAGAGGCACAGCCTCTGATTTTAGGCCCCATGAGTGGCCATTAACAGAACTTAACATGAACCACCACCCCTCACGTTGTCCACTATCATTAGTTTGTCCGACCTCCCAGACTGTCTACAACTGGTAAGATTCTACCAGAGGCGCGCCCTATGTGTCAATTATACTGACATATATGCTCTGCATTTGACAGAAATTCCTGTTCTATCACTCAACATCAGCCCTTGACGTCCACTCCTAAGTCCTGATCTTAAAAGCTTGTTAGGGTGTTGTAGGGTAGGTTGTGCTGAGAAATAATAGTTAAGAAAGAGATTGGTACGATACGCCGCTACCGAGTTAATTCACATTCAAGTTAGCCAATCAGGCTGTTGCGTTGGCAATTCAAGCAGCCCATCAAAGACTGTGTCGCCAAACGAGCTCGTCGCTTGGTTTCCTAAAACCAAACAAGAGAGCGGTAAGAGGATTCAAGACGGGGCGCCAGTAAGGACCTGACCCGAGCCGAAGGCGGTACAGTCTGGTACGCTATCATGTATGCTACGAGAAATACTGACACTAGTTGTATCTTCCAGGCCGCTTGTATTTACTCACTCAACGGCCTCATTGGCTAAGTTCAGTGCTAGTTAAGTCGGAGACGGCGCAACCTATGGCTATGCGAGAGGCGTTCAATGAATTCGAAAGTAAAGTTCTATGTACTGACTTGGGAGAAAATCGTAAGAAATTTTGGTCTTATGTCAAAGTGGTAGGTGGTATCAAAACAAAATCTCCAGACACTCTGTGACCAAAATGGTACTGGAACAAAGGATGACAGACTAAAGGCCGAAATACTACATGTCTTTTTCCAAAGGTGTTTCACAGAGGAAGACTGCACTGTAGTTCCTTCTCTAGATTGTCGCACAGATGGCAAAATGGTAGATATCGAAATAGATGACAGAGGGATAGAAAAACAATATAAATAGCTCTAAAGAGGAAAGGCCGCTGGACCTGATGGGATACCAGTTCGATTTTACACAGAGTACGCGCAGGAACTTGCCATCGGTTGGAACAGAAAGGGGTCCGTCTACGCACAGGTGAGATAAGAATTATTGCTTAAAACAGTCTGTGTGCGCTGTAATTAGTCCAATCTTTTTATAACATTTGTTGACATTGTCAACTAGGAATACGCATTCTGTTGTAAATTTTTATTTATTTTAGGGACTGGAAATCCCGAAATCATTTTAAAAAAGCCGTAATGGCACCAACATTAATCAAGAATGATTTATAGTCAGGAGACTGCTAGTTCGTTAGCTCAAACTAGTAATCCATCCAAATAAAGAGGATTTCGTGAGCGATCATTACTTCTTTGGTTTTCGATGCCTAACATAAACAAAAATAGTCTTATCTCGTTTGCTCGGTCCCAACAAGACCGATACATAAGTTTTTGTATTCCATTCTTAGATTTGTGAATTAAAAATGGTTCATCAAACTTTGTAACTTACTTTTCACAAGATAGTTTGCCTCGTACCTTCAGCATCTGATAGCAGAGTCTTTTTTTTTTTTTCATCTCCGTGACTCTCACTGATGGGTCAAACGAACCTGTGGCCATTTATGCAACCTTTCTGTGTTCGCTAAGCATCCCCTGTTATTTCTATTTCGTACGGGTATCACACCTTTAAGCAACATTCTACGTCCACGTTTACAAACATACTGCGCAAACCACTATACGGTGTGTAGCGGGGGTGCTTTAACTAGTCACTATTGGCCTTTTCTGTTCCACTCGCAAGTCGAGCGAGGGAAAGCAACTGCCTCTATGCCTCCGTACGAGTCGTAATTTCTCTCGTTTCTTCTTACGCTCCTTACGGGAGATGTACACTGACGTAAAAAAATTTAAGCACCAAAAAATAAAGCAGAGTAATGAAATTTCTGGAATATACGTGTGCAGTTAACATATTTAAGTGGTGGTGGCGGTAAGTTGCTATGGGACCAAACTGCTGAGGTCATCAGTCCCTAGCGTTACACACTACTTAATCTAACTTAAACTACCTAACGCTAAGGACAACACATACACACCCATGCCCAAGGAAGGACTCGAAACTCCGACAGGGAGGGCCACGAAAACCGTGACAGGACGCCTCAGAGCGAAGGCTACCCCGAGCGGCGTACTTAAGTTATGACCATTGCAAGATCACTGGTTAATGTAAGTGTGCGATAAACCATAGCAAATTTGAAATGCTGGTACATTAATAACAGGTATAACCGACACAAGGTTGAATTCAAGCCTTCATACGCGTATGCGTTGTGTTGTACAGACGCCGGATGTCACTTTGTGGGGTGGAGTTACATGCCTCGTACGCTTGGTCGGGACTGCTCGTGCTGGTTGAGGATGATGTAAGTGTTGTCGTCCGATGCTGTCCCAAGTGTTCTCAAATGGAGACATGTCGACACTCCAAACAACATGTTGGGTTACAACTGCGGTGTGTATGCCAGCGTTATTCTGGTGGAAAGCACATCCAGGAATATTGTTCGTGAAAGGCACGTAACAGGTATAATCACTATCCTGACGGATAAATCGGCAGTCAGGGTGTGTTGAATAACTACGAGGATACATAGACCTGTTTATTTCTACATTGGTTTACGTCAGTTTACAGCTTGCACATTTAGCTATTGTTCGACATAATCACCATTTCTGTCCATGCATTTTTGTAGAAGCTATGGCAGTTTTGGTATGGCCATGTCATACCTGCTCGTTGCCATGCTCTTCAGAAAGTTATGAACTTCTTCTTTCACCTCGTTGTCGGAGCTGAATCGCTTTGAGGCCAAATGTTCTTTTAACCTAGGGGACAGGTGATAGTCACTGGGCGCCAAGTCAGGACTATAGGGTGGGTGGGTGATTATGTTCCACTGAAACCGTTGCAGGAGAGCAGCAGTTTGCTGAGCGATGGGTGGGCGAGCGTTGTCATGGAGAATATGTACGCCCTTGCTCAACATTCCTCTTCTCTGGCCGGCCGGAGTGGCCGTGCGGTTCTAGGTGCTACAGTCTGGAGCCGAGCGACCGCTACGGTCCCAGGTTCTAATCCTGCCTCAGGCCTGGATGTATGTGATGTCCTTAGGTTAGTTAGGTTTAATTAGTTCTAAGTTCTAGGCGACTGATGACCTCAGAAGTTGCATAGTGCTCAGAGCCATTTTTTTCCCCTTCTCCCGTTCTGAATAGCCCGTTTGAGTTTTTTCAGAGTCTCGCAGTTCCTGCCAACGTTAATTGTGGTCCCAGCGTTTCAGTTCCGACGACGAGGTGAAAGAAGATTTCATAACTTTCTGAACAGCAAGGCGGCGAGCTGGTATGATATGGGCATACAGAAACTGCCACAGCGTCTACAAAAACGCATCGACGGAAATGGTGATTATGTCGAAAAATAACCAAATGTTCAATCCGTAAACTCATGTAAACCAGTGTAGAAATAAATAGGTCTATGTACCCTCGTAGTTATTCAACGCACCCTGACTGCAGATTTGTCCGTCAGGATGGTGATTATACCTGTTACGTGCCTTTCACGAACAATATTCCTGGATGTGCTTTCCACCAGAATAAGGCTGGCATACATACCGCAGTTGTAACCCAACATGTTGTTTAGTGTCGACATGTCTCCATTTGAGAACACTTAGGGCAGCATCGGACGACAACAATAACATCATCCTCAACCAGCACGAGCAGTCCCGACCAAGCGTAGCAGCCATGTAACTCCACCTCACAAAGTGACATCCGGCATCTGTACAACACATAAAAAAATAGAAGACCTTACTTTTGGGATTAACCTCGTACGATGAGTGCGCTTGCTGTAATATGAAATCTGCCTCGGGCATGGATGTGTGTGGTATCCTTAGGTTAGTTAGGTTTAAGTAGTTCTAAGTCAAGGGGACTGATGACCTTAGATGTTAAGTCCCATAGTGTTCAGAACCATTTGAATCACCACTCCAGATATAGGTCCAGTGTGTCTAACATGTAGACTGATTCGCTGCAGGCCCTCAACTAGCTTCATTCTATAGAACACATGACCATCACTGGCACCGAAGCAAAACCAGCTTTCATCATAAAACACAACAGACCTCCACCCTGTCCTCCAGTGAGCTTTCACGTGACACCACTAAAGTGGCAAACGGCGGTGGTCTGAGGTCAGTGGAATGCACTCTACACCGCGTCTGGCTCGGAGCTATCCTTGAAGTAATGGAATTTTAACAGTCTATTGTTTCACTATGGTGCCTGCAGCTGGTCACATTGCTACTGCAGATACAGTACGATACGCTGGACGGTAATCATCCCTCTCGGTAGTGCCACGTGGCTGTCCGGAACCCGGTTTCTTGTGACAGTACATTCTTGTGACCACCGCTGCCAGCAGTCATGTACAGTGGCTACATTCCCGACAAGTCTTTCCGTACTATCGCAGAAGGAACGTCCAGCTTCTCATAGTCCCATTACACGACCTCCTTCAAAATCAGTGAGGTACTGATATTGGTATCTTTGTCGCCTTACAGGCATTGTTGTATAACATGAAGTCACCACGTCCAATCATCATCATCATCTTCTTCTTATTCTTCTACATCTACATCTACATCCATACTACGCAAGCCACCTGACGGTGTGTGGCGGAGGGTACCTTGAGTCCCTCTATCGGTTCTCCCTTCTATTCCCGTCTCGTATTGTTCGTGGAAAGAAGGATTGTCGGTATGCCTCTGTATGGGCTCTAATCTCTCTGATTTTATCCTCATGTTCTCTTCGTGAGATATACGTAGGAGGGAGTAATATGCTGCTCGACTCCTCGGTGAAGGTATGTTCTCGAAACTTCAACAAAAGCCCGTACCTAGCTACTGAGCGTCTGCCATGCAGAGTCTTCCACTGGAGTTTATCTGTCATCTCCGTAACGCTTTCGCGATCACTAAGGGATCCTGTAACGAAGTACGCTGCTCTCCGTTGGATCTTCTCTATCTCTTCTATCAACCCTATCAGATACGGATCCCACATTGCTGAGCAATATTCAAGCAGTGGGCGAATAAGTGTACTGTAACCTACTTCCTTTGTTTTCGGATTGCATTTCCATAGGATTCTTCCAATGAATCGCAGTCTGGCTTCTGCTTTACAGACGATGAACTTTATATGATCATTCCATTTTAAATCACTCCTAATGCGTACTCCCAGATAATTTATGGAATTAACTGCTTCCAGTTGCTGACCTGATATACTGTAGCTAAGTGATAAGGGATCTTTCTTTCTATGCATTCGTAGCACATTACACTTGTCTACATTGATATTCAATTGACATTCGCTGCACCATGTATCAATTCGCTGCAGATCCTCCTGGATTTCAGTACAATTTTCCATTGTTACAACCTCTCGATATACCGTAGCATTATCCGCAAAAAGCCTCAGTGAACTTCCGATATCATCCACAAGGTCATTTATGTATATCTTGAATAGCAACGGTCCTACGACACTCGGCACACCTGATATCACTCTTACTGCGGAAGACTTCTCTCCATTGAAAATGATATGCTGCGTTCTGTTATCTAGGAACTCTTCAATCCAATCACACAATTGATCTGATAGTCCATATGCTCTTACTTTGTTCATTAAACGACTGTGTGGAACTGTATGGAACTTCTTGCGGAAGTCAAGAAACACGGCATCTGCTTGGGAACCAGTGTCTGTGGCCCCCTGAGTCTCGTGAACGAATAGCGCGAGCTGGGTTTCACACGATCGTCTTTTTCGAAACCCACGCTGATTCGTACAGAGTAGATTTCTAGTCTTCAGAACAGTCATTATACTACAATACATCGACGTTAGAGATATAGGTCTATAGTCCTTCACATCTGTTCGACGTCCTTTCTTGAAAACGGGGATGACCTGTGTCCTTTCCCAATCCTTTGGAACACTACGCTGTTCTAAAGACCTACGGTACACCGCTGCAAGAAGGGGGGCAAGTTCCTTCGCGTACTCTGTGTGAAATCGAACTTCAAGGATTAGACTGTTGCCTCCTCCGAACTGACAAACAAAATAATTTCCATCTTTTTCTAGGACGTGCAGTCTCTGTAACATCCTGAACGTTGTTTACCTTTGTCCAGTGTCAAAGGTAAATAACGCTCACGACCTCACTGAGTGTATTTAAAGTGAACGTAATTTCCATTTTGACAGTTGAACAGCTAGCGCTATTCTGATGCGACTTGTGCGAAATCTGAACAGTCATCATATTTCAGGTGTAGAAAAACGCCTACCAACTTTCGTTTATGTTGCACAAATTCTAGTTGGTGCTGCGACTTTTTTGCCAGAATACGCTGGTGGCAGTAGGATCATTTGCAATCTATCGGAAATATCGATTTGCTAACGATCTCAGTAATTCTTTGCTGAAAGGTCCTCTTCCCTACAGTTACTTTAATTTCACGTAGCATTTCCGTTGTACTCGTGTGTTGATCCTACATAACAGTAAAAAATTTAGCAGCAAGCCTCTTTGTCGCTTTGATGTCTTCCTTTAATCCTACCTGGTGAGGATCCCAAAAACTCGAGCAATACTGGAAAATGGGAAGCACGAGTGGTCTTTACGTAGTCTCCTTTATAGATGAGCTACACGTTCCTAAAATTCTCCCAGTAAACCACTCGCCTTCCCTGCTTCGGTCCTTGCGTGCTTCGTTCATTTCATATCGCTTTGCTGATTTATGAGTAGATATTTAATGGGCATGACTGTGTCAAGCACCGAAACACTAATAATGTATCCGAACGTTATAGGATTGTTTTCGGCTTCAATGGACTTTTCTGTTCCACTCGAAAATCGTGCGAAGGAAACGGACTGCCTCTATGCCTCGGTACGAGCTGTGATGTTTCATTAATTTGCCTCGGTACGAGCTGTGATGTCTCATTAATTTGCATTTTTCCGCTTTCAGAGCAAGCTGTCATTCATCACACCAAAGGGAAATATCATACACAATCCGCCACACACTGCACAGTAAATTGTAGGCTGCAGACGAAAATTACACAGGTCTGCAAAATAATATTTTTTGAAAGTTGTTTAAAATTTCATAACTGACTTTTATGTACTTTTCAGTGCTGATTTCAAAAATGCGATCCATTTTTTTCTATCACGTCAGGCTTTCTCACAAAAATGGAGTATTTTCAATTTATCACAGTTTTTCCCACGTTATAAAATGTTATTTTATTTATTAATCATGTTCTAAATTACATTTCCAGTACACTTTCTATTTCTCTTTAAGCTCATAAGTCGTTATAATAACTTTTTGCTTTCTACTTTACCGGCTGTGGTCTCGTTGAGGAACATCTCTTTTTATCATCCACCAGTAGTCCGCTTTCATGGTTCAAATGGTTCTGAGCACTATGGGACATAACATCTATGGTCATCAGTCCCCTAGAACGTATAACTACTTAAACCTAACTAACCTAAGGACATCACACAACACCCAGCCATCACGAGGCAGAGAAAATCCCTGACCCCGCCGGGAATCGAACCCGGGAACCCGGGCGCGGGAAGCGAGAGCGCTACCGCACGACAGTCCGCTGTCATGTTGAAGTTCCATCTTCCTTGATATCTTCTTTCCATTTCTTTGATATCCTGGTGGAATCTTTCGCCCTGCTCTTCACTTACATCACCAAGGTTTGAAGGGAAGTAGTCAAGATGTGAGTGGAGAAAATGAATTTTATTGCTCATGTTATAGCCCAGCTTCTTGAAGTTGTCGAGAATATCTGCGACAATTGTCTTGTAGTTTGGATCTCTTTTGCTTCCTAGGAAACCGGTAACAACTAATTTAAAAGCTGCTCATGCTGCCTTTTCTTTTGTTTGCATTTTGTCCTCAAAGTTGGGATCTGTCATCAGTTTTCTGATCTCTGGTCCGATAAAGATACCTTCCTTCAGCTTTGCCTCGGCTAACCAGGAAACTGTCCACAAAAATATCTCAAGCACTCTCGTTCTTTTGATAATGCCTTAACAAATTGTTTCATCAGCCCCGACTTAATGTGAAGTGGGGGAAGTAACACCTTCTTGGGACCCACAAGGCTATTTCTCTCAACATTTTAACCCCTACCTGTAAGGTTTTTCTCAAGGGCCAGTTCTTCAACACACACTGAACAAACTTCGTGTGGGGCCCAATGCTTATCTTGATCACCTAACTTCATACCAAAACAGGCGAAATCGGATATGTTTCTTTGTTGCTTTTCAACGGTATAGTTGCGAGGTGCCGGGGCTAGCAGTGTATTTAACACTAAATTCTTCTAGAATCTTCATATGGAAATGATGCTCTAAGCCCCCCTTTCTAACTCCGACTTTTGCTGTTGCACATGGATTAAGAAGAAACACGAACTGACTGTAATCGACCCTGCAAGTGCAGTAGAAAAGAGTTTGGCACGTGCAATAATTTAATTTGATAAAGGAAAGTTTCATTAACGTAGTGAGAAATGAAAGGGTTGCTTTACCGATCCACAGAATGAAAGTTGTGTCCAAAATAACAATGTGATTTATTATAACAAAACTCAAAATAATAAACAAAACACATGAAACATTTATAATAAATCAAATTGGATACTCAAATAAATGCTGTGAAGGTGAAGTTGTCCATAAACTAGCTTGTGAAGTTTATGACCAAGTGGTATGTGAAGCCAATTCCATGCAACTCAAATCTTAAGAGAAACACCCAGCCAACGCAACATTAATTGCTGCTACAGTAGTGAGAACTCAGGCAATGAACATCCAAGACAGAACCACGTAAGAAAAGACGGGAGCAGGCGCGCTGTGCTGAGCTCTGATTATCACAGAGCAAATTCTCTAATCTGCTGGTACTGCGCACATACGTTACCAAGCTGTCTTCTTAATTTGCAAGGACACGATTTAGCGTACCGGAAGCGATGGCTGGTTGCTTCGACGTCCCATCGCGGCGATGATAATGTCACGAGTATAGCCCGAAACAAATTATCATGGTCTGGTTGTTACAGACGAAAGACTTCCTATCAATACAAATGCGCCTCTGAGGGAGACGAAGAAGGCTCGCCACACAATCACTGATGGTACAGTGATTGATTTTAATAAGTGAAGTCACAAAGTAACTCCGATACAGTCAACTTTAGCCAAAACTGCTCAGGACGGACAACATAGGCCGCTTGTACGCAGAATGCTCAATTGCCATCTGAACTCGGAGAGTTACGTTGAAGTCGAAATTTCAGCAAGTTCGTCAAAGAGTTACAATAAAATGAAAGTATATTAGACAGCAAACGGAAGGCAGGCTGTCCAGACCAGCGAGAGCTCAGTCTTGTAACCTACCCCGGCCGAAAGGCGAAGAGCGCCCGTACAAACCGAACACAGAACATTCCAACCCCCACGACAGTGGTCGTGGTTAAGAATTCCAATCAGCAACTCGAAAACCGGCGAAAAACTCCCCTCTATTGCCGACGCAGTACTATTCCACCAATGGAGATACTTGGGGCCAATTTCTGTGCCAATTTTGCTACGTCACGGAGCTATTCCCTGAGCAAGCGAATCACAGTTACGATTTTGCAGAAAACGCGGGAATTTACCAGCCAAGACTGCCTGGGAACACAAGTCATTCCCACGCCAGAAACGGTTTTCACTAAGTTTCTGCGAAGTAATGGAATCTCTAGCCGAGCCTCCCCTTCTGGCCCATTTGGGCGTGTCGCTCCCGCTCTTATGACAATGTCAGCGTCTGGAAAGCATCCACTCGACTCCCTCACACCTGTCGGCTTAACCGTTTCAAGCTCAGCAGAACTTGCCTGTCACCGGACGACCCGGGTGACGAGAGACGCTGTGTGGGAAGTCCGCGTGTGAAGGAATAGCAACTTTTCACCGCATGCAATTAGAGGGGAAAATCGGATTACTGAGGGTAAGATAGAAATATGAGAGGGGGCTCATGGCACCTCTCATAGTTACCACAAATGTAGCAGAAGCAGTCTGACGGGTTTATACATCCTCTGGTAGGCACTGTTCATTGTCCATAAAACAGCTTCACAACACAAGAAAACTGTCACTTCTTTAAAGTACTTGTAAGAACAACACACGAAAAGCATAGAGTGTAGAGGTACTGTGAGCTGAAGTACAATAGCAGAAGCTCACTGCTTGGTGATGGCGGGGGAAGGGGAAGCGCTACAGACAGGCACTGAGAAGAAAATACTGCTGGTTTCTTCTAATTACTCTTTATTTTGTGTATATCTAGTATAAAAACGGCTAAATAACAGTTTATAGAGATCCTTAAACTCACTAGAGTGCTGAAAGGTAGAAAAAAACTAAAACTAGACAAGCAATTTATGAAATAACTGTGAATGATGGAATTTTTTCACTAATTTTTCCGAAATCAGAGATGAAAACTCTATAAAAAACACTTAATCAATTTGAAACAATTTTTATGTTGCAGGCCTGTGTTATTTGTATATCTCCATGCCATACGTAATTGGAATAGCTGGAACAGTCTCAGATTTACATAAGCATATCGTCATCCAGAAATGTGTTCTTGATCAGCCAACAGATCTTGGAGTAGTCACTCGTCATTGGATTGAAGTCGCGCCAGAGAGGAGATAGGTGGGTAGGGCGTAACGAAATCTTCAGTTCATTCGTTCTCCTTGTCAAGGGACACAATACGGAAGAGCCTCTAGCCAGGAGGGCGTCACGCATGTCAAACTTGTCGACGTAGCATCTTGGCCTGTCTGATTGGAGCAATGACAAGCGACGGGCGCCGGGCCCCCGCCGGTGTCGCATACAATGCGGACTCCATCCCATTCCCAGCCCTTGTCGGGCAGCCAAGGGGAGGAGAAATGACGTGGAAGTGACCAGGGGCCGCGGAAATAAAATAAGGGATGAGAAGGCACGGCGGGGGTGCATCCCTTCTGCAGGGGCGCGGACTGCAGCCTCGAGCGACAGCGAGGGTTGCTCGACGGGGCGGGGTGGTCGAGTTAAGCAGATGCAATACAGTTCGGCCCATGAAACGCCACGCTGGGGGATGAGTTGTGGTGCACTGCTGCACAGGGGAGCTGCATCGATAAACAACAGCATTAAGGGCTACGATGCACGCTCTTTTTGACGTTGCTGTACATTTTCCCGGGCTCCGTACTACCAAGAAACTGGGTGCGCGTTGACTGTGTCAACTCCACTTTTGTGTTCTTCTTCGCACATTGTTGCTACTGCAAGGTACTTTTTTATATTCAGTAAGAAGGTGGTTTGATAGGTCTGGTAAACTTCCATGAAACAATGGAAAGATTTTGCTGTGCCTTCATAGTTGATAAGGCTGATTGTTCCAAGGGTCCTACAACTCACAGTTAATTGTAGGTTAGTGCCTCGACATCAACTGAAAATGAAGAAAACAGAGTTTTGTGCTGTTATTAAACATTTTCATTGGAAGGGTTGGACTGAGCTGCACAGAATGGGTTGCATGTACCGCGGACCCTGCACCATCATTAAAGACCATTTACTTTTAGACCAATGAATTTAAACGTGCTCTGAGAAGCACCGAAGACGAAACGCGCTCAGGCCGTCTAATCCAGGTCACTACAAAGAAAGCTACTGGAAAGATCCATGATATGGTGATGCAAAAAGAATTTGTGTTGCTGCTGAGACTGTACGTACTCAACTGAGCAAGTGCATAATATCCTGCTCAGGGAATTGGCTGTGAAGAAGATGTGTCAATGTGGGTGCCGTGATTTCTCACAATCGACCAAAAACGCATGTGACACAACGTTTAATGATAATGTCTGACGATGCCTGGTCGATATTCTCAAGACTTTTTACGCCGATTTGTGACTTTTGATGAAACGTGGATCCATCATTACATACCACACTCAAAACAGTAGTCATTACAATGGACAAAGGTTGGTGAAAGTGCGTGGAAGAAGGCAGAGATAATTTTGTCAGCTGGCGAGGTAATGGCAACGGTTTCTTGGATTTCCCAACAAACAATCCTCATAGATTACTTCGAAAAAGGCAGAACCGTAATTGAGCCTTATTGGGCTTCATTGTTGTGTCGTTTGAAACTTGCTTTGGTTGAAAAAAAAAAACAATGGCTGGCAGTCAAATAAGTGTTCTTTCACCAGGGTAATGCACTATTCCACACAGCAGCGATAACAGCGGTAAAAGTGCATGAATTGTTGTTGTTGTTGTCTTCAGTCCTAAGACTGGTTTGATGCAGCTCTTCATGCTACTCTACCCTTAGTGTATCCATCTCTTGATGGGATAAAAAACCTGGAGGTTGAGGTTCGCTGGACCAAGCGTATATCTCTCAAACCTAACTTTGTCGAGATGTAAGACGAGTTGTTTACGAAACAAATATTTTTTCTTGCTTTTTTACCAGTCTTATCAAACCATCATCATAAGTCTAAAACAGCTCCAAAGAATTTCAGTATCAGCATATCCGAAGACACATTTCAATAAAATGGTGAGGAAAAAATCAGAATTCATAGAGTGAGATTCATGCCCAACAAAATTATTTGCAGTAGCTTTAGCTAAAGAATCAAGAAATTTCCTGATGTTTTCAGATGAAATTTTACTCCTTTGCAGGTAATAAAGACGAACTGCACATATTAGTATTACCCAGACGAGCAACCAAGGTTTATAATCTATGCATATAACCACCATACCCCATGGAAAATAGCTCCGAAGAGTAAATAATAAAACTACTTGAGGAAGCAGTGATATGAGCACAAAATAAACTCCTGGAAATGGAAAAAAGAACACATTGACACCGGTGTGTCAGACCCACCATACTTGCTCCGGACACTGCGAGAGGGCTGTACAGGAAATGATCACACGCACGGCACAGCGGACACACCAGGAACCGCGGTGTTGGCCGTCGAATGGCGCTAGCTGCGCAGCATTTGTGCACCGCCGCCGTCAGTGTCAGCCAGTTTGCCGTGGCATACGGAGCTCCATCGCAGTCTTTAACACTGGTATCATGCCGCGACAGCGTGGACGTGAACCGTATGTGCAGTTGACGGACTTTGAGCGAGGGCGTATAGTGGGCATGCGGGAGGCCGGGTGGACGTACCGCCGAATTGCTCAACACGTGGGGCGTGAGGTCTCCACAGTACATCGATGTTGTCGCCAGTGGTCGGCGGAAGGTGCACGTGCCCGTCGACCTGGGACCGGACCGCAACGGCGCACGGATGCACGCCAAGACCGTAGGATCCTACTCAGTGCTGTAGGGGACCGCACCGCCACTTCCCAGCAAATTAGGGACACTGTTACTCCTGGGGTATCGGCGAGGACCATTCGCAACCGTCCCCATGAAGCTGGGCTACGGTCCCGCACACCGTTAGGCCGTCTCCCGCTCACGCCCCAACATCGTGCAGTCCGCCTCCAGTGGTGTCGCGACAGGCGTGAATGGAGGGACGAATGGAGACGTGTCGTCTTCAGCGATGAGAGTCACTTCCGCCTTGATGCCAATGATGGTCGTATGCGTGTTTGGCGCCGTGCAGGTGAGCGCCACAATCAGGACTGCATACGACCGAGGCACACAGGGCCAACACCCGGCATCATGGTTTGGGGACCGATCTCGTACACTGGCTGTACACCTCTGGTGATCGTCGAGGGGACACTGAATAGTGCACGGTACATCCAAACCGTCATCGAACCCATCGTTCTACCATTCCTAGACCGGCAAGGGAACTTGCTGTTCCAACAGGACAATGCACGTCCGCATGTATCCCGTGCCACCCAACGTGCTGTATAAGGTGTAAGTCAACTACCCTGCCCAGCAAGATCTCCAGATCTGTCCCCCATTGAGCATGTTTGGGATTGGATGAAGCGTCGTCTCACGCGGGCTGCACGTCCAGCACGAACGCTGGTCCAACTGAGGCGCCAGGTGGAAATGGCATGGCAAGCCATTCCACAGGACTGCATCCAGCATCTCTACGATCGTCTCCATGGGAGAATAGCAGCCTGCATTGCAGCGAAAGGTGGATATACACTGTACTAGTGCCGACATTGTGCATGCTCTGTTGCCTGTGTCTATGTGCCTGTGGTTCTATCAGTCTGATCATGTGATGTATCTGACCCCAGGAATGTGTCAATAAAGTTTCCCCTTCCTGGGACTATGAATTCACGGTGTTCTTATTTCAATTTCCAGGAGTGTATATTAGCAGCATGTACGCAACAGTTTGCTTATTTCATGAAGATTCTATCATTAAGAATCGCCACTGGAAATTGATGGCTGAATTAAGCAGGTCTGGAAAAGATATTGGACTTGGTATTTTGCTACTGGTACGGGATCTCTCCCGTCTGCATTTAAAAATATTACTTAATTTGCACGTCATACATACACATTCTGGCTCGAAGACATTGACCTCAGCGCAAAAACGGGAAATCGAAATCAAGAGTGACAAATAGTAAACTGGGGTGTAACATGCCAAAGGGAACTCTCAAGAAAGTAATAGATTAACTGTCCACAACCACAAGGTATGAAGAGCGGAGCGCATGATCCTGTTGTAGATACTACGCCTTCGCCTTCCTCCATCCTTTAAGATACCCTTCCAGTCATAGTGCGACTCATCACTCAAATTGCAAGTCGGAAATATTTGCCATTTTTCACCGTAAAATATCCTTGTCACAAGTGAAAGAAGCCACAAGTAACAAAAGGACAGACGGGAACGAAACTCTGGGTCTTTAGATTGCTACTCTAGTGCACACCCACTGATCAACTGAGACACGAAATATATCAAGTACGACGGATTGAAGGCCAAAAAACCCAAACTGAAGCACTGAAATAATTATACCATGAGTTATAAAGAAAACGGATGACAGATGCTGTAGTCTTACCTCAGAACAAATGTCCTTGGAAGAAAAAACAAGGCGAAGTCGTAGAAAAAGTTAGCAACATGAGCTTAGAACGTATGAAGGACCGTCGTGAGCAATAACAAGACCAGAGATCTTAGCTAAGTGCTGACACTATCGGATTCGGGAAACTGTTGTCAAGTGCCGTATTTAAGATCGCGTAGTGACATTAAAAGGAATTCTGGAAATACGAAGACATCATATGTGTGTTCAGAGCCGGAATAGAAAGCAATGCTTATACATCCATGAGCAGTGACCCACACGCGAAATAATTTGAGAAAACTAAAGAGTAAAGAACCGCGGGAAAACTTCTTGAACTATTTAAGGGCGGACAGGAAGTTGTCAGAATCGCTAAGTGGTATGTAACACTTTTAAAAAAAATTCAGCCGGCTGAAAACGATACTACATTGATAATAATTCGCTGTTTGAAAACAAAGAAAAGTAAACTGTTTGTGAAGCGGAAGTTATCAATATAGAGATAGTTTTAGGAAATATAAACGTTGATAAGACCATTTTCGTTCGTACATCCTATCCTTTCGCCGACTTTTTCCTTGCATTTCTCCTTTTAGTATGAATAATGTCTGTATATGTATAACAATACAGTTCCGTGGAACTGCTAATTATATGTTCCCGCTTTACATGAAATCGCAAAGGACGCTGCGTGGACGATGTTCTTTCAGAATTTCATTCAATATTCTCTATTGTTTTTCTGCAGGGTTTACCTCTTGCTGCATTTGTGAGATTTTACTTTCACTGTTTACTGAATACTATTTTCAAACCTTTTGTAATGCTATTAATTAGCCTATCGTTCCGCAATTAAATTATTTTTAGTGTTGTTTGCTCTTCTTTGCGTCCGCGCTTTTCACGAACACTTCAGAAAACAATGGTGTTAAAAAATATTCTTAATAATGATTCATTCTTTTGTTGTAGTTTTACGTACACCAGTCATGTTCCATTTTATTTTAACAAAGCTTAGTATTCTTCTCTAGCAATTTAGATTGCAACCTACTTTGAAACTTATATTTAAAATCATTTAATACGGATCATTTTAATTGTATATAACTTTATTGTGTTAAGATAAAAGGGCGGATTGGATAAAAAAGGAGTGGGAACTGCACAAACAAATGTGGGTGTCGTGGAGGTCCTGCAACGCCGTGACCAATCCTGGATTAACACTTCTGTAAACAGTGTGAACACTGAGTTGAGCAGGTTTCTTCAGACCGAAATGGGATCTCATACGAGTTTAGAGCCTGTTGCTACAATTGGGAGATGGGGGTGCACTGTAGATGCCCCAACACCTGAATAGGAGAGTAACAGATAGGTTGGCAGAGCTTTTTGCAGATAATATACGAGGGCCACCGTCACACATGAAAGATCCTTGTCGTTGCTGGTGTCAGAGAGGCACTTATTTTACGCTAGAATCAAGATTCTGGCATCCTGTTTTGAAATAAGTCAAAATAATAGAAGAGACCCACAAAATAAGAATGCAGAGAAAAGTAAGGTTAACTTATTTCATGAAAATATTAGAAAATTGAGAAATAAGGAAGAATGACTTCTTGTCTGCCAGAAAAATTTAGAGAGCTCTGAAAAGATTGACATCTGTGCCTCTCTGAGTTCCACGTAACCACAGGGTTATATTAGATATAAAAAAAATTACATTCTAGCAACTTGCTCATGTAGAACTAGTGTGGGAAAATGAGTTGTTATATGTTATTGAGACACGACAAAAATTCAAAACCACTGACACAATTAGATTTTTAGCAGTACATAGAGATGTGAGTTTATGAATTAATACTGAAAAATAGTTCATTTTTAATTGTAACTGTATATTGATTCCCACTGAAAAATTTTGAAATGTTTATGAGGAATCTGGATTACAACGCTATCTATCAGCAGCAGCAAGCAGTTAATAGTCTGCGGTGACTTCAATGTACATTTCCTAAAGGATTCTGATAGCAAAAATGATCTGGAAATCTTATTTGGATCACACAGTTTGATCTCAGTATTAAGTTTTCAACGCGGGTGGGTAGAGACAAATGCTCCCTTTGATCGTGATGCACAGTTAGTTAGGAAAAATAACATGATGCCTTGCAGTATAGACACTCCTCAATGGAAGTCGGAATAATTAATGACTCCAGGATAAACGTTTTTAAGAATAGTTTGCAAAAGATGACGTGGGATGAAACTTAAAATGGACCAAATGCTAACATAAAATTTAACTTGTTCCATGATAACTTTCCGCATAAGTTACGGAACGACAATAAACAAATATGTAAAAGACCATGGATGACTTGAAGTTTTAAAGTATCTTATGAACCGAAAAGGGAAACATATGTTTTGGCGAGTAGAGTTTCTGTAATAGCTAAACACTACAAAAACTACTCAAAACTGCTAAAAAAGACTATTATAAAATCATGAGACTCGCAGATAATGTCAGTAATCAATTATTCCGACATCAGAATTAGGGCTGTGTGGAATGTAGTGAAGCGAGAGACAGGACAACCATCCACAGAACAGGATAACATCACAATTAAAATGAAGTGAATCACGCGAAATGATGAGTCAAGATAGCAAATGTATTTAAGAACCATATCTTAAATGTAGTAGACAACATAGGGACAGTTCAAGAGAAATTCAAAAGAAGAAGTTCAAGATAAAGAAAAACACAGCAATACATTGTAAAAGTAACTTTCATAAAATTCAGTCACATGAATGTATCACCAACTTCTCCTTCTCAAACTGAGAAAATTGTACATTCTCTCAGAAGAAAATCTCATCTGTTTTTGATCTGGTTTCCAACAGAGTAGTAAAGATTTGTTCCCATAAAATAAGCCTGGCCATATCCGAAATATGTAATGTATCACTAACTCATGGCATTTTTCCAGAGGGATTGAATTACGCTGATGTCAAACCCCTCTTTAAAGAACGTGGTAAGAAAGACCTGTTTCCCTGCCGATATTATTTCTGAGAAAGTGTTGTCTTCTAGATTAGTGTCTTACGTCAGGAACAATAATATCCTCGGAAAATCACGGTTTAGGTTTTAAAAAGGTTGCTCTACTGCGAATGCCATTTGTATGTTAACTCACAAGATTTTACATCATTAAACAATAAAATACCTCCGGATGGCTTTTCTGCGACTTATGTAAGGTATTTGACTGTGTGACTCACAGTATTCATCTATATAAAATGAAGTTTTGTGCGATTGATGGTATAGCCATGTAAGTAGGCTGTTTAGGTTTTCATGTTGATAACGCCACGTACCGCTCTGTATGAAAATCACTGGCTGGATGTCATGAACTTATATATATATATATATATATATATATATATATATATATATATATATATATATATATATATATATAATGACTTGTTGGTTTTGCAGATGACACTGGAATTGCGATCCAACCAAACATAAATACAGAAACCGAAGGAATGGTAAACACTGTTCTTAAAAAGATCATCATCTTTTCTGGAAATCGTCTCACATAACAAATTCAGTTCTGCGCATCTAGACTGATGATAAGTGTAACACATGGTGACGAAATAATAGAGTGGAAACTTCAAAGCTCTCAGGTCTCCATATTAATGAGAATTTATACTAGAGAAAGCACATTTTGGAGCTCCTAAAACAACTGAGTTCATCGCGAGAGTAGCGAAAGGTCCGACGCTGGTAGAGCATGTCTCACACGGCGCGGTCACCCACTGTGCGTCGAACAGGCAGCTGTGGAGGTGTGGGATTGAATTTCCGGGCGCCGGCTCCCGCTGCACGCGTCATTTCCGGCGCCCACGCAGCAGACAAGCGACCCACGACAGCCACTCCCTCCTGCTTCCGGCCGATTCATCTCGCCTTGTGATATAAAGTGTTTCGGCTTGTGTAGCTCTGAAGACTTACCTTACGCTATAAATCAAGCAAAAGGTGGGATGAACACTAGAAAAATGGGTGCCGTGCGTTTCTAAATTGCTTGCTGTTACCTATGAGAAAGGCTGGACACATCTTAGTAACGAGTTGCCAAACTTTTACTTTTGTTTCTCAGATTTTCTAAAATTGAGAAATACAATTGTTTCAGCAATTTTTTTTTTTCAGTCGTTGATCGCATATTCCCGTTTCGGTGTTAGCCATCTTCAGATCTACAGTGCTGGGAAAAAAGCTGGTACAACCTTTTAGAGATACCCAATTCACGTAGGATTTACTGTTGCAACAGTGCGTGTTGCAAGAGCTTTCTTTTATGTATAAAATTGCAATTTTAGTACTATTTGGAATGTAATGTGGAAAAGTAAAGCTTCAGTAGCGTTGAATGATGATGATGATGATGTTTGATTTATGGGGCGCTCAACTGCGCTATCATCAGCGCCCGTACAAAGTCCCAATTCTTACACAGTCCGTTTGTTTCACAGTCCAATCTAGGCGCTGTCATAAATGATGAGTATGATGAGAAAATGATAAGTATAACACAAACACCTGGTCCCCAGGCAAAGGAAATCCCAAAGCTGGTCGGTAGTCGAACCTGGGATCCCATGATCTAGAGGCAGCGCTAGACCACGAGTTACGGACAGTAGCGTCTGAGTAATAGCGGTCAATATCTCTGCCAAAGAGGTTGCGCTGCGAGAGACAGTTAGTAGAAGCTTTGCCTTTAACTGTAGTCTTTGTGAGAGAGAGAGAGAGGGAGAGGGGGGGAGAGAGGGAGAGCAGGAGGGTGAGAGAGAGTGGGAGAGCAGAAGGGAGAGAGGGAGAGAGAGAGAGAGAGAGAGAGAGAGAGAGAGAGAGAGAGGGGGGGGGGGGGGGAGTCGAGCTGTATTTTGCGATGGAATAAGATGTGTTTAGGCGGTGCAATGTGCTCGCAATAATTTTGTTATAATATATTTCATTCATCGAGAGATATTTTGTAAATTCGTTCAGAAGACTTCAAAAGGTTCTGTAACAGCGCATTTGCCGAGACATCCAAGCGTAGTAATTAATTTGGTCAGGGATTCAGAATTTCTACGGTAACGTGACAATGTATGATTTTAGTGATTTTTCTTCAAAGATGGATAGCATACGTGTTTCTTAGAAAGTAAAGAAAATTTGTTCATGTTTTCCTCCCATTAATGTAAAAATGAACTTTTAATATTTCAAGTGTTAAAATATTTTCTCTTAGTGATGTAAAGTTTTGTTAATATAGTTAATTTATCGTTTCTCCATCGATCAGCATTCGTCTTTTTATTTCAAGATTCACATATATAGTTTTGCTTTCCCGAGTTTCGCAATAACATAACTTTAATTGACAATGATCTTTTCAAAAATGAGATTTATTAGCACAGAAATTTTGTGGATTTATCTATAATTTAAGCAGGCATTGGACTTCGCGTTGCTAGTAGTTTGAATTGTATAACTAGCATAGCAGCAGCAGCCGCAGTAGTGTGGAGATAACAGGAGCACCACACTTATTCGTTGCGCAAACAGGTAGGCCATTTATAATTTATGTGTGATACAATTAATATTTCAACAGTGGCATACTTTTCAGAATGGGCGTTTCTGGTAGTTAATTAAATTCCATGTTTTTCTCGCCGTCAGATTGCTTGTATTATAGATAACAGGACAGTTTTCTTAAAGTTAACCCAGCTCCGGACGTGTTAACGCGCGCGCCTTTGTACCTGTCCCTGTGTACTCTGAACGTGTTTAGATTCAGTACACAACGATGCATTTGTGATTAAGTTTTGCTTTGCTGATCACTTTTCAAGAATTACAAGATTACTCTCAAACTTAAAGAAGAGCTTAACTGTTTCTTTAATCACGAGTTTAACTTCACATTACCGAGCAGACATAATACCAGTAAATATAAGTATACTCTACCATACGACAAAGATTAATTTGCCACTTTCAGTGTGGAGTACGTGAACTGACTACATAACAGACCAACAGCACAAGCGGTTCTGACGCACTAGGTATCGACCCTTGCTGAAGAATCCATGTTACTACGGGGTGTAGCGGCAATGCAGGCGGTGACTCTAGCATCCAGTCAATCGTCCAGATGATGGATACTGTCCTCGGATATGTTATGCCTTGCCTGTTCCATCTGTTCTGTACAGCTATTGGTTGACAAGTCTCACGAGGCATTTCTCGTCCCATCATATCATACAGGTGCTCAAATGTAAACAAGTCTGGAGATCTTCTTGGCCAGGGAAGTTGCTGCACGTCTTGCAGAGAACGATTAGTTCCACGGACTGTGTGTGGGCGAGCATTATCTTCTTGGAAAAACACATCCTCTTCCAGTTGAACTAATGGAAAAAGAACGGATCTACCAAGATTCTGCAATTACCGATCGCTGTTTAGCCTCCCCTCCAGAAACACCAATGGTGAATGAGAGTTGTAGCTTATCGCACCCCAGACTATAAAGCCTGTGTGTCTTGGACGAATGCACTCTACGAGACAGTGCTCACCAGGTCTACATCGTACTCGCAAACGACCGTCACTTGTGTGCAGGTGGGATCCGCTTTCATCGCTAAGACGGCGGTGGGCCATTCCACCTTCCGAGTGATCTTCTGATTCCACCAGTCCAGCAGTGCACGTCCAAGTTGTGGCGTGAGTGGAAGACAGGCTATTAGAATGCGTCCTCATAGTCCAGCTGCTAATAACCGGTCCGCCGGAAAAGAGGAACAAAGTTGATTGAAGGAAGGAAAAATTCTCGTAGGTAGTTACACAAGAAATTTAAAAACTGAATCGGCAGAATAGTTTTCCGCTTAAGACAAAACCATCTTCTGGAATCCGATAGAACGGTTCTAGGCGCTTCAGTCCAGAATGGCAGTGCTGCTACATTCGTAGGTTCGAATCCTGCCTCGGGCATGGATGTGTGTGATGTCCTTAGGTTAGTTAGGTTTAAGTAGTTCTAAGTCCAGGGGACTGATGACCTCAGATGTTAAATTCCATAGTTCTTAGAGCCATTTGAACCATCTGAAACCGATCATTGCGCTCACTAACATCGACTGAGCATACTGGCACACGTTTTCATGTTCACACAGCATCTGAAAGCTATTTATTGCTAGGCGACGCCTTATACAGGGTGTTAAAAAGTATTGCATACTTTCGGAGGTCGTGCTATGGAACAAAACAAGAAAAAAGGGACCAGTAAACATGGGCTCCAAAATGAATACCTTAAGAAATATTAGTACTTCCTCATCTTCACTACTGCGAAGCACATTTCTTCTGTTTCAAGCTCGTTGCATTCCGTCTTCTGAAAGGTGTTAGAGTGAACTGAAACAGGAAAAAATGTTCAGTATACATGGGCTCTAGACACGTACCTTAAGAGCTTTGAGAACTTCTTTTCAAGTAGGAACAATATATTTAACAGTAGTGAAGATGAACGAGGACTCACAGCTCTTAAGATATGCGTTTTGGAGCCTACTTTTACACGCTTTTTTTGTTTTGTTTTTGTTCATACATTTGTTGTTGTGGTCTTGGCTCTAGAGACTGGTTTGTTGCAGCTCTCCATGCTACTCTACCCTGTGCTAGGTTCTTCATCTCCCACTACCTACTGCAAACTACATCCCTCTGACTCTGTTTAGTGTATTCATCTCTTGGTCTCCCTCTATGATTTGTATCCACCACGCTGCCCTCCAATGCTAAATTTGTGATCCCTTGATTCCTCAGAACATGTCCTACCAATCGGTCCCTTCTTCTTGTCAAGTTGTGCCACAAACTCCTCTTGTCCCCAATTCTATTCAATACCTCCACTGAAAGTATTTGTATAAAAGTATATGTATGTAGAATAAGTATGGAGTGTATGGAGTATATGTCTGGAGTGTAGCCATTTATGGAAGTGAAACATGGACGATAACTAGTTTGGACAAGAAGAGAAGAGAAGCTTTCGAAATGTGGTGCTACAGAAGAATGCTGAAGATTAGATGGGTAGACCACATAACTAATGAGGAGGTACTGGATAGGATTGGAGAGAATAGGAGTTTGTGGCACAACTTGACTAGAAGAAGGGATCGGTTGGTATTACATGTTCTGAGGCATCAAGGGATCACAAATTTAGTATTGGAGGGCAGCGTGGAGGGTAAAAATTGTAGAGGGAGACCAAGAGATGAATACACTAAGCAGATTCAAAAGGATGTAAGTTGCAATAGGTACTGTGAGATGAAGAAGCTTGCACAGGATAGAGTAGCTTGGAGAGCTGCATCAAACCAGTCTTGGGACTGAAGACCACAACACCAACACCACCTCATTAGTTATGTGGTTTACCCTTCTAATATTCAGCAATCTTCTGTAGCACCACATTTCTAAAGCTTCTATTCTCTTCTTGTCCGAACTATTTATCGTCCACGTTTCACTTCCATACATGGCTACACTCCACACAAAGACTTTCAGAAACGACTTCCTGACACTTAAATCTATACTCGATGTTAACATATTTCTCTTCTTCAGAAACGATTTCCTTGCCATTGCCAGTCTACATTTTATATCCTCGCTACTTCGACCAGCATCAGTTATTTTGCTCCCCAAATAGCAAAACTCACTTAGTACTTTAAGAGTCTCATTTCCTAATCTAATTCCCGCAGCATCACCCGATTTTATTCTACTACATTCCATTACCCTCGTTTTGCTTTTGTTAATGTTCATCTTATATATTCCTTTCAAGACACTGTCCATTCCGTTCAGCTGCTCTTCCAAGTCCTTTGCTGTCTCTGACAGAATTACAATGTCATCGGCGAACCTCAAAGTTTTTATTTCCTCTCCATTGATTTTATTACCTACTCCGAATTTATCTTTTGTTTCCTTTACTGCTTGCTCAATATATAGATTGAATAACATCGGGGAGAGGTTACAACGCTGTCTCACTCCCTTCCCAACCACTGCTTCTCTTTCATGTCCCTCGACTCTTAAAACTGCCATCTGGTATCTGTACAAATTGTAAATAGCCTTTCGCTCCCTGTATTTTACCCCTGCCACCTTCAGAATACTAACACCTTTTAAAATACGCAATACTTTATTTTAACACCCTGTGTATGGTAGGTCACTGGAAGTGCGTTTCCTCTCCATGACAGCGGAAATAAGAAATGTTACCACATAAACACCTTTATCGAACGCTTTCATACTCGTACTTAATATTTTCATACATTTGCGAATGCTGATTGAAATTTCGTCTGAACGTGAACTTATTTTCAGTACAGGAGAAAGACCACTTCTATAGCTGAGGAATGGTGTCATTACGTAACAGATATTAGGAGTGTGTAACAGTATTGTAACTTTGCAAAAATTGACGTAGTGTCTTTGTAGGTAAAATCCTCAGTTACTGGTTTTAAAACATATTTATTAACTGTATTCATGGGATTAATTTTTTAAAACTGACGTCTTCATTTCAATACGAATCATCTCCAGATCTGTCTGTAACTAATCAGCAAATAGTCTACGAAAATAGAAAATTGTACCATACCATGCCGTAATCATACATCAGATTCAGGGAACGCACCTGACGTGCCGGTAACAAGAGCACTACGTCCAACTAACACCAAAATTTACATGTTATTTCACGCAATAAAATAATAGTTTGGTAGAATCGATGTTATTAATATGCCCCATGAGGCTAGTGGCAACAGGTGGCATCCGGTATATCTGTCACTTTTGAACAAAACGAGTACAGCCACTCTGAATTAATAATAATTATGGTTGGTCACGGATGTGCAATGCGATAGGTGCGATAAACTGTGCAGAAGCACGCCTGTCATCGGTGGAAGGGCCCTTCTGCGTGTCCTCTGCCCACAGCGGCGGTCAGCAAACAAATTGTCTGCTCGCGGCACAACACGAGACCAGTATCCACATGAGGCAACAGGGGACGACGAAAACAGGCCTACAGCAGTGCTGTCCATATCGATGTAGCTGTCTTTTAAATTACTGAAATTTTATCATATATTTATAAGGTTTTTTAAGTCTGACGGACAGCAGGTTTTAATGAAGTATCCCCAAGGATGGTATTTTCACCATACAAAGGGTAGCTACACTGTGCAACAGAATTAAGGATCCCATTTTTGGAACCCCGTAACTGCCTCCCATTGCGATGCATAAGTTTGAAATTTGTCTCAGAGGTGCCCTCAGCCTTCTTCTGTAATGGCGCAAAAGCGTGGAGGCCTATGACGTCACCCTCGGAGACGCTCCAAGCAACAGAAACGGAAACAGCTCAGGAGTTCATGTGATCTGTAATGTCGGTTAATGATATCACATTGCCTGAAAGTTGGAAAATTGCACCCAAGGATTGTCGAATGGGTTACCCAACACTCAGGTGGTAGAGCAGTCGCGAACCAGAATTGGTATCGAAGTTTCTGACAGGTACATTTTTTGCATGCTGAACAAAGGTGTGGGTTTGACACAGCGTGGCAACTGTATACGGCACCAAAAATTTCTGTCGCACTTCACTGCAAAGATGTGCAATCCCACTCCTGACAACAATGTAACTGGGTTCTCTCATTTGATGCTAGTCAATTGTCAGGATGAGCATTACTGCAAAGGGCATTTGATTCCAAAGCATTATGTCAGCTGAAAAACACTAAATAAATTACTTTTTCTCTCTTAACAACATGTGGGCAGGGTGGGTTCTTCCTTGACTCGGGTATGAGGTATAATGAAAGAGCATTTTTACATATGACAACCTTTATTGGGAGATTTGTACAATGGTTTCCTTACTGAATTGTTCTGGCTGGGAGAGCAGCAGCTGTGTCGTCTGCGAAGCCTTCTGCTGCGTGGGCGGCGGCGTCTGATTATGCCTAGCGGTGTATATCTCGTGTCGCTGTTTCGCCCAGTTAACTGGAGACACGCATCGTGAGGTGGCCCGTTTAGTTATTGAGAACGATGTCGTGAATCGGATGGTGATACCTTGGATGTGGCGTCCCAGTTTTCCTCTTCTCTATGCGGCCGCGTGTGTCAGTGTTGTGCGTCGGCCAGCGGAGCGGCGCGGTGGGGGAAGGCCAGTGTCCCGGACTCGAACAATGGACTCCAGCTTCGGCTGTCAGATCTTCATCACCAGCTCACAGGCGACTGTTGATGTGAGGCCGTCTCCTTCCTGTCCTCACGAGTTACCCAGGAACGTAAAAATCAGTCTTCAAATACCTACAGCGGCGGATTTGGTTCTTCTGTGTACGATGTAATCTCTTGCAGCATGACGGTCTTCAGCACTGACTGAACTGTACTGGAACTGAACTGAAAACTAATGTCGGGCCCACTGC
Organism: Schistocerca gregaria; assembly: GCF_023897955.1. Taxonomy (NCBI): domain Eukaryota; kingdom Metazoa; phylum Arthropoda; class Insecta; order Orthoptera; family Acrididae; genus Schistocerca; species Schistocerca gregaria. The sequence continues at coordinate 617,235,520 of NC_064924.1, read as the reverse complement.
GTCTCGGGTATTTATTTACCATCACGATGAAAAGCTTATCGAAGAATCTTCTTAACGTCGGTCATTGGCTCTTGGAATGTAGGCGAGGGCCTTTGATCACATGTGACAATTGAGAATCACGTGAGCCGATCGGACGATGCCCTGATGGCTAAATCGACAACTTCCGCGTATGTCGGGAGGGCGATGGCTTTTCCTGAACGAGCTAACTTGCAAGTGCCGGCCGTTGCCACTGTTGCTCTGCCCGCTGTTCGTCAGTGTGTAACTCTTCTAAACTAAACTGAGTTTTTCATTTATTTTCAAATTTCTACTTTACTTCACATTGATTTCATAATTTATTTGCCTATCTTAAGTATCACTCAACAGTGGGGACGCAGGCCCTTAGCGTTCATAGAGAATTGAAACGTCCGAGGGTGTCGGAAGTTTCGAAGCTTGTCAAGAACGTCTCCTTGTTGCTCATCGTACTACGAACTGTCGTTTTCGGCAGCAAAATGTGTGGAAATTAACGCCCCAGTGAAAGGGGCAGTTTCATTGACGCCCTTTATGCCACCTCCTGCTGTTTTTCGTGTCGTTTATGAGCAGCGGAGTGTCTGCAAGCTTTCCCTCTGCCACCCATAAGAAAACCACGTGATTACAACGCTGGGGCTCGCGATTCTGACCTCCATCGCAGAGGCGTTCAAAGAAGGGATCCAATGTAGGTAGAGGGCTAGTGACGATCTTGCCATCGTGTAATGTGTCCACGGTGGCACTGAGTAGAACTTCAGTAAAATTTTGTGCCAATGTGACATCATTACCGGAGCTTACAGCTCACATGAGTTTCTGAGCTGTGGCCTTTTTTTCCCCAATGTGTCGACAGTCTGAAGCGTCGCCTATCCCAAGAGGGAAGTCGCAGGACGCCACGCCTTTGCACCATTGCAGAGGAAGCTTGTAGGCATCTTTGTGCTAAATTTCAAACTTATGCGCCACACTAGGAGTCAGTAACGGGGTTTTGAAGAAGTGATACTCCAATGTTGTTGCTCAATCTATTATTACGAGGGTGAGTCAAATGAAAACCTTAAATCTGTAATAACAAATCTAAATTTCTAGCCGTTATCCTGTAAGTTGGTAAGCGTGCTAAAAACAGCGCGCAGAATGGCCTATAGGTGGCAGCACAGTGCAGATGCACACACACCGTCACAGAATCAGTATAAAGATGGCCGCCCCACTTGCGACGTGCACCAGAGAAGAACAGCGTTCAGTTATTCGGTTTTTGCGTAGTGAAGGGGTGAAACCTATTGAAATTCATCGACGAATGAAGGTTTATTACGGTGATGCATGTTTGTCACAGCAGCAAGTCTACAAATGGAGTAGAAAGTTCGCAAATGGTGTGACCTCAGTGGACGACGTGCATGATGTGCTCCAGTTTCACAAAGTGTCTGCAAGTTGGGTGCCACGGCAGCTGACTCCTGAAATGAGAGAACGACGTGTTGATGTTTGTGAAGAACTTCTTCGGTGCTTTGAATGAGAAGGTCATGACTTCCTTGCAAGAATAGTCACTGGGGACGAAACCTGGGTTCACTTCCACCAACCGGAAATTAAGAGAGCGAACAAGGAATGGCGCCATTCTTCATCACCAAAACCAAAGAAGTTTCGAAGAGAACCATCAGCAGGGAAGGTTATGCTGACTCTCGTTTGGGACCAAAAAGGCGTCATTTTGGAGCATTACATGCCTAAGGGATCACTGTCATCAGTGCATCATACACAGATCTCCTAAAAAATCATCTGCGGCCTGCAATCAAATCAAAGCGACGTCGACTGCCGTCAGCAGGTGTCCTTTCGCAACGTGACAATGTAATGCCTCATACTGCCCCTACCTGCATTTTGAGTGTCTTCCTCATCCAGTATACTCATCAGACCTTGCCCCAAGTGATTTCCATATGTTTGGACCACTCAAACACGCAATGGGAGGAAAGAAGTTCCGTTCTGATGAAGAGGTGCGCTACGCGGTGCATGAGTGGTTGCGCGGACTACCAAAAGGATTTTTTTCTAAGGGACTTTATGCAGTTTGTAACCGCTGGAGAACTTGCATTGAGCGTGGAGGAGATTATGTTGAAAAGTGATACAGCTTCGTGCCAAATCTGCAGAATAAATAATATTTAAAAAAAATATTTAAGGTTTTCATTTGACTCACCCTCGTGATTCAGTGTATTTAAATGTGAGAAATGTACCAGGCCCCACCTGTAACATAGTGTTGTGAATTATTTGAATAACGTGGATCCTACCAAACCGTTACAGTGAAGTGACAAAAATCGTGGTTTATCTCCAGCTATCATTTCTGATGTCCGTTTTATCAGGCGTGGCGCAGCAACTCGAAATGGCATGGACTCAACAAGTCGTTGGCAGTTCCCTGCTTAAAGATGAATCACGTTGCGTCTATAGCCGTCCATAACTGGGAAAGTGTCGCCGGTGCACGAATGGATCTCTCGATTATGTCCCAAAAATGTTCAATGTATGGCCAAATCATCCCCTCGAACTGTTCAGAATGTTCTTAAAACCAATCGCCAACGACTGTGTCCCTGTGACATGCCATATTGTCATTCGTAAAAATTGAAACATCCCCTTAGAAAAATTAATGAATTACTGTACTGATAAACCTCTTACGTTGTTTGATTTTCAAACAGCTGAGCAGAACTGAACGTGCTCAGACATTTCTCTCTTTACTTATTCTGATCATCACTAAACTGACACACAGTATTTTTAGCGCAACGTAATCTGACTTTCAATAATCCCTACAAAAGAATGGCCCTGACTAGCAATAACCTATACCTTTCGTGAATCACTTACCTCACAAAAATCTTCGTTACTCAAACTACTGCAATACAGCGAGCGCCAGTACTGCCAGCTAAATAAGAAATTCTAACTACTGAAGGCACTGACTACTGATAGGCATAGTTAGCAAATGAAAGATTTTGATAGAGTATAAACAATGTATTTACTTGAATAATGTTCAAAAGTTATCAAATATATATATATATATATATATATATATATATATATATATATATATATATATATATATATATATATGTATATATATATATATATCAGTTCATGATATCCAGTATTACAAATTTACTATTTCTGATGGATACACGTCCAGATCGTCCGCTCTCATTATTCTGACATCTCTCTCTCCACATCCACCACTGCTGGCGACTCACCTTCAACTGCGCAACGCTACGCGCTGTTCTCGTCCAGCTGCCCAACACTACAGTAGTGAATATACCACCAATTACAACCAGGCACAGACTGCACACAGCACAGCCAGTGATTTTCATACAGAGCGCTACGTGGCGTTACCAACATAGAAACCTAAACACCTTACTTACAAAATTCCATCGTTGTTTGGGAATATGAAGTCCATAAATAGCTGAAAATTGTCGCCAAGTTACCGAACATAACCACTTCCAGTCAATGATCGATTCAGTTGGACCAGAAGACGCGTTGCCAACGGCCTTACCGCAGTGGTACCACCGGTTCCCTTCAGATCACCAAAGGTAAGTGCTGTCGGGCTTGGTTAGCACTTGGATGGGTGACCATCCGGTCTGCTGAGCGTTGTTGGCAAGCGGGGTGTACTCCGCCCTAGTGAGGCAAACCGAGGAGCTACTTGATTGAGAAGTAGCGGCTCCGGTCTCATAAACTGACGTACGGCCGGGAGAGCGGTGTGCTGACCACACGCCCCGCCATATCCGCATCCAGTGACGCCTATGGGCTGAGGATGACACTGAGGACAGTCGGTACCGTTGGGCCTTCATGGCCTGTTCGGGAGGAGCTCGAGAGGACACATTCCGTTCCATGTAAAACAGTCCACACCATTTTGTAGCCACCATCAGGTTACACAGTGCCTTGTCGACATTTTGAATCCATGGAATCATCGAGTTTATGCCGCAGTCTAACCCTACCATCAGCTCTTCCCAACTGCAAGCTGGACTCATCTCACCATCCCATGGCTTTCCGGTAGTCTAGGGTCGAACCGATAGGCTCATGGGTACAGAAGAGACGCTGTTAGCAAAGGGACTAGCGTCGGTCGTCTGTTGCTGTGGACAATTAACTTCAAATTTGCTGACTTTATACGTTCGTCGTACGATCCGTATTGATTTCGGCGGTTATGTCAAGCATTGTTGCTTGTCTGTTAGCACTTACAACTCTACACAAACGCCGCTGCTCTCGGTCGTTAAGGGAAGGCCGTGGTGAGAGCTAATGCCTGAAATTTAGTATTCTCGGCACATTCTTGACACTGCGTTTCTCGGACTATTAAATTCCCTAGCGATTTACATACGTCTGGATCCAACTACCACTGCGCGTCCAACATCTATAATTCCCGTCGTGCGGTAGTAAACAGGTGGGAAACCACATCACATGAATCGATCGAGTAGAAATGATAGCTACGCCAGTATACCTTGTGTACAGCCGGCCGTGGAGGTCTCGCGGTTCTAGGCGCGCAGTCCGGAACCGTGCGACTGCTACGGTCGCAGGTTCGAATCCTGCCTCGGGCATGGATGTGTGTGATGTCCTTAGGTTGGTTAGGTTTAAGTAGTTCTAAGTTCTAGGGGACTAATGACCACAGCAGTCGAGTCCCATAGTGCTCAGAGCCATTTGAACCATTTGAACCTTGTGTACACGATACTACCGCCATCTGTATATGTGCACGTCGCTATCTAATGACTTATGTCACCTCAGTCTGTTTTATTATTTGGTTTAGCAAATAACTTCTCCTGATAATTGGACCAGTTACTCTTGTAACATATACACTTAGATACCTTTTGATGAATTTGGTGCTTGATTATGGCATGGTATGTTAACATTTTGTACTTTCGTAGAATATTTTCTGATTAGTTACATCATGGTTGTCTACAGAACTGAGTGTGTTTCATATTAGAAAGTTAATGCGGTCAACACGAATAATAAATCTGTTACTGCAACTTTCCAACTGGAGATGGGAAGACAGCACGCCCAGAAGACGTACACGTACAGGTTACTGCCATTTTTCGACGTCCAAGGAAGGTCAAATTATTGGCAGTATTGACGTGGGGATATCATTCGGATGGACTGTACAGATTGTTTGCTGTATCGCAGTGCCTACAGAACGTGTGGTGAGGAGTTGGACTCAGGAGAACAGAGCGGCAAAAGGAACAGACATGGGTACTTTCAGAACTATTACCACTACCAAAATGTCGTACGAGTGTTTGAGTGGTTCAGAGGAATAATTGGTGGACGACAAAAGCTGAGATCCAGGTAGAGGTTGTACCCTCCTCCTCACTTACCGACCTTAATGACAGTGAAACATTAAACCGCGTGTACCAAATAGAAATTTGGAAAAAGCAATCGACACCGAAATTAATCTGTCGGTAAAGAGGGAGGAAGGGTTACATCTAAATGAAAGGAAAAATGCAAATGAAATTGGTGGAAATTAATTCTGAAAAAGGGTAAAGTTAATAAAGAAAGTAAATGTGCGGTCGTTACGTTAACAATTAACTGGCATTAATTAGATATTTCAGATTTGGGAAAAATTACGGTCGCCAGTCCTGTGGACATCTACTACAATAACTGAAAAAGAAAGGTTATTGCACATGTGATTACCAATAAAAGCGTAGCAACTAAAGGTTGACACGTGTTTTGTGAAAACTGAATGCTTGTCAGAACTAATAAATTTCGCTACACTGACTTTATTAGGCAAAATAATTAATAAAACCAGAAAATTGAAAGTTAATTTAGTGACTGAAATTAATAGTGAACTTTGGTTCTGAAGCACTACGAAAGAAGATGAAATAAAGTTAGTCTTGGGCTACCTCAACAATCATCTCAAAAGTAACTTGAATCTGCGTAATTTAGAAATAAGTGATTTAAATTTGAACTTGAATTAAATGATCTTGAACAATTAACAATAGTAAAATCTAGTACATACCAAGTTGAGCTGCAGTCACAGGTAAGCTAAAATGTGGTAACAAAACTCGCACTCTTAATTTGTGCTTGAGTAACCTGTATATAATTCTATTTTGGTTATGGTAGCCAGCTATGAATACTATAACTGAACTTACAATTAAAGCAGTGAAATGGAGTTATATTACTTTAATGCTGGCGTTTGAATTTCACCGACACTCGGGTTCATTCCGGAAAAGGAAGGGACCCTGCTTGGTAATGCAATTGGGACAATGAGCAACAATGGTTCATGCTAAGTTGCTGTATTTTTCTGAGGCAAATGGAACAGTTTCAAAAGCTGAGGTCTGCCATACAGTTCTAAAACTGTACGTACTTTCAGTCTTCCTTGTTGGTTGATTGAAGGTTTGAAGTCGTCGATCGAGGAGGTGGCGACAATCACTCATTGTCGACCGTCGCTGTTGCAGAAGCTGGATGTTGGCGCGCCTTCTTCTCGACACGGTCTCCAGCCGAAACGGGCTTTTGATGTGCGCCAGCTAATGCTTCCCGCCCACGACACCATGTCAGAAACCATGATAGCAAGTCGAGCGCAATTACATGCTGCCAAACCCCGAAAGCGAGGCAACTCGTGGAAGCGTCACACAACACACCTACTCCATCGCCCTACTCCAGCCACACTCAGCTCTGGCCGCGCTCCACGCGGCAGAGTTAACACTCACAAAGATAATATGTATATATACAAATTGTAAAACAATTACAATATGTAAAGACACCGAAATATCATACATTCAGGTAACAAAATAAGGAAAAATTTATATTACAATAGATGGAAATAGGAGGATATGCATTTCCGGCGTTACAAGGTTACAGGCAGAATGCTATCGTGAATCATGGGAAACAAACTAATGGAAGGTGGGTTGAGACCTCGAGCTGCCGTTCTCCGTTTACAGCTGACACCACACGACAGACAACTGAGACTTACATGTCAGAATCAGCCGGGACGCTGGGTGGCGTTCTTCTGGATGTCGCGGTTAGATCGACACCAACGTGTCGGTAGATGAACCAGTGAACCAGTGAAGGATTACAAGAAGCAGCAGTTCTCGAGTCCCAAACAGCTCCTACAATCATGGCTTGGGGCGGGGGGACCCTAATGAATATGACAACAGGACTGATGAAGTAATTCTTCAAGGGAGGGAGAATGCTCCCCAGGATGCGACTATAATGGTAAATCCTGTTACCATTTCCCACGTGATTCAGATACCAGATTGCATAAACCAGGCTGCTAATGAAAGACGCAATCTCCAGTTCATATCACAGAGACTTGAGGGGTATATGGATCCTTAACTTGCCTTCCTAATTCCCTAATTAGTCACGCATAGAGCATGTCAGGGATGTGATGAGGAAACGCATACATTCATACCAGGCTCTATAGTGGTATAGTCATGAACTAACGCAGAAATTCACCAAGGTGATACTGAAGGCTATTTACTTGCGTACCACAGCAAATACAGGAGATTATTGGTGACCGTGTAGGTGTGAACTATCCTCCTCCTGAGCAGTGATGGAAGACACATTTAAAGAAATATCTTTATTAGCAAAACGAAACATCTGTAATGTCCTTGGATGAACTACATAAAGCTGAAATGTCTCTCCTGAGGCGCTATCTCTGGTGTCCCTTCACGACGAACCCTACAGTCGTGGTAGGCAGCGGCGTTAAGACCAGGGACGTTAAGGGTGTAGCGTTGCCAGAATGTGATAGCACTAGCACGTGGTCTAGGGGAGCCGGCACGGTAGCTCAGCGTGTTCGGTCAGAGGGTTATGCGCCCTCTGTAATAAAAAAAACTGAGTCAATCGATCAAAAACGAACATAAATGGATGTCTTACGACGTCCGCCCCGAGCATATGCAACGAACAAAAGCGAACAAAATGAGATTAAAAAAAAAAAAAAGGTGTAGCGTCTTTGCTGCAGGATCAAAATGTCTTCGGTCCCGGGTTCGATCCCCGCCACTGCCTAAATTTTAATAAATAATCAGCATTGGCGGCCGAAGACTTCCGGCATAAGAAGTCAGCCTCATTCTGCCAACGGCCTTGTCAAAGAGGGCGGAGGAGAGGATAGAGGTTCAGGGCACACTCTTGTCCTCGGGGTGGGAAATTGCCCCTAAAGGCGGAAGAATCAGCAATGTTCAACGACATGGTGATGAAGAAGACAATGGAAACCACTGCATTAAAGACACGTAAAGTGTATCCACAGGACATGCCGCCTGTAGTTGAAGAAGTGTCATGATGATCTCTCCATTGGCAAAAGATTCCGGAATAGTCCCCCATTCGGATCTCCGGGAGGGGACTGCCAAGGGGGAGGGAGATGAACAGATAGAGAAAGTGTATGAGGATACTGAAAGGGTAATGCAGTATGTAAAGGGGGACGAAAATCTAATAGTCATGGGCGACTGGAATGCAGTTGTAGGGGAAGGAGTAGAAGAAAAGGCAGTCCGGCTTTCGCCGCCGTCCAGTGCGGACTTGTTGTTGTTTCCGCCTGCTGAGCGCGCGCGCTCGCTGTTGTTTACATTTCAGCGGCCGTCACTTACGTGTCGCTTACGTGCACTAGAGCCATGGCCAATCGTTTTCGAAAATCAACTTTACGATTCAACTTCTGCAACGAATACGCACGACCAAAGGCCTTGGAAGTGGAACGCTTCCTACGCGACGTTGCTAAGATCCCAGCTTCCGACATCTTGGCCATCCATTTGTCCATATTAAGCAGTACTGTGTACGTGAAAGTTGTCAACGACGCGGTGTGTGAAAGAATACTTCGTGACACCAACCATGGATTACGCTTTTGCCACGCAGACGGCAATGTCGGAGCGGTCACTGTCGACCATGCCGGCTTAGGAATGCGCACCATACGAGTTTTCGAACTCCCGTTCGAGCTACCGGCGGAAGACGTTATCGCGGCTTTCCGCCCCTATGGCACTGTACACGGCCACACTGCCGAACGCTGGGCGCAATTCCAAACGTACCCCGTTCTTAACGGTGTACGGCAGGTCACCATCGACCTCCATCGCCACGTGCAATCTTACCTGCAAATTAGCGGGTGCCGAGCGGTTGTCATATACGACGGCCAACCCAAGACCTTTTCTGGGTGCGGAAAAGAAGGCCACCTCAGATCTGAGTGTCTTCAGCGACGGATCACCCAATTGCCAGGCGCTACCGTGGCACCTACGGCTCCGACGACGATTTTACCGATCACCTACGCATCGGCACTCTCTTCTCCTCCCACCGGCCGCCGCTCATCGGACCACGTACCGGTGCCTCTTCCAGCTTCTATGGATACCGCCGGGGCCGACACGTCGCGCTCAAAGCCAGACGCTACTACGGCGCCACTACCAACAGCGACGACTTCCGACACCCACCAGCCTGAACATATGGACACCCCTTCGTTTGACGTTCCGCGACGGCCTTCCTCTCAAAGCGACGCGACTCCCTTCCGTCTTCCGACACAGAGGGACGAACCCGCAAACAACGTTCACCTAAGAGGCGCAAGAGGAGGCGTCGTACGTTCTCGGAACGAGACGGATCACCTCCCCCTGATGCTCCAGAGGCCGTCCGACACGACGAGGCCTCAGAGAACCTACACGACGATACGAATGACGACAACATGACGCCGACTGTGGATGTTACGATGCCAACTCTACTGGCTCGCTCAGGTGCTTCTGAACCAATGGACTCCACCGATGCGACTGCCGCCGAGACGACCTCCGCCCCTACGACCGAAGTGGAACGTACGACCATCACAACGACAGCGCCCTCAATGGTGTGGAGTGAGGACGTCGATGAGGACCCGGACCACACGCTGGGGACAGAGTTACCCCAGACGGAAGCATCGTTACGCCGCTGATAACTCCGTCAGGTGGCGCACGGCACGACTCGCCGTTGCCTCGCCCCTCTTCATCCTCCGCCGGTGGAGTTCCCCTTCACGGCGGGGGACGGCTCCAAACCTACCGAATAGCGACGATCAACACTAACACCATCAGCTCACCCGTGAAACTTCAACTGCTGCGAGAGATGATATGGGCGTCGGACGTCGATATAGCACTACTACAGGAAGTACACTTGGCCACACTTCCAGACGTTGCGGGATATAACACTTATCCTTCTCCTGGTGACCACCTGGGACGCAGCGTAGCCATCTACGCCAGAGAAGGCATTCCAGTGACCGATATCACATACCTTCCATCTGCCAGAGGCATGGCCGTCACCGTCATGGGGACGCGTATCGTCAACATTTACGCTCCGTCAGGCTCCACCCGCAGACGCGACAGGGCACTCTTCTATTCAGAAGAAATCGCTCCTTTGTTTCTTGGACACTGCGACCATTACTTGCTTGGGGGTGATTTTAATTGTGTCTTGCACCCTAAAGATCAAGTGCCCCACTACAACACCTGTCAAGAACTGCGTCTTGTCGTCCGAGATCTGTTGCTTCGCGACACTTGGGAAGTTCAGCACGGCGACGCCCCTGGACATACTTACCAGACGAGTCACTCCGCGAGCCGCCTGGACAGAATTTACGTCTCTTGGGAACTCACACCTGCAGTCCAAGGTGCAGAACTTTGGCCCCTGGCCTTTTCGGACCACTGTGCCTACATCTGCAACATTCTCTTCCCCAAGCAAGTGGTCTGGCGTAGTCGTGCAACGTGGAAGCTAAACACCTTCCATCTTCATGATCCCGAATGTCTTCAACGTGTTACCGAGACATGGGCCACCTGTGAACGTCGCTTACCTAAATACTGCACGACCTTGACCTGGTGGCTGGAATATGCCAAACCTGTCATTCGACGTACTTTGATTCAGTATGGAAAGGAAGTTGCTATGTGGCGCCGGCACACTACCGACTATTTCTACGCCGTTCTCCGCGAGCTGGACGCCCAACCGCCCACACCCGACACCCAGAGGGAACGCAGCAGGATTAAGGCCCAAATTGTAACTTTGACACGCCGTCGACTGCAGGGGGCTATGGTGCGAACCCGATATCAAGATTCGGCTGAACAGGAACATCCGACCATGCATCATATCGCCTCCGATAGGAAACATCGGCGACAACAACTCATCACCGAGATCACAACCTGTCGCGGCCAGCACGTCACTTGCCAGGCCGAAATCGTCAGTGCCTTTGTCGACCACTACCGCACAATGTACCAGGAGGAGACTACCAACAACCAGGCTGAGGAGTCTGTGTTACCACACGTAACTCGCACCCTCACCAGCGACGAAGCGGATGAGCTGATGGAGCCCATTACGCGTGACGAAATCCACGATGCAATCAAAAAAGGTGCTCTGAATAAGTCACCTGGTGTCGACGGATTGCCGATAGAATTTTATCGCGCTTTCTTCACACTAATGGCGTCACGGTGGACAACGATGTTTCATGAACTGCTGACGATGGGGAACGCCGTACCGCCGTCCTTCGTCACGGGAATTATTATACCCATCCACAAACCGACACCAGGTGTGACGACAGCACATTACCGTCCCCTGACTCTGCTTAACGCAGACTGTAAAATTTTTACACGCCTCCTGGCAACGCGATGCCGCAAGGTCCTGCCTAGCATTCTATCCCCGGAACAGACAACTCCGGGCGGCTCAGTTAATATACAAACGGCCACAGGAGAATGTCGCGATTTAATTGCACTGGCAGCGGCGTGCAGACTCCGCGCCGCAGTGGTTGCCATTGATTTTGACAGCGCATTCGACAAAGTGCGGCATCCTTTTCTGTTCTCCGTGATGAGCCGCATGGGTTTTCCACCAGCCTTTATCGACGTAATCCGGCGCCTGTACGTCACCGCCGAATCACTGATTCAGGTTAATGGCCGTGTGGCGGGACCAGTGGCGATCCGACGTTCCGTACGGCAAGGCTCCCCACTTTCGACCCTACTCTATGCCATCAGCCTGGAGCCACTCATCGGGAGTCTGACGAGCCACCTTTCTGGTCTCACTTTGCGACAGCACAGTTTTCGATGTTGTGCGTATGCGGACGACCTCCTTCTCTTGATCCGCTCACGGAGTGAAACACACACGGTACTTGATTTGATATCAACATACGGCACTGCAGCGGGCAGTAACATGAATGTGACTAAATCCACGGCGATGCCCATTGGACGCGGCCTCTTACACGACGACTTGCACCTCTCCCGTGTGTACAGAAACTACGATACCTTGGTATCATTTTCACCTCCACCGTACGCCGCTCCGCTGCCATCAATTTTCGGCGTGCTCTCTAAACCATCCGCACGACGGTGCGACAAAATCTTCTCCGACTACTCGATTCTTTACAACGTGTCCAATACCTCAATCAACATGTGGCGTCCAGAATGGTCCACATTGCACAGGTCCTCCCGCTGCCATCAACTATTGGACGCAGCTTCCAGCCTGCCTTCGGATACTTCCTTACGGCCGGTACGCTCTTTAAGGTCCGCTACGACACGCTCACCCTTCCCCCGCGAACGGGTGGCCTCGGTCTTGTCAATGTGCGACTCCGCGCGGCGTCCTTGTACATGTCCACCATGCACAAGCAGTGGCACGGGGGCACCTCCCTTACGCGCAGCTTGCTGGAAATTCTTGTGCCCTCGACCATAACATCACCAGTACCATTCGGACACATCAAGCACCATCTGACGCACATTTCTGATTTCATCGTCGACTTCAGTTATGCTCACACACACTTACCGACCACGCGTTCTCCTCGACCTAAAGATTTTTACACCCCACTCCTTCGTTCCATATCCAGCAACAATATAGAACTGCGACATCCGTCCACGCGGTGGCCCACGGTTTGGCGTCACATCCACCAGCCTTTTCTTCCCTCCAACGTCCGGGCAACATGGTACCAGGTCGCAAATGAAAAATTCGCCACAAATCATCGTCTTCACGCCATCGGACTAAAGGACTCTCCACTATGCTCCATCTGCCACCTCGTGGATGACGATGTCCATCAACTGACTTGTGCTGCCACCAGTGACGTCTGGAAACTTGCCCGACAGTTCGTTGCCTGTTACCTCCGTGTTCCGCCGGACTCGATTGACCCATGGACTTTTATCCATCCTGAGAATACTTATTTCCCCGCCACCAAAAATCATGCGATTGTATGGGTCAAGGGATGGACCATCACCTACATGTATAATGATGGCGACAAATCACGCCTTGATTTCTGGCAGTACTTACAAACCGCCCACAGAGAAGTCGAACAGCGACCTCGCTACCGCGCCTTCTTCGCTAATTACCTACACGCGATCTTTACGTCACCCCCGCTCAGTTGGATGGTACCACACGCCGACAGCAATCCCGCCCCCCCCCCCCCCCCCCCCTGCTGACATCTGAGACCCCTCGCGCTGCTTTCTACGTTGTAACCCATAGTGGAGTAGGCGCATGGACACACGCCTCCTTTCTTTTATGCACTACACCAGATAAACACTGGTTTTTCCCTCACTCCACTGTAAATTGCTTTACACCTCTTAGCTTCCATCAGTATTATTAGTTTTTTTTTCCTACACCTTGTTCATACTAAAAAACTTTCTCACCTTGTACGAGTATCATGTCTTGTGTTATTTTCGCCGGAAGGATGACATTTTTCTTGTATTTAAGTTTGTACCAATAAAGATCTTTTGTTCATTTACCCTGTTCCTGGTGAAGAAAAAAACATAATAAAAATAATAAAATAAAACAACCATAAATAACAAAGCTTGTTTGAGGGAGTGATTCAGGGACGGGACGGGGGAGGCATTGCGGCCAGGCCTCGGGTTCCGACCCCTGCCCGCCTTGTCTCCACCTACCCATAACTGAACACTCTTTAATTAAAAAAAAAGGGGGTAGCGTCTTTGATGCAGAATTAAAATGTCTTCGGTCCCGGGTTCGATCCCCGCCACTGCCTAAATTTTAATAAATAATCAGCATTGGCGGCCGAAGACTTCCGGCATAAGAATTCAGCCTCATTCTGCCAACGGCCTTGTCAAAGAGGGCGGAGGAGAGGATAGAGGTTCAGGGCACACTCTTGTCCTAGGGGTGAGAAATTGCCCCTAAAGGCGGAAGAATCAGCAATGTTCAACGACATGGGGATGAAGAAGGCAATGGAAACCACTGCATTAAAGACACGTAACGTGTATCCACAGGACATGCCTCCTGTAGTTGAAGAAGTGTCACGATGATCTCTCCATTGGCAAAAGATTCCGGAATAGTCCCCCATTCGGGTCTCCGGGAGGGGACTGCCAAGGGGGAGGGAGATGAACAGATAGAGAAAGTGTATGAGGATACTGAAAGGGTATTGCAGTATGTAAAGGGGGACGAAAATCTAATAGTCATGGGCGACTGGAATGCAGTTGTAGGGGAAGGAGTAGAAGAAAAGGTTACAGGAGAATATGGGCTTGGGACAAGGAATCAAAGAGGACGAAGACTAATTGAGTTCTGTAACAAGTTTCAGCTAGTAATAGCGAATACCCTGTTCAAGAATCACAAGAGAAGGAGGTATACTTGGAAAAGGCGGGGAGATACGGGAAGATGTCAATTAGATTACATCATGGTCAGACAGAGATTCCGAAATCAGATACTGGATTGTAAGGCGTACCCAGGAGCAGATATGGACTCAGTTCACAATACAGTAGTGATGAAGAGCAGGGAGAAGTTCAAGACATTAGTCAGGAAGAATCAATACGCAAAGAAGTGGGATACGGGAGTTCAAAGGAATGACGAGATACGTTTGAAGTTCTCTAACTCTATAGATACAGCAATAAGGAATAGCGCAGTAGGCAGTACAGTTGAAGAGGAATGGAAGTCTCTAAAAAGGGCCATCACAGAAGTTGGGAAGGAAAACATAGGTACAAAGAAGGTAGCTGCGAAGAAACCATGGGTAACAGAAGAAATACTTCAGTTGATTGATGAAAGGAGGAAGTACAAACATGTTGCGGGAAAATCAGGAATACAGAAATACAAGTCGATGAGGAATGAAATAAATAGGAAGTGCAGGGAAGCAAAGACGAAATGGCTACAGGAAAAATGTGAAGACATCGAAAAAGATATGATTGTAGGAAGGACAGACTCAGCATACAGGAAATTCAAAACAACATTTGGTGACATTAAAAGCAACGGTGGTAACATTAAGAGTGCAAAGGGAATTCCACTGTTAAATGCAGTGGAGAGAGCAGATAGGTGGAAAGAATACATTGAAAGCCTCTATGAGGGTGAAGATTTATCTGATGTGATAGAAGAAGAAACAGGAGTCGATGTAGAAGAGATAGGGGATCCAGTATTAGAATCGGAATTTAAAAGAGCTTTGGAGGACTTACGGTCAAATAAGGCCGAAACGATAGACAACATTACATCAGAATTTCTAAAATCATTAGGTGTAGTGGCAACAAAACGAGTATTCCCGTTGGTGTGTAGAATATATGAGTCTGGCGACATACCATGTGACTTTCGGAAAAGCATCATCCACACAATTCCGAAGACGGCAAGAGCTGACAAGTGCGAGAATTATCGCACAATCAGCTTAACAGCTCAAGCATCGAAGCTGATTACAAGAATAATATACAGAAGAATGGAAAAGAAAATTGAGAATGCGCTAGGTGACGATCAGTTTGGCTTTAGGAACAGTAAAGGCACGGGAGAGGCAATTCTGACGTTACGGCTAATAATGGAAGCAAGGCTAAAGAAAAATCAAGACACTTTCATAGGATTTGTCGACCTGGAAAAAGCGTTCGACAATATAAAATGGTGCAAGCTGTTCAAGATTCTGAAAAAAGTAGGGGTAAGCTATAGGGAGAGACGGGTCATGTACAAGATGTACAACAACCAAGAGGTAATAATAAGAATGGACGATCAAGAACGAAGTGCTCGTATTAAGAAGGGAGTAAGACAAGGCTGTAGCCTTTCACCCCTACTCTTCAATCTGTACATCGTGGAAGCAATGATGGAAATAAAAGAAAGGTTCAGGAGTGGAATTAAAATACAAGGTGAAAGGATATCAGTGATACGATTCGCTGATGATATTGCTATCCTGAGTGAAAGTGAAGAAGAATTAAATGATCTGCTGAACGGAATGAACAGTCTAATGAGTACACAGTATAGTTTGAGAGTAAATCGGAGAAAGACGAAGGTAATGAGAAGTAGTAGAAATGAGAACAGCGAGAAACTTAACGTCAGGATTGAGGGTCGCGAAGTCAATGAAGTTAAGGAATTCTGCTACCTAGGCAGTAAAATAACCAATGACGGACGGAGCAAGGAGGACATCAAAAGCAGATTCGCTATGGCAAAAAAGGCATTTCTGGCCAAGAGAAGTCTACTAATATCAAATACCGGCCTTAATTTGAGGAAGAAATTTCTGAGGATGTACGTCTGGAGTACAGCATTCTATGGTAGTGAAACATGGACTGTGGGAAAACCGGAACAGAAGAGAATCGAAGCATTTGAGACTTGGTGCTATAGACGAATGTTGAAAATTTGGTGGACTGATAAGGTAAGGAATGAGGAGGTTCTACGCAGAAACGGAGAGGAAAGGAATATGTGGAAAACACTGATAAGGAGAAGGGACAGGATGATAGGACATCTGCTAAGACATGAGGGAATGACTTCCATGGTACTAGAGGGAGCTGTAGAGGGCAAAAACTGTAGAGGAAGACAGAGATTGGAATACGTCAAGCAAATAATTGAGGACGTAGGTCGCAAGTGCTACTCTGAGATGAAGAGGTTAGCACAGGAAATTAATTCGTGGCCAGCCGCATCAAACCAGTTAGCAAACTGATGACCAAAAAAAAAAAAAAAGCCTGTGATGGCTGACATGCTGCCTTTGAAGACTAGGACGCGTTGGGCCGGGTCTGCCAGTGTTGAGCGCTGACACGAAACTACTGGTACTGCCGACTAGCAGCACTGAAAATAAACTGCTGATAGTGCTGACATGAGGCGTAGGGTGGGACTGACTTTGTAAGGTCTGGTGATGGCCTAAATAGTCGGGACAGGTGGACATCCGCGTGGCACTGCGAGTGCACTTGATCTGTCGTCTCAAAATAGTGGCCTGACGACAGCGCTCTCTGCTGAGACAGGACGCTGCCTGTCAACGAGGTTGGGGCCCCCCAGATACTGTGGAGTTGACCCGCAACTCCGTAGTAAACAACCCAGGCCATACAAAGTTTTGATGAGAGCTGCTGACGCACGTGCTCCTGACGGGGCGGCTGCCCGCACGGTTTGCCCGATGTGCAGTCGAATCGCCCACCATCAGATACAACAGAGTCAAACCTCATACCGGTCATGTACATCAGTTCCGAATCGAAGTTTAATTATTTAACACACATTACTTGAGGAAAATCTCCATAAAGTCTGATAAATATCGGATGGTGCAACTGTAACAATTTTCTATTTCTGTAAGTTCAGTATCGTTTGCTAAGCGCCCGTAACTCACTGTCATCCATCGAATAGTTAAAGACAATACATCTTTGGACATGACGGTCTGTGTTGGCTGTAGCACGTTTTTAGAAAAAGGTCCAGTCTTTTTCACTTTGAAGAGTGATTGCATGGACATGAAATTCTTGGTGACTCTTTAAACCATAATGCTGACGCAATAGGTGGCGATTTCTTCCTAGACAAGCTCAAGTTTCGACAAGACATGGCTCGTCTCTGTAGGCAACAATCACCATACATTTACAAGGAGTGTTGAGCTCGGTCTCCAAAGCTGAATTCCATCGAGTATAAAAGGAATTCTCTGGCCAGGCATGCAACACTTTGCAGCTGTCCAAAGGTATTTTTCTCAATGACAATAGTTTCTTATTAATTGTGGCATTTGAACCCTATCGATTTACATAAAAACATCATTTACAGAACCTCGTACCACTGTACAGAGTATCCCAGGTAGAATGGTCTATATTGAGAGATGTGCAGCAACGAAAACGTCTGGCAAACTTGGACTTTAAAATAAATACGTTAAGAGCTATGAAAACTTAACCTTTGATGCTGTGAAACAAGCATATGCTACTGTAGGCTCTTTGCTTTCATTATTTTTAGAGGTGCTGTTATCGACGGAAACAACAAAACAATCCAGTTAACATGGGCTCTTAAAGTGCATATCTCAAGGGCTATGTGCACTTTTTCTTGTTTGATACCGTGAAACCCATCCCTTTGCTGAACAAGTGCTCGTAGATCTTAAGGTACTCATGTTAGAGGCCGTGTTTACTCGATGTTATTTTCTTGTTTTGATCCGCACTACCTCCTTCGAAAATATGGAAAGCACAGAGCTGGCGGCAGAAGAGACTTCTTTCACAGTATCTAAGCTTTATTTTTTTAATCGTATGACTAGGGTCCCCCGCCGGGCACCCCGTTCGCCGGGTGCCGGTATTTCAATTTGACTCCACTTCGGCCACCAGCAGTAGGTGAGGACGATCTACATCTACATCTACATTCATACTCCACAAGCTACCCAACGGTGTGTGGCGGAGGGCACTTTACGTGCCACTGTCATTACCTCCCTTTTCTGTTCCAGTCGCGTATGGTTCGCGGGAAGAACGACTGTCTGAAAGCCTCCGTGCACGCTCGAATCTCTCTAATTTTACATTCGTGATCTCCACGGGAGGTATAAGTAGGGGGAAGCAGTATATTCGATACCTCATCCAGAAACGCACCCTCTCGAAATCTGGCGAGCAAGCTACATCGCGATGCAGAGCGCCTCTCTTGCAGAGTCTGCCACTTGAGTTTGCTAAACATCTCCGTAACGCTATCACGGTTACCAAATAACCCTGTGACGAAACGCGCCGCTCTTCTTTGGATCTTCTCTATCTCCTCCGTCAACCCGATCTGGTCCGGATGCCACACTGATGAGCAATACTCAAGTATAGGTCGAACGAGTGTTTTGTAAGCCACCTCCTTTGTTGATGGACTAAATTTTCTAAGGACTCTCCTAATGAATCTCAACCTGGTACCCGCCTTACCAACAATTAATTTTATATGATCATTCCATTTAAAATCGTTCCGCACGCATACTCCCAGATATTTAACAGAAGTAACTGCTACCAGTGTTTGTTCCACTATCATATAATTATACAATAAAGGATCCTTCTTTCTATGTATTCGCAATACATTACATTTGTCTATGTTAAGGGTCAGTTGGCACTCCCTACACAAAGTGCCTATCCGCTGCAGATCTTCTTGCATTTCGCTACAATTTTCTAATGCTGCAACTTCTCTGTATACTACAGCATCATCCGCGAAAAACCGCATGGAACTTCCGACACTATCTACTAGGTCATTTATATATATTGTGAAAAGCAATGGTCCCATAACACTCCCCTGTGGCACGCCAGAGGTTACTTTAACGTCTGTAGACGTCTCTCCATTGATAACAACATGCTGTGTTCTGTTTGCTAAAAACTCTTCAATCCAGCCACACAGCTGGTCTGATATTCCGTAGGCTCTTACTTTGTTTATCAAGCGACAGTGCGGAACTGTATCGAACGCCTTCCGGAAGTCTAGGAAAGTACTATATACCTGGGAGCCTGTATCTAATAATTTCTGGGTCTCATGAACAAATAAAGCGAGTTGGGTCTCACACGATCGCTGTTTCCGGAATCCATGTTGATTCCTACAGAGAAGATTCTTTGTTTCCAAAAACGACATGATACTCGAGCGAAAAACATGTTCTAAAATTCTACAACAGATCGACGTCAGAGATATAGGTCTATAGTTTTGCGCATCTGCTCGACAACCCTTTTTGAAGACTGGGACTAAATGTGCTCTTTTCCAATCATTTGGAACCTTCCGTTCCTCTAGAGACTTGCGGTACACGGCTTTTAGAAGGGGGCCAAGTGTAGAATCGAACTGGTATTCCGTCAGGTCCGGTGGACTTTCCTCTGTTGAGTGATTTCAGTTGCTTTTCTATTCCTTGGACACTTATTTCTATGTCAGCCATTTTTTCATTTGTGCGAGGATTTAGAGAAGGAACTGCAGTGCGGTCTTGTTCTGTGAAACAGCTATGGAAAAAGGTGTTTAGTATTTCAGCTCTACGCGTGTCATCCTCTGTTTCAAAGCCATCATCACCCCGGAGTGTCTGGATATGCTGTTTCGAGCCACTTACTGATTTAACGTAAGATAGAATGATCATAGGATGATGATTACGACAGCACAACACCCAGTCCATGGACGGAGAAAATTCTCCGACCCAGCCGGGAGTCGAACCCGGGCCCAGGGAACTGACAATCCGTCACGCTGACCATTCAGCTCCCAGGGGCGGTCAGTATCTAAGTTGAAGAAGTGTCATAGCTGTTTAGATACACATTTTAGTGCCCATTTTTAACAGACTTCTTTGCTTCGAATGATCTTTCCAGTAATATCGCTGAATATTGACCATTCCTCCTAGTAATTTGCTCTTTTATGTACTCAGAATAAGCTTGTTATAAATTCTTTGAAGTACAGTTCCTTTTTTTTAAATATTCAACTTTTTCCACGTCGTATATCCTTCAACCTGGATACATTGCACTGCATTTAGTACGTAATTTTCTCTTCATTCCATTTCACTTCAGTAACCACTACTGTATCTAGATTGACACTTTTTGCAGTTATAGGCCACATGTCCTGTTGATACACATTGTATGTATTCTATTGTATGTTAACCGGGAACATAGAAACGACGGAGAGGCTCCGTCCCCGCTGCAGCTTCAGTGGTCCACAATTCCACGACGACTACCGCAGTTCACTTCACCCCTTCGCCGCCCCACACCTAACCCAGGGATATTGTGCGGATCGGCTCCCGGTGGATCCACCAGGGAACGTCCCACACCAGACGAGTGTAACTCATATGTTTGCGTAGTAGAGTAATGGTGGTGTACGGGTATGTGGAGAACTTGTTTGCGCAGCAACCGCCGACATCGTGTAAGTGAGGCGGAATAGGGGGAACAAGCCCGCATTCGCCGAGGCAGATGGAAAACTGCCTAAAAACCATGCACCGGACCTCGACACAAATTCGCCGGGCGGATTCGTGCCGGGGACCAGGCGCTCCTTCCTTGGCGTTAAACCGCACGGCCAACCGGGCGGGCATGTTGATACATATTATGTGTCTTTAATGCAGTGGTTTCTGCTGCCTTCGGCATCCTCATGCCGTTGATCATTTTGTTATTTTTACAATGTTTTCCTTGACTTTCGTAAAAAAGTGTGGAATAGAATAGTTTCTTGGAATAGTTACTTGTTCCACAGAACTGATGTTCCGGCCAGGATTTACGCAGATCCCCGTTTCCTCCAATTATAGGACCACCCCGCTTTTCCGTTTCTTTCAGGGACTTTATCGGGCCCCAGCTAGGAACTCCCACAGTTGAGAGGATCGGTCAGCATCTCGAGGGGTGCGGACGTTGTGAAGGTGGGCGATGACGAGGGCGGAGGCTACGGAAGTCTGGAGCCGTGGCGGCCGGCTGGCACACCCCCGCCGCGCCCCGCCCCGCCGGTAAACCCAATCGGCACCGCGGCGCCGATGCTCGCCCCGCCGGCCAGTGGGGGAGCCGCGATTTATGGTGATGGAATCTCCGAGAAAATTAAACTCTTTGGCAGCGGAGGGCGCGGCGTCCATCTGTCTGCCTGTCGCCGCTCGCCCGGCCACCGAATCCATCTCGGCGGCGGCTCGGCCGGCGGACGCCGCGGAGGGCGCAGAAAGCGAGGAAAACGCTTGAAGGCCTGGACGGGGAGCCGAGAGGTCGTCGCGCAATTAGGAGGTGGGCGGCCTCCATTGTGCGATCCCGGGGCGCGCTGCGCCGTGCGCTCATCGGCGCTCTCTTGCTCTGCAAAGAGACTGCGGCGAGAGCCTCAGAAACGAAAGCCTTAAGGGTAACAAAGAACAGTGGGTCCAACGACAGCGTTGCATCACTGATCCTGAGTGACTGCATCTACTGCAAAAACAGTGGTCCGCTTCTGCAATGACCAATAAGACTTTCGAGCAAAATACTGAAAACCAGTTTTATTAGGCTTAGCTCAGTCTTTGCAGACTTAAGAAATCCTCTGCCACCATGGTTATAGTTTCTTCCCCTCAAGGCGTATGCACCAAGTGTACCCTTGGTGCCTGCGAGCTGATGCCCGGAAGTTGATCTTCAGGGATAGGTGAGGTATCATTATTATGCTCCTACTCTGATGATGTTAAATAGAGCTGCTGTGTGTAAGTTCACTTATCGATATATTTGTGTATATACCTTTTTAATTCATGGCACATAAATTCTTTCTACTCGCTAATTCTCATAATCACGTCATAATTATTATTTCATCGTCATTATAAAAATATTTTATCGTAATCCTCAAGCTATCGTAACATTACACCATAACATCATATCCACAAAAATATCTTAGTATTCTCATATTATCGTCGTCTGCATACCATCATCTTCTTCGTATCAATTTCATCACATATCATTGGTTCCGTGCAAGACTGTCATCAATTTGAGTGGCATGGTGTTGAGTGATTATGCGGTCTCGGTTTTGAATAAAGGTCTCAACTTCACTCCCACCCCCAAGTTCACTCCGGTCGCAGAAATTGTTAGTGCTGTTGAACAGGTTGCTGTTTAACAGCTGCCTCCTGAATCAGCTGAGGAAATACATCGTGAAACTTGTCGTGCGTTGACGAAATCCAAGCTGATGAAGTCAAATATAACCAGTAAAGAGAGGGCGGCCATTCGTGATCTGAGGTAGCGCTCTGAAATTGTTGTCTTACCGGCTGATAAAGGCAATGCTACGGTTGTTGTCTCCCCTGAGGACTACACTGATAAGATGCAGAGCCTGCTAAATGACGATTCCTACCGGAAGATCAGCGTTGACCCTACAAAGAAGGTGGAGAACAAGACGAGGTCTCTTCTCAAGGACGCAGATTTACCGGAGGGTGACGCTAAGAAATTGTTACCGCAAGGTCCGGTACCGCCTAGACTATATGGACTCCCGAAGGTTCACAAAGAGGAGGTACCATTACGCTCCATTGTCAGCAACATCAGGGCACCTACATATTTGTTGGCCAAATAACTGACGGAAAGTCCTTATGTGGGTAAATGCCCTCATCACATCCGTAATTCCGTGGATTTTGTTAAACGCCTTGATAGCGTAAGGTTGGATGAGTCAGATATCATAGTGAGTTTTGACGTCGTTTCCTTGTTTACGAGGGTACCCCTGCAAGAGTCACTAGAATTGATTAGTCAGAAATTTGACGAGAAGACCACTGAACTTTTTAGGCATGTCTAGGCTTCCACGTATTTTCTCTTTAATGGAGAATACTACGAACAAACGGAGGGAGTCGCCATGGGTAGCCCACTCTCACCTGTGGTAGCGAATTTTTACATGGAGAACTTCGAGGAGGAAGCCCTGTCGTCATCCGAATGGAAACCTACTTGCTTTTTCCGTTACGTGGATGACACGTTCGTCATCTGGCCGCATGGTATGGATAAACTTTTTCCTTACACATCTAAACTCCATACACCCCAACATCAAATTCACTATGGAGACTGAAACGGAGGGTAAATTACCTTTCCTGGTCTGTATCTGCACGCAGACAGCTGCCGCCACTCTTCGCAGAGGAACGGGGTACTTAAAACTCTTGTACATAGGGCGCGCACTATCTCTGACACAGAGAGTCTACCCCAGGAATTGGAACATCTGAGAACTGTATTTCGAAAAATGGGTACTCAGTGTGGCAGATTCAAAATGATATCCACCTAACCACTACAGCACAACCTGTGGAGATGGATGAAATCACGAGGGAGGAGGTAGGCACTGCGTTTATTCCATATACAGGCGCATTCTCGGCGATAATCGCCCGCATTTTGAAGAAACACCAGGGTCGGAACTGTGTTTTGTCTTCCGAATAAAACTCGTGCACTGGTGGGGAGCGCAAAAGATTAACTCGGTTTGAGGTAGGCCGGCGTGTACCAGATTGCGTGTCAATGTGGCAAGTCGTATATTGGTCAGACGATGCGTACCATCTTGGATCGATGCCGTGAACACCAGAGGCACACTCGACTGATGTATCCGAGCAAGTCGGCGGTCGCTGAACATTGTTTGTCGGAAAATCACGCCATGGAGTATGAACGCACGAGGATTCTGGTACAGACGTCCAGATACTGGGACAGCGTTGTTAGAGAGGCCTTCGAAATTCGCACCAATGATGACCTCATAAACCGTGACTATGGCTTGGGGCCCAGCGATTGGGTTAACCAAGAGTAAATCGAGCAAACGTATAGATGTGACGGCCACGGCGGACAGAGCCATCACACCGACGTCAAGTCGTAGAGGGAGACCAAGAGATGAATACACTAAACAGACCCAGAAGGATGTAGGTTGCAGTAGGTACTGGGAAGTGAAGAATCTTTCACAGGATAGAGTAGTATGGTGAGCTGCATCAAACCAGTTTCTGGAGTGAAGACCACAACAACTTATATAGAGCTGACATAGTGTTATGGGTATCATGATAACAATATCATGATTGTACGCATCTGACGATGATACGGAAATGACAATGGCAATTAAGTGACAGTGATAAGATGATGATTAAATATGACTATAATAAACAGATGACTATGATATGGGGGTGATGTTCATAAGTAGATAAAGATGATCTGGAGATTGTGATGATAAGAAGATGATGATATGGAGCCAATGATAACTGATGGCAATGACATAAAGAAGATGACGATATTCAGACGACGATAATATGAAAATACTATGATATGATGTTATGGTGTAACGTTACGATAGCATGAGCATTACGATAAAATATTTTCATAATGACGATGAACTAATAATGATGACGTGACTATGAGAATTAGCGAGTAGAAAGATTGATGTGCCATGAATTAAAAAACTATATGCACCATTAACCACGGACCTCGCCAATGGTGGGGAGGCTTGAGTGCTTCAGCCATAAATATGGCCGTACCTTAGGTGCAACCACAACGGACGGGTATCTGTTGAGAGGGCAGACAAACGTGTGGTTCCTGAAGAGCTGCAACAGCCTTTTCAGTAGTTGCAGAGGAAACATTCTGGATGATTGACTGATCTCACCTTGTAACACTATTGAAAACGGCCTTGCTGTGCTGGTACTGCGAACGGGCAAAAACAAGAAGAAACTACAGCCGTAATTTTGACCGATGGCATGCAGCTTTACTGTATGGCTGAATGGTTAAATGATGATGGCGTCCTCTAGGGTAAAATATTGCGGAGGTAAAATTGGCCCCCATTCGGATCTCCGGGTGGGGACTACTCAAGCGGATGTCGTTATCAGGAGAAAGAAAACTGGCGTTCTACGGGTCGGAGCGTGGAATGTCAGATCCCTTAATCGAGCAGGTAGGCTAGAAAATTTTAAAAGGGAAATGGATAGGTTAATGTTAGATATAGTGGAAATTAGTGAAGTTCGCTGGCAGGTGGAACAAGACTTTTAGCTAGGTGAATACAGGGTTATAAATACAAAATCAAATACGGGTAATACAGGAGTAGGTTTAGTAATTAATAAAAAAAAATAGGAGTGCGGGTAAGCTACTACAAACAGCATAGCGAACGCCTTATTGTGGCCAAGATAGACACGAAGCCCACGCCAACTACAGTAGTACAAGTTTATATGCCAACTAGCTCTGCAGATGACGAAGAAATTAATGAAATGTATCTACATCTACATCTACATCTACATGACTACTCTGCAATTCACATTTAAGTGCTTGGCAGAGGGTTCATCGAACCACAATCATACTATCTCTCTACTATTCCACTCCCGAACAGCGAGCGGGAAAAACGAACACCTAAACCTTTCTGTTCGAGCTCTGATTTCTCTTATTTTATTTTGATGATCATTCCTACCTATGTAGGTTGGGCTCAACAAAATATTTTCGCATTCGGAAGAGAAAGTTGGTGACTGAAATTTCGTAAAAAGCTCTCGCCGCGACGAAAAACGTCTATGCTGTAATGACTTCCATCCCAACTCGTGTATCATATCTGCCACACTCTCTCCTCTATAACGCGATAATACAAAACGAGCTGCCCTTCTTTGCACCCTCTCGATGTCCTCCGTCAATCCCACCTGGTAAGGATCCCACACCGCGCAGCAATATTCTAACAGAGGACGAACGAGTGTAGTGTAAGCTGTCTCTTTAGTGGACTTGTTGCATCTTCTAAGTGTCCTGCCAATGAAACGCAACCTTTGGCTCGCCTTCCCGACAATATTATCTATGTGGTCCTTCCAACTGAAGTTGTTCGTAATTTTAACACCCAGGTACTTAGTTGAATTGACAGCCTTGAGAATTGTACTATTTATCGAGTAATCGAATTCCAACGGAGTTCTTTTGGAACTCATGTGGATCATCTCACACTTTTCGTTATTTAGCGTCAACTGCCACCTGACACACCATACAGCAATCTTTTCTAAATCGCTTTGCAGCTGATACTGGTCTTCGGATGACCTTACTAGACGGTAAATTACAGCATCATCTGCGAACAGTCTAAGAGAACTGCTCAGATTGTCACCCAGGTCATTTATATAGATCAGGAACAGTAGAGGTCCCAGGACGCTTCCCTGGGGAACACCTGATATCACTTCAGTTTTACTCGATGAGATAAAAGAAATTATTCAGGTAGTGAAGGTGAGACGAAAATTTAATAGTCATGGGTGACTGGAAGAGGAAGCCGTCTGGTAGAATTTTGCACAGAGCATAACTTAATCATAGCTAACACTTGGTTCAAGAGTCGTAAAAGAAGGTTGTATACATGGAAGAATCATGGAGATACTGACAGGTTTCAGATAGATTATATAATGGTAAGACAAAGATTTAGGAACCAGGTTTTAAATTGTAAGACATTTCCAGGGGCAGATGTCGACTCTGACCACAGTCTATTGGTTATGAACTGTAGACTAAAACTGAAGAAACTGCAAAATTGTGGGAATTTGAAGAGATGGGATCTGGATAAACTGACTAAACCAGAGGTTGTAGATAGTTTCGGGGGGAGCATAAGGGAACAATTGACAGGAATGGGGGAAGAATACAGTAGAAGAAGAATGGGTAGATCTGAGGGATGAAGTAGTGAAGGCAGCAGAGGATCAAGTAAGGAAAAAGAAGAGGGCTAGTAGACATCCTTGGGTAACAGAAGAAATATTGAATTTAATTGATGAAATGAGAAAATATAAAAATGCAGTAAATGAAGCAGGCAAAAAGGAATACAAACGTCTCAAATATGAGATCGACAAGAAGTGCAAAATGGGTAAGCAGGGATGGCTAGAGGACAAATGTAAGGATGTAGAGGCTTCTCGAACTAGAGGTAAGATAGATACTGCCTACAGGAAAATCAAAGAGACCTTTGGAGAAATATAACCACTTGTATGAATATCAAGAGCTCACATGGAAAGCCAGTTCTTTGCAAAGAAGGGAAAGCAGAAAGGTGGAGGTAGTATATAGAGGGTCTATACAAGGGCGATGTACTTGCGGACAATATTACGGAAATTGAAGAGAATATAGACGAAGATGAAATGGCAGATACGATACTGCGTGAAGAGATTGATAGAGCACTGAAAGACCTTAGTCGAAACAAGGCCCTGGGAGATGACATCATTCCATTAGAAGTACTGACGGCCTTGGGAGCGCCAGTCCTCACAAAACTCTACCATCTGGTTACCAAGATCTATGAGTCAGGCGAAATACCCTCAGACGTCAAGAAGAATATAATAATTCCAATCCCAAAGAAAGCAGGTGTTGACAGATGTTAAAATTATGGAACTATCATTTTAATAAGTCACAGCTGCAAAATACTAACACGAATTCTTTACAGACGAATGGAAAAACCAGTAGAAGCCGACCTCGGGGAAGATCAGTTTGGATTCCGTAGAAATATTGGAACACATGAGGGAATACTGACCCTACGACTTATCTTTAGAAAATAGATTAAGGAAAGGCAAACCTACGCATTTGTAGACTTAGAGAGATGGTTTGTCAAGGAGACGTGAGAACTTAGCTGTTTGACGTCCCGTTGCCTTATTATGGGAGGAATCAGCTGCAACCCAGGTGACACCCTCAATCCAATCGCGGGAAAAAGAAGTGAAATTACTAGCGAGTTGCAAATGTACTTTGAGTAATTCCTGTTAGATAAACTCAAGGCTCCAGCGGGTGAATTGCACTCTCTCACGTACCAATGCGAGGCTGCCTCGTTTCTTGATTCTCTTAGCTGCTGCAGAATCGATGTGATGTTCAACCTTAGCAAAATTTGAAACAACATTCTCGGAACGTCATCTCTTTAGAAAGGCAAGAGTACTTAGCAAACGACATCTACGGCGGCGCAACTTTTCAGATTTCTTCATGCTGCGGTACATGTGATTCTTGAGTATCTCCCGGCGTATTTGGTAATCAAAATATCCACGGGTGCAAAATTCTACCAGGCGGCTTCCTCTTTTATTCCTTACCACCATTCCATATTCACCTACTGCGTTTCCTTCTCTTCCTTTTCCAACTATCGAACTCGAGTCACCCATGACCATTAAATTTTGGTCTCCCTTCACTACCTGAATAATTTCTTTTATCTCATCAAACATTTCATCAATCTCTTCGTCATCTGCAGAGCTAGTTGACATATAAACTTGTGCTACTGTGCTAGGCGTAGGCTTCGTATCTATCTTGGCCACAATAACGCGTTTAATATGTTGTGTGTGGTAGCATTCCTATTTTCTATTCATTATTAAACCTACTCCTGCATTACCCCTATTTTATTCTGTATTTATAACCCTGTATTCATCTGACGAGAAGTCTTGTTCCTCCTGCCAGCGAACTTCACTAATTCCCACTATATCTACCTTAACCTATCCATTTCTCTTTTTAAATTTTCTACTTTACCTACCCGATTAAGGGATCTGACATTCCATGCTCCGACCGTAGTATGCCAGTTTTCTGTCTCCTGATGACAACGTCCTCCAGAGAAGTCGCCGCCCGGAGATCCTAATGGGGAACTATTTTACCTCCGGTCATGTTTTACCCAAGAGGAAGCCATCATCATTTAACCATTTAACCATACAGTAAAGCTGCATGCCCTCGGTCAAAATTACAGCTGTAGTTTCCCCTTGCTTTCAGCCGTTCGCAGTACCAGCACGGCAAGGTCGTTTTGAATAGTGTTACAAGGCCAGATCAGTCAATAATCGAGACAGTTGCCCCTGCAACTACTGAAAAGGGTGTTGCCCCTCTTCAGGAACCACACGTTTGTCTGGCCTCTCAACAGATACCCACCCGTTGTGATTCCCCGTACGGTACGGCTCTCTGTGTCGCTGAGGCGTGGAAGCCTCCCCACCAACGTCAAGGTCCATGGTTCATTAGGGGGTTTATGTAAGTAGCATCGCTATATCATCATCACTGACATCACTATATCACTGTAGTCTTCATAGCAATGTACTTTCCATCATTATCATCATCTTCTTTACATCATAATGCTCCGTATTATCATCATATACACATGATCACTATATCCACATTGTCATAACGTCAATATCATCATGATTATCACGACCATATTTTAATCATATTCACATCATCAGCGTCATCATCTGCATAATTTCTTCATGTCCATGCCATTATCATTGTCAGATCCATATTGCTATATTGTCTGCAACATCGTTTTTCCAATTTTGCTCTTACATCAATATCATCATCAGCCTCGTGTCACTGTAGTCTCCATTACGTCGTCATATCCACATCATCATCATCTCCGTATCATAATCATCACCATATCGTCGTCATCTCAGCATCATAGTCATTCAGTATCATCGTCATCTCTTTATCATTGTCATCTCCATATGACAAGCGTCTTTGTATCATTGTCGTCTGATTATCGTAGCCATCATCTTCATAATAGCTACGTGACATTCACTGTTGCATAATGGTTTCCTCCAAATTCTATTTTCATTCCTATGAATATGATCACTATTTCATATTTTGCGTGCGCATTAATTTCAATTGCTCCGTGGAGTAACACATTTAAGTATAATAAGATTATAGTAAAGATTTCTACAGCCAAATACTGACGTAAAGTATTTGAATGGCTGAACTGGTGTCGACTTATGCGTCATTTTAGAGCGGCCATTTAGTCTTGGTAGACCTAATGCTAGGACTAAATATGTCACCATATGTGCAAGGCTCTTATTAGTAGACCAATAGAGTTTTATATGCAGGAGCCTCTCTCATATGATGTTACTCAAAATATTTTAACTCTGCCTTGCGCTAAGAAATCTTCCATGGTCTGCTTAAAATCACTCATTAGTCGAATGGGGTCTAGTCACTCAAATGTTACATGTGAGCATTTTATTTTAATGAACATTTTTGTTGAAAGAAACACGCTAGCTGCTGCTCTCCGCCGAGAATGTGACAAACGTGAACGTAATAACAAGTTTATTGGAAGCTAGTGTCGAATCACATAACCTAGCCCGCTGCAAAGAGAAGGGCGGTGGAATGCTTCCTCGCGACGTTGATGTTCTTTACGGCGATTGCATAAATTAAGTTGGAAGGCGAACCATGTTACTCCGCCTCCCATTCTTTCCGTATACAGAGCAGGTGTCCAGGAAAACTGGCACTCATATGCAACAGAAAATCCAATGCTACAAATTTCTTTGCTTGCTGTGTTGATACTCGAGGTAATCACTCTCCAAATAGACGATACCTGCGTTAAACCAAACCATCAAGTCCATTTTATACATTTAAGACATGTTACAAATCTGAATATAAAATCCTTATGGGCAATATGTTTAATATCTTTCTTGTATCAAGCACAATTTTCCATACAACGGCAACATCCTGTGATGTCTTTGTGGCTGTTTTTATGATTTTCTTTGATTTATGGAAACCAGTGGATTGCTTAATTAATATTAGCTGATAACAAATTTTAAGGCCCACTCTTAAATTTAGTTTTCAAGACAGAGGACGTATGTAGTTTGTCTCAAACCTTCAAATTAAAGCTATGGCACATACCAGTGAATATTAAATGGCTTACTTTGATATAATGAACTAGTGGTGAGGAACGAATATTTAATTTTTATTCACAAAAACTCTATTACAACAATAGAATTCAAGGCAAGTTTTCAAAGTGACGACCGACAGTCGCAGTACCTGCGTCACATTGTCTTCGAAATGTGTATTTCTCGGAAAAATTAACGGCTTTTTTTATAGGTGATTTTCCTCCTGCGTTATGCACTACACTCACCTTTAAGTTTATGAGCTGTAATTCGTAGAGAATCTTGTCAAACATCTGTGACTCGAATGACCAGTTTTTCTTAACCTTCATACAACGTCGATACATTTCTTCCTATTAAGAAGACACCCGTTGCGAAGTTTTTCTTTGCATATTCGTGGGCTTTCCGGACAGTACAAAGCAACGAGTCTTGAAATGTAAACAATAGTATACTCAAATGTTGAAATATAGCACACGGTGTCTACCGTGTTTTAATGATAGCATCACCAGCATCGATGCTACAGGCAATTTGTTGTATTACGTATACAGATTACAAAACATGTGCCTCACGCTTGCTACTCACTAATGATATGGTACCGGCTGAAGTATTGTTAAATACCCATCTAATGATAAAGTGCTAGTCTGAAAATTGATACATCGTGGGATTGAATCACTATGCAACCATAGAAATTGTCCACTCAGTTCTTAACTAAGGAGTCACCGCAAACGGAACTTGGTTCGAATGCCATGTTAAACTGAATGTCCCCTTCCACCAGTATGACTACTGATGTAGGTTAAGGTCACACACGCCATTCAAGTACCGTCCAATTGAAAGACCTGTACCAGGCGGCTGAGCCACACTAAAGTCTTATTGTTACCATTTGTTCCTTATCTCAAAATACCTAGTTTAGCAAAATTTGTGCTAGTACCGCCATAAAGGTATATCAGCACTATATACATAAATAAGCAATAAGTAGTCATTTATGTTACTAAGGGTTGCCAGGCTAAAGGCACATTGAACTACAATTTTCAGTATATCATATAACGAGCGACTAAATTCAAAAATTAAAACAATTTCTATGCTGCTATTTTATCACATGATGACATGGTTGGAGACCGTGGCTGTTATCTGAAGACAAATGTTGACGGTGCTGGGACAGCAGACACTCCAAACCGACATTTCACGTAGGCCACATCCAATAAAAAATCTGTAACGCAACCATCTGTGTGGGGTGCTTATAATTATGTATTATTTATAGTTTAGGTCAATTAATCTTCAAAAAATTCATTACATGTTGTAAGGAAAACATGTAAACCGTCTGAAGATGAATCATAACGATTCGAAACCGGTAACGGTACCCTTTGAATAAAGGAACTGAAAGTAAATTTGTGGCTGGTTGCTGTCCCATCACCATCATCAATTTCTATGCTGTCATAATCTACTCATAAAGAGGTGTAATCTTACGTTAGAAGTTTAACTCAAGAAGTCACAACAGTGTGCGTTTTTTTAAAAGTTTTATACGCGGGAGATGGATTCTTTAAAGAATCGGAGGTAGAAGTGTTGCCGATATCTCGCGAGTGGGTAAAAGGAACTGCAGAGCGGCTTCTGTATGCAAACTGATAGCAAGGACATCAGAGTAGTTCCACTTCTGATGGCAGCAAAAATTTAGAGGAAAGAACGAAATATGAATTTTGAACAAATTTCTGAGGTGTAACGAATTCTGAGCTTGTGAAACACGTTATATTTCCGTGGAGCAATGACTCTACAAGAGCAATAAGTTTCCACTGGGTTGTTCTAGAATGGTCTCTTATTTCGTGAGAAAAGCGCGGCAGAGCTTCTCTGCATTAATACACCACGAAACCTTTCGCGTGAATATTCTCTTATCTTGTCCCTGAGGTTTTATCACCGGTAGCGGACAACAGCAACAAAACTATTCTGTAGACTCGTTAAAGTTGTTGGAAGTTGTTGAGAGAGTTCGCCGTACACCTGAAGTTTTATCCACAAAAGTTTTCTCATTTGCTATAGTTCATCATATAACAAGGTCTGGAGGCAGCTAATCTTACAAGTTGTGAGAGCGCGCTTCACAACATTTGCACACGTTAGCATGTTAGACTCACTGATACTTCTCCTGATTTGTGCTTTCTAATACTTCTTTTTCGTCATCGTATAAATCATCCTCGTCGATTAGCGTAAGATGTTGTAACTTTAGCCCTGCCTGAAAACTACTCACATCGCATTCCTTGATCTTAATTTCTCCTCTAGAAACACAATCAAAAACCATTTTTCTATTATTTATTGTACACTGTTACGTTATTTTCAGTAATAATTTTTGTCTTTTTTCAGTATTTCTTGTAATACATCGGATATTCCGTTCGTATCGAATACATCTTATTTCATATTATCCTGTTCGCAAGAGTTTCAAACGAGCTTATACATCTCTAAACAAAAATAAAATAGATAAAATGGAAGCGACGGGTGCACAATGAACCCAAGGCGTTCGAAATGCAGTCCAAATACCATTTTCTTTACGAATTATTACCGGAACTCTCATGTCGTAGCTCCAAAAAATAAATTTCCTAAATAAATTCTTTGCTCGCAAAATGCCATTCAGACCTAACTTAATCAGCCTGCAGTTTACAGTTCTGTCATACAAAATGTAAGGAAAGTAGCGATACTTGAATCGAAAAGAACACAAAGGATATGAAAATTACATATATTTTTTACCTTACCGACACATAGCTAAACATTTCTCTCTACAGCAATAATACCTCTGCTCTACTTTAAATAAAATTCTAATATTTAAAACACATCACTTGATAGAAGTAACAGAATAACTAATGATACAAAAAATTTTAAATAAATTTCACTAACACATTGTTACTGAGAATGGATCGATAAATCTTACCTTTAAAGGCAATAACAAGACAGAGATGAAGAGAGAACCCCTGTTTTCCTTTCTCCTTCTTCTTCACCTCCCTCCCTTTTTTTCTCTTTTATTTTTCCCCTCCGTCTTGCATAGCTTGAATCATTCAGCACAGGAAAAATGCACCCACTTACATGATTATGAGAGAACATAGACGTTGGTCCATCATGCCTGTGCAGATACAGGAGGGAACATTTTGCACTCCAATCTGAGCCTCAGAAACATATCATCACTGCATTGACACTCATATACAATCACAGTTCGACTCTCAACGTGTGAATTATAACTAAAAATATAAAATTCTATAATCTACTATTTTTCTATTATTGACTCAGTCATTTTTATGGCGCAAACATAACCGGTTTCGACTTCAAAGATCTTCTTCAAATGCTACAATAGAAAGCCGACAACCTTAAATTAAGCTTTTTGCGACTGAAGATTGTCTTGCAGAGGACGCTTGCATCTAGCGCAAAGAGTAGAGGAGGAGAAGTGCAATTGGGCGTATGAATATAATTCCCTGATTTCTGAGTTTATGTTTAGCTGACAACGCATGAACACTTGTTCATCAAATGATATGAACAACACGCTATTAATAAGATTTTACTAGGTAGACCTAGTGGAAGTAATTACACTTGTTTCAAGGCTTAATTTAAGCTTTTCGTTTCTCTGTTGTAGCATCTGTAGATGACTTTTGATTATATCATAAAAAGTGAAGGTGTCAAAGAAAAAATGTAAGTCAATCAGCGTCCCCGCAAAGGGAATGTCGGCTCTTACGAAATCTATAACCTACAATATTATTCTTCCTACGTGTTGGAATCATCTCCATGAAAAAAATTTCATAGCATGATAAACAAAAAAAAATTGGAGGACTGATTCTAAATAATTGGCGTATTGCAAAAAAGGAAAAAAGAAAAAAAGGAAGAAGAAATGTCATGGTATGAGAGAAGACGTTATACAAATTCTGAGACGCACAACTCTGATCTTACGAGAACGGTAAAGCCCCTAGGGAAGTGTAACAGATGTGCGGAAAATCTTAACCTAAATCTGTGGAGATAATGGCAAATTTGTAGAACTGGTATTCGGAGAAACCTGCAATAATACCGCTCACTTGGGGATAATAAAAATAAGGTAAGGGAGCCGAGAGTGCGTGCCAAACCGACATCTATTAGTGGAGGTTAATGCGGGATATCTCCACCCCTTGAACTCTGCTGGGGACACTTTCAGTGAGGTGACAATGACTGTTGGAGGAGTGGCGGGCTATTCTTTCTCGAGAGTCGGAAGTAGAGAAGATAGTGATTTGGGACTTTGGGGTCTGGAGCGAAGTTGACGGTCTACACTCTTCCCAGAGGTGCTCCAGTGGACTCAAATCGGGACTCTAGACAGGCCAGTCCACTGCGTCCCTGAAACTGCGTTATAACAGAGTGCATTATCATGCTGATACAAACAAACATCGTCTCCGAACTCTTTCTCTACTGTACCCAGTACACAACGCTTAAAAATACGTTCGTATCCTTCCACATTTAGAGTTTTCTTAAGCACAGAAAAGGAACCTCCAGCTAACCACAAATTACAGCTGCATACCGTAACATCATTTCCTCCGTACTCCAATGCTGGCAGTATACACGATAGCATGTAAGGTTTTCCAGATATTCGCCAATCCCAAATCCTTCTATCAGACTTCCACAGAATATAGCGTGATTAATGACTCCAGATCTCGCATTTCCATTCATCCATTGTCCAGTGGCGCCGACATATACACCATTTAAGGCGTCGCTTACCCTTATCTACAGAAATGGGGGTTCAATTCACTACTCACAGTCATTGTGTCTGCTGGATTGCTGGTAGCACTCTAGAGCTCAGGAGTCATTCTGTCCGCTAATATCAGGCGGTTTTTTGCAAGACCTCCGCACATTCCTAGAGCTGCCCGTTGGCGCGACTACTGGGGCCGTAAGCGAGCATTTCCTGTCCATAGGACAGAAAAACAGAAACTTGTGTCTAAAACGGTGATTTCTGTTGAGGGACTGCGTAAGTACATGACCTGCATGACACATCTTCCTCTTGGTGATAAAACCTCCATAACACAGAACGTGAATGCTAACGAAAGGTCACAACGTCGAAACTTATTCTGTGCAGCAATCCCAAAGTAGAAATTTTATGCTGTTTGTAGTGCGTGTGATTAAGGGTGGACATTCGTGAAATTGACCAAAAACGTCCATTTTCAAATTATTTTTTATTCATTAGTAGAGTTCATAGACAATAAGTTTGCAATAAGCGTCAATGATGGTATTACATCCGAAGTGCCTCAAAAATAACTGAATGTGTAACGCGACCTTTCTGTACGCCCTCTTTTTGAAGCAAGAACTCAGTACTAGGACGGTGAAGAAAAATTCCGTGGACTATTTTCAAGCAAACGTACACGGGGTACATCTAAAGGCCTGTGATATATTGTGTTTGGTCTTTTAGATCATTTTTGAATCTGTTTCGTATCTTAGAAACAATAACAAATCAGCTGCTGTGTTTATGAAGAAGCAAATCTTACTTTGCCTTGTAATACTGACGAATTTTATTCAAAATAGAAACTTGTAAACTTGCTGGAAACGTAGGGAGGATGAAGTTGTTAGAGAGGATGGGCTTTAAGTGGGAAATTTCAGTCTAGACAAAGATTAATAGCGCCTCTGTACTGCTGGAAAGTCAGTTGAAGATCTGGTGAAGAAAAGTAGGCAAAAAACAAAACAAAAAACAGGAGAAAAGCCTTGAAGGGAAAGTGGGTACTGCTTACAAATCTGGGGCCTCTCAAGAGGTGACATAAGAAAAAACATTAGATTGAACTTAAAATTGCATTTCCTGAAAATTATGTTCTTTAAAGTGCATGTACCTTATTTGAGAGTACGTGAAGGCTAAAATTATAAAATTTTGTACACTTATTTCTATAAGCCCAATAAAAGTTTCCTCAGAAGTGAATTTTGAAATTCAGGGTGTAGGCTAAGATATGGAGCAAAGTGCTTGGAAATTTGCATGAATTTTAATTTATACTTACAGAAGTATAATTTAAAAATTAAAAGGTCCTGAGTTCGAGTCTCGGTCGGGCACACAGTTTTAATCTGACAGGAAGTTTCATATTAGCGCACACTCCGCTGCAGAGTGAAAATCTCATTCTGGAATTTAAAAATTGTTTAAATTTTCCTACTTGATATATTCTAAAAACCTCAGAGCTTACTGTGTGCAAAGAGATTAAACGGAGAAAATTTTGTAAAAACCTCCGAAATAGTTTTTGAGGAAAAGGTACGTATATTACTTTTTGAAAATAAAATTTTTAAATTCCATAAAAAAGTTAAGTATATGTCATCCAAATAACGTAACAGTAAATGTGTTAATTTAATGTAAGGCACGGTACAAATTGTGGATTTGGTCAATCTTTTAAATAGCGCGTGTTTTTCATTACGTCCCACATTAATGCTCTACGATGTAAAATCCAGACGAGGCGTACTAGACCTTTAAACACATATATGTGGCATATAGTATTTACGTGTCGAGGCAAAAGCATAGACAATGAACTTATTTCCTACTAAGTCTCTTCCTATGCGGAAATCGCAGCAATTGTGTGTACACGCGACGTGGACTCACAGTGACATATGGAGGTTTTGATCGGTCCTAGAATCGTGTTCGGATAGCCGATGTGGTTATGGGACTACAGGCACCAAGCGGAATGTCCAGATTGGAGTCCCCGTCCAAGAGGAATTTTCCTGTGTCACCAATAAACTGTACAACTGTAGCCTCATCGTATTTGCAAATACGAATACGTTTCTTGTATAAAATTTTAATCTCTCGGAGCTGCTCAAAATGTTGTTTGCCTTTTCAGATATGTTACCAATGATGGTTGGAATTTTTTTTTTACACTTAATCTGCTAGGAAACTTGGAATACATTAGAACCTTTATAATGTACTTCGAGGTTTTCCAGCGCATCTTTGAGATTCACTAATGAAGCTGTTTCCTGCTTGGCGGTTTTCGGAGGTAAAAACTTTGTTCGAATGTAGCCGAAAACTGCCGTTGGTGAGCGCTAAAGTTGCACATCACAGTGTCGATCACGTCATGGGCGGCCGTTTCTGAACACTCACCAGCCACGCTGTAAAACCACATCCCCGTCCACCGCAACGCCCATACATGCGCTAGCTTTTCGTGTGAGAATGCCCGAGTTGTAGCATTTGAGCCTCATTTCGGCTCACTTTTCATTGTATTTTTTCATGTAATGTCTAAAGGATTACGCTGCTTTAAGTCAATGAGCAGACAAGATCAGTAGAATACCCCACCGCTCAAAGGAAAGATGGCCGCAGTGCGTCAGAACGAATCCGAGTCATGCTAAAGCGTGCATTGAAATTTCTGATTCACCTGTTAGCATTGACGCCAAGCACATAACTTTGCAATTTATATTTACTGTGTGAATGTCTGTGAAGAGTTGCAATTACGAATGCTTATGAGACTATCTAAACTGGCTTCTTTCTACTTACGACTACAATAACTCCAATTTCAAACTCCAACCTTAGTTGAAGGTTTCATCTAACGTTGTAAGGTGGGGATGTCAGTTTTGGTTTTTGTAAGTTATCTACACTCCTGGAAATTGAAATAAGAACACCGTGAATTCGTTGTCCCAGGAATTGACACATTCCTGGGGTCAGATACATCACACGATCACACTGACAGAACCACAGGCACATAGACACAGGCAACAGAGCATGCACAATGTCGGCACCAGTACAGTGTATATCCACCTTTCGCAGCAATGCAGGCTGCTATTCTCCCATGTAGACGATAGTAGAGATGCTGGATGTAGTCCTGTGGAACGGCTTGCCATGCCATTTCCACCTGGCGCCTCAGTTGGACCAGCGTTCGTGCTGGACGTGCAGACCGCGTGAGACGACGCTTCATCCAGTCCCAAACATGCTCAATGGGGGACAGATCCGGAGATCTTGCTGGCCAGGGTAGTTGACTTACACCTTATACAGCACGTTGGGTGGCACGGGATACATGATTAGAGATTAGATTAGATTAGATTAATACTTGTTCCATAGATCATGAATACGACACTTCGTAATGATGTGGAACGTGTCAGGTTAATAAAAGATGTTTGTACAAGAAATTACATTACACAAAATATTGCATGACACTAATGATTAAGTTTTTTTTTTTTTTTTTTTTTTTTTTTTTTACTTAGTTTATATCTAAAAATTCAGCCAATGAGTAGAAGGAGTTGTCATCTAGAAATTCTTTAAATTTATTTTTAAATGTTAGTTGGCTATCTGTCAGGCTTTTGATGCTGTTTGGTAGGTGCCCAAAGACTTTTGTGGCAGCATAACTTACCCCTTTCTGTGCCAAAGTCAGATTTAACCCTGCATAGTGAAGATCATCCTTTCTCCTGGTGTTATAGGTATGCACACTGCTATTACTTTTGAATTGGGTTGGATTATTATCAACAAATTTCATAAGGGAATATATATACTGTGAGGTTACTGTGAGGATCCCTAGATCCTTAAATAGATGTCTGCAGGATGACTGTGGGTGGGCTCCAGCAATTATTCTGATTACACGTTTTTGTGCAATGAATACTTTTCTACTCAACGATGAATTACCCCAGAATATGAAGCCATACGAAAGCAGTGAATGAAGGTAGGCATAGTAAGCTAATTTACTGAGATACTTATCACCAAAATTTGCAATAACCCTAATAGCATACGTAGCTGAACTCAGACGTTTCAGCAGACCATCAATGTGTTGCTTCCAGTTTAACCTCTCATCAATGGACACACCTAAAAATTTTGAAAATTCTACCTTAGCTACAGACTTCTGTTCAAATTCTATATTTATTACTGGAGTTGTGCCATTTACTGTACGGAACTGTATATACTGTGTTTTATCAAAATTTAAAGAGAGTCCGTTTGCTGAGAACCACTTAATAATTTTGTGAAAAACATCATTTACAATTACATCACTTAGTTCTTGGTTTTTGGATGTTATTACTATACTTGTATCATCAGCAAAAAGAACTAACTTTGCATCTTCATCAATGTGGAATGGTAAGTCATTGATGTATATCAAGAACAGTAAAGGACCTAAGACCGAACCCTGTGGGACCCCGTGCTTGATAGCACCCCAGTTTGAGGAATCAGCTGTTGTTTTAACATTACACGAACCACTTATTTCAACTTTCTGCATTCTTCCAGTTAAGTATGAATTAAACCATTTGTGCACTGCCCCACTCAAACCATAATGATTTAGCTTATCTAAAAGAATTCCATGATTTACACAATCAAAGGCCTTTGAGAGATCACAAAAAATACCAATGGGTGATGTCCGGTTATTCAGAGCATTTAATATTTGATCAGTGAAAGCATATATAGCATTTTCTGTTGAAAAGCCTTTCTGAAAACCAAACCGACATTTTATTAGTACTTTATTTTTACAAATATGGGAGGCTACTCTTGAATACATTACTTTCTCAAAAATTTTTGATAGAGCTGTCAGAAGAGATTGGGCGGTAGTTGTTGACATCCGACATATCCCCCTTTTTATGCAATGGTTTTACAATGGCATATTTCAGTCTATCAGGGAAAACACCCTGCTCCAAAGAGCTATTACATACGTGGCTGAGAATCCTACTTTTCTGTGGGGAACAAGCTTTAAGTACTTTGCTGGAAATGTCATCAATTCCGTAAGAGGTTTTACTTTTCAGTGAGTTTATTATTTTACTGATTTCAGAGGGAGAGGTTGGTGGAATTACAGTTGTTTCAAACTGCACAGGTATGGCCTCTTCTATTAATAGCCTTGCCTCTTCTAGTGAAGATCTAGATCCTATTTTCTCCACAACATTTAAAAAATGATTATTCAAAATATTTTCAATTTCTGATTGTTTGTTAGTGCACTTGTCATTCAGTTTTATTGCACTAAAGTCTTCCTGTGCTCTTGGTTGCCCTGTTTCCCTTTCAATAATATTCCAAATTGCTTTAATTTTATTATCAGAGTTACTGATCTCAGACATGATACACATGCTTCT
Organism: Schistocerca gregaria; assembly: GCF_023897955.1. Lineage (NCBI taxonomy): Eukaryota > Metazoa > Arthropoda > Insecta > Orthoptera > Acrididae > Schistocerca > Schistocerca gregaria. The sequence continues at coordinate 617,194,695 of NC_064924.1, read as the reverse complement.
GGACTTTTTAATAACTTTTCTTAGTACCGCACAATAGTTTTTATAATATTGAACAATTTCGGGGTCAGTACTCCCTCTTGCTGTTAGATACAGTTCTCTTTTATACTGTTGCAAGATATTCTTATTCCTTTAGTTAGCCAAGGTTTTTTATATGTTTTCTTGGAATTATGTTTAACTATTTTCTTGGGAAAACAATTTTCAAATACCCTTAAAAATGTATTGTGAAATAAGTTATATTTCAAGTTTGCTTCGGGTTCCTTATACACTTCATCCCAGTCTAGCTGCTGTAGGCTTTCCCTGAAGTTTGCAATATTTATATTGTTAATTGAACGCACTGCTTTGAAAGTCTGATTTATTATACTGCATGGAGCTATGTCATGTACTGTAACAAGCTGTGCACTATGATCTGAAAGACCATTCTCAACAGGATAAGCATTTATGTCCTTAAACTTATCTTGGTCTATAAAAAAGTTATCTATCAATGTACTGCTGTTCTTTGTTATCCGAGTAGGAAAATCAATGACGGAGCTCAAATTGAAAGAACTGAGTAATACTAAAAGGTCATTCTTCCTATTACACTCTTTCAGGGAATCAACATTGAAATCCCCACAAATGATAATTTGCTTCCCCCTGTCTGACAGATAGCACAACAAAGCATCCAAGTTTTCTAGAAATAGCTGGAAATTCCCTGAGGGGGACCTATACACTGTTACAATTATGAAAGTGCCATCATTTAGTTTAAGTTCAGTGGCACATGCTTCTATATGTTGCTCTACACAAAATTTTTTAGTTTCTTAATTTTTTGCACTGTGGAAGCTTTTGACATATATGGCAACTCCTCCTCTCATCATATTATCTCTACTTACATGTGCAGCTAATTTGTACCCATTGATGCTAACCTTTTGCATATCAGTGACAATGTGATGCTCAGACAGGCATAGTATATCTATTACATTCTTGGTTTCTATATCTTCTAAACAAAGCAGAAGCTCATCAATTTTATTCTTCAATCCCCCAATATTTTGATGAAATATACTAACAGTATTTTTCACTTTACTTTTGTGAGTATCTTGAACTTTTTTAACATCTTTAGTACTTTTATTCTTCAATCCCCCAATATTTTGATGAAATATACTAACATTATTTTTCACTTTACTTTTCTGAGTATCTTGAACTTTTTTAACATCTTTAGTACTTGCCTGGCTGAGTTTCCCACTGGACACTGATCTTACACTAAAAAAGAGTTTCCACCATGAGATGTAGTTCCTCCCCTCTTTAAATTTCCTGCTATCAGCCCAGCCAGTTTACCCTTCCCTTTCCTGTTGAGGTGTAGGCCATGTCTAGTATAGTCCCACCTACAGAGTGACGTGCATTGTCCTGTTGGAACAGCAAGTTCCCTAACCGGTCTAGGAATGGTAGAACGATGGGTTCGATGACGGTTTGGATGTACCGTGCACTATTCAGTGTCCCCTCGACGATCACCAGAGGTGTACGGCCAGTGTAGGAGATCGCTCCCCACACCATGATGCCGGGTGTTGGCCCTGTGTGCCTCGGTCGTATGCAGTCCTGATTGTGGCGCTCACCTGCACGGCGCCAAACACGCATACGATCATCATTGGCGCCTAGGCAGAAGCGACTCTCATCGCTGAAGACGACACGTCTCCATTCGTCCCTCTATTTACGCCTGCCGCGACACCACTGGAGGCGGGCTGCACGATGTTGGGGCGTGAGCGGAAGACGGCCTAAGGGTATGCGGGACCGTAGCCCAGCTTCATGGAGACGGTTGCGAATGGTCCTCGCCGATACCTCAGGAGCAACAGTGTCCCTAATTTGCTGTGAAGTGGCGGTGCGGTCCCCTACGGCACTGCGTAGGATCCTACGGTCTTGGCGTGCATCCGTGCGTCGCTGCGGTCCGGTCCCAGGTCGACGGGCACGTGCACCTTCCGCCGACCATTGGCGACAACATCCATGTTCTGTGGAGACCTCACGCCCCACATGTTGAGCAATTCGGCGGTACGTCCACCCGGCCTCCCGCATGCCCACTATACGCCCTCGCTCAAAATCCGTCAACTGCACATACGGTTCACGTCCACGCTGTCGCGTTAAGACTGCGATGGAGCTCCGTATGCCACAGCAAACTGGCTGTCACTGACGGCGGTGGTGCACAAATGCTGCGCAGCTAGCGCCATTCGACGGCCAACACCGCGGTTCCTGGTGTGTCCGCTGTGCCGTGCGTGTGATCATTGCTTGTACAGCCCTCTCGCAGTGTCCGGAGCAAGTATGGTGGGTCTGACACACCGGTGTCAATGTGTTCTTTTTTCCATTTCCAGGAGTGTATTTGCATGTCAGAGAGAAAGGAAATTACGTTACTGGAAAACAATCGTTGATCTTACTGACGTACAGTCTTTGCCTCTGCGCCGTCCGGCATGTCCTTAGTTGAAGTGCGGCACGTGATGGACGTATTCAGTAGTACTGTGTCGGCTTGTTATTGTATCTGTCAGGGGAAAAAAAGATCCATTGTGAAGGACAGCAAGGACGAATATGATGTGGATATCGGAAGGCGAAAAGAATATAAATTTTAAATGATGTTATTATTTTTGAAGAGAGGAAGTTTGAGAGAAGACTGGAACACTGCGCAGCTAATTTGTTGACTAATTATTATCAGCTAATTAACTTGCTCTCAGAGCTTAGAGAAAGACCATCCCACTTCCCTGAGTCATGCAACTGATTAAGCTGGTGCCTGTAGTCCCTTAACCACATCGGCTATCCGAACACGATTCTAGGACCGACCAAAACCTCCATATGTCACTGTGAGTCCACGTCGTGTCCTCGACACGTAAATACTATATGCCATATACGTGTTTAAAGGGCTAGTACGCCTCGTCTGGATTTTACATCGTAGAGCATTAATGTGGGACGTAATGAAAAACACGCACTATTTAAAAGATTGACCAAATCCACAATTTGTACCGTGCCTTACATAAAATTAACACATTTACTGTTACGTTATTTGGATGACATATACTTAACTTTTTAATGGAATTTAAAAATTTTATTTTCAAAAAGTAATATACGTACCTTTTCCTCAAAAACTATTTTGGAGGTTTTTACAAAATTTTCTCCGTTTAATCTCTTTGCAAACAGCTTTTATAGAAATTCGCTTTTTACATTGTATCCTTTTCAAATCATTGTTCACTTTGTTAAGCATCGTATTTTTCAGACCAATGTCATGTGTGAAGATCACGCGAAACTATACTCTGTCCTCTTGAATGCATACTTCATTCTAAAATCGTTGTGTTGCTACATCATTTCAACGAATAGCTACTCTCCCCATCCGAGTGTTTAAAGAAGGTTTATCATTACGCATTACCACATTGCATCATTTGGTATGCAATAGTTTGAATATTGCTTGGAAATTTTAATTGAAAAATAGGCATCTAGCTTAGCCGCTGCCTGCTGGCTGTTTGTTGTTGTGCTTTCGGGAAATCTGCAACAGAGTTCTCAAGACGCGAGTTAAGTGGAAATTTCGATTAGGGCAAGATAATTGTTTTACTTCAGTTGCGCATTTAATATAAAGACCATTAAGAGTTCAATTCAAATTAGGTTCTGTTTAGTCAAAAGATAGCACACGAGTTTAAGTTGGATAACAGTTCGTGCGGACATATATTGTTAATAGGTAGGCTTTTTTATATAGTGGGATATAGAGTTGGGCTAAACTTCATAGAGAAACATATAGTGTGTGTGTGTGTGGGGGGGGGGGGGGGGGGGGTTACGACATTACACACTGAGGTGACGAAAGTCATGGGATAGCAACGTGCTCATATACAAATGGCGCTAGTATCGGGTACATAAGGTATAAAAGTACAGTGCATTGGTGGAACTGTCGTGTGTTCTTACATGACTCATGTGAAAAGGTTTCTGATGTGATTATCGTCGCATGACGGGAATCAACAGAGTTTTAACGCCGAATAACAGTTGGAGCTACACGCTTGGGATATTCTATTCCGGAAATCTTTAGGGAATTCAGTATTTCAAGACTAATAGTGAGACACCCTGCTAAGCCCCCTGGACAGGACAGTTGGTTTAAATTGTGGAAAGGGGCCAAAATAAGCGGCTGTCACTTACACTCGAACTTGCAACTTTATTTATTTGACCAAACATTACATGAGCCAAGAAAATTAAAAACAAAACCACAGCATTAATTTACCGGCTGAATGCGCCATACAATCTCATGCCTTAAGGGCAAGACGACTTTAATTTAAAATCGGCTGGAAGCCAATAACTTAAGACTCAAACCAGAATCAGAAATTTTAAAGGCAGAAGGTTCTAATGTCTCTAAGCACTATGGAACTTAACATCTGAGGTCATCAGTCACCTGGACATAGAACTACTTAAACCCAAGGACATCACAGACAGCCATGCCTGAGGTAGGATTCGAACCTGCGATTGTAGCAGCAGCGCGGTTCCGAACATAAGTGCCTAGAACCGCATGGCCACAGCGGCCGGCAAAGGCAGAAGGCCTTATCTTAAACCAGTTCTTTCAATTAGGCTGAAGGCCCAAACAGTCTCACACCTTAAGAGCAAAACAACTTCAATTTAAAAATCGACTAGGAGCCATCCAAATACAAACAACAAGAACAAATAAGAAAAGGCAGTACACCTAATAGCGCTCAGAAGTTTCCGAGGGTCGGCCTGGAATTCATACACAAACGCTCGCGTAGGTGAGACAGGAAGTCGGCCCAACCATTCTCGATCCGACGACAACCCAACCGACAGAGAGTCAACGGACCCACCGGCTAGATAACTTCCACTCCACCCGACAAGCACACAACACGGAGTTCAATGGAACAACGTAGAAGGTATTGGCGCCCACAACCAATTATACACTCCTGGGAATTGAAACAAGAACACCGTGAATTCATTGTCCCAGGAAGGCGAAACTTTATTGGCACATTCGTGCGGTCAGATACATCACATGATTACACTGACAGAACCACAGGCACATAGACACAGGCAACAGAGCATGCACAATGTCGGCACCAGTACAGTGTATATCCACCTTTCGCAGCAATGCAGGCTGCTATTCTCCCATAGAGACGATCGTAGAGATGCTGGATGTAGTCCTGTGGAACGGCTTGCCATGCCATTTCCACCTGGCGCCTCAGTTGGACCAGCGTTCGTGCTGAACGTGCAGACCGCGTGAGACGACGCTTCATCCAGTCCCAAACATGCTCAATGGGGGACAGATCCGGAGATCTTGCTGGCCAGGGTTGTTGACTTACACCTTCTAGAGAACGTTTGGTGGCACGGGATACATGCGGACGTGCATTGTCCTGTTGGAACAGCAAGTTCCCTTGCCGGTCTAGGAATGGTAGAACGATGGGTTCGATGACGGTTTGGATGTACCGTGCACTATTCAGTGTCCCCTCGACGATCACCAGATGTGTACGGCCAGTGTAGGAGATCGCTCCCCACACCATGATGCCGGGTGTTGGCCCTGTGTGCCTCGGTCGTATGCAGTCCTGATTGTGGCGCTCACCTGCACGGCGCCAAACACGCATACGACCATCATTGGCACCAAGGCAGAAGCGACTCTCATCGCTGAAGACGACACGTCTCCATTCGTCCCTCCATTCACGCCTGTCGCGACACCACTGGAGGCGGGCTGCACGATGTTGGGGCGTGAGCGGAAGACGGCCTACCGGTGTGCGGGACCGTAGCCCAGCTTCATGGAGACGGTTGCGAATGGTCCTCGCCGATACCCCAGGAGCAACAGTGTCCCGAATTTGCTGGGAAGTGGCGGTGCGGTCCCCTACGGCACTGCGTAGGATCCTACGGTCTTGGCATGCATCCGTGCGTCGCTGCGGTCCGGTCCCAGGTCGACGGGCACGTGCACCTTCCGCCGACCACTGGCGACAACATCGATGCACTGTGGAGACCTCACGCCCCACGTGTTGAGCAATTGGGCGGTACGTCCACCCGGCCTCCCGCATGCCCACTATACGCCCTCGCTCAAAGTCCGTCAACTGCACATACGGTTAACGTCCACGCTGTAAAACTACACATCGTGCTGGACAGCAACAACACGATGAGGAAAATACACTGCCTGAATTTAAATCAACGGCCAGGGCAGGTAACCGGAACGTTAACGGCCACAAGGCAGAAGATTCCGTAGGTGCACTTCAATTCAAAATAACTAAGCACAGTTAAACTCCATAGAAGGGTGGCTAAAGTTTGCCAACTTGAAAACACACGTTGTTGCTCGCGGGAATGTCCCAAAAGCCAACAACGAACTGCAAACGACACAATGTGAACAGCCGTGACTTGATGGTAGATTAAGTCAAAACTCAACTTTCATGTCCAGGATCGGTGAGCCACGGACCTTGTAGCAGTGGGAACAGCACCACACACTCGGACCGCGCGTGGACGCCGCCAGCGGCCGCGGCCAAAATACGCACCGCAATACCCTCGCTGCTCCACGCCAACCGACCAGCTGGTCGCACACAGCACAGCCGGAAACTATAAGCGCCAGGCAACAGATTGTACAATGTGCGAATATCGATACACACAGCTGCTGCCACTCGCGTAGAGAGAGGATAACAGCATAATCGCGATAACCACTGGAGACTAAACAGAGAATAGCAATCAACATTAAATCCAACTCATAACATGAACCACCCACTGCTCAAATAGCGTCAAGAGTGTGCCGAGAACATCTAATTTCAGAAGTTACCTCTCATCACGGATAACGTACAAGCCGACAGCCCTCGCTTACCGACCGAAAGCAGTCGCGTTTGCATAGAGTTTGTAAGTGTACTGTCATTCCGCTGCCTTAGTTGTGGAGTATCTTTGCGGGCAGCCGCGTCTGGGAGTGGAGCACTGTTATGTTGTGTAGTGTGTAGCTCTGCATGTTGAAGCATTGTCAGTATTCAGGTTGAAGTGTTGCTACAAGTGCTATTTCAGTAAAGTGATTAAATATGGAAGTAATACAGAGGAAAGTGCGTCAAGATGTAATTAAAAATGAGCAGTGCCGCCGATAACGTATTTGTGTATCCTCTCGTTGCGTGTCGTACCGTACAGTATCAGCGCCGTGTCCGGTCTCCCAGAACGAACTGATGTGAATCAGTAGAAATGAGTTACCATAAAACAGTGCAGTCAAGAGCCAGTGTCTTGTAGCGAGCGTGAGGACATCGATCATCGCGTTTCGGCATTGTCGACACTCAGCCTCGCCGCGACGGTTACGCGCACGCTCGTACAAGTGAGAACTGAAAAATTTACTTTACGAACAGTGTTATATCATTACTAGAGACAAGGAGGACTATTACCAGATATCTGTACGTGTGACGAGCGTAAGAACTTTCGTTCGAACATTCGGCTTCCGCATCATCAACAATCACCTGCGTCGTGTCGGTTACGCGTACGCTCGTCCGAATAATAATTTTGACTGTTAATCATCAAGATTGTTAATTGGGATAAACATTTACGATCAAGTGTGTAAACAGTCCAACCTGTGGTTTCAATATCGTCTCAGGATATAGGTGTTCATACCAGACATAGGACAGTGTTGTGTTTTAGCGTTGCGTGGCTCCCCTAAACCCGCTTGCGTATATCGAAAGATAATTTCAGGCACGCCAACAGCAGTGTGGAGCTGGACAATACGACCACCGCGGGATTACCAGGTACGTGATGTGGACAGGGCGCACGGAACCGAAACGACAAACAGTTTAAGGGTCCCCCACCCCCAATCGTACTCTCGGGCGTGTTACAAGTTGTCAGTGCTATCAAATAAGCATCACTGAGGGAAATAACCGCAGAAATCAGTTTCCAACGTACGATGAACTTATCTCTTAGGTCACTGCGGCGATTTTTGGCATTAATGTCAGTAGACAACTACATCGCCTGCAGTACCTCTCCTGGGTACCTGATCATATCGGCTTGACCTCAGACGACTGGTAAACTGTCGCTTAGTCAGATGAGTCCCGATTTCAGTTGGTAAGAGCTGATGGTAGGGCTCGATTGAAGCCTAGACCCCGACGGAGCCATGGATCCAAGTTTTCAACAAAGCATTTTGTAAGCTGGCGATGGCTACTTAACGCCGTCGGCCGTGTTCACATGGAATTAACTGTGCCCCGTGGTCCAAATGAACCGATCATTGACTGGAAATGGTTACATTCAGCTACTTGGAGACCATTTGCAGCTGTTCATCGGCATCATATTACCAAACAACGATGGAATTTTTATGGATGACAGTGCGCCATGTCACCGCTCAATAGTTGTTCGTTATTGGTTTGAAGAACATACTGTGCAATTGCCACGAATGGTATGGCCGCTTAGATAGCCCAGCATGAACAACACAGAACATTTATCAGACGTAATCGAGACGTCAGTTAGTGCACAAAATTGTGGACGGATATACAGACAGTATGCCAACTGCCTTGCCGTAGTAATAGTGGTAACACCGGTTCCCGTCAGTTCACCGAAGTTAAGCGCTGTCGGGCTGGGCTAGCAGTTGGGTGCGTGACCATCCAGCCTGCCGAACGCTGTTGGCAAGTGGGGTGCGCTCAGCCTTTGTGAGGCAAACTGAGGAGCTACTTCATTGACTAGTAGCGGCTCGGGTCACGTGAACTGACATACGGCCGGGAGAGCGGTGTGCTGACCACATGCCCCTCCATATCCGCATCCAGTGACGCCTGCGGGCTGAGGATGGCACGGCGGCCGGTCGGTCCGTTGGGCTTTCCAAGTCTTGTTCGTACGGAGTTTTGTTCAAATAGTTCAAATGGCTCTGAGCGCTATGGGACTCAGCATCTGAGGTCATCAGTCCCCTAGAACTTAGAACTACTTTAACATAACTAACCTAAGGACAACACACACATCCATGGCCGAGGCAGGTTTCGAATCTGCGACCTAGCGGTCGCGCGGTTCCAGACTGAAGCGCCTAGAACCGCTCGGCCACACCGGCCGGCGGAGTTTTGTTTTTCAGTTAATGCAGACAGTGTGATGCAATAGTTCTGCAGTAGACTTCGAACGACTTGCTGAGTCGGCTGCGGCATTACGTCGGGCATAAAGAGGTCCAATACAATATTAGGAGCTAGGCCATGACTTTTGTCACCCTAGGATGTATCTTTGGTGAAGTGAACCAACTAACGTCAAGAGCGCACTGATCGGGCAACGGGAAAACTGGGGTTCTCTCTTCAGTTAGTCTACGAGAAATTTTCAAACGCTGGCAAAAATGGATAACACATAATGGTGAATACTTCGAAGAGATAACATTAATTTAGGCGAATAAATAAAATTATTTCCAAAAATTAAAATTCCCCATACTTTTCCAGCACACCTCGTATGTTCGTGATATGAGTGGATGTTTTGACTTATTTAAGCTAGTCTGAAGTTAAAACCAGCCACGGAAAACATTATTAACGACAACTCGCAACTAGTTTTCCGAAAGTCAACACGGGTGTGTTGAATATGTTACGCTATTTAGTATAAAAATGAACTGTTGCTTAAAACTGTGGCTTCTAAACGACATACTAATAACTGTTGTTACGTATTATCATGCTATTCGGTATCAGGTGACATCCCAGTAATTTCAGCTTCGATCAACGCAGTGCCGAAATATTCTCACACACTACTCCAAAGAGTCACTATGTAATACATGCCTATTAAGATCTGTGGCCGACGGAGAAGGAATCCAGTGGGGACAACGAAACGGCTAAAAGAGACACAAGCATACCTCTCCCAAGTCACTCTTGGCGACGATCTGGGGAAGATACTGGAGTGTTTTCTCGCGACTCGACGTTGCTCTCCACATGCAACAATTCGCAAGAACAATCTGCGCTGTCAGCATATCCGACGCAGAAATAATGTGTCACGGCAGGAACACTCCTAATCTTATCCTAATTAGTTAGGAAGGAACCGCTGCACTGAAGCATGATGAGTATAATACCCTGGTAATGTGACATCCGAATTAAAGAGGATAGAAAAAAGTGCTATGCTACCTCTAGACCAGGAATATACACTGACAAGCCAAAATATTATGACCACTGCCCATCGCGACGTTGGATGCCACGTTGTGGGCACGTGACGCGGTAACAAAAGTATGTATGCGAAGCAGACACGGACGGAAGATCACCCTAGCGAAGATATGGGCTGCAAACCAAGAAATCCATTGACATAGGCGACTTTGACTAAGGAATGATTATCATTAAGCAGAGCCTGTGAACGAGCACCTCGGAAACGGCGAAGCTGGTCGAATGGTCACGTGCTACTGTAGTGAGAATCGGCAGAAAGAGGTAGAAGGACAGTGAAATGGTTGGACGCCCACGACTGTTCACAGAACCTGGTTGTCAAAGCCTGTCTGCTCTGTAAAGAAGGATGCATTGTGATCTGCGGCATCTCTGCCGAAAGAACGCTATGCTGGTGCACGCACAAGTGTTTCAGAGCATACCATTCATCGTACTTTGTTGAACATGGAGCAGCGCAGCAGATCACCCCTACGTAATCCAACGACATCATTAATTACTATTGCGCGATTCACGAGACCCTCGGGATTCGACGATCGATCAACGAAAACGTGTCGTCTCTTTGGGTGAATCACATTTTTGCTACAGTAGGTCGCTGGTCGTCTCCACAAACACCGTCATTGAGGTAACAGCGGTTCGAAACGTGTAGCGTGCCACGGGAGCAGGCTAGTGGGAGCAGTGTTATGCTATGGAAAACGTTTTCCTGTGTTGGCGTGGGACCTGTGGTAGTAATCGAGGATACTCTGACCACTGCGAACCACTTGGATCCCTTCATCTTGATGTCTTCCCCGATGGCAGTTTCATCCTTCAGCAGTATAGTTCTCCGTGTATCTGAGCCACCACCGTGCTACAGTGGTTTGAGGAGCACTACAGTGATGATGTCTCGGCTTCCAAATTCGATTGATGTGAATCCTATGCAAGCCATCTGGTTCGCTATGGGGCTCCATCACTGCGTACACAGATAAGTGGCCGTTATTTAGGCGAATTAGGTGACCTGTGCGTAGACATCTAATGTCATATACCTCCGCAAATCTACCAACAAACTGTCGGATCCCTGCTACGCAGAATCAGTGGTGTTTTTCGTTCCAAAGACGGACAAACAAGCTATTAAGTTGGCAGTCATAATGTTTTAGGTCATCAATGTACTCCTTCTTCCTGATGATTGGCAGCTGCGATACAAACTTAAACATTGCCGTATAATTCTACATCAATCGATGCGGTTAAATACGGAAAGAGTATTGCTGAAAAGGTGAATACAGACTTACACGGGGCGTCCAAGACGTCGGCAGTCTCTTCTTCACTTTGCACTATAGAGGAAATAATTTATCGTTTTATTGGTATCCCTGCTTACGAAAACTTTATTGTCGTTATTGTAATGCTTTGCTGCAGTACTGCATTGTTTCAGTTCTGAAGCTGTGGCTGCTGTGAGCCGACACAGGGCGATTAGTAGCCTGTACGCAGATGCGCGAACGTCCACAAACAGAGCAAACAATGACATACATAATGCTTGCTGTTAGAGATCTCTTTGGAAAGCCGTCGCTTCGTAAAGATACAATGCTTGATTGGAAGAAATGTCCCTTTTTTTCAGTCAGTGTCAAAGATAGGCCGTGTACTAGAGGAAGGAAAGTAAAATGAGCAGTCCCCAATGAAATCCTTTCGTGAAGGGGCAGATGAACTTTAAGTACTGCGATCAACAGTGAATGGCCAAAAATTTTACAAAACATAAGAAAAACATGAAAATTAGATGATTTAGACCAATAGTGGTCAATGAATTACCTGACAAAGACAGGAAGTAGCGCATTTCCAGGTGCCATGACTTCTTGGCACTGTTTTCACTGTGTTATATATCCCCCCCATGAAGCATGGACCATGCCGTTGGTGGGGAGGCTTGCGTGTCTCAGCGATACAGATAGCCGTACCGTAGGTGCAACCACAACGGAGGGGTATCTGTTGAGAGGCCAGACAAACGTGTGGTTCCTGAAGAGGGGCAGTAGCCTTTTCAGTAGTTGCAGGGGCAACAGTCTGGATGATTGACTGATCCGGCCTTGTAAGACTAACCAAAACGGCCTTGCTGTGCTGGTACTGCGAACGGCTGAAAGCTACAGGAAACTACAGCCGTAATTTTTCCTGAGGGCATGCAGCTTTACTGTATGGTTAAATGATGATGGTGTCCTCTTGGGTAAAATATTCAGCAGTTAAAATAGTCCCCCATTCGGATCTCCGTGCGTCGTTATCAGGAGAAAGAAAACTGGCGTTCTACGGGTCAGAGCGTGGAATGTCAGATCCCTTAATCGGGCAGGTAGGTCAGAAAATTTAAAAAGAGAAATGGGTAGGTTAAAGTTAGATATAGTGGGAATTAGTGAAGTTCGCTGGCAGGAGGAACAAGACTTCTCGTCAGGTGAATACAGGGTTATAAACACAAAATCGAATAGGGGTAATGCAGGAGTAGGTTTAATAATGAATAGGAAAATAGGAATGAGGGTAAGCTACTACAAACAGCATAGTGAACGCATTATTGTGGCCAAGATAAATACGAAGCCCACGCCTACGGCAGTAGTACAAGTTTGTATGCCGACTAGCTGTGCAGATGACGAAGAAATTGAAGGAATGTATGATGAAATAAAAGAAATTATTCATATAGTGAAGGGAGACGAAAATTTAATAGTCATGGGTGACTGGAATTCGAGTTTAGGAAAAGGGAGAGAAGGAAACGTAGTAGGTGAATATGGGTCGGGGGTAAGAAATGAAAGAGGAAGCCGTCTGGTAGAATTTTGCACAGAGCATAACTTAATCATAGCTAACACATGGTTCAATAATCATGAAAGAAGGTTGTATACATGGAAGAACCCTGGAGATACTGACAGGTTTCAGATAGATTATATAATGGTAAGACAAAGATTTAGGAACCAGGTTTTAAATTGTAGGACTTTTACAGGGGCAGATGTGGACTCTGACCACAATCTGTTAGTCGTGAACTGTAGATTAAAACGGAAGAAACTACAAAAATGTGGGAAATTAAGGAGATGGGACCTTGATAAACTGAAAGAACCAGAGGTTCTACAAAGTTTCAGGGAGATCATAAGGGAACAATTGACAAGAATGGGGGAAAGAAATGCAGTAGAAGAAGAATGGGTAGCTTTGAGGGATGAAGTAGTGAAGGCAGCAGAGGATCAAGTAGGTAAAAAGGCGAGGACTAGTAAAAGTCCTTGGGTAACGAAAGAAGCATTGAATTTAATTGATGAAAGGAGAAAATATAAAAACGCAGTAAATGAAGCAGGCAAAAGAGAATCCAAACGTCTCAAAAATGAGATCGACAGGAAGTGCAAAATGACTAAGCACGGATGGCTAGAGGACAAATGTAAGGATGTAGAGGTGTAAATCACTAGGGGTAAGATAGATACTGCCTACAGGAAAATTAAAGTGACCTTTGGAGAAAAGAGAACCACTTGTATGAATATCAAGAGCTCAGATGGAAACCCAGTTCTAAGCAAAGAAAGGGAAACAGAAAGGTGGAAGGGGTATATAGAGGGTCTATACAAGGGCGATGTACTTGAGGACAATATTATGGAAATGGAAGAGTATGTAGATGAAGATGAAATGGGAGATACGATACTGCGTGAAGAGTTCGACAGAGCACTGAAAGACCTGAGTCGAACCAAGGCCCCCGGAGTAGACAACATTCCATTGGAACTACTGACGGCCTTGGGAGAGCCAGTCCTGACAAAACTCTACCATCTGGTGAGCAAGAAGTATGAGACAGGCGAAATACCCTCAGACTTCAAGAAGAATATAATAATTCCAATCCCAAAGAAAGCAGGTGTTGACAGATGTGAAAATTACCGAACTATTAGTTTAATAAGTCACAGCTGCAAAATACTAACTCGAATTACTTACAGACAAATGCAAAGACTAGTAGAAGCCGACCTCGGGAAAGATCAGTTTGGATTCTGTAGAGATATCGGAACGCGTGGGGCAATACTGACCCTACGACTTATCTTAGAATCTGGATTAAGGAAAGTCCAACCTACATTTCTAGCATTTGTAGACTTATAGAAAGCTTTTGAAGATGTTAACTGGAATAATCTCTTTCAAATTCTGAAGGTGGCAGGGGTAAAATACAGGGAGTGAAATGCTATTTACGATTTGTACAGCAACCGTATGGCAATTGTAAGAGTCGAGTGACATCAAAGGGAAGCAGTGGTTGGGAAGGGAGTGAGACTGGGTTGTAAACTCTCCCCAATGTAATTCAATCTCTATATTGAGAAAGCAGTGAAGGAATCAAAAAAAAATTCGGAGTAGGTATTAAAATCCATGGAGATGAAATAAAAACTTTGAGGTCGCCTATGGCATTGTAATTCTTGCAGAAACAGCAAAGGACTTGGAAGAGCACCTGAACGGAATGGACAGTGTCTTGAAAGGAGGGCATAAGATGAACATCAACAAAAGCAAAACGAGGATAATGGAATGTAGTCGAATTAGTCGTGTGATGCTGAGGGAATTAGACTCGGAAGTGAGACAATTAAAGTAGTAAAGGAGTTTTGCTATTTGGGGAGCAAAATAACTGATGATGGTCGAAGTAGAGAGGATATAAAATGTAGACTGGCAATGGCAAGGAAAGCATTTCTGAAGTAGAGAAATTTGTTAACATCGAGTATAGATTTTAGTGTCAGGAAGTCGTTTCTGAAAGTATTTTATGGAGTGTAGCCATGTATGGAAGTGAAACATGGACGAAAAATAGTTTGGACAAGTGGAGAATAGAAGCTTTCGAATGCTGAAGATTAGGTGTGTAGATCACGTAACTAATGAGGAAGTACTGAATAGGATTGATGAGATATTTGTGGCACAACTTGACCAGAAGAAGGGATCGGTTGGTAGGACATGTTCTGAGGCATCAAGGGATCACCAATTTGCTACTGGAGGGCAGCGTGGAGGGTAAAAATCGTAGAGGGAGACCAAGAGATGAATACACCAAACAGAGAGAGAAGGATGTAGGTTGCCGTAGGTACTGGGAGATAAAGAAGCTTGCACAGGATAGAGTAGGATGGAGAGCTGCATCAAGCCAGTCTCAGGACTGAAGACCACAACAACAACAACAACAAGTGTTATATTCTGATGAATGTGTAAAATGGGAGGGAAGCCTTTCTTTCTGGTCTAAGCACAGTTGTCATTGCATGTCAGAGTTGAGAATGAGCCTTCCTAATGTTATTTATGGAATGAGTGCACACACTGAAGGTGGCAGGAAATTACAGAGTATGACTTATTTTAAAAAAAAAAATGTTAAACGAAATGTGAACAGTGGCCAAAATAAATGCAGTCATTTCGATGGATACGCCTTTGTTCATATGTTTAGCCAAATCTGATGTCGGTTAACAGTCAATAGTGTATTTTTCCACCCTAAACTTTCCAACATAGATGGACCCTCCTTAGCACGCGAAGGCTGTCCCATTCTTAGGCAGTGGTCCTCTAGAGATCATCCAGTGTGTCTTACGACGACGATTTGCAGGTGCCAATTGGGCTCCAAGAATTCTCAGTCGTGTTAATGTGAAAAGTCACGACAGACGATTTCATTCATTCAGTTCCTGCTGGAGGAAGACTCTAACGAGGAGGGAAGGTATTGGTGAATCACTGTCGTCTTATACGACAATCTCAGTACCTGAATATTAACTGTATGGATGGACAGTATGTTGGACGTTCGTATTCCGATGCTGTAAAGCCCTTGCATAGCCCTCCATAGCGATGAGGCGTGTCCGAAATCGATGAACGATAATGGCCCAAAGCATCATTGGCTCACCATCCTAATGAAGCACGGACTCCTTCAGGCTGCATGGGACTGAGATGTGCACTTCACACTCTTCTACGATGAACATCAGGCTTGATCAAAATCCGCCACTCCTAGGGGAAGAGAACGGGATGCTGTTGATCCAGGAGCTAATCTAGGTGTGGGATGAACCTTCTTCTTCGCTCTCCATGAGTCTGATAGTTATTGCTGCTGTTCGTAAGGAACCTAGAAGCCAAATGATCGCTTGAACACAAACCCCACTAAGCACACGAGTGGTGTGGTATTGGGGTAGTAATGGATAATATGATGAAAGGGTGGAATCAATTGATTGGGTTATCAATAACAAATAACTACCTTATTAATTCACGGCTTAGAAAAATTTACAAAATAACACAAAATTAAGATAATGAGTCATTTTACATCGCACCATGGAGGATCACAATAGAGAACTTTCACTGAGCTCAGTAGCAATGTGACTTGCAACATCCTCAGTTGTTTCCAAGTTATGAGGTGTGAGTGTCTACAAGGGCTGGGCAAAAGATACTCGCTCCGAACGGGCTCCAGACTTCCTGATACGACGTAACAGTCGATATAGCATCGTGCGTGTTCGAACAGTGACTTGATATTTGACTCGCTCGGTGTGAGTGCAAGTGATAGTCAAGAAACTACGAACTATCCTCAACAATAAGCTAAGACATTGCTTAAAATATGACAATTTACTGGGACACTGCAGAGAATAGCAAGAAATCCTGCCAGTACCTAAATCTCTACATGTTTCAACCGATCTACATTACGACTTCTCATACAGTACTGGAGTTTATGGATATACAATACAAATAAAAATATTTACGCTGATTTTTAAGTAAAGGTAATACACAAAGATGAAAATGTTGTTCTTCGAAAAAGTTACTTGACGGAAGCCAGAATAATACTTCATTTGTTTTTAGGATGTGTTAGTGATTTACCAAGTAGGTTGCAAACAAATAGTTCTATCCCCGTTCACGTATTAGAATAACGGATAAAAACGTTACCATATTTTAATCAGTTTGAAGACTAGACAGCAACATGCATATGAAACAGTCAAGGCAATTAATCATGAATTACTTGCCTTGTTCCGGCGTAAAGTCAAGCACCAGCACGACGGACAGGAACGCTAGATCAGAGAGGGCTGTGAGACGCCGTCAGCCAATAGTACGCTGACCGAACCTTCTCTAGGACGACACCGAGGCAGTAGCGCCATCCACACGAAGAGGACATAAGCGCCGCGCCGCCTGCCCGCGGCCCAGTTGAAGACTAGCTGTTATACGAACGCTACAGCAGTGACTAAAGAAATGTTCTGTTTCACTGTATTGGTATATTGTGTACTGAAGAGACTTCTTATTCGTCTGTCGCCATTTGCTCGCGACGCCACTGTAAATTGTCAAAGTTAAATATTGTCATTTATCTTACTGTAATAAAGATCCATTAATACGATTTGCTTGAATAGTTGTCTAGCGATCCGAGAAAGCAGGTTTCCTAGGCACCCCATGTTAGATGAGTGGGCAGGACACAACATGCTGCACTATAAAAAAGTCTTAATAAAATGTCTGCAATTTTTATTATGAGAACGAGTTATAGCGACAAGACCCGTCTTGGAGATAGTAGCATAAAGCGTCACAAGATAGTGGGACTATCGGAAGGTTGAGAATTTGGCAGAATCATTTTTCGAAATCTTTTATTTTTTTATTAGTTGCCGCTGTTATGCAAGGCCTGCCCCCTACAAGCTATTTCAATCTGAGATTCATAGTTATTTTTACTATTAAAATCCATTGTGCATTAATGCGTTAAGACGGGTGGTTGTGATAGCACCTACAAGGGTCAGTAGGTGACAGGCCGATCCAAGGATCGAGCAAAACCCTAGATTTCCCGAACTGAGACGTAAGCTGTTCGAAGAGCTCGGGCCGTCTTCAAGCACAGCCCCCTAGTGTTTACAATTTTATGAGTGAAGTTTCTTTGATGTCATGCTTTCATTTCCTTCATAATTTTCTAGCTGTGAGGTGGCAATATTTAAATTTTTCATGAATGAAATTTCTATGATGTACCTGCTCGCACCTCCTTGACAGTTTTCGGAGCTGTGAGCTTCGAATGACTACCTTTTTTATGAATGAAATTCCTGTCGTGTACAGACTTCCATATGCTTGACGATTTTCCAGCTGTTGGATGCGAATGTCTACAGATTTTATGAATGAAACATCTATGGTTTACAAGCTCGTACCTCCTAGATAATCTTCAGCCTGTGATTTGCGAATGTCTACGATAGAAGCATCGAGCAAAACCCTAGATTTCCCGGACTATGACGTAACCAGCTCGAACAGTTCGGGTTGTATTCAAGCACAGCCCTACTGTCTACAATTACATGAACGAAGTTCCTTTGATGTCATGCTTACATCTCCTTCATAGTTATCCAGCTGCGAGGTGTGAATGTCTACGTCTTTTATGAATGAGATTCCAGTGGAGTGCATGCAGGGTTTTTTATGAGTTAAATCCCTGTTGGGTATGTGTCGAGCTGTGAGTGTACCACATGCCATTCCTGTGAAAATTCGTGTAGAATAAATTCTGGGCTGTGAGCCTACCACGTGCCATTCCTGTAGCGTATATGAAAGCCGTTTTTTGAATGAAATTCCTGTTAGTAATTGCCGAGCTGGGAGTCTACCACAAGGCAGATCATGCATTATATTTTACGAATGAAGTACCTTATCAGTATACGTGGAGCCGAGAGTCTACCAATGTCATTCCTGTGCAATGCATGAAAGATTTCTTATGGATGAAATTTCTAAAGACTATATTCCATGTGTGTGTCTACCATATGCTATTCCTGCGGAGTGGATGCAAGATTTTTTTAGGGATTAAATTTCTGGTGAGTGTATACCGAGCTGTGAGGCTACCACATGCCATTCCTGTAGAATGCTCGTAAGATTTTTTACGATTGAATTTCCAGTAATTGCTGTTTCTGAGCACATGCCATTCTTGTGGACTGCATGCTAGATTATTTTTGCAGTTTCTCAAGCTGTAAGTGTGACACATGATAACATTTAAGTAGTATGCATTTAAACTAAAAGAAATTCTACATAACGGACAACATCTCATTTGTGATGCGAAAGAGTAACTATGCGCTGTATGGGGGATATCGCTTCTCTCTGCACTTCGGGAATATGCCACGAATGAACTGTAATCGGACACTGTGGTGTTACTTCTCCGATTGTGTAAGCGTTTATTGAGTATTTATCCGAAGCTAATTTAATGAACTGTTGATAATCAGCCATTTAGTAAAATGTGGAATTCTGAAAGTTTGATGATTTGATACAGTCGTAAGTTAGATGTAAACGATAATTGTGGCTATATCTGAAGAACGCAGACGAATACATCATTGTTTAATGTGAAAAGGTAACTACAATTTTTTTTATTTCGAATAATACAGCGTATATGAATCCCGAAGTGTTGCACATCAGAATATACTTTCGGATGGATGAAGTTCGGTAGCAACTCTGGAGTCTGCGCACGGTCAGAACATTTCTGAGAGAACCTTTTATTCACCACAAAAGCATTTCCTCTTCCTGAAGTTGTCTTAGGACGGATAACGCTTACCGAGGTGCCAGTATAGAATCATGTCATTGCTGCAACTATTTCCCGAATTTAATTCTTAGTTGTACCCTATCAGGAACTCAACAGTGAGATGTCGGGCAGAAGACGACTGAATTCTCCGAGCTGCAGAAATAGAGAACCAGAAAGTAGTGCGCTGCTACAGACAAAAGATATTACAAACATACTTAGGATATTAGCGTCGATATTTCAATTACATTTCAGGTAAAAGATAACACCAAACGGATTAAAACAAATTTTTGTGCTCTATTTAAGACTTCACCGCTTAATAATTTAAGGAAATCAACAACCGTCTAAAAACTATTTTTACTACATCTACATATACGTGGAAACTTTGTAAATCACATTTAAGTGCCTGGCAGAGGGCTCATCGAACCACCTTCACAATTCTCTATTATTCGAATCTCGTATAGCGAGCGGAAAGAATTAACACATATATTTTTCGGTACGATGTCTGATATCCCTTATTTTACCGTGGTGATCGTTCCTCCCTATGTAAGTCGGTGTCAAAAAAATATTTTCGCATTCGGAGGAGAAAGTTGGTGACTGGAATTTCGTGAGAAGATTCCATCGCAACGAAAAACGCCTGTCTTTTAATGATGTCCATTTACACTGTATCATTTGTGTGACACTCTCTCCCATATTTCGCGGTAATACAAAACGTGCTGCCTTTCTTTGAACTTTTTCGATGTACTCCGTCAATCTTATCTGGTAAGAATCCCACACCGTGCAGCAGTATTCTAAAAGAGGTGTTCTATCATCGAAGAAAGCGAGGCGGGCAGCAGCGGAGGCAGCCCCCTGTCCTATAGGTCAGAGTACATACTTCGCATTTTGTAACGTGTAGCCGGCTGGTACTGGAGCCTGCAAGGGTGGCTGTGAACTCTGACTTCTGGATACCAGCAAGTAATGGTGGTCTGCCTGTGCCTAGAAAGAAGCATAGTCTGTCACGTGCTTTGGAGGGTGCTTTGCTGTTGCCCTTGCTTAGAGACAATGACTCGAAGATTTCATCAGTGGAATCTTGTAACTTGTACTGAGATTTGCTGCCTGTTACTACTCAGGTTACATGCCGCTCTTAATCAAGCCTTAGATAGACGTGAGTTAGTTTGTTTAATTACCTTAAAAATTTAATTAGTGTGATACCAGAGGCCAGTGGATATTGATTTGATTAATACATTATGATGTGACGTGTCTCTCACACGGAGATGTTTCGAGTAATGCGGTTGGACAATGACTAATTTTGATGTAAATTATGTAGAGATGTAGTGGCTGACTATTTAGAAAAGAAGGCCTTACAACACGGAGCTTGGAACAACGTACGTGTGTCATAGCAACCAGGTTGCGAGCAGTATTTTCCAGGATCCAAAATCGGAACTAACTAAGTTAATTATAAAAGGAGGCTTTTTAATATTTGATTTTTGCGTTGCGAAGTTCTTTAAGTTGTGATTTACTGTGATTAAGTTGCACTATTTTTACATTCTCGCGATAGCAATGGAGATACTATCGAAGACACTGCTGCCAAAGCAGAGTTACTAAACACAGCCTTCCGAAATGCCTTATCAAAAGAAGACGACGTAAATATTCCAGAATTCGAATCGAGAACAGCTGGCAACATGAGTAACGTAGAAGTAAATATCCTCTGAGTAGTGAAGCAACCTGAATCACTTAATAAAAAGCAAGTCCTCTCGTTCAGACTGTAAACCAATTAGCTTCCTTTCGGAGTATGCTGATGCATTAGCTCCTTACTTAACAATCATATACAGCCATTCGCTCGACGAAAGATCTGTACCAAAGACTAGAAAGGAGCACAGGTCACACCAATATTCAAGAAAGGTAGTAGGAGTAATCCACTAAATTACAGGCCCACATCGTTAACGTCGATATGCAACAGGATTTTGGAACATATATTGTGTTACAACATTATCAATTACCTCGAAGAAAACGGTCTATTGACACACAGTGAACAGGGGTTTAGAAAACATAGTTTCTGTGAAACAAAACTTCCTGTGAAACAAAACTAGCTCTTTATTCATATGAAGTGTTGAGTACTACTGACGAGGGATTTCAGGTCGTTCCCGAATTTCTGGATTTTCGGAAGGCTTTTGACACAGTGGCACACAAGCGGCTCGTAGTGAAATTGCGTGCTTATGGAATATCGTCTCATTTATGTGACTGGATATGTGATTTCCTGTCAGAGAGGTCACAGTTGGTAGTAACTGACGGAAAGTCATCGAGTAAAACAGAAGTGATTTCTGGCGGTCCCCAAGGTAGTGTTATAGACACTTTGCTGTTCCTTATCTATATATACGATTTGGGAGACAATCTGAGCAGCCGTCTTCGGTTGTTTCCAGATGACGCTGTCGTTTATCGACTACTAAAGTCATCTGAAGATCAAATCAAACTGCGAAACGATTTAGAAAAGATATCTGAATGGTGCGAAAAGTGGCAGTTGACCCTAAATAACGAAAAGTTTGAGGTCATCCACATGAGTGCTAAAAGGAACTTCGGTTACACGATAAAACAGTCTAATCTGAAAGCCGTAAATTCAACTAAATACCTAGGTATTACAATTACGAACAACTTAAACTGGAAGGAACACATAGAAAATGGTGTGGGTTAGGCTAACCAAAGTCTGCGTTTTATTGGCAGGACACTTAGAAAATGTAACTGACCTACTAAGGAGACTGCCTACAATAGGCTTGTCCGTCCTCTTCTGGAGTACTGCTGCGCGGTCTGGGATCGTTCCCATAGGATTAACTGAGTATATCCAGAAAGTTCAAAGAAGAGGAGCACGTTTTGTATTCCAGAGAAATAGGGGAGAGAGTGCCACTGATATTAGACAGTATTTTTGATGGACACCGTTAAAACAAAGGCGTTTTTCTTTGCTGCGGAATCTTCTGACGAAATTTCAATCAGCAACTTTCTCCTCCGAATGGGAAAATATTTTGTTAACGTCGACCTACATAGGGAGAATCGATCATCGTAATAAAATAAGGGAAATTAGAGCTCGTGCGAAAAATATAGGTGTTCGTGGTTTGAGATTGGAATAACAGAGAATTATTGTGAAGATGGGCTAATTAACCCTCTGCCAGGCATTTGAGTGTGATTTACAGAGTATCCATGTACATGTAGATGGTTGTAGATGTACTTGGCTGCACATTCCAGTGTCCAACATCACTCCTTTCTCTGGTTTTGTCTCCTGAAAGAATAGGCTACCATTGCTCCACAGATATGATAACACATCACTGAATGTGCCCCTAGAAGGGGTCAAGCAGTCGTCAGACGAAGGACGAATTGGTGTCCGGTTGCTCTTCGTCGCATACTTTTTTCCTCCCAAGATCTCGGAGAAATCTGAGGGAGTGTTGTCCACTCCAGGCGTCTGATTTAGACTTTGGTCTCTCAGTGGTCTCTCCAGTTCTTTGCACAGTATCATATATCCCATCTCATCTCATTCCTCTTCACTTTCCATAAAATTATCTACAATTTCCTTTTCTTTGCACAGAGGTCTAAATTCATATTAGGTACATCAAACAAAAGTTTTGAATCACCTGGGTGCCAAGAATTCGGGAACCTTTACAGAAAATTGAAACAGAGGTTAACATAAACGCCATTTCCAGCATTTTTATTGCTCGTGAAAACCACACATTGCATGTTGTACCACCATACAGCGAGACCTTCAGAGGTTGTGGTCCAAACTGCTGTACAAACCGGCCGGTACCTGTAATACCCATTAGCACGTCCTCTTTGCAGTGATGCATGCCTGCGTTCGTCGTGCCAGACTATCCAAAAGTTCATCAAGGCATTGTTGGTCCAGATTATCCGACTCCTCAAAGGCGATTCGGTGTAGATCCCTCAGAGTGGTTGGTGGGCCACGTCGTCCATAAACAGCCCTTTTCAATCCCAGGTACGTTCAATAGGCTTCATGTCTGGAAAACATGCTGACCACTCTAGTCGAGCGATGTTGTTATCTTAAAGGAAGTCATTCACAAGATGTACACGATGGGGAGCGCATTGTCGTCAATGAAGACGAATACTTCACCAATATGCTGCCGATATGGTTGCACTATCGGTCAGAGGATGGCATTCACGTACTGTACAGCCGTTACGGCGCCTTCCATGACCACCACTGGCGTACGTTGGCCCCACATAAATTACCACCACGAAACAGTAGGGAGCCTCCACTTTACTGCAGACGCTGGACAGTAAGTCTAAGGCATTCCGCCTAACCGGGTTGTCTCCAAACACGTCTTCGACGATTGTATGGTTTAAGGCATTTGCGACACTCGTTACTGAAGAGAACGTGATGCCAATCCTGAGCGGTCCATTCGGCATGCTGTTGGGCCCATTTGTACCGCGCTGCATGGTGTCCTGGTTGCAAAGTTGGACCTCGCCATGGACGTCGGGAGTGAAGTTGCGCATCATGTAGCCTATTGCGCACAGTTTGAGTCGTAGCACGACGTCCTGTGGCTGCACGAAAAGCATTACTCAACATGGTGGCGTTGCTGTCAGGGTTCCTCTGAGCCATAATCCGCAGATAGCGGTCATGCACTGCCGTAGTAGCCGTTGGGTGGCCTGAGCGAGGCATGTCATCGACAGTTCCTGTCTTTCTGTATCTCCTCCATGTCCGAACAATATCACTTTGGTTCGCTGCGAGACGCCCGGACACTTGTTGAGAGCCCTTCCTGGCACAAAGTAACAATGCGGACACGATCGAACGGGGGTATTGACCGTCTAGACATGGATGAACTACAGACAACACGATCTGTGTACCCACTTCCTGATAGGCTGTTGGAGCCTCTCAGTGTAATAGGCGCTGCTCATGCAGGGTTGTTTACATCTTTGGGTGGGTTTAGTGACATCTCCGAACAGTAAAATGGAATGTGTCTGTGATACAATACCGACAGTCAACGCCTGTCTTCAGGAGTACTGGGAACCGGGATTAAGCAAAACTTTTTTTTGACGTGTGTAGTTTCGTGTGCGCGTATGTCTGTAATTGAGAGAGAGAGAGACGAAGATAGAGAGAGAGGGAGGTATAATATTCATTATTACGTCCACTGGCGCCAAACTGTTTAGAGGCGATTTGTCTGCTACGGAGAGTGAATCCCGAGATTTCCCCCGATGTAACAGCTCGCTGCGCACACACACGTTCCTCGGTGGATCGCGGGTTGCAGGCCATCCCGGTAACAGCCTAGCTCCCGAGGCGCTGAGAACGGCTGCGGTGCGCGGGCTATGGTTTTAAGCTTAAGGGGCGGCGCGCCTGTGGCCACGTGACCGCCGTTTCGGCGCCGGCCGCACGTGACTCCATCAGCGGTCCTTATCGCTGCAGCCGGCCCACACCTCAGCCATTGCCGCAGGATGGTTCCCGCCAAGAAGCCGGAGACTGGCTCCCCAGTGCTTACTGCGGTAACTCTGCTCCCACTCTCTTCTCGAACGGCAGGATTTCTACCTTCCCACCAGCCCCGTCTTTGTAACCCACCGCTCCTTTTTTCCGCGATCCGAGTACATAGAAATATACTGGTGGGCAAAACTTAACGACAAAAGTAACTTTCGCACGATGTATCATCGTCAGGTAACACCTTCAGTATTGTACGGAAGGTAACTGAAAGAAAGACAGAGCGATAGAAATACTCTGAATCGAGAAAGAAACGTACAGGCATGCGAATTCAAATACAGAGATACGTAAACAGGCAGAATACGGCGCTGCGGTCGGCAACACCTATACAAGATAATAAGTGTCCGGTGCAGTTGTTAGTTCGGTTACTACTGCTACAATGGCAGATTATCAAGATCTAACTGAGTTTTAACGTGGTGCTATATTCGGCGCACGAGCGATGGGGCACAGCATCTCCGAGGTAGCGATGAAGCGGGGATTTTCCCGTACGACAATTTCACGACTGTGCCGTGAATACCAGGAATCCGGTAAGACATCAAATCTCCGATATCGCTGTCGACGAAGAAAGATGCTGAAAGAACGGGACAGCTGAAGATTTTCGTTCAAAGTGACAGTAGTGCAACACTTCCGCAAACTGCTGCAGATTTCAATGTTGGACCATCAACAAGTGGCAGCGTTCGAACCATTCAATGAAACATCATCGATATCGGTTTTCGGTGCCGAAAGCCCACTCGTGGATACCCAAATTATCAATTAGTTACAGGTGGAGACTTCAATCGGGCATCCATTCACTTTTATCACGTTTATCACAGGGCAGAAGCAAAGACTTGTGTCAAGCTATTCTAGGAGCGCTCTCAACCTACAACCTTGAGCAATTGGTTAGAAAAGCTACTCGAGATGGGAACATATTAGATGTCTTGCCGACAAACAGACCTGATCATTTTGAGAAAGTTAATCTAGAAGAAAGTATTAGCGGCCATAATATCATTGTGGCTTCTGTCAGTTGAAGTTGCAAAAAGAAAAAAAAGAAACAGTGTAGCTTGTTTGGAAAAGCAAATAAAAGTGTTATTAATGAATATCTACATAGTCAGCTGGGCCCGTCAACACCGAAAGTGGATTGTTTAGGACTGGAAACATGTTCTCTGGTCGGGCGAGTGTCGTTTCAAATTGTATTGTGCGAATGGGCGTGTACGGGCATGGAGAAAACCTCATGAATCCATCGACCCTGCATGTCAGCTGGGGACTGTTCAAGTTGGTTGAGGCTCTGTAATGGTGCGGCACGAGTGCAGTTGCAGTGATATGGGACACTTGATACGTCTAGATACGACTTTTACAGGTGACATGAACGTAAGCACCCTGTCTGATCACCTGCATCCAATTACGTCCATTGTGCTTTCCGACGGACTTGGTCAATTCCAGCAGGACAATGTGACACCCCACGCGTCCAGAACTACTACAGAGTGGCTCCAGGAACGCTCTGCTGAGTTTAAATACTTCCGCTGGTCACCAAACTCCCCAGACATGAACATTATTCAGCATATCTGCCTTGCAACGCGCTGTTCAGAAGAGATCTCCACCTCGTCGTACTCTTACGGAGTTACGGACAGCCCCGCTGGATTCATGGTGTCAATTTTCTGCAGCACTACTTTTTACATTACTGGAGTCCATGCCACGTCGTGGTGTGGCACTCTACACGCTCGCGGGGGCCCTACATGATATTATGCAGGTGCACAATTTTCCTGGCTCTCCAATCTATAAATGACACTTTCATTCAAAGAGAATTATTACACTGAAGTAATCGCGATTAATGATGGTCCCCTGGGAATTACAAATGGTGGGACTGGGGTATTAATATGAGGTGTGATCACCACCGACGGCACTGCATGCTCTGCATTGTTCTCCCATGCTGGCCACAAAAGTTGGTGAGTACTTCTCGTGGTAGCTGTTCCATTACTTAAGCAGTTCACAACTGCTGAATGAGCGTTGCTTCTCGCAGACGAGTAGCAGTACCTCTCCTCAACGTATCTCACTTGGGCTCCGCGAGATTTATGTCGGGGGAACGGGGAGACCAATCCATTCGCTGAATATCCTCTTCTTCTAAGATCTACCCCACCTGCGGAGTTCCATGCAGTCGCGCATTGCCACCTACAAAATGGAAGTCAGGGCGAATACATCCTTGAAAAGATGCACAAAGGAAGAAGTGCAGTTTCAGAATAATGTTGACTGGTGAGCGTGCCGTTTTCAAAAATACGCGATAGTACGAAGAGTATAGGGACTGAATCATTGAGAAATGAGATCGCGTGGTCGTGTCCGGTGACAACGGACTCAGAATGTGTAGATTCTGGATTTACCATCTTATGCCGCGTGGTATGAACATCTAATGCGCCCAGGAGCACTGTTGAACTGTTCGTTTTGGTGGTCCAGCTGTAATGGTGCGGGTAGGTACAATATCGGACGGGCGCACTAAGCTCCAAATCTTTGAACTCGGTACCCTCTCAGTCAACGTTACTGTAACATTGTACTCCTTACCAATATGTGCCTCAGCCATTGTCCCAAGAACAGTTAACAACACAGGTAGACTGCGTTTCGTAGACATATTGGGGGGTAGCAGCTTCCGTTTGCACAACGGAAAGAAATGGGAGCACAAATAAATACTTGAGTGAAATTTAAGATCACGTTAACTTCTAAAAATTATTAGTCTCTCTATGAGAGAACGTAATGCACCTTCCATGTAGGTAGGTCAACGGCAGTGGGCGTGAGTGGTTCTGTCCAGTAGGCTAACACCATTCTACGCGCAATCTGAAATACAAAGATGTAGAACAACTACGTCGAACTTCCTTCGCATTCAACGACGTCCTTTTAAAGGCATAAATCTGGTAAAGGTTCGTAGCTGAAATTAAGTGCAGATTCGGGAATGGGTGTAAAAACCAGTAATCAGTAGCATTATCGTCAGTTTTTTAAGTGACACCGCAATCTACGTAAAACCATTAGTAACATTTATGATTATTTGATTCAGTTCGCAACCTTCAATACATGAAACACTACAAATGTCCAGACGTGACCATCTGACTTCCAAGCACCCACAGATGTGAGAACTGAACAATGAAACATTCCAGATACATTAGAAAATTCCTGAGCTCATTTCAGTAAATGAGATGTAGTCAGTAGATTCACCAACTGCGACATAACCGCGCATACAAACAGTGATCCAATACTATCAATTGTTTTTTATTCCAGTCTTTGATCACAGTATCAATTCTTTAGACGATGACCGGTTTCAGTCCGTAATGACCATACTCAGATCTTTTTTACACCATGTCGTAAAGTGATATGGCCATAATGGCATCATCAAAACATAAATATAATCAGCACATAGATCTAAAATAAGGTGTAGAACAGGCCACATCGTCCACATAGTTGCAATAATGACCGTATGGACGATATGGCCTGTTCTATGCCTTATTTTAGACCCATGTGACAAAGCTGTGCTGATTATATTTATACACTCCTGGAAATAGAAAAAAGAACACATTGACACCGGTGTGTCAGACCCACCATACTTGCTCCGGACACCATCGAGAGGGCTGTACAAGCAGTGATCACACGCACGGCACAGCGGACACACCAGCAACCGCGGTGTTGGCCGTCGAATGGCGCTAGCTGCGCAGCATTTGTGCACCGCCGCCGTCAGTGTCAGCCAGTTTGCCGTGGCATACGTAGCTCCATCACAGTCTTTAACACTGGTAGCATGCTGCGACAGCGTGGACGTGAACCGTATGTGCAGTTGACGGACTTTGAGCGAGGGCGTATAGTGGGCATGCGGGAGGCCGGGTGGACGTACCGCCGAATTGCTCAACACGTGGGGCGTGAGGTCTCCACAGTACATCGATGTTGTCGCCAGCGGTCGGCGGAAGGTGCACGTGCCCGTCGACCTGGGACCGGACCGCAGCGACGCACGGATGCACGCCAAGACCGTAGGATCCTACGCAGTGCCGTAGGGGACCGCACCGCCACTTCCCAGCAAATTAGGGACACTGTTGCTCCTGGGGTATCGGCGAGGACCATTCGCAACCGTCTTCATGAAGCTGGACTACGGTCCCGCACACCGTTAGGCCGTCTTCCGCTCACGCCCCAACATCGTGCAGCCCGCCTCCAGTGGTGTCGCGACAGGCGTGAATGGAGGGACGAATGGAGACGTGTCGTCTTCAGCGATGAGAGTCGCTTCTGCCTTGGTGCCAATGATGGTCGTATGCGTGTTTGGTGCCGTGCAGGTGAGCGCCACAATCAAGACTCCATACGACCGAGGCACACAGGGCCAACACCCGGCATCATGGTGTGGGGAGCGATCTCCTACACTGGCCGTACACCTCTGGTGATCGTCGAGGGGACACTGAATAGTGCACGTTACATCCTAACCGTCATCGAATCCATCGTTCTACCATTCCTAGACCGGCAAGGGAACTTGCTGTTCCAACAGGACAATGCACGTCCGCATGTATCCCGTGCCACCCAACGTACTCTAGAAGGTGTAAGTCAACTACCCTGGCCAGGAAGATCTCCGGATATGTCCCCCATTGAGCATGTTTGGGACTGGATGAAGTGTCGTCTCACGCGGTCTGCACGTCCAGCACGAACGCTGGTACAACTGAGGCGCCAGGTGGAAATGGCATGGCAAGCCGTTCCACAGGACTACATCCAGCATCTCTACGATCGTCTCCATGGGAGAATAGCAGCGTGCATTGCTGCAAAAGGTGGATATACACTGTACTAGTGCCGACATTGTGCATGCTCTGTTGCCTGTGTCTATGTGCCTGTGGTTCTGTCAGTGTGATCATGTGATGTATCTGACCCCAGGAATGTGTCAATAAAGTGTCCCCTTCCTGGGACAATGAATTCACGGTGTTCTTATTTCAATTTCCAGGAGTGTATATTTTGACGATGCCATTATGGCCTTATCGCTTTAGGACATAGCGTAAAAAAGATCTGAGGATGCTCATTACGGACTGAACCGATCATCGTCTAAAGAATTGATATTGTGAACAAAGACTGGAGTACAAAACAAAACATGTAGTCAGTATGGCTACTGTACGGTTGAACTATGTTTTTGGTGGTGTCCGGATACTTTCGATCACATAATGTATGATACTGTTATGGAACTAAATTGGGGATGCCTGGAGGGAAGTCGACTTTCTTTTCGAGAAACACTGTTGAGAAAATTTAGAGAACCGGCTTCTGAGACTGATCGCCACACGATTCTACTGCCGCCAACATACACTGAGCCTAAGGACTAAGAAGATAAGATGCGAGAAATTAGTGCTTATACGTTTTTCCCTCACTCTTTTTGCTAATGGAACAGAGTAGGAAGTGACTAGTAGAGGTAAAGGGTACGCATAGGATGCTGACCTGTGGAATCTGTACGTAGATGTACCTTGTCATAACAGCACTCGTGCAGAATATGATACTGCGAAGAAATGGTTTAGCTAATGCCACGGGGAATGTTTCCAGAATGAATTCCTCCAGAACGAATCTCTCCAAAACGGACATCTTAGCATGAATCTTTCCAGAATAAATCATCCTGAAAACAATTAGGCTCTTCTTCGTCGTTAGGAGTGCTAGTAATACCGGATATACGGGGGAAATTCTATGATGTTTGGAAAATAGTAGAGAGGTATTGGCGGAAGCAAAGAAAGGGTCGTGAGAAAGAACTGGACAGATCTGCCGGTAAAAGCGTTGTCCACGAAATGAAAGTTGCGGTGTTCGACTCCTGGTCCATCACACAGTTTTAATCTGCCAGTAAGTTCCGCCCTGTCATTTAGTGAACGAAGTACGAGATTATCGAGTATAGGGCTAGATATGTGTTTGAATACACGACTTTTTGTTTTTAAGGCCGAACTCAACATGTTGTTCTTAAAGGAGAAAGGCAACAAATGTGCAGATAATTTCGAGAGTTTTCCGTGGAATCTTATAAGGCCATTGTTATTTGAAACTTACGTGATAAACTAGAGGATAATGGTGGAGGCTCCATGCATTCAAGGACGATGTTGCCGTCGGTAAGACGCTCAAAACGCCAGAAAAAGTTAGAGAAATGCAAGAAACCCAATGATGCAGGGGCTGTCAATTGCTCTGGACGTAAATAATTATAATGTGTGGCTAACAAGCAGGAGGAGAAATCCACTGCTATTCGATTACCTTATTGACGACAACTCTTTGGAAACACTAACTACCGTAATATACATAGAAGTAACTATTCAGAAAGACCCTTAAAGTGTGATGACCACATAAAACAAATATTAACTAAAGCAGAACCCAGGTTGAGATTCATTAGGAGGAATGTAAGTCCTCTACGAAGGAGGTAGCTTAAAAAACACTAGTGTGTTGTTCGCCAGCCTGGCACGCTTACCAAAACGATTTAATGGAGAAAGTAGGTAAGAACCAACTAAGAGCGATGAGTTTCGTCGCAATGATGCGAGAGCGTTACATGGATGATACAGTTGTAGACCGAGCACGAGAGGCGTTGTGCATCACGGAGAGGTTTGCCGTTGAAATTTCGAAGGCGCACGTTGCAAAAACAGTCAGGAAAAATATCACACTCTGCCAAAAAAGTCTCACGAAATGATGACCATGAAGAACTTACCGAATTTTGGTGTCATACGGAGATTTACGAAGTGTCTTGGCATAAGGAGCAAATTTTATTCTCGAGAGTGGAGCAGCACAACAGGCATGTTGTAGCTACCCAAGTGCAAATTTATTATCGATTGGGGGTGGAGATTCTCGCATCGAGAAAACAAATGAATGTACTTTACGGTTTATTTCGTAGCACAGAAGTGTGTTTGTCTACATTCTGGCTGAATGGATGGGTACGAAACTCGAATTGGCAAGAAGGTGTCAGTGTAGATTGCGGGATGTCTGTACAGAACAATGTGGCTGTAGAGGGTCTGGGTAAAGTGTAAATAAGGAGATATTAAGCCTCTCAGGAACCTTCCAGACATGGGTGAGCTGAAAGGAAGAGCTTTGTGGTCACACTGCCGAGGTGCCAGGTTGTTTGCTCAGTCTGGTGTTTGCCAATACCGGATTGCCCCTGTGGGGGTGTCTGTCATCATACAGTTTCTTCCTCATTGTCCGTAACCTGGCATTGACCTCCTGGACTGAGGATCACCAACTGCCCGTCATCAGCTGGACCGCCTCCTGCCCCCACTGCTCAGCTGCTCGAACGCCTGCCTATCTGCACCAGGCTCACTACGAGATTCGCTTGCCTGTGAAGTAGCGGGGCGGGTCCAAATCTGCACATACCCCACACATTCCATATCAAGAGACTGGCTTACAACAATTTTTTACAACAGTATAAACAAAAAATACTGAATATGACAATACGAAAATAAGAATTCACTACGATGTAATAAAACAATGCACATTTATACAAAAGCTGATAAACTACTTAAAATCATTCAACCATGGTCTAAAATTATGGAATCTAGCGCCCTGTGTGCGATAGTGTAGCGTACATTTACCAACTTACCTAATCCTGTTATCAATCATGCTGCAGGGTGCATACATGCAACTAGAAATACTTAAACCACATATTTATCATCACCTAATACGTACCAAGCTTGGCTATTCCCATCACCACTACTGTAAATCCTGCTTATTCTAAAAGAAAAGTAAGATACGATTATATGAAACTAAAACATTCGACAACAGATATTTAAGATTGTGCAAACCTACCTTGAATTGAGCATTCACTGTGGTGATCTACACCATCAGCTAGCAGCTGCACAATCTATGAACATTTTTTCACACACACAGAACTGAAAAGCATATAGAACAAAAAAGTTACTAATTAATATTATACCGCTGTGAATAGATTACATGCGATCCTAGTCGCACGGTTGTATTGAAATAGTCTAAAAATCGTGATTGTCAAACTGGGCTCACATACCTTCAAATAAGGTATACTCATGGCTTCTGTAAGACTGAATTACCATGGTGCTGATACAGTTTGTTTTGATAGATCTCCTGGTTGTGTATAGTGGTGGTAAAAATGACATACATATTCTTCAGTAATTATCACTATTACATCTTCTGCTTCCTGCAACTCATAACTATGAATTAATGATACAATATAGGCTCTCCTAAATAAAAAAAAGTTTTGTACCAGTCTGCAGCACAGTGTCATGCATTTTGAAGTTTGTAGATGCTGTTGATTTTCGCCTAAGCAAATGATCAAATTTCTTTGATGCTGCATGATGAGTCGCCACTCAGAATGAGTTGCACTGCCCATGTTACCAAATACTCAACTCAAAAAGAAGTCAGTGGCGTCTCACACATACTCCTCAGTAAGGCGCTCGCAAGAAATACTGTACGATGGGGTCCATACGCTACATTAGTATGGACCAAGCTCACAGCTGAGACCACGTCAGACATGCATACTTATCGTGGACACAATATAAACATAGGCGAAAACACAGGCGTGGAAAATCACAGCAACACTAACGGATATCAGTGGACGCTAAGTAAAAGTGAAAGGAAAACCAAATCTAGGAAAAGCAATATTTTCTGATCAACACAATCAAACGCCTTAGTTAAACCAAAAAAATATGACTGGCGTTCAAAACCTTTTGTTTAACACATCCAGTATCTCATAGAGAAAAGAGAATATAGCATTTTCAGTTGTTAAACGACTTCTATAAGCAAACACTGACGACATAGAAATAGTTCTAAAATTATCTACATTATCCTTTTCTCCAATTTTATAAAGCGGCTATACTGCAGAGTACTTTAATCGTTCAGGAAACTGACCAAATATGTCTAAATATAGGGCTAACATGAGCAGCACAGTACTTTAATATTCTGATTGGCACTCCATCGTATCTATGAGAGTCCCTAGTCTTCAGTGATTTTATTATTTAATTATTGACTCAATCTCTCCCTCGTCTGAATCACAGAGGTGTATTTCTGACATCAGTCTCGAAAAGGCATTTGCCAAGAAAGTTATATTATTCCCTGTAGAAATTAAATTATTATTTAATTCACCAGCAATGCTCAGAAAATGATTGTTAAATGCAGTTCATACATCAGATTTATCAGTAACAGAAATATTTTTACTACGAACTGACTTTATATCATCGACCTTGTGCTGCTGAGCAGATACTTCCTTCAGAACTGACGGTATGATTTTAAATTTGCCGGTCGTTGTCGCCGAGTGGTTCTAGGCGCTTCAGTCCGGAACCGCACTGCTGCTACCGTCGCAGGTTCGAATCCTGCCTCGGGCATGGATGTTTGTGATGTCGTTAGGTTACTTAGGTTTAAGTAGTTCTAAGTCTAGGGGACTGATGACCTCCGATGTTAAGTCCCATAGTGTTCAGAGCCATTGGTTTTAATTCTATCCTTTGAATTAGCTATTCTATTTGCATACCACATACTCTTTGCCTTCCTAATAACGTTTTAAGCACCTTACAGTACTGTTTGTAATGGCCTACTGTAGCTTGATTGTGACTATTTTTAGCATTTTGAAATAATTCCCGCTTTGTTCTACATGACATCCTTATACCACCAGTCAGCCACCCAGGCTGCCTTTTACTGTTAGTACCCCGTTTAGAACGTTCTAATGGAAAGGAACTTTCAACGAGCATGAGAATTGTGTTAAGGAAAGCTTTACACCTGTCACCTATGTTATAGGCACTATAAACATCCTGCCACTCTTGCTGCTTGATGAAGTTTAAAAAACTCTCTGCTGCTGTTGGATTAACATTCTTATATAGTTTGTAACTATATGTGACATCTGTTGGAGTACAAAAGCCTTGCAGTGTTAAAATTGTTGCGTCATGGTCTGAAAGGCTATTCACCCTTTCACTAACAGAATGCCCATCTAGTATTGAAGAGTGAATTGTCTATGGCTGTTCTGCTAATCCCCTGCACCTAATTGATAAAAAAAAGAAAAAAAAGCAGTCTGAATCAGATCGTATGAATTTAGGAGATCTACCAACATCCTTTTCCTTTCATCGCCATAGACAAAATTTATATTGAAGTCACCACATGTAACGCCCTCTAGTATTATGGGTAACTCTAGAATATTTCTGTTTGCTGGTGAAACTAGCTTGCTAGTAAAGGATGTTGTGTGCAACACTGGTTCAAATGGTTCAAATGGCTCTGAGCTGTGGTCATAAGTCCCCTAGAACTTAGAACTACTTAAACCTAACTAACCTACGGACATCACACACATCCATGCCCGAGGCAGGATTCGAACCTGCGACCGTAGCAGTCGCACGTTTCCGGACTGCGCGCCTAGAACCGCGAGACCACCGCGGCCGGCGTGCAACACTGACTCGGTTTCAAATAGTGCTGTACATGACATAAGTTCGTGTCTTGTAGAAAACAAACTAACGCTAAATCACAGTAAGACTCCGTTTTTACAGTTTCTAACACACAATTTACCAAAATCTGACGATTTATTTTCACGGAATGGGCATATGATTAGTGAAACTGAACAGTTCAAATTTCTAGGTGTTCAGATAGACAGTAAGCGGTCGAGGAAAGCCCACGTAGAGGATCTGTTCGAAGCTTTAAGGGGACCTGGACGTGAATGGGCTGAATTTTTATATCTCGCTTTCAGTGCACGTTACTCTTGATCTACAATGTGGAGGAAGTTGTGGTTTTTTACCAACAATGAATGACATTAACTCAAGCTTTAAAAGGAAATTTATTGAAATATCTGTGATAGTTTAAGAATTAAAGTATTTTGCCTAATATATGTTTTTATAACACACGTTTCCGTTCTTGTACCATTTTCTGGTCCATCATCAGTCTAATTCATTCAAACTGTTTCAAGCTGCTGTCAACATTCGTAGGAACACATTACGCCTCTCGTTCTGTAGTGTGGGATATATCTGAGGAAATAGAAAAACCCTTATTATACTACATTATATTTTGTCTAAAAATACCTCTAAAATTATATACAGACTGACAAACATAGATCATTTCTGCGATTTATTAGGCATAATACAAAGATCCTATCCCATTCTTCACTTGAGAGAAATTTGGTGAACTTGGACAAAACCATTGTGAAGTTACATGTATCTAATTTTCTGAAAATGTGGCTTCGAGAAAATGAGAAAAGAGTGTTCACAGTGTGTTTGACTAACCGTATTCATCTTTCAGAACATTCCAGGAGCATGATCCTGCTGGCCAGCTACTTCTTTATCTCTGTAGACTTCTTCAGTAGCCTTTTCCTTACTCTGGACTCCCTAGTGGTGGCTTCCACGGCCCTTTCCGCTTCAACTAGTCGCTGACGATCTATGACAGTCAGAGCAGCTATCATATTATTTCCTGGCCCGATGTCTAACTTGTCCATTACTTTTGTCCTGCTGATTACACCATCACTGAAACAGATGGCAGCATCCATCTCACCAATTTTGGCTACTTTCCATCAAACAAACAATGTTTTTGGTACTCGTTGCCACACGCAGCTGTTGGAACCCTCATTAGGATTTTGTGTGCGGCCATGTACACATTCGCTAAGTAATTTTTTATCTGTAAGGTCCCTGTATATTGGCTTTATTGTTTCCATGACTGTGGCAGGCATGGAATGTTTATGGTGGTATTCCTTGCCTGAAGCCAGTGTGCAGACATTTGTTCAACGAGTGTTTAAGACTATAATAACAATTTAAAAGTTTATAAACCATACGGAGGGGAGGAATTTGCTTTCAGATGACGGCAATTTTTTTTTCGACTTTTCAGTCATTTTCACGTCCAGGTCCCCTTAATGCTGCCATTTTTACTATTTGAAAGGTATGTACTTTGCTTATTTTCATTCGCTTATGTCGTATGGTATTATATTTTGGGGCAACTCTTCCCATTGTAAAATGATAGTTTTGGCTCAGTAACGGGCGGTTCGGTCAATAAGTGGTGTAAGTTCACGAACCTCTGGTGAACCCCTCTTCATCAGTCTGGATATTTTGACATTGGCCTCTCAATTTGTATATTCCTTACTGTAATTTCTTGTTAACAATATTAGCTTAGTCCCAAAAATAAGCCACTTTCACTCAATTAATAATCGGCAGATATCAAACCTGCATTTGAAACGGACTTCCTCAACTCTTGTGCAGAAAGGTATGCAGTATACTGATGTACCCATTTTTAAAAATCTACCACTTCAATTCAAAAATTGTAGCAGTAATCCACGCACTTTCAGATCGAAACTGAAGAGGTTTCTCATATCTCGCTCCTTCTATTTTGTCTAGGAGTTCTTTGAAAAATTAAGCTGATTCTTGTTGTATTGTTGACTGCGTTTACTTAAACTTATGGTTTGACTTTTCTCGGGTTCATAAACATTTTAGTTTTATCTGTTATTACTTTTATGTTGTAAGTTCCTGTACTGACACGTTCCATGCCCTTGAAAATTTGCTCCTCAATTTGGTACTACGGAACCTGACGTGTAAATAAATAAATAAACGACTTGTAAACTCTGATCTAGGCAAAGGATGACAAATTTTCCAATTCTAACAATGACAATGATAAATGTAAGGAATACACCTCCACGCTACCCTATCACTTCCTTTTATTACAGAAATTACTCTGATCTTTTTGCATCAACACAGTGGGATCGACAAGACCGCATGGAAGTTATACGTCACAGATTCTTTTGAACTCAATGGCACTATCATTAATTATTCATTGGAGACTCTCAGATAGCTCAAGGTCATAGTAAAAGGCGACCACATGTTAAGGCTAAAATTCCAGATAAGGAACAACAAATTAAACTGACACGAATTAATTCTATTTTAATTTTGTTCATACCAACGTTCTGCTAATTATGCGACAGATTCAGAGGACGCACCTCTACCATTCCTGCCTGCCTGTGTCTCCTGTCTGTATCTTACCCGTTTCGTCCGAAACGCTAATTGTTATTCCCCCCTTGAAAGTTAATCCAGCTTTTTCTTCTCTCAGATCGTGGCACTTCCGCTTCCCGTCACCCCTAATCCTGTCCTCCTGATGATGTACTTCTCTGTTATTCCTCCTTTCACCGAGAGCTCGCAGAAGTGAACTCCCGTAGTGCTCAGAGCCGTTTGAACCATTTTGACGATCGCTTTTAAACGATCTATCATATTTCTACCTCTTCCTGCAAGTGCTTATTTACAACTGAATGGTAATTTCATGTATCAGAAGTAGATTACTTCGCTCACACTACATAGTTCGTCCAGAAACTGATTCTTGTTTACAAATGATCCAAATTGTTTCAAAGAGCTTCTCAATCGCAATGATTCCACATCCATAGACATCATAATTTGTTGTTTTATTCTGTTCTGGGTTTCCTGTGAGCAACAGCTAGAGAGAAAAACATCTCTGAATTCGTTACAGATTCTATAAGTGGTCGTAATACCTCGCATTTTCTCGGCTACCTACCCTTCCCCAGGCCACAGATAAATTCTGATGTGTATTACAAAGTCCAAGAGGGTGGAAAAGATGTATCAAACTGATATAGCCAAGGCTTTGGATGTAATGTATTGCCACTGTTTCGCTAATTTCCAAGAAAGGAAAACAACCCTTACCACTGTCAAAATTTCCAAGCTTCAGTCTAAAACATGGAAGTCTGTACGCCATCTCTCGATACATCTCCGCTCTCCTACAAAACAATCAGGTACTAACAACTCCTCCGATTCCGTTGCTTCCGCATTGTTGATAACAGTCTTCTAGGACCCACGTTCTTGTTTAACGTTCAGCGTTCAGTGACGTACTAATCCTACAAAAAGAAAAACGAAAAGAACAAACTATCGGGTAACTCAGGTAAATTAATGCCGTCACTAGAAATATAATTTAGCACATTTTACGACTTAGAACAAAGAAATCCGATACAGCATTGTGTTCAGGGGCTGAGAAAAGAGTTTGTCTGCGTGCCGTACAAGAGATAATTTATAATCTCCCTCTCTCTACTGTGTTACAGAAAGTAAGAAATTGTGATTAAAACATTTTTACATCGCACTGAAAGTCACGTTGAAACTTATCCTTTTAACCTCCGAATGGTTAAACCCTAGATGGAGTGATTGTGATGGATAGTAGACAACGCATCGGAATCAAAACAGGCCAAAACGAAATGGGAAACATCTACAGGTTATGGTAAAATATAACAGTAACTGTCTAAAGATAAAATTGTAATGAATTAATAATTAATGTTATTTGAACAGAACGCGGTTTCTGATTCTTACACCGTATTTTCTCCTACAGAAACTCAATCGTTCATAATAACACGGACACGAGTACAATACGGGCAAATTACACTGTCCCAACAAGTTGGTTAACAGTTAAACT
The DNA here is from genome assembly GCF_023897955.1 of Schistocerca gregaria. Classification (NCBI taxonomy): domain Eukaryota; kingdom Metazoa; phylum Arthropoda; class Insecta; order Orthoptera; family Acrididae; genus Schistocerca; species Schistocerca gregaria. The sequence continues at coordinate 617,155,568 of NC_064924.1, read as the reverse complement.
CTTTATTCCTGTTCACACATTTACTACGAACTGCATAATTTGCAACACGCACATATCCCACGAAAGAAAAACAAACCTTTCCACTGTCAAAATTTCCAAGTTTCACTCATAAGCATTTTAACTGCTTACTTCGGAATGAATTATGTGTAGACAACAACCTGTATACCTATTATCAAACGTGGATACAGACTGAGTGAGGACGATTACAACTTCTTCTCAACAGTTGTCACTCGTGACGAAAGTTGTGATTGAGTGTATGGTCCTGAAACTAAGCAGCTATCGTCGCAGCAGAGGACCGTTGACCTCAGCCCAAAACTCGGCATTTCAAGAGTAGCATAAAGTCCTCATTACTTTTTTTTTTTAAATGAGTGGGAAATCCAGATGGGAATGCTGGAAGGATGAAGCAGAACGTCATTATATGCTATTAACATGCAATCCATTGCTAAGTAAGGACGTACAAAGAAACGCGTTCACAATACAATTGCAAACAACAAACTGAACTAGTCAAAACCATACTCTCTGCAGGAGGTTAAACTCATTGGCAAATCGCAGGTTCGAATCCTGCTTCGGGCATGGATGTGTGTGATGTTCTTAGGTTAGTTAGGTTTAAGTGTTTCTAAGTTCTAGGGGACTGATGACCTCAGAAGTTAAGTCCCATAGTGCTCAGAGCAATTTTTTTCATTGGCAAAGGACTTGTTTGGTCATATTTTAATCAACGATGTTAAGGTCCCTGCAAATATATGATGGGAATATTCATAAAGAGTACGTTCCCCGCGGTCAGACGGCCAATAATGAGTTTTATAGCAACCCCCTAAGATGTTTCAGAGAAGACACGAGGAAAATATGTTGAGAGATGTAACGTGGGAATTACTATGTATTCCAGTGTGACAACGAAAGACCGCATACGGCCTACATTGTTCAGGATTTATTGACTACAACAAAATCACAGTTATTCCACATCCACCGTAGTCACCAGACTTAGCTTCATGCAACTTCTTCCTCTTCACAAGATGAAAGTTCAATTAGAGGGGACTGAACAATGAATCGCTGAGGGCACTAAACACCCAAACATAGAGATTTACAGTATGCATTTCAAAAGTGTTAGAAATGTCATGATCCCTATTTTCGCTCACAGGGGGACTACTTTGAAGATTATGGTGTTCAGAAAGATCAAGGTAAGACGTGGCAAGTTCAAGTAAAATATTTCGTGAACTTTTGAATACTGCTTCGTAAATGGTCGCGGTGTCCCAGGAAGGTGGATCAGGATGTCCGACGAAGTGTAGGAAAGTAAAATGCCTTTTTGGGAGACTCTACATTGATGACAGTTGTTGCACTTAATGATTTCTGTGAAGCTACGGCACCTGTCACCACCGGTGGTGAACCTTGAAGACGTGGGTCAAACGCCTCGGAAACAGCTGAAACAGCACACAAAGATGGGTAGGTGTGAAACGGACCATAACCACAGACTCCGAATTCCATTTAATTACAATTTACTTTCATTTATTTATAGTATCGTAGAATTTATTTTCACATTACTGCATCATCTGCTGTCATTACATATTGTTTCCAGGTAAGACTAAAATAATCCAATTTTAAAAAGAGGGCTTTGTCTCTGCTCTTGAATTTACCCCTTATAAAATATTTTCAGTGCAACTAAAAAGATTGTACGTCATATTACTGCAGATATTAGTGTTTAAAACATGGGACTGAGATGTTGTCCCTCTTAAAAGGCAGAGATAATCGAGTTTAACTTCTTTTGTCTTATCCGAAAGGTAACCAACAAGCAAAATTACTGCGGCAAGAAAGAGCAATCTTTACCAATGACTTTGCGTTTTTATTGCAGAAAATAGTTCCTCTTTTGTCTGAACTAGAATAACCAACTTATAGTACGTTCAGGAGTAAATAAAATGATTTTAAATTACTAAACAATTTTTTAACTTGAGTTTGCATCCGAGCTCAAACTCCAACATCCGTGACTGATCGTAACGTATTTGTCATTCCTTAACTGTGCAGCTGTTATTGTGGTCTTCAGTCCGAAGACTGGTTCGATGCAGTTTTCCACGTTACTCACGACACTGTGCTAACCTCTTCTTCTCCATACGACAGCCTACATGCTTTTCAGCCTGGTTACTGTAATCATGCTTGACCTCCTTCTACAATTCTTACCCGAACGCTTTCCATTCCAAATAGCTCACTCCTTGAAGCCTCAGAATGCTTCCTATCAACCAATCTCATCTTTTAGCCAACTTGCATCATACATTTATTTTTTCCCAGTTACGTTGAATTCATTCTAATTATTTACTCGATATGCCCATCAAATCTTTAGCATTATTCTGTAGCGCCAACTTCTATTCTTTTCTTGTCTGAACAGCTTATCGTACACTTGCTACATCTACATCTACATGACTACTCTGCAATTCACATTTAAATGCTTGGCAGAGGGTTCATCGAACCACAATCACACTATCTCTCTACTATTCCACTCCCGAACAGCGAGCGGGAAAAACGAACACCTAAACCTTTCTGTTCGAGCTCTGATTTCTCTTATTTTATTTTGATGATCATTCCTACCTATGTAGGTTGGGCTCAACAAAATATTTTCGCATTCGGAAGAGAAAGTTGGTGACTGAAATTTCGTAAAAAGGTCTCGCCGCGACGAAAAACGTCTATGCTGTAATGACTTCCATCCCAACTCGTGTATCATATCTGCCACACTCTCTCCCCTATAACGCGATAATACAAAACGAGCTGCCCTTTTTTGCACCCTTTCGATGTCCTCCGTCAATCCCACCTGGTAAGGATCCGACAACGCGCAGCAATATTCTAACAGAGGACGAAAGAGTGTAGTGTAAGCTGTCTCTTTAGTGGACTTGTTGCATCTTCTAAGTGTCCTGCCAATGAAACGCATCTTTTGGCTCGCCTTCCCGACAATATTATCTATGTGGTCCTTCCAACTGAAGTTGTTCGTAATTTTAACACCCAGGTACTTAGTTGACTTGACAGCCTTGAGAATTGTACTATTTATCGAGTAATCGAATTCCAACGGATTTCTTTTGGAACTCATGTGGATCATCTCACACTTTTCGTTATTTAGCGTCAAATGCCACCTGACACACCATACAGCAATCTTTTCTAAATCGCTTTGCTGCTGATACTGGTCTTCGGATGACCTTACTAGACGGTAAATTACAGCATCATCTGCGAACAGTCTAAGAGAACTGCTCAAATTGTCACCCAGGTCATTTATATAGATCAGGAATAGCAGAGGTCCCAGGACGCTTCCCTGGGGAACACCTGATATCACTTCAGTTTTACTCGATGGTTTGCCGTCTATTACTACGAACTGCGACCTTCCTGACAGGAAATCACGAATCCAGTCGCACGACTGAGACGATACCCCATAGCTCCGCAGCTTGATTAGAAGTCGCTTGTGAGGAACGGTGTCAAAAGCTTTCCGGAAATCTAGAAATACGGAATCAACTTGAGATCCCCTGTCGATAGCGGCCATTACTTCGTGCGAATAAAGAGCTAGCTGCGTTGCACAAGAGCGAAGTTTTCTGAAGCCATGCTGATTACGTACAACGCTACACACCACACAAATACCTTCAGAAAGGACTTCCAAACACTTAAACTTACGTACGTTTGATGTGAACAATTTCGTCTTTTCTACCCTTCATTTTACATCCCCTCTACGTCAGTCATACAGTATGACCCCCTATGAGATACTTTCCTAAAAGAGCCACAGCAGATTTATTTTTTTATTTACAGCATAACCTACTAATACGTTAACTGACAAGTTTGCGTGGTGCAAATACACGAAAATTTATATCGGCGTATGAGGCAATACTGACCCTACGACTTATCTTAGAAGAAAGTTTAAGGAAAGGCAAATCTACGTTTCTAGCATTTGTAGACTTAGAGAAAGCTTTTGACAATGTTGATTGGAATACTCTCTTTCAAATTCTGAAGGTGGCAGGTGTAAAATGCAAGGAACGAAAGGCTATTTACAATTTGTACAGAAACCAGATGGCAGTTATTAGAGTCGAGGGGTATGAAAGGGAAGCAGTGGTTGAGAAGGGAGTGAAACAGGGTTCCTATCCCGATGTTATTCAATCTGTATATTGAGCAAGCAATAAAGGAAACATAAGAAAAGTTCAGAGTAGGTATTAAAATCCATGAAGAAGAAATAAAAACTTTGAGGTTCGCCGATGTCATTGTAATTCTGTCAGAGACAGCAAAGGATTTGGAAGAGCAGTTGAACGGAATGGATAGTGTCTTTAAAGGAGGATATAAGATGAACATCAACAAAAGCAAAACGAGGATAATGGAATGTAGTCGAATTAAGTACGGTGATGCTGAGGGAATTAGTTTAGGAAATGAGACACTTAAAGTAGTAAAGGAGTTTTGCTATTTGGGGAGCAAAATAACTGATGATGGTCGAAGTAAACAGGATATAAAGTGTAGACTGCCAATGGCAAGGATAGCGTTTTTGAAGAAGAGGAATTTGTTAGCATCGAGTATAGATTTAAGTGTCAGAAAGTCGTTTCTGAAAGTATTTGTATGGAGTGTAGCCATGTATGGATGTGAAACGTGGACGATAAATAGTTTGGACAAGAAGAGAATAGAAGCTTTCGAAATGTGGTGCTACAGAAGAATGCTGAAGATTAGATGGGTAGATCACATAACTAATGATGAGGTATTGAATAGAATTGGGGAGAAGAGGAGCTTGCGGCACAACTTGAGTAGAAGAAGGGATCGGTTTGTAGGACATGTTCTGAGAGAGAGGGATCACCAATTTAGTATTGATGAGCAGCGTGGAGGAATAAAAATCGTAGAGGGAGACCAAGAGATGAATACACTAAGCAAATTCAGAAGGATGTAGACTGCAGTAGGTACTGGGAATGAAGAAACTTGCACAGGATAGAGCAGCATGGAGAGCTGCAACAAACCAGTCTCAGGACTGGAGACCACAATAACAACAATAATATGTATAAGAAACATGTTGCTATTAGTAGAACAGCAGTGTTCTGTCATTTATATAAGCTTCACTCACAATGTTCAGTACGCCCGTAACTTAAAAGATTGTTTGTTTTTGTTACTATGACATCTGTGTTTTTTTTATCATTTTCAGAAAGCCTCAGTGATATATATCGCGCAATGGGGGCAGAAATCAGCCACTAATCGCAGCTGCCCTTTATTCGAAAGTGAATAAGAACACCTGAGTATTAAGTCTTTGAATTACAATTGCAAGTCGATGCTTCTTCATATCACATGTTAAGCACCGTAGTCTCTATGGGGCACGTGTCGTTACGGCAAGGGCGCAGCTACGAACGTCAGCGGGAGATTTTGGAAATTTCTCTGGCTGAAATTCTCCTCTAAAGGCATCAATATCCTACTAGAAACCTACTAGTTGGCTGAATGAGCCGCAGAGCACTGGAGACATGCCTAAAGGGGGCAATGGGACCGCTGCTGACGAGAATAAAGCCGCGGATCCAAAGTTCGGAGCTCCTGCCGTACACGTGTCGCGCCGCCAATGGTAGCTAGGCAGTTGCTGAGGGTGGTTTAAATTTCAACGGCGCTATTCACTAGGCGTAGCTACTGCTGCGAACAGGGGCCAGTCATCGGTTTCTGTGAAGCACTTATTTATGATGGTAGGAGAAGGGCCATTGTACGTACAGTTCTGCAAAGACCCTCAGGGAGACCCACTTCGCCGAGCGGAAACTGTAAACGACTATTCAGAGCTACCATGAACCGCAGAGCTTGTAACGTATTGTAACCAAAGATAGCGAAACATTCACTTCTCAGTCAATAGTCACTCGCTGTTTACAGAACATAAAATCCGACGAAAATTATTTAAATCGACAACTCTGGGAGGTTGCACAGGATACTCAAAACACTACTTCCAATAAGTATTTTTTGTTTGTTTGTGAATTACCATTCTACGAAGACATCAAATCTTACTTACAGCAGACAAAATTTAACAAAAACAATTTTTAATTCCTTATTACCAAGAGATAACAAGGTCAATACAACACAGTTAGTTCAGTTTCATTAGATGTTCTAAAATAAGTCTATTGACCTGTAAACAAAGGTTATACCGGCGGGTCATGGTTTGTCTAACATGGTTAAAGACTGCAGGAGTGTCCGTATGTCACTACTGTCCAGGCAACAACATCCTCTTCTGATTCAACAGGAGTCTTGCAAATAAGGTTGTATACCTCTCCTCACATGAAAGAGTCCAGAGGGTTCAAATCAGTGAATCGAGAAGGGCATGGTACAGAACCACGTCTGTCTATCTACTTTTCTGGAATCTATCGATTCAAGAATCGACGCCCAGGTTGACTGAAATGTGCCGGCGTCCCGGCAAGCCGGATCCACATGCGCTGTTTTGTAGGGAGCGGCACATCGTCCAGAAATCCTGACAATGCTCTGTCGAGGAAATTGTAATAATACCTGCCGTTTAATAGCAGGCCAACACGTCCGCCTATAACCGCACTTGACGGGCACTAGGAAACGTGACATGTGGATGAAATTAAATCCAAACATGATTATTGGAGGTTATTAAGATCCCATCACGACGGAACGGTGCTTCATCTCTACAAAGCACAGAGATTGGTCATGCAGGATGAATTTGACACTGTTCCAAGTACCACTGTGAAAATTGTGGTCTCGGTGGCTAGTCATCTGTTTCCATATTATGCATACGCTGTAAGTTACATGAATGTAACAAATGTTCATGAAGGACGCTTCTTACATTCGTCTGATTTGTTCCAGTTTTACGCGCAATTGCAGGAGTGCTGGTAGAAGGACCTTGCTCCGCATGCTGAAAGACAGCTTCCTCAGATTTCAGAGTTCGTACTGTGCGACTTTGTCAGCGTTCAGACAATTTTCTAAATGACCCTGTCTCATGACGATGTTGACACACGGGATAAACGTGGAATGTTGCGAGGTACTGCCATTGGGTTATTGTACTCAATAAACAAAACAAAAAAAGTATGTGAAATCTTATGGGACTTAACTTCTAAGGTCATCAGTCCCTACGTTTACACACGACTTAACCTAAATTGTCCTAAGGACAAACACACACGCGCAGGCCTGAGGGGCGACTCGAACCTCCGCCGGGACCAGCCGCACAGTCCATGACTGCAGCGCCTGAGACCGCTCGGCTAATCCCGCGCGGCTGTACTTGATAAACCACTGTATTCATCGTCTGTTGTGGTTCACTGTATACTAAGCAGAAACCACACCAACACCAACTCCAGGTTTATTTATCCAGGTTTATTTATCACGTACTCTGCTGGGTCAAGACGTGCAAGTGAATGTGAATGTGAAACAGATCTTACAACCGAAGAGTTGAGTATGCTGTCTACCACTACAACAGGGACCGTTACAGCAACAAATCAATCATTACAATTGAAGAGCTAAGACTCCATCTACTACATTAAATAGTGCTCGGTGAAACTGTAACATTAGACGAAAATGCGCTTTGATGTCCCGTGTAACCTTCCACAATTTGTCGGTTTACATAATTTTCAATCTGTATTTCCAGAACTATATCTAAATAGCTATTGGAGAAACACATTAACGATAGAATATTGCATTCATAATCACTGAAGTGTAATTTAACTTGAAATATTGCGAATATGTGTAATATAATGGAAAGCGTCATCTTTAAAAATAATTTTCTTTGTCAGATTATTGTCGAACAGCTTACGACCTTATCAATATTATTCATTTGATGGATTATGGAACATATTGTTATATATTTCAGAATTAATTGTACTGCTTCAGTCCACTGCTCAATTCATTTAACTCTGTTCAGGTTCTTATATCTTGTAGCATTATTTAGCGGCATGGATGTGAGGAATAGTTTGATGTGTTTTGTAGCGACGAAGTTTAACTTCGTAATAAAGCGAAACAATATACATAAATGAGACATCGCTGAACAAATACAGCGACAAGTACACTGAGGAGTCAAAGAAATAACCAACAGGCGTTAATATTTCCTTCCCGATTTCCTGCGATACTTCGCTCAGTGAAATCTCTTCTTAACTGCCAGCAGCAACCGGGTAACATGGTGGTATTTCATTTGCCTTGTTAAAGCTTTTTTTGTTTCGGAAATGCCACTAAGGCACCAGTGTTATCCAGGAAAAACTCCCAATGGTCATTCAAGAAATGAAGTGTCAAATGGTATGATTAGATATTATTGAACAATATCGCGAGTGCTCTCTGCCACATAACTGCCTAATAAGTTCATGCAATTCTTTGAAAGTCACTTGAACGTCGAGGAAATGTTTATCAGGCATTAATTTCCTAATCTGATATTTACATATATATTGCTTTCTTTATTTTTGTTTGACTAATTTTTGGAAACTTCTTTCACAAGTACAGGAATCCGCTTGAAGTTTGTCTGCGGCTTTCACAAAGTATTTGGAGAGACCGAGTATCATTTAAGGTGGAAGTAGATACACATTTTGGGAGTTAGAAGAGAAGTGTTCACCAAATTCTTCTGTCCAGGCAGTATATAAGGAAAAGAGAAGTGGGCCTAAGACTGATCCTTGTGGCACTCCTGAGAAGACATATTTGGGGGAAGATATGGATGTCACCTGAGTAGGAATTCCATCAGGGACAGTTAAACCCTTCTAAAGCAGCCCATGTCGACTGTCGATATGACTGCGAAGTCATATGTCTGTTAAGGAACAACCACAGCTAAACCAACCCTGCTAATGAGGAAGACCTCATGTACTGTGGATAGGAATCGTCCAGCATCACGGAGGGAGGTTGTGAAATGTCGCATGAAATCGGCAGAAGGAAATACTCATGAGTTCCACAGTGCTACCAGCGGTTGATATAAGCAAATGACTTCGTAAGGAGCTGAAAGGAATGGGGTAGAGTGGTCGAGCAGCTTCTCATAAACCGCCCATAAAGGGCGTGCACACACTTTATTCAACATGTAAACGTCACTACAGGTATTCGAGCAAGCAACGTTTCCCGGAATTGTGATTCGCATAGAAACGAGCTGTGCTTTGTGTATCTGAGCTGCCCGCCTTGAATAATTTGAGTTACACTGAGATTTTCATCTGCATAAAAAGGAGGCGAGAAGTATGTTGTTGTTAGCAGAGGAGCGGTAACAACAGCATGTGGCTGTCAGAAGAGGTCAGTGACTTCGAACGTGGACTAGTCATTTATTTATTTATTTAACAGGGCATATAACAAGGCATTCTAAATACTTTACTTTCATATATTTCAGTAGGCATGTTAAACTACATCTAGTAAAAAAACTGAAAAACAGTTACAAAGGTACACTTGGAAAAATCCATACGCATGCAGCTTACAATCGTAGATGACAAGTACTGCAATAATTAGACATTATGATAAAGACAGATTTTAGACAGCAGCGCTAGCAGCAGTGGGTATGGTGAAGGGAGGGGAGGAACAGGGAAGTGATGAAAGAGAGTTAAGCAAATATAAGGGAAAACATGATTGCGCAACTAATGTAGACAGAAGAAGAGGAAGAAGAAAAAGGAGCAAGTAAGGAGACACTAGCTTCGCTATTTGACAGAGGCGAAGAATGGCCTTGTACATTAATTAAGTGGAAAACGTTATGAAAATGATAGTAGGAAATGTTTCAACTTCTTAAAAGCAACAGGAGATTGAATTTTGCGCAAGGGGCAGTTTGTTCCAGAGGCGGACAGCGGCAACAGAGATGGAGTTTGCAAATGTTTTTGTAAAGATCGCCACCAGTCATTAACTATGTCGGCCTCTTTAGCGATTGAGGAGCTTCATCCTTAGTCTCTCTTTTATATTCAGCGAAAAGCTAAAGGGCGCTTCGCACTTCAAGCGTCATACCAAGGGTACTGCCATACTTGGTGAAACTGATTGTTAACTTTTGGCCCGTATACCTGTTAAATTAAGTACTTCATGATATTGTTCTTTCTTCAGCCAATAGATGGCCGCTTTTTCCGATATCTGCACTTACTGGTAGAAGACAGACATCCGAGGGCGCCAGTGATGAAGAAGGTACGCCAGAACATACTATTTGGCGATGTCCAAAGTATTTCTATGTACCTGATACTGATCGGCAACAACTGGATCGGAATGGAAGACACGTTACCAAGGAGATACTGTGTTGCGAAACAGAATGGCCGACTTTGGACAACACTGCTGACGGTATTTCGTGAAAGGCTTGGGCAGCGCGTTATCTTATCAATCAACAGCACTACGAGAGTTCGCTACAGAAGATCGAAACCAATGCAGCCAAGGCAGCTAAGGTCAACAGTTGCGGCAAAAGTACCGCCGAAATCGTGCGTGCAGCCATCGTAACAACACCGGAGAGGAACGCAACTCGCCACCCGAGGAAACAGAACTGGGGTGATGTGATCCGCGTTTGGCTACACTTGTCAGGGGAACAACGGTGCTTCCTTGGAACCGGGGTTTCGTTCCTTGTAACGAGGAAGCCAACAAACAACAGAGGAGGCAGCCACAACCACAACACCCTCCAAACGCGCAAGGAACCTGCAGGGCCTACCTACGGGCAGGGATGCGATGAAGTGCATTGTGGACAGTGACAGATAGAAACTGAAGTTATCATAACAGTAGTATACACTGATTTGGTGGTAGACACAGTTGTTACAAATAGTTTTAAATCATTATTATCATTCCTATTGTCAGGTAGAAGAAGGTGTAGTTAGATGTATGACGAACACTACATTCACTTAATGAAGGTTTATTCAGCACTTGCACATACGAGAGTGCGGAGCGAACTGCCTCCGGCCGCGCACATACAATGTATATACAGCTACAGAACATTCCTGTACAATAATTATTGACATTTGTGGATACTTCTAGAATGTACTCGAACAGAATATAGAAGTTAAAATCGTACAATCCACGTGAGCTTTGAACTCACGACCCCTCAAGCAACAGATCAGTATTATAACCACTACACCACAGTGCTACTCTGCTTCTTCTGCGACACTATTATTAGAAATAGTTGTGGTGATGGGCGATAGTATTGTGTAGGATAAAATTGTGTCTTAATGTATACTGTATAATTCCTGTAAAAATCAATACATCCTATGTTTGAACTACAGGTAACAGACAACAACCGAGTGCAATAATTAAATTAATAAACAGTGCAGCTGGATCGACACGACAAAGCAAGAATTCCTGGAGGAAAGCAGCGAGCCACCCCAGAAGACTTGCTGTCGGTGCTGGCGATGGTCTGCTGTCAGCTTTGCTCCCTCCTGGAGCAGCGACCAGTGCCTGGTTTCATGCATCCAGGGAACGCAACAAGCCAAGAAGTCCCGTGTTGAAACTTCCTGGAAGATTAAAACTGTGTGCTGGACCGAGACTCGAACTCGGTACCTTCGCCTTTCGCGGGCTAGTGCTCTACCAACTGAGCTACCCAAGCTCGACTGACTCCCCCTCCTCACAGCTTCACATCTGCCAACACCTCGCCTCCTATCTTCCAAACTTTACAGAAGCTCTTCTACGCCACTGTAGTGCGTGGTGTATTAAGTTTTTGAATATTTTGTTTTATTCTTGTTGTGTTCGACGAAAGTTTAATCTCTCCTTGTTGATGGCATTCACTGCTTTCTTGTTCTCACTTACAGCACAGCAGAGAGTAACTTGGAGTGGAGCATTCAGGTGCTGGTATTAGGTTTGTTTCTAATCTTCTGTTTACCGTTAGTTTGGGCGTCAGATTTGGTTCGGTGTATTTTAGACATCTGTGTTCTTTGCTGGGATTGATTGTTGTGTGTCTTCTAGTTCTCCTTTTGCTGTAGTGTCGTTACTTTTTTAATAATATTTCTGGTCTCATTTACTGTAAGGTTGGTGAAATGCAATGAGGCGCATTATTGTATCATGTGTTCTGTTGTGTTAGATATTACGTTTTACATTTTGGTGAGATGAGTGTTGCACACGGTATAGTTGTGTCATGCCGTGTACATTTGGAGCCGTTGAAGTGATTAACAATCATATTTAAATTCCGTTAAGGATTTCCTCCCATTCAACGCGCAGCAGTACTCCAGCACATTCCTGCGCTATACTAGAAACCAAATTTTGGTCTTATTTTGAAGATTACCACAAACCAACTGTCATACGGACCGTCCCCTAATCATAATCTCAGGCCAAAAAGCAGCTTCTACTCCTCTTGATAAAGTATATACTTTTCTCGGACAGTTCAGTTACTTTTCCACGGTATTAATGGCATACAATTTTCCACACAATCATTTATTATGTAATTCATTGACACACTTCTAACTTAACATCCAGAAGGAAACCAAGATATTCACTATCTTGGTTTGACGTTGATTGTGACGTCTCTATTCACAAAAAACCTTGCTATTACCTTTCAAACTTTGAAGGTATTGAAAGAGTCTCTTACTGTTTTTTAAAAAATCAGCAACATACAATGGGCTGCCATTTGTACATGAAGCAGACCATTAATGACACATCCTAGTAAACGTTAAGCGAGTTAATCGGTAGTAACGATGCTAATCACACTAGCACTTCTTACTTTTATCTAGATGCCAATTTTAGCGCTCTTTTAAGTTTGTGAACACGTTTATCTAGTCAGATAATTTCACGTATACTAAAGCTGTCCTCAAATCAGTCTAGTTACAATTTTAAAACTGTTAATGTATGTCACAGTTGTATGACAGCGGAAAATTCTGCTTGCTCTGGAAGCACAGGCACGCAAAATTTCTGGAATTACACAGATCTAACTTCTTTCATTGACTGGAATGATGGTTCAGTGATTAAAGCACTGGACTCGTATTCAGGAGTAGCAGGGTTCACAACACCAGAAACGGCCATCCAGAATAATTGAAGGTGTATGCTGAGATGTTTTCTTTGAGTAAGTAAACAGAATTTCCTTGCCACTTATTAAACAATCTGACGTTGTGTTGGTCAGTAACATTCTCCGGGCGTTATTCGCTGAACTTGGTTTCTTTCCTTTTCTCCTGACACCAATGACCCACCACATTGTTGACTGAAATATAATAACTCTAAGTTATAAAAGTGCAAATGTCAGAACCGATTTATTACCTTCTTATGAGTGTTAACTAACGAGACGTTCACCATTGAAGCGTTAGCTTTGTTTGTTGTAACAGGAGTTACAGACAATGCCAGAGCCTCGACTGCGCACTGCAAATACTCGTACACCCCCCCCCCCCCCCCCACACACACACACAGAGGGAGAGAGAGAGAGAGAGAGAGAGAGAGAGAGAGAGAGAATGATGGGGTGTTGGGCGAGTTTTGGACAGCAAAGGATCATTTGAGATGGATATGTAGGTCCATATGCAGAGAGCTTGCAGTAAATAAAAATTAATGTTTCTTCTACAGGAGCCGAAAGTTAAATAAACCCAAAATACCGATTCTACACCAGACATCTCATTTACGGCTCACGTTCGCAACAGGAAACAGACCTAGGCTTTTAGGTCTAGAACACTGAAGGGATAACCCGCTAATTGTTTAATTGGATTCAGTTCCTCTCTGGCCGTAAAAGTGAATGCTGCACCGCGAACGGGGGGAAGGAGCGGCCAGAACGGAAGGAGGTGGGGAGGGATATAACAATTAGGAATAATGGCGCAGCGCGGTCGCGGGCAGGAAGGCGCCTCCAGTTTGTCTTAATTTCGCGCTTCGGCGTTCCCCCGGCGTTTCAAGAACTTTTTCCACTGGTAGTTAGGCGCCGGGCAGCCGTCTCTCTTCATCGACGCCCACATCCTCCTGCGCCCAACGCTTGCAGCGAGTACGTGGGCAGGCAAACTGCGACACTGGAGGTGTATCAGAATACGTTTACGTTCGAAAACGAGAGACTGAAGAGAGCAAAACAGAAGCCGAACTTTTAAGTTCCGTGTTTGAGAGATCGTTCACTCAGGAGAATCGTATAAACGTACTGTCGTTTGACCATCGCTCTGAATCCCATATGGACAACATAGTAATAAGAACCCCTGATGTAGAGAAACAACTGAAAGAGTGGAAAACAAGGAAGTCGCCTGGTCCGGATGGAATCCCATTTCGGTTTTACAGAGAGCACTCCACGCTACTGACCGCTCACGTAGTTTGTATTTATAGGTAATCTCTCGACCAGCGCAAAGTGCCAAGGGACTGTACAAAAGAGCAGCTGACCCCTGTTTATAAGAAGGGTAAAAGAACGGACTCGCACAATTGCAGACCAGTATTCCTAACATCGGTTTGCTGCAGAATTCTAGAGCATATTCTGAGGTCTAATACAGTAAATTTCCTAGCGACCGCCAAGCTCACGTGCACGAATCAGCACAGCTTTAGAAAGCATCGTTCGTGCGAAACCCAGCTTACTCTTTCCTCACATGATATACCGCAAACTATCGAGGAAGGACAAAGTGCAGATTCCATATTTCTATATTTCCGAAAAGCATTAGACACGGCACCCCACTGCAGACGGATAATCAATTTACCTGCATACGCAATAGGCTCCCAGATCAGAGACGGGCTCGATGACTTCTTACATAATATAACCCAGTATTTTGTCCTCGACGGCGTCTGTCCATCGGCGACAGGGGTAAAATCAGGGGGACTACAACAGGGAAATGTTGTAGGGAAGCAGCCTACTCACACCATATAGAATTCATATGCTTTCCATTGTGTGCCAGCCTATTCCGCTGCAACTAGCTATGACGTCACGAACGTTGCGCTATACCTTAAAAATAAAATAAATAATCTGAAAAGTTGATAGTATGCCAGGAATGATGCTAAAATGATAATGTGTTAAGTTTCAGTTTAGTAACTTTAACAGTTTTCTAAATTTGGACCTTTTACGTAAAAATCATCGGCGCAACAGGAAGGAGCTAGAAACTTCAAAATTTATATTTGGGTTTCTTTTTCATTGTAAGTTAATGGAAACACAATGCTGGATCTCACAAAGTAATATTTTGGTTGAAATTAATGATTTTCTGTTTTTGTGTCCTAAAAGTTCGGAACAAGGTAGATTAAGTAAGTGATTAGATAGAGCTAGGATGTTTATACAGGGTGCTACAAAAAGGTATCGCCAAACTTTCTGGAAACATTCCTCACACACAAATAAAGAAATGATGTTATGTGGACATGTGTCCGGGACGCTTAATTTCCATGTTAGAGCTCATTTTAGTTTCGTCAGTATGCACTGTACTTCCTCGATTCACCGCCAAGATTTCATACAGGATACTCTACCTGTGCTGCTAGAACATGTGCCTTTACAAGTACGACACAACATATGGTTCATGCACGATGGAGCTCCTGCACATTTCAGTCGAAGTGTTCGTACGCTTCTCAACAACAGATTCGGTGACCGATGGATTGTTAGAGGCGGACCAATACCATGGCCTCCACGCTCACCTGACCTCAACCCTCTTGAATTTCATTTATGGGAGCATTTGAAAGCTCTTGTCTACGCAACGCCGGTACCAAATGTAGAGACTCTTCGTGCTCGTATTGTGGACGGCTGTGATACAATACGCCATTCTCCAGGGCTGCATCAGCGCATCGGGGATTCCATGCGACGGAGGGTGGATGCATGTATCCTCGCTAACGGAGGACATTTTGAACATTTCCAGTAACAAAGTGTTTGACGTCACGCTGGTACGTTCTGTTGCTGTGTGTTTCCATTCCATGATTAATGTGATTTGAAGAGAAGTAATAAAATGAGCTCTAACATGGAAAGCAAGCGTTTCCGGACACATGCTCACATAACATATTTTCTTTCTTTGTGTGTGAGGAATGTTTCCTGAAAGTTTGGCCGTACCGTTTTGTAACACCCTGTATAAATAAGAGCGTGCGAGCAAGAGAAAGGCCCCAGTTCTCTTCTAGATTCGTATCAGCGTGCACTCCAGAGTTCAAATGGCTCTGAGCACTATGCGACTTAACCTCTGAGGTCATAAGTCGCCTAGAACTCAGAACTAATTGTACCTAACTAACCGAAGGACATCACACACATCCATGCCCGAGGCAGGATTCGAACCTGCGACCGTAGCAGTCGCGCGGTTCCGGAGTCAGCGCCTAGAACCGCTAGACCACCGCGGCCGGCTGCACTCCATGTCGGAAGCCGCGTCGCGTTTGTGCAGTTGCCAGGAACAGCCTTGGATGCCGCATTATGTAGCTCGGTATGAACGTAATAATGAGTTTGCATTGTGGTAAAGAGTTAATAACGGAACGAATCCAGTGATTTAGTCTCAGTTTGCGTATGTCGTATTTTCACGTGTCGCTGCAGGACAGACTTTTTACCATTACTAGCGTGGCGTTTCATGAGTATTAACATTTGGCGAGCATTCACTTTGAACATTTACATCGATAACGGTTATTGAACAGTTTCGTTATCTAGGGATAATAGGATCCGTGCAATAGACTCTGAACAGCTCTTATAGCCGATATGGGTAATAATTTGTCTGGAATTTTACGCTCTATTGTTTTCAGAATATTGTGAAAATCGTTACAGTAAACTGCATTTTCTATGAATCCCAGACATCATCCTAAATCCTCAGAGTAATGAACTTCAATAACCAACAACTTTTGTTCTCCATCAGATTGGGCACTATGAACTCTAATTACAGGCATCACGTTTTTGCTAGTTACTTTCTAGTTGGCAACATTGTTGTTAGAGAGTCTGTGTTGAGAGCTGCAACAAACAATAGAAAATGGAATAATAAATTTTTCCACCCGCCACCCCACAGTGTGATAGGACCGTTGTTATTTTCTGTATACAGAAATGATCTGGCAGATGGGGTGGGCAGCAATATGCGGTTGTTCGCTCATGATGCTGTGGTGTACAGGAAGGAGTTGAAGATAAATCACTGGAGGTTGACGCAAAATGGTCTAGACAAAATTGCTAGTTGCTGTGATGAATGGCAGCTGGCTCTTAAATAAGAAAAGTGTGTTGTGTCCTGCCCACTCGTCTAATATGGGGTGGCTAGGAAACCTGCTTTCTTGGACCGATAGACAACAAGTCAAGCAAATGGTAATAATAAGATTTCATTACAGTAAGATAAATGACAATATTTAATTTTGAGAATTTACATTGGTGTGTGTCGCAAGCAATAGGCGACAGGCAAAATAAGGAAATCTCTTCAATATACACAACTTCTAATACGAGGGATACAATACAGGTGTCGCTGCTGTAGAGCTCGTAGAACCGGGCCACAAACAAGGCGGCGCGGCGCTTACGTTCTCTTGGCCTGGAGGCCGCTGCTGTCTCGGTGTCGTCTTACAGAGGGGTCTGTGGGCTTATTATTGGCCGACGTCGCTCTCACAGCCCCATCTGCTCTGTCGTTCCTGACCGTCGTGCAGGTGCCTCACTTTTACGGTGGAACAAAACAGAAGCTAATACAGATGAGTATGAAAAAGAAACCCATAATGGTCAGATACAGCATTAGTAGCGTACTGCGTGACACATCGTTTAAATATCTGCGTGTAACGTTGCAAAGCGATATGAAATGGAACGTTCGTCTGAGGATTGTGGTACGGAAGGCGAATGGTCGTCTTACTGGGAGAATTTTAGGAGAGAGTGGTTCAATCTGTAAAGGACACCGCATGTAGGACGCAGGTGTGACCTATTCTTGAGTACTGCTAGAGTGTTTGGGATTCGTACCAGGTTGGATAGACGGAAGGCATCGAAGCAACTAAGAGGAGGGCTGCCACGTTTGTTACCGGTCGGCTCGAACAACACGTACGTATTACGGAGATACTTCGAGAACTCAAATGTGAATCACTGGAGGGGAGGCGATGTTCTTTTCGTGAAATGCTATCAACGAAATTTAGAGAATCGACAATCTTACCGGGCTGCAGAACTTCTCTTCTGCCGCAAACATAAATTTCGCTTAAGGGCCACGAAGATAAGGTACGAGAAATTAGTGCTCATGTGAATGGATAGAGTCAGTCGATTTCCCTCGCTCTGTCTGTGAGTGAAAGAGGAAAAGAGACAACTAGCAGTGTGTAGAGGGTACCCTCCGCCACGCACCGTACGGCGGCTTGCGGAGTATGCACGCGGATGTACTGTCTGTTTTGGGACTGTACCTGTGGAGGTACTATTGGAAACACTCGGTTTATGCCTCAGTGAGATGCCTGACTTCACTACAGTCCCTCAGGAGGAACGAGTGCAGTCCAGGTGAGGGGCATCACACTGGACTACAAAGTACGGATTTCAAAGACAGAAGCAACTAGAGATAGTGACACACATATCAGCGTCCGCATAGCTAACCCTTCCGTTTCTGACGTTTTTGATATCTGCTGGTACCTAGTGGACAAAATAATCCTCAATATGGCGTATAAGCAAAAAATAAGAATAAGAAAAATAAGAATACCTATTTGAAAAGAGGAAGAGCATTTTTATGAGCCATTAAATGAGCAATTAAGGAAAATTTCAGCGAAGTTTTGTGTGTGTAGTGTTGCCTTGTACGGTGCCGAAACATGGGCTTTGCGACGGAGAGAGGACAGATGCTTAGAGGCTGATGCAGTGAGGATTTGGAGGTGGACACTTAAGATATGGAATGCGTTTGTGTTACAAGCTTGAATGAGAGAAAATTAGTACTGCAAAAGATTAAGAGAAAAAAAGATTGTTTAGGAAAATTGATAATAATAGATAAGGGATTAACTACAATCTGTTGTGATTGCAAGATGGCAAGAAGTAGAAGAAGATACCATTACGGCAACATCAAGATAAATGCATCGTACTCAGCTACAAAAAGGTGAGCGGAGAACTGGAAAGCGTGGAGAATACGGAAGTCGCAGCGACCGGACTGCCTAATGAGTAAAACACGTCATCATAGTTTGAAATACTGTGAAAGTGCCAAGGCTAAAACGTATTATCTTAAAAAGCTAATTGTTACAACTTGTTACAATTTCCGTACCATATTCCACATAAGAGGATGCAAAACGTGGAGAACAACGGACTTGCTAGAATGCCCCACTGAAGCAGACGGTGTTACAAGATTTGAGGAATGCGTGATAGGAAAAGGGGTACTAAATTAATATGTAGTACAATATGAGAAGAAATAGCCATACATGTAAACTATGTAGGGGACTGCGTTCGAAGCAACAATTCAGAAAATATTTATGAATCGAACTTTCCATAATGGGTGGTATGAAATAAATGAAAGAAAATAACTGTAAGAAAAATGAGATAAAAAAGGAGAACAAAAGAAAGGGGGAAGTCAACTTCACAGATAACCCGCATCCAGATAAAATAATGCAGACATAAAAATTACTGTTGGTAGTACATCAGTCAAGGTGAAACAAAGTATCAGAGGAGAATAACGCATTACAAGAAGTAGTCATATCTACGAGTCGTGGTGAGGAAAACAGTGCGGTATGGGGTCCTGACGAAACATCAGAGAAAATGACCACATAAATGAAGAAACATGGAAATTGAACCACTAGAAGCCACAATATTTTCTCTCGCGAGAGCAAGTGGATGTCCGCCGTCCTGGCGGTATATACACCGGTTCCAGAACAGTCTTTTGCATGAGTTATTTGTCAGACACGTTATACATAAATTTCTTGTTTGAATGTAGTCTTTCAAATACTTGGAATTCTTAATACCAATGTAATGTGGAAGTTAGCGTCAGAGAGTCATAATGATATTTCACTTTCATGATGTAATACACGTAAATATCCATAGATATGTACTGTACTGTTTCTCCTTGGTTGACTTGGGTTTAAAAAAAAATGTAAACTAAATATTGCGATAGATTTTATAAATAATCGACTAGTACGCCAAAGAAGAAGAGATAGAACTACAATGGGCATGTTATTCCATGGTCTCTTGCGCTTCTATGCATGAGCTATCTTTCCTTTGTCAGTCGCTTATCTTATCTGCTTGGATTCGGTCCTAAGAGGACGTTCTTGTGTATAGCTCATCTTTCTGTACCAGCTTATAATGTAATTTGTACTTAAAACTCGAAATATATAATGGTTATTTTGTCAAAAGACTTTGTCTATGTGGTCAATTAATTGATCGTCTGATACCTAGACTGTCTCAAGTATATATGGGTGTAGAGAAAGAATTTTCATTGTTAGGTGTCATCTTAGAAACATATTTAACATTTTTATTTTAGCTGAATTATGAGACGTGCCGTCGGTTAGAACAATTAACCTTGTTTCAGATCCCACGGACCGGATGCAGCTACTAATACTTTAACAATTTTATTTACAGATTTTTCTTTATATAACGAGATAACATCCCCGGGCAGAAAAGGTCTGGTCACAGGATCCCAGGTCCATTACAGGATTTCATTTGTAGTTGCTACTCTTCCATCTCGTGGGCCCCTACCACCACAGCACAGATGTGTCCCCAGGTGAAAGTGGGCTGTTTAAGTTTTTTTAATGGTAATACAACGTAGCGCTCTGTATGAAAATCATGGCTGTGCTGTGTGCAGTCTGTGGTGGGTTTGCGTTGTTGTTGGCTATTGTAGTGTTGGGCAGTTGGCTGTTAACAGCGTGTGGCGTTGCGCAGTTGGAGGTGAGCCGCCAGCAGTGGTGGATGTGGGGAGAAAAATGGCGGAGTTTTGAAATTTGTAAGACTGGATGTCATGAACTGCTATATATATTATGACTTTTGAACACTATTAAGGTAAATACATTGTTTATTCTCTATCAAAATCTTTCATTTGCTAACTATGACTATCAGTAGTTAGTGCCTTCCGTGGTTTGAATCTTATATTTAGCTGGCAGTCGTGGCGCTCGCCGTATTGCAGTAGTTCGACTAACGAAGATTTTGTGCGGTAAGTGATTTGTGAAACGTATAGGTTAATGATAGTCAGGGCCATTCCTTTGTAGGGATTACTGAAAGTCAGACTGCGTTGAGGTAAAATTATTGTGTGTCAGTTTAAGCACAGTCTTGTATAATTGTTCAAAGTGGACGTTTCATGTGTGGACCCTTAGCCGAGGATACCTCACTGGAATCTTCTGATTTTTTCTTGAAGTTTGTGTAATTAGTTTAGCTTTTGTTTATTGCTAGCGCGTCATTGTAGAGAGAATCTCCTTTGTAGTTGCAGTCTTTCACTGTTGTATAGCAAAACAGGTGTGTCACGCATGTAAATTTGCACCAAGTACTTCGCAGCTGCGCTTGCAATTAACTAGATATTATTTTCAGTTCTATGTTAATGTGTTCTCTTATTTTTGCTCTTCAAATTGTGTTTTTCTGTCTTGTCTTGTGAAATATTGTGACAATAATGGCGTGTGGAAAACGTAATACTAGGCTCCAAAGTAAACTGAGAAATGACAGTGAAGACGAAAACAGTGTGTTAGCGCCACCATGTAATTGAATTAACTAATTTTCAAAATAATAATTTGGTAATTGTGCATAGGGAAATGGAGCAGGTTGCAAATAATGGTGTCGGCAGTGAAACAATTAGTGAACAGGGAAGCATTATAGATCGCTCGGTCGGCAACAGCTCGCCTCAGGATTCCGAAATGACAGGACACAATCTTGCAAATACTATAGATTCAGGTTTTGCGTCCTCACCGTTTTCTCAAATAAATCAAGACACATTTTCTGATTTTCAAAATGCGAATATTGCCGGTTCAAATGCACTGCCGAATAGCACTGATGAACATGTTGCAGACACCAGTGCACTGTTATTACAGTTAATGCAACAAATGGGACAAAGGCTTCAAAAGACAGAACGCTTGAACAAAATAAGAAACAAATGGGACAGAATATTCAAAAGTTAGACACAATGGAACAAGAGCTTCAAAAGTAAGACTAAGTGGAACATACGCTTGAACAAACATGTGAAGATTTAACTACTGAGTTACATAAAATCGAATCGAAATGTCAAAAAGTCTGTAATGACGTAAAAACACAAATTTGTGAGCATTTCCAACCTATTTTTTCGCGGCATGAAAATACCTTACTGAATCACGAATCTGCCATAAAAGAACTGCAAACTATTGTTCATAAAATTCATGAGACCTTGACTCAGTTGCATCTACCGATTCGGTTACGCAACTTGCCAAAACTTAGGAAAACTTAAAGGACACAGTAGATACGATTTCAACACAAATGGACACACTGAAGTTTGGTTCACAAAAACACACTTAGGAAATAAGTACACTATTGGAGAAAGTAGCCGAACTTTCGGATCAGTTCATTAACTTATCTGCAAAAGTAGATGATCTAAATGACACAGAAGAGTGCAAACAAATTAGGAAATTGAAACAAAATCAGAATCAAATTAATACGCAACACCAAAGAGAAATCCGGGAAATACAAGGTCAGCTGACACAGTTGATAGAAGAATTACGTATTTCAGAGGACACTCGCGCTCCAACACGGGAAGAGGGACTTAAAAATACGGAAAAGCCACAAAATAATAACACAGGGCATTTCGTAAATTATGAAAGAAACTGGAAATGTACACCGAATTTTGAGATGGAACCGCCGACACGACGTAACAATGACCGTATGCTACTCGCCGACACGATGATTTTGACTATAAGCTGTTCATTAGTACACGTAAATTCAAAACATTTAAGAATTCTGGCAACGACATTCATCCACAAGCATGGCTTCATCAGTTCTCTCATTGTTTTCCTCCCAACTGGGCATTGGAGTACAGGTTAGAATTTATGTGTGGCTACTTGGAGAATGAACCAGCTGTAAGAATGCGATCAGTCATTCACGATTGCCACAGTGAAGGAGAATTTTACCATGCCTTCCTCTCAGCATATTGGTCCCAAGCCACACAAGACCGAGTAAAACATGGCATCATGATGATGAAACATTTCGAACAATCTGAATTTTCCAGTCTTATGAAATATTTTGAAGACATGTTGCATAAGAATCAGTATCTTTCAAACCCATACAGCCCTTCAGAACTCATCCACATTTGCTTAATCAAACTGCCTGCACATTTATGACATATTATTTTAGCAGGACGTTACAAAGACGACATTGAAGCTTTTCAGGGACTGTTACGAGAACTGGAAATTGACACTGACAGTTGCGGAACGCGAAAACAGGAACATAACAATTACAGGTCACATCTGTCACAATTCCGCAATGACAGAAATAATACACGACAAGGCTATTTTTACAACGTAAATCGTGACCAAAACAGACACTACCCGTATGACAACCGTTGGCAGAGTAGTAATTATTACAGGGAAAGATCACCTCTCCGCGGTAATGTCTATCACAGAGACAATCAGAGAAACAGACAATATGGGAACCAAAATAATTATTATCAAGGGAGACAGAATAACTGTAGATGCAACGGTCCAGCTCGCAGTTACGATTCAGGGAGAAATTCTCCACCACGTGACCGACAAGAAAGAAACTATGGAATCTACCGACATGACGACAGACGATATGATTGTAACGACGGACCTGAATTGTATCAGAACTGGCGGGATTCAAACAGAGCAGGGCCCTCTCGACAAGGTGAATTTGTAGAAGTTAGGTCTCCAAATCCCAATAACGACGCGCGCCAGCAAAGACACAATAGGCAATGACTCATACCGCTGGCAGCCACAAAACGTACTTATGAAACTGACGACGCAGCTGCCGTAGCTAGTAATTACATAAAAATGGAAGACATTAGGGACATATTACTTCAGGAACACGACGTAAAACGTAACAACATTGCATTTCCTATGATACACATTACTGTAAATGAAGTAAAATTTACGGCAGTACTTGACTCAGGCAGTCCCATTTCAGTAATTAGTGAAACAGCTTTTAACAAATACAACAAATCGAACGATTGCCCCACACTTCCACTACGTAAGATTAAATTACAAGGTGCAATCATTGGAAAAAGTGTAGATGTACGCCAACAAACCAACTTACAATTCTTTTGTCAAAGCCACAGCTTCTCTATGAACTTCCTTATTGTTCCATTATTGTCGACGGAAATTATACTGGGAGTAGACTTTTTGAATAAATACAAGCAATCTTAAACTTTCACGACGCTGAAATAAGTTTAGAGAAAAAAGGTAAGTCAATAGCTTTGAAATTTGAAGATTGGCTCTCAAACCATGACGAGGAAACTAATCGGCGTTAACTTCTGTTAGACAACAGTTCGGAACTTTCTACGGAACTTGACACTAACAATCACTCTGCAAGTACTGACAGGGATGATATCGACGGCATATTTGAAACTAATGAGTTAATTCAGAATAAAATTCAAACAATTGAGAATTGTAATGACACTGATAGGCAGGAACTTTTTGAGATTTTACAAGCACATTCCACAGTTTTTACTCACAAAACAGGAACAATCAACGGATTTCAATACCAATTTCGTGTTCGTGAGCATACTAAATTTTGTGTTAGACCATACGTAATTCCAGCACATTATAGGGACCGTGTTAGAACAGAAATAAAATCTATGCTTGACGAGGGCATTATTGAGCCTGCAGTAATCCCATACAACGATCCATTACATGTTGTTGAGAAGAAAAATGGATCGATCAGGCTTGTCTTAGATTCGAGATAGATCAATACTATCATTATTCCTGAAACAGAAAGGCCGCAAACGTTGGAAGAACTTCTTCAAAATTCTAATGGTGTAAAAGTGTTGTCTTCCATTGATCTCAAATCCAGCTTTTATCAGATCTAACTTCATCCAGAATGTAGAAAATACACAGCTTTCCTTTGTTTCGGCTTTTGTTATCAATTTCGGTAACTTCCTTTCGGTTTGAACATTTCTTCGGCAGCATTCATTCGCGGGCTAAATTCCATATTACCTGAGTTCTTAAAACGTCACATCACCTTATATGTGGACGATATTCTAATAGCAGAAGCTTCATGGGAACAACAGAATCGCATTCCTCAACAGTTTGTTACGTATTTTTGCAGAATATGGAATTACAGTTAACTTGGAAAAGTCTGAATTCGGTAGGTCAAAGGTGAGGTTTTTGGGACATATTATTTCTTCTGAAGGCATTCAGCCGGATCCTGAAAAGTTAGAAACAATCAGAGCCATTCCAGTTCTATCCACAAAAAAACAAGTCCACTGTTTTCTAGGTCTCGTAAATTTTGACCGTCGTTTTCTGAATATGCAAATTCTTGTTACACCAAAACTTTGTTCTCCCACTGGAAAAAATACTATTAGGAACTGGGACGAACAAGCACAGTTGGAATTCAATTCTTTCAAAGAATCGCTACTTAACGCGCCAATACTAGCTCATCCAGATCTGTCACAAGATTTCTGCCTTAGCACGGATTCTTCTGAAGTCGGTCTTGGTGCCCATTAATTTCAAGAAGCCATAGAAAATGACACTACCGTTGAGAAAACCATTGCTTTTGCTAGCCGAGTGAAAATCTGAAAAAAATGATTCCGTTACTGAATTAGAAGCTTTAGCTATCGTTTGGGCATTTAACAAATTCCGATTCTTTCTTTCTGGTAAGTACGTAAAAGTATACAGTAATCGTCGTGCATTAGAATTTCTTATGTCTTCAAAATTAAATCATAGCAGGTTAAAACGTTGGGCATTGTTTCTGCAAGAATTCCACTTCACAATAGTCTACATTCCCGGCAAGGAGAACATTCTTGCGGACGCACTGTCACGCGCACCGGCTGGGCTTGAGAAAAGTAACACAGAAGACAACCTCGAGAAAAATTTCAGTATTCTTTACATTCAGAAAGTCGCCTTTGAAAACTTCATCACCACATCTTTAAAGGACATTGTTCATGAACAAGATAAAGATCCGATTTGGAAAGACATCAAAAGCAAATGGCATGAAGAGACACACACACAGGTTCGGCATTATTATCTGGTTAGAAACAACATACTGTTCAAACGCTGTGCTGTTGATGACAAGCTATGGGTACTTTGCATTCCTGACGATTTTGTTAATAAGCTCTTTTTGTACATTCATTTCAGCTATGCACATTTTGGCCCACGAAAATACATTGTTTATTCTCTATCAAAATCTTTCATTTGCTAACTATGCCTATCAGTAGTTAGTGCCTTCAGTAATTTGAATCTTTTATTTAGCTGCCTGTAGTGGCGCTCGCCCTATTGCAGTAGTTCGAGTAACGAAGATTTTGTGCGGTAAGTGATTTGTGAAACGTATATGTTAATGATATTCAGGGCCATTCTTTTGTAGGAATTACTGAAAGTCAGATTGCGTTGCGGTAAAAATATTGTGTGTCAGTTTAAGCACAGTCTTGTATAATTGTTCAAAGGGGACGCTTTACAGGTTGCGGATAGGGGATTCGACCCTCAGATATGAAGGGTAGCAGTCGCGAACAGTCGCGAACAGCTGGTGGGGAGCAGGCGATGGCGTGATGAACCATCCCTGTTTCTTCTTCTCTTACTTCTTCTCTTACTATCAAATCTATTCATCAAGAATCAGCAATTGCTGCGGTAATGGACTCTCGAGTCCGGTATGACCACTGAGTGAGTAAGTGAGTGAATGAGATGCTACTCTTGTTATCTTATGTTGGGGAATCGAGACGAAACCACGATATTAAGTTACGTAGTACAGTAGTGTACACCGAACAGGCTTGGCAAATATTCTGTGGTGCAATAGGCACACGACTTCTCACGAGGCTGGTGTTGGAGAAATAAGAAAAGGACAATTAAATATCGACGATTACGTAACTACCCTGAGAACTGAGCTAGTTTATTGAGTGCTTATACACGTCGGGCTAAATTAAACAACATATTACTCAGTTAATAATATTTCTACATTAGTTATTTCTCTTTTATGCTGAGCCATTGCATTAAAGTGTGTTTGTGTTTTATGGAAGTCACGGCTCATATTTTATTTTATTACATTGCACTTGGCGCCCAACGTGGGGGCTGAGCTCGTGATCAGAGAAACAGGTCGCCTCGTATTTAAGTTCGTGAGTAATCTCGTAATTCTTGACAAGTGAGCAGCAACGCAAAAGTCAGTCAGAAGCGCAACATCAAACAGTGTTCAGCAACGCTCGCGGTATTGGTATAGTCTGTTTAATCAAATATGTTAGCAATAACACAAGCAATCTGACTGCGAGGAAAATGTGACACATAAATAACTACCCAAAATGCTCTGTCTGAAAAGTATATCGCTGTTGATATGTTAATTGTATCATACGTAAATTATAAATGGCTTTCCTGTTTAAGCAATGAATAAACGCTGTGCTGCTGCTGTCTCAAAACTACTGCTGCTATGCTAGTCCAAAAATAAAAATTCAAATTACTAGCAATACCATGCTGAATGCAAGCTTTAAACTATAGAGACATCTACAAAATTTCAAAGGTAAAAAATCTCATTACTGCAATCATCATTCTCAAGTAAATTTCTGTTACAGGGAAACACAGGAAAGCAAAATTATATATTTCAAACCAAAGGTAAAGTCACGAATGATGACTGATGGAAAAACAATAAAGTAATCATATTAACAACACTTTATGTCACAAAGGCAAAACATTTTAACATTTGAAATATTAAAAATTCACTTTAGATTAATAGGGGAAAATCTTGAATAAACTCTCTTTACTTTATTACAAACCCGCACGCTATCCATCCTTGAAGAAAAATCTCAGATTTTAAATCCCTGATGGAATTAATTACTACTCTTTGATGTCTGGGCAAATACGCTATTACATTACATTTTGGAGTCTTCTGAACGAATTTACAAACCATCTCCCCATAACTGAAAAATAATATTAGGAAATTATTGCCGGCACACAGCACTGCCTAAACACATCTTACTCTATCACAAGATGCAGCTCGACTCTTCTCTCTGTCTCTCTCTCTATCTGTGTATCTCTCTGAGACTGCACTCCACTCACAAGCAAAGGTTCCACTAATTCCACTAACAGTCTCTCACAGAGCAACCTCTTTGGCAGAGATGTTACCCGCTATTGCTCAGATGCTACTGAAGCTTTACTTTTCAGCGTGACATCCAAAATAATACCAAATTTAAAATTTTCTGTATGAAACAAAACCCTTACACTTTAATAAATTCGGGTCACACAGCATTCTTCGTTAATTCTGAAATCTTCTTGCGAACATGTACTACGCCCATACAGTTGCTCGCTCACTTGCCACGTACTGTAATTTGAGCACATTCGGCGCAGCGCGCCAACACACACGTCTGCACAGCACCGCAGATGCTTCGCAAGTCAAACGTGAAATACAAATATAAAAAAAAAGCAATGCTATCAAATGACGGATCCAGATTTTTACAACTTTTTGAATAAAATCGAGAAAACTGTTTTGTACACAAAATGAACCTAAATGAGCAAACAGCAGTCACCACGCCAATATGTGACAAGATGCATGAAAAGGAATCTTCAGATTACAATTTATCTCATATTAAATAAATTATTTAAAAACAATTCAATTCCAAAACCAAGCGCCCCATTTGATAACTAAGAACATCACATAATAACTGATGAAATTCCCACTGAAATGACGTATACAGATCAGAAGAGTTTAGTGTGGTTTTTTTTATCCACAAATATATCTGCGCACGGTGGTACAGAGCTTGCAATAGAAGTGTTGTACACTCTAAAAAAAAAGTCGATGATATTTTACGCCATGTTTTGTTGCCCTTCATGGCAAGCCGTCCTCGGCTTAGATTTCAGGAAGATAATGCCAGCCGGCACACGGCGAGAGTTTCTACTGCTGCTCTTTGTGCTTTTCAATCCCTGCCTTGGCCAGTAAGGTCGCTGGATCTCTCCCCAGTTAAGTATGTTTCGAACATTATGGGTAGGGCCCCTTAACCAGCTCGGGATGTGGACTATCTGACGAGCAAATCGGACGGAATTTGGTACGGTATCTCTCGGGAGGAAACCTAACAACTCAATCGATCAGTGCCATGCTGGATAACTGCTTTCATAAGGGCCATAGGTGGACCAACGCGTCACTGACTAGCTCAATTTGTCAAACTACTTCTCTTGATTAAATCATCCAATTGTCTTATATTGTAATCATGTGTTTGTTTGTACATGTACATCCGTCTACAGATTTCCGTCCCATATTAGGATAATTTCTTCGTTGGACGTTGTCTTTTTCTTTCTTAGAGTGTTTTTCTCTAGCCTTGTCTTTGTGCACAAGTTGTTTGATGCACTTAATTGTGAATTCGTTTAGAAATACTTATTATCGCTGTCTAGGGCGCTTGACGAGAGAGTATCTGTACGTAGGTTGCGGAATTTCGATATAGGTGGCCTAGGAGTCAAGGGGTTATTTTCCGAAAGAGACTGATAGTTTTTAATGCAAATAGTCAGCTTTACTGTATGATTAAATGATGACGGCGTCCTCTTGGGTAAAATACTCCGGAGGTAAAATATTCTCCCATTCGGGTCTCCGGGCGGGGACTACTCAAGAGGACGTCGTTATCAGGAGAAAGAAGCTTTTGACAATGTTGATTGGAATACCCTCTTTCAAATTCTGAAGGTGGCAGGGTTAAAATACAGGCAGCGAAAGGCTATTTACAATTTGTACAGAACCCAGATGGCAGTAAGAGTCGAGGGGTATGAAAGGGAAGCAGTGGTTGGGAAGGGGGTGAGACAGAATTGTAGCCTACCCCCGATGTTATTCAATCTGTATATTGAGCAAGCAGCAAAGGAAACAAAAGAAAAAGTTTGGAGTAGTTATAATCCATGGAGATGAAATAAAAACTTTGAGGTTCACTGATGACATTGTAATTCTGTCAGAGACAGCGAAGGACTTGGAAGGGCAGTTGAGCGGAATGGACACTATCTTGAAAGGAGGGTATAAGATGAACATCAACAAAATCAAAACGAGGATAATGGAATGTAGTCGAATTAAATCGGGTGATGCTGAGGGAATTAGATTAGGAAATGAGACGCTTAAAGTAATAAAGAAGTTTTGCTATTTGGGGAGCAAAATAACTGATGATGGTCGAAGTAGAGAGGATATAAAATGTAGACAGGCAATAGTAATGAAAGCGTTTCTGAAGAAGAGAAATTTGTTAACATCCAATATAGATTTAAGTGTCAGGAAGACGGTTCTGAATGGAAGTGAAACGTGGACGATAAATAGTTTGGACAAGAAGAGAATAGAAGCTTTCGAAATGTGGTGCCACAGAAGAATACTGAAGATTAGATGGGTAGATCACATAACTAATGATGAGGCATTGAATAGAATTTTGGAGAAGAGAAGCTCGTGGGACAACTTGACTAGAAGAAGGGATCAGTTGGTAGGACATGTTCTGAGACATAGAGGGATCATCAATTTAGTATTGGAGGGCAGCGTGGAAGGTAAAAATCGTAGAGGGAGGCCAAGAGATGACTACACTAAGCAGATTCAGAAGGATGTAGGCTGCAGTAGGTACTGGGAGATAAAGAAGCTTGCACAGGATAGATTAGCATGGAGAGCTGCATGAAGCCAGACTCAGGACTGAAGACCACAACAACAGCAACAACAATCAATCGTGATCGGAAATGTTATTTAATTTCACTACTGGTGACCGGTTTCATCAAACAAAAGGGTGGCACTGAAATTTTATAGCCGCGCGGGATTAGCCGAGCGATCTTGGGCGCTGCAATCATGGACTGTGCGGCTGATGCCGGCGGAGGTTCGAGTCCTCCCTTGGGCATGGGTATGTGTGTTGGTCCTTAGGATAATTTAGGTTAAGTAGTGAGTAAGCAGTTGAGTCCCATAAGATGTCTCACGCATTTGAACATGTTTTGAAATTTTATAAATTTTCTATGAGAGAGTCAGGAACTACATAATTATTGACCTTATAGAGCAACCAAGACAGAAGACAGTTACAAAGGCCGAATACGTAACTATTACACAAACCGGTGACCGACGTAGACAATGAGCAGAGTTGCGGTACATTCCGAGAGGCACGATTCGTCAACTGTTGAGTAGGATGCGAATGCTACAAGATGTAAAGGGGGGCCCAGCCTTTACTACAACAAAAAACGGTCACCAGTGATGAAATAAAGCATGATTTGCGATCATGACTGATTTTTTCATTAAAATACACTCTAAGCAAAAAGGAAATATAAAAGAAAGAAACACTCTGCGTGGTGTGTGCAGACACGCCATGGGCCTGAGACCTCACTGACTGCACTAGAATTGTCTTTAGTGACGAGTACCGCTTCGAAGTGAGCTCCGACGACAAGCGAAGACTTCTCTGGAGACAGCCCGGAGAGTTGTGAGTACCAACCTGAAGATAACCCGCCATACTGCCCGACAACCTGGTGTGATGGTCCGGAGCGCCAATTCTTCGCAGAGCAGGACCCCTTGGGTTGTCATCCGCTGCGTCCTTATAGCACAGAGGTACGTCGGTGATAATCTACGTCCCATTTTGTTACCCGTCAGAGCATACCATCCTGGGCCTACATTTCAGCAGGATAATGCCCGCCCACACAAAGCGAGAGCTTGTCTTCGTGCTTATCAGAAATTATCTTGTCCAGTAGCAAGGTCGCTGGATCTCTCCACAGCTGAGAACGTTTTGAGCATTATGGGCAAGGCACTCAGACCAGTTCGGGATTTTGAAAATCTGACGCGCCAATTGGAGATTATTTGGCGCGATATCCATCAGGATGAAATCCAACAGCTCTGTCGATCAATGCTAAGCCGGAAAACTGCTTGCATGAGGGCCAGAGGTGGACGAACGCCTTACTGGCACGTTCAATTTGTGAAACTCTTTCTCTTCAATAAATCATCTTAAACTTGCGAGTCGTAATTTACGGGAACATCGTGGCCTTCTAGACATGTCGTGCCACGTACCTCCGTAAAACACCCGAGGGGTGGTCGAGTCCATGCCATACAAAAGCACTGCTGTGTTGATCTACAAATGTGGATCGATAGGGTTTTAGGCAATGCTCATTACGTTTTTGCCCTCACTGTATTTAGCGTTTTACCACGTGTGGTAGGAACGCGACTTTTTTTTACAACGGTAACGCAAACTAACTTGAGTGTTGAAAATCTTTTTTTTTTTTTTTTTTTAACCAGACATGCATGCAATTTGTAACGCCGGAAATGCATATCTTCCTATTTCCATCTATTGCACTATACATTTTTTCCTTATTTTGTTACCTGAATATATGACATTTCTGTGCCTTCATACATTGTCATTGTTTTACTATTTGTATGTATATATTTAAGCATCTATGCCGATGTATAATTGGTTTGTTTTGTAAATATTATTTGTGTTTTACGCCGGGTCTTGCTTAGGGAAAAGTATGCTGTCGGACGAATACATCGATCGGTCGTGTGGAGAACCAAAGTGTTTAGGATCTTTGTGAGTGTTAACTCTGCCGCGTGGAGCGCGGGCAGAGCAGAGTGTGGCTGGAGTAGGGCGATGGAGTAGGTGTGTTGTGTGACGCTTCCACGAGTTGCCGCGCTTTCGGGGTTTGGCAGCATGTAATTGCGCTCGACTTGCTATCATAGTTTCTGACACGGTGTCGTGGGCGGGAAGCATTAGCTGGCGCACATCAAGAGCCCGTTTCGGCTGGAGACCGTATCGAGAAGAAGGCGCGCCAACATCCAGCTTCTGCAACAGCGACGGCCGACAATGAGTGATTGTCGCCACCTCCTCGATCGACGACTTAAAACCTTCAATCAACCAACAAGGAAGACTGGTAGCACGTAAAGTTTTAGAACTGTATGGCGGGCCTCAGCTTTTCAAACTGTTAAATTTTTCTCACTAAATTACAGCAACGTAGCTTGAATCTTTGTTGCTCATTGTCCCAATTGCATTACCAAGCAGGGTCCCTTCCTTTTCCGGAATGAACCCGAGTGTCGTTGAAATTCAAACGCCAGCATTAAAGTATTATAATTCGATTTCACTGCTTTAATTCCAAAGTTCAGTTAAGGTATTCATAGCTGGCTACAATATTTAGATTACACAAGCACAAATTAAGAGTCCGAGTTTTGTTACCGTATTTTAGCTTACCTGTGACTGGAGCTCAGCTTGGTACGTACTAAATTTTACTAGTGTTAATTGTTCAGAATCATCTAATTCAAGTTCAAAGTTAAATCTCTTATTTCTAAATTGCGTAGATTCAAGTAGTTTTGGAAATGATTGTTGAGGTACCCCAAGACTAACCGTATTTTACTGAATTTCGATGTGCTTGAAGAACAAAGCTCACTCTTAATTTCAGTCACTAAATTAACTTTCAATTTTCCTGTTTTATTAATTCTTTTGCTAAATTAAGTCAGAGTGTAGCGAAATTTATTACTTCTGACAAACTTTCAGTTTTCACACTACACGTGTCAACCATCAGTGGCTACGCTTCTAGTGCTAATTATATGTGTAATAACCTTCCTTTTTCAGTTACTATAGTAATTGCCCATAGGACTGGCGACCGTAATTTCCCCCAAATCTCAAATATCTAATTGCTGCTAGTAAGTTGTTAACGTAACGGCCGCACATTTACCTTCTTTATTAACTTTACCCCTTTTCAAAATAAATTTCCACCAGTTTCATTTGCATTTTTCCTTTCATTTAGATGTAACCCTTTCCTCCCTCTTTACCGACAGATTAACTTCGGTGACGATTGCTTTTCCCAAATTTCCATTACGTACACTCAGTTTAATTTTTCACTGTCATTAAGGTCGATATGTGAGGGGGAGGTTACAAACTCAGTCGATTTTCTGAACTAACTAAACTTTGTAATGATCAATCTGAATTAAGGGAGGCTGCACCATAGCCACCTGCCGTAACACCGAGATTAAAGGCCAGTCACAGAATTCTCATTAGTCCTGGTCTATAAGGAGGAGATACAGTCACAGCACCCCGTCCACGTGGAGATGATTAAAGACACACCAATAGCGCTAACTGGATAAGGTTGATGTAAATCAGCAGCGCTCTTACCAAAGATACCAAAAGGGGATAGTAACTTAAATGTAGTATTATTAGGCTACTCGTTGGTGATAACGTTACTGAATATCTTGCAAATCATGTAAAGGTGGATCATTGGACAATTGTTTGTCTGTGATATGTCTCCCTTCTTTCTTGTGAACTACAGCAATAAAATATATTTATGGGGAACTGGTGATCGTTTCAGACATTCTAAAAAAGTTTTCCGAAGTTCGTTTTGCATTATTCTTCCCCCATATTCATACCATGAAAGGCTTTAGACGCAACATCTGGCATTACTTTCAGAATGCAGCTACTTTCCTCATTAACTATTTATGCTTGTGCTTCATGACTCGAACGCCTTTTTTTGGGTCGTCATTCTTCTGACTGGTTTGATACTGCCCACCATGAATTCCTCTCCCGTGCCAACCTCTTTATTTTCAGAGTAGCAATTGCAACCTACGTCCTCAGTTACTTTCTGCATGTATTCTAATCTCTGTCTTCCTCTACAGTTTTTGCCCTCTACAGTTTTTGCCCTCTACAGATATCCCTCTAGTACCATGGAAGTCATTCCATTATGTCTTAACAGATGTCCTATCATCCTGTCCATTTTCCTTATCAGCGTTTTCCACATATTCCTTTCCTCTCCGATTCTGTGGAGAACCACCTCATTCCTTACCTTATTAGCCCACCTAATTTTCAGCATTCGTCTATAGCACCGCATCTCAAACGCTTCGATTCTCTTCTGTTCTGGTTTTATTACCATACAATTCTGCACTCAAGCAGCACGTTCTCAGAACTTTCTTCCTCAAATTAAGGACTATGTTTGATACTAGTAGACTTCTCTTGGTCAGGAATGCCCTTTTTTCCATTGCTACTCTGCTTTCGATGTCCTCCTTGCTCCATCCGTCATTGGTTATTTTACTGCCTAGGTTGTTGAATACGTTAACTTAATCTACTTCGTGACCATCAACCTTGATGTTAAATTTCCCGCTGTTCTCATTTCTGCTACTTCTCATTGCTTTTGTCTTTCTGCGATTTACTTTTAGTCCATATTCTGTACTCATTAGATTGTTAATTCCATTCAGCAGATCATGTAATTCTTCATTTTCACTCAGGATAGCAATGTCATCAGCGAATCGAATCATTGATATCCTTTCGCCATGAATTTTAATTCCACTCCAAAACTTTTTTTTATTTTCACCATTGCTTCTTCGATGTACTAATTAAACAGTAGAGGGGAAAGAATACATCCCTGTCTTACAGCCGGCCGCGGTGGCCGAGAGGTTCTAAACGCAACAGTCTGGAACCTCGCGACCGCTACGGTCGAAGGTTCAAATCCTGCCTCGGGCATTGATATGTGTGATGTCCTAAGGTTAGTTAGGTTTAAGTAGGTCTAAGTTCTAGGTGACTGATGACCTCAGAAGTTAAGTCCCATAGCGCTCAGAGCCATCTGAACCTGTCTTACACCCTTTTTAATACGAGCTCTTCGTTCTTGGTCGTCCATTCTTATTATTGCCTCTCGGCTCTTGAACGTACTGTATATTACCCGTCTTTCCCTATAGCTTAAACATATTTTTCTCAGAATTTCGAACATTGGATGCATGAGCTGTTAAGCTGATAGTGCGATAATTCTCGCACTTGTCAGCTCTTGCAGTCTTCGAAATTGTGTGTATGGCATTTTTCCGAAAGTCAGATAGTATGTTGCCAGACTCATACATTCTACACAGCAACGTGAATAGTCATTTTTTTGCCATTTCCCCCAGTGATTTAAGAAATTCTGATGGAATGTTATCTATCCCTTCTGCCTTATTTAATCTTAAGTCCTCCAAAGCTCTCTTAAATTCTGATTCTAATCCTGGATCTCTTATCTCTTCTAAATCGACTACTGTTTCCCCTTCTATCACATCATGCAAATCTTTCCCCTCATAGGGGCTTTCAATGTATTCTTTCCACCTATCCCCTCTCTTCTCTGCATTTACCAGTGTAATTCCCGTCGTACTCGTAATGTTACCAACCTTGCTTTTCATGTCACAGAAAGTTGTTTTGACTTTGCAGTATGCTGAGTCTGCCCTACCGACAATCATTTGTTTTTCGATTTCTTTACATTTTTCATGCAACCATTTCGTCTTGGTTTCCCTGCACTTCATATTTATTTCATTCCCAAGCGACTCATATTTTTGTATTCCTGAGTTTCCTGGAGCAGTTTTGTACTTCCTGCTTTCATCAATCAAATGAGGTATTTCTTCTGTTACCCATGGTTTCTTCGCAGTTATCTTCTTTGTACCTATCTTTTTCTTTCCAGCTTCTATGGTGGCCTTTTTTTAGAGATGTCCATTCCTCTTCAACTGTACTCCCTAATGAGCTATTCCTTATTGCTGTATCTATAGCCTTATAGAACTTCAAACGTATGTCGTTATTACTTAGCACTTCTGTACCCCATTTCTTTGCGTATGGGGGACTATTCCGGAATCTTTTGGCAATGGAGCGATCATCATGACACTTTTCAGTTATAGGCCACATGCCCGGCGGATACACGTTACGTGTATTTAATGCAGTTGTTTAAATTGCATCCTCATGCCGTTGATCACTGCCGATTCTTCCGCCTTTAGGGCCAGTTTCCCATCCCTAGGACAATGAAAGCCTTGAACCTCTGTCCGCTCCTCTGCCCTCTTTGACAAGGCTGTTGGCAGAACGAGGGTGACTTCTTATGCCGGAAGTCTTCGGCTGCCAATGTTGATTATTAATCAAAATTTAAGCAGTGGCGAGATTCGAACCCGGGACTGCGGACGTTTCTGATTACTAATCAAAGACGCTACCCATAGACCACCAGCATTTAAATAAATCTGCTTATCTTTTCATAGTTTTCTTCCTGTAGTCAGCTACCCTGACAGTTGCCATTTCAACTGAGGTAAACTTAAAAGTTGGCTGTTTTGTCAAGAAAATACCAATTCATCGTCGTTTACACGTCTGATAACTAGTAATCTGCTTAACAAGTTACGTTCCATTAGGAATATGGACGCACTCGACGACTGTAATATGACTTGAACTAACTGCGACAGAAGCCCGAACAACAGGGGATTGATGTAGTATGATATGCATTGATATTATGAAGCAGTGCGCTGCTAGGCACTAGCCGAAACATAGATTTGACTAATAAAACCTGAAAGAAAAGGACGATTGGTAGCTGCGCTCTATCATTTGAAAGTAAGCTCTTTAGTTGTTATAATTTGTGCTGACAGGTCAGTATCTGGGCTGTAGTTAGTTTGGTCAGTTCAAGTGGTTTGTATTAATAACGCTTTTTGGCGAGCAGTAAAGATCGGCCAACAGGAATTCATCGCGGTCAGTGTGGGAGTAGCACGGTCCATGTTTGAATCGGAAACAAAGAGGCTCTGTTCGGTGGAGCGCTGGATACGAGGTGAAAATGTAGCTGTCCTGAGTAGTAGAGAATTAGAAATTTTGTTGGTGGTTACATCTTGCGCCTGAATGTGAAATCTTCAGATGTGCATTTTCTGGTTACGAGCGACAAGTAATAAGATAATAAATGCTGAAAAACGCCGCTTTGCGTGCCATACTGATGCAAGGTAGTCGCGTCTCTAGTGAGCCATCATGAGTGATACTGTGGGACAACCAGCTTCGGTTAATGTGTGACAGAATTCGCTTTCTCTATCCATGCTATGCGCTTGATTGGTGTGTGATTGATCCAACGATTCCCTGTATTTTCCGCAGTTTTCAGTTTCATGAGTACCTTGTGAGCGAAGTCTTTGTCTAGCAGTAGTACAGATGCCACATGGATCATGTAATTCTAAATATTTTCTTCCATGGACGTACACAGATATTTCTGCAGGGACGCGGGACAAGGCTCTAAAATTGGCATTTTTCATATTAACGAGTAGATCAGTTTCGAGACATGTCATGCCATAAGAAATTATTTGTATTGTTGACACGAGAGAATTATTATATCGCAGAGCATTGGTGGTTAACCACTCAGTATATGAATAAAAACTCTGGACAAAGGATTCCAAGGGGGGGGGGGGGGGCATTGGGGAGGGAGATGGGCAAATTCCCCCACACTTTCTCCTCTTTGCGGTCATCTATGTGTTGTTCATATAAAATGACCACGGCTTTGCCTTGCAAAAGTCAACACTATATTAACACAAAATTTTTCTGTGTTTATTCATGAAGCTTACCACCATTAAACTGAAATAATTTATATAACATTTATCTTCAAGAACCCATAAACTCAGGAACTTCCTACTGTGATCGTTTGCCTTCAGCAAGAGTACCCATTCAGTGGGAATTCTTTTTTGCGTCCTGGACGCATACATTTAGCATAAAATTGTTAGGATACATTTTCTATCACATTTTTTAGGTTCCAGATGGTAAGTTCTCACCGAGATTTTCGGACCAGCAAATGATGAACTCCGTGCAGTGTTTTTCTGTTGTTCAAAATTTTCCGCTCCTTTGTTCAAACGTGTTTAAATTAAAATCACGAACCAAGAATGCTCAATGCACTTGCCTGTTCTATAAAATGGGGCGCATTAAACGTTTCATAAGTCAAATAATAGTTCTATTAGTAGGAAACTCGATCCCTAAAGTGAAATTAAACGTTTTTAACCCCAGGTTAATTGTTATGCGACGTAAGTTTGTTGTAACTTATTCTTGAAATGATATGGGATAGCATTACAATAGTACTTTCGTTGGTCAACACTCCAAGATAAAGAGGGATCTCATAATCAGGGTGGTTTTCGGTAGTCATCTTACATGCATTCGGAGTTTCAACAGGACATAGATCACTTCCAAATTATGTGGTCAAACGTCACTGGAAGAGTCGTCCTACTGGAAGACGTACCGTGCACTGACGCCCGAAAAGTGCAGCCAGTCCTGGGGCATTGCGCGAATGTAGACACGGCATCAGAGCAGCCCGTTACAGACAGTTGGGTGGTGAACGTGTCGGCACGTAGAGAGTTGATCGGCTTTGAAGCGAGACGCTTAGACCATAGCAATGATTAGCGTATCCGAGGTAGTGTCTACGGTGGATCTTCAGTACCGCAGCGACCGTATTTCCGTTTCCACTCCATTTCTCCAGAATGAGCGTGTCATGCCGCCTCTGCGGAGACACCTGGGAGGATCGGCCGTCTCTTGTCATTTGGAACGCTGCCGAACGGGGCACGGTACGCCATGAACTTATTTCTGTCAAGCATTTGAGGACACAAATAAACCAGACAAAGTACAGCAGCAGAAGAGCGACTTGTATGCTGTCCACTCACATCGCTTGTGGCCATTAAATGTAATACGGTGTCCAAACAACACAGTTTTATGTATTTCAACCTAACATGCCAGCATGTTGTGATGTTTACTTTCCACCACCGCATCGTTTTGTATTTCACAGTCCAGCTGATCCACCTCTGCGTTGCAAATGTTTTGACTGAAATGCGCAGTCGATTCGCTGCTGTTTTCACGTCAATTCTACCAACATTGAGAGTTATTTAGTACTCGGGGGTTTGTAAAATTCGTGGATTCTTGTCTCGTCGCTGTGCAGCCTATGAAAAGGATTGCGAAAGACTCCCAAATAAGTTCTAAAGCACTGTGCAGTTTTAATACCAATATATTTCCAGGACTCTGGTGTCCGAGCAAGGTGAACTGTACCAGTTACATCACATGTACACAAAAGTTGACATCAAACGACACAGAGTTCACGCCACAGAAGTCAACAAACGTATGAGCCTACAATACATTTGCTCGCAACCTTAGCCAAAAAACGAGTCCCCCTGAAGCACCTGCGCGACCTTTATTTATACTTTTGTTAACAATTACATACAATAAAAATTACAGCTTTATGTAAAATCACAATTAGAAGTTATACAGAATATGAGATACACATTGCTAAAAATTTACAGTCTCAGTGCTGAACAAGGTGAACCTATTTTCAACTTAGTTACGAGTTAATATAGCATTTTCTGACCAGTTATGTTAGGGGTAACAATTACATTTCTAAATTTGTTTATAACAAATCAACTAGCGCCTGAATTTTAGTGCTAACATATATCGTAGATTCAATTAACGTGCTTTATTTATATATTATATTTAATTTTCTGTTGTAATTTTATAATTATAGGTTTACTGGTACATCCTGACCATGTGCTCGATTTCTTTCGATTAGTTACAGTATTAATTTCACATTTATATTGTGTTTCTCACATAAGAACAATGATAAATGGCACATTCAAAATACACACGGTGGCTTTTACACATATGGTTTCAGCAAAGCTTCGTTTTCGAATTACACTCCTGGAAATTGAAATAAGAACACCGTGAATTCATTGTCCCAGGAAGGGGAAACTCTATTGACACATTCCTGGGGTCAGATACATCACATGATCACACTGACAGAACCACAGGCACATAGACACAGGCAACAGAGCATGCACAATGTCGGCATTAGTACAGTGTATATCCACCTTTAGCAGCAATGCAGGCTGCTATTCTCCCATGGAGACGATCGTAGAGATGCTGGATGTAGTCCTGTGCAACGGCTTGCTATGCCATTTCCACCTGGCGCCTTAGTTGGACAAGCGTTCGTGCTGGACGTGCAGACCGCGTGAGACGACGCTTCATCCAGTCTCAAACATGCTCAATGGGGGACAGATCCGAAGATCTTGCTGGCCAGGGTAGTTGACTTACACCTTCTAGAGCACGTTGGGTGGCACGGGATACATGCGGACGTGCATTGTCCTGTTGGAACATCAAGTTCCCTTGCCGGTCTAGGAATGGTAGAACGATGGGTTCGATGACGGTTTGGATGTACCGTGCACTATTCAGTGTCCCCTCGACGATCACCAGAGGTGTACGGCCAATGTAGGAGATCGCTCACCACACCATGATGCTGGGTGTTTGCCCTGTGTGCCTCGGTCGTATGCAGTCCTGATTGTGGCGCTCACCTGCACGGCGCCAAACACGCATACGACCATCATTGGCACCAAGGCAGAAGCGACTCTCATCGCTGAAGACGACACGTCTCCATTCGTCCCTCGATTCACGCCTGTCGCGACACCACTGGAGGTGGGCTGCAAGAAGTTGGGGCGTGAGCGGAAGACGGCCTAACGGTGTGCGGGACCGTAGCCCAGCTTCATGGAGACGTTTGCGAATGGTCCTCGCCGATACCCTAGGAGCAACAGTGTCCCTAGTTTGCTGGGAAGTGGCGGTGCGGTCCCCTACGGCACTACGTAGGATCCTACGGTCAATGGCGTGCATCCGTGCGTCGCTGCGGTCCGGTCCCAGGTCGACGGGCACGTGCACCTTCCGCCGACCACTGGCGACAACATCGATGTACTGTGGAGACCTCACGCCCCACGTGTTGAGCAGTTCGGCGGTACGTCCACCCGGCCTCCCGCATGCCCACTATACGCCCTCGCTCAAAGTCCGTCAACTGCACATACGGTTCACGTCCACGCTGTCGCGGCATGCTACCAGTGTTAAAGACTGCGTTGGAGCTCCGTATGCCACGGCAAACTGGCTGACACTGACGGCGGCGGTGCACAAATGCTGCGCAGCTAGTGCCATTCGACGGCCAACACCGCGGTTCCTGGTGTGTCCGCTGTGCCGTGCGTGTGATCATTGCTTGTACAGCCCTCTCGCAGTGTCCGGAGCAAGTATGGTGGGTCTGACACACCGGTGTCAATGTGTTCTTTTTTCCATTTCCAGGAGTGTATATGTATACCGAAAGAGAATGTTGTATCTGGTCAATTCTACCTTCCACAAATGCTATATTACACAAAATATCACAGTGGTTATTTTTCAATGTAATTTGGAAACATGTCACATTTTATTTTGTTCTTTATGTCGGAATGACTGCATTTGAAACAGTTATTTAGTTACTCACACTGAACAGTTAGGACTGGTGTTTATCTTTAATGCTCTCCGAGTGATTCTGATACGTAGCAATGAGATACAGAAACATTTCAGACTACAGCAGCAGACTTGTCTGCTGTCCACTCACATCACTTGTGGCCATTACATGTAAAACTGTGTCCAACCAAAACAATTTTATGTATTTTTTGATCATACGATTTATTTTCATTCATTTCTCTGATCAAATTTTCATTGTATTCCGATTCATCTTCGTCATCTTCTGTTAGCCATTTCGCTTTATCCAGGGTGCTGACTAGACCAGGTAGACACATTGGATTGTTATAAAAAAAACTGAAACAGATATATTAATAATGAGAGCTACAGCATGGGAAAGAACAAATCTGAGATATGTTGAATAAAATATCTTCTGTTGAGACTGTTAAAGTTCTTTACTGAAAGGTCAAGACCAGTTTCGCATTCTTAAAATTCTTCGTCGGATAATCAGCACATTGGAGGAATAACAAATTTTTAAGATAAGTGATCATAATCATATAACGCAGCTAAGAATAATACACTTACACTATCTTAAAAACATTGCAGTATCGAAGAAAATCAGCTACAGCCATGGCCGCTTAGAATAGTACACTTACAATATCTGTAAATCATTGGAGTACAGAAGACAAACAATTACAGCCAAGTCTCATCGTTCACCGTCAAAGCAATAAAAGTAAGTAACTAGTTGTAAAGCGGTAGTGCAACTGAAAATGACTGAGGCCAGAAAGCAACACGTAAAGTAAGGGTATAGCTCAGTAACAATGGAAAACGGAACAAATCGTGAAAACGGTGGGTGTCGTAACAACACCAAATAAATCGTCATCACAATCTTGGACAGTTTTCAGCCTCTCGCCGGGAGCATAGGCTTCTCCATCGTCTTCTGTCTTACCACCATCTCTCCATCTTCACCTTGGTCCAGTCTTCTCCTTTCTTCTGGACGCATTCCTCTACTCCTTTCCGCCATCTGTCTCTCGGTCTTCCTCTTGATCTCTTTCCTTCCAGTTTCATCTCGTGTATCCTCTTGGGTATCCTCTTCTCTTCCATTCTCTTGACGTGTCCATATCACCTCAATCTTGATTTCTCTATCTCCTCCTGTAATGGTTCCACCTCCATTAACTCTCTGATCCTATCATTTTTAACCTGTATATCTTTGTCACTCGAATACTGTTTCTTAAGAATTTCATCTCACTAGCTTGTACTTTGCTGTTCGCTCTTCCTTTTGTAAGTAGGCTGTTTAGGTTTTCTTATTGGTAACGCCACATAGCGCTCTGTATGAAAAATTACTGGCTGTGCTGTGCGCAGTCTGTGGCTAGTTTGCATTGTTGTCTGCCATCGTAGTGTTGGGCAGCGGCAGCTGGATGCTAACAGCGCGTAGCGTTGCGCAGTTGGAGGTGAGCCGCCAGCAGTGGTGGATGTGGGGAATGAGATGGCGGAGTTTTGAAATTCGTAAGACTGGATGTCATGAACTGCTATATACACTATGACTTTTGAACACTAGTAAGGTAAATACAATGTTTGTTCTCTATTAAAATCTTTCATTTGCTAACTATGCCTATCAGTAGTTAGTGCCTTCTGTAGTTTGAATCTTTTATTTAGCTGGCAGTAGTGGCGCTCGCTGTATTGCAGTATTTCGAGTAACCAAGATTTTTGTGAGGTAAGTGATTTGTGAAACATATAGGTTAATGTTAGTCAGGGCCATTCTTTTGTAGGGATTTTTGAAAGTCAGATTGCGTTGCGCTAAAAATATTGTGTGTCAGTTTAAGCACAGTCTTGTATACTTTTTCTAAGGGGACGTTTCACTTTCATAACCCAGGTTTATGATGCATATGTCAGGATCGGAACATAGTATGACTGGTATATAACGTTATTACTGATTTAGGGTACATTCTTGCTCCATATCAGGCTTCTGACACTCTTCCGAAATGCTTCTTCTTTTCTCTCCCGTTCATTTCTCTGTCGTTTTCCCGTCTTCCTGTATCAGGCTTCCTAGGTACTTGAAACTCTCTACTCTCCTAAATCGTTTGCCACCAGTTGTTACTCCCGTTGTTTCTCTCTCCTTCTTTGTTGTTATGATAATCATATCACTCTTACTTATACTAAATTTCATCCCATATTCTTGCACTGCTCGTTCCCATACGTCCATCTGCTCTGTACTTCCTCCTCCTTATTCACCCAAATCATCAGATCATTTGCAAACACCCTAGGTTTCATATTTCTTTCATCAATTACTTGTGCTACTGTACTCATTATGTCATCCACCACTACAATGAAGAGTAATCATGAAAGTGCACTTCCCTGCCTCAGGTCATTCCTCT
This sequence comes from Schistocerca gregaria, assembly GCF_023897955.1. NCBI lineage: Eukaryota > Metazoa > Arthropoda > Insecta > Orthoptera > Acrididae > Schistocerca > Schistocerca gregaria. The sequence continues at coordinate 617,111,614 of NC_064924.1, read as the reverse complement.
GTTCAAGCCAAGTTGATCTCTCTCCTCCCACTTTCACACAGCTCACACTTCCATGGTATATTTCCCTTATCCTCCAAATAATCTGTTTTGCTACTCCTCTCTTCTCCAGGGCTTTCCACACTTTGCTTCTACCTACACTATCATACGCTTCTTCAATGTCCAGGAAGGTCATAAGTAAATCTATTCCATATTCTGGTGCTGTTTCTGCAGTTGTCTTACAGCAAAACTTGGATCTACCTTGGACCTACCTGTTCTGAAGCCATGTTGCTCTTCTCTCATTCTTCCTTCTAATTTTGCCCGAATTCGTGCTTCCAAAATTTTCTCAAAAACCTTTGCACAATGACTCATCAATGTAACCCCCTGATAGTTCTTGCACTCTTTTCCATTTCCCTTCTTAAAGATCAGGACAATTATTACCTTCTTCCAGTCTTCTGGGATCATATTCTGTCTCCACACAATTTTCATTTTCGATATGTATCCCCACCTCTCCTGCTGCCCTCACAATCTCTACTCTTTGCTCATCTAGACCAGGTGACTTCCCTCCTTTCATCTTGCCCAATGCCTCTTCCACTTCTTCCTATGTAAGGTCTTTTTCTATTTGCTGTTCCTCCTCTTTTTTCTCCTCGGTTTGTTACTCCTCATCCAGGTCTGCATTCGGGTTCAGGAGTTCTTCAAAATACTCCTTCCACATATTCTTGAGTTCCTCCTTATTCTCTACATCTTGACCACTTTTGTTAACCATTCGAGCATAATCTGTAGTACCGTTCTTCCTCTTACTTTTAATCATCCCATATAACACCTTTCTTGAACCTTCACTATCCTCCCCCATAATTCTGATCGACTGTTCTATCCACTTTCTTCTTTCCTCTGCCACCACTTTTTTGCTTCTTTCTTACTTGCTTAATACTCTTCTCTTGTCCCCACTGTTCTCTTCTGGAACCACACCCTAAAGGCTCTATTCTTCTTTTGTACTATATCCTTAGTTTTATCATTCCACGAGACTGTTTCTATCCAACTCTTTCTGTTGCTTGTCCTCCCATACATTGCCTCTGCCGCATTTACTAATGTTCCCTTGAACCTACCCCATTCCTCTTCTACCGTTTTTGGTTCGTCCTTTGGGAATACTTTCCTTTACTACTTGTAGGTACTGTAGCCTGCTTTCTGCCCCATTCAACTTCCATACCCTTATACGACTTTCCTGGTTTTCTGTCCCTTTATTATCCTTAGTCCCTCTCAGGTTCATTACCAGCAAACAGTGGTCGCTATCCAAGGCCTCTGATGGTATTACCTTAATGTCAATGATGTTCCTACACATCTCACTGTCGTACAGGAAGTAGTCAACTATCGACTTACCCTTTAAGTCTTGACTGCACCAGGTGATATTGTGCTCTATCTTTTCCTGAACCAAGACTTTCCAACCAGCAAGCCATTTCTTTGACAGAACTCCAATAGTCTTTCACCTTACTCATTATGGCAGCCCCAACCCTCTGGTCCAAGCACACTTTCGCAGCCTTGCCTTTCTCATCCAAACGTGTGCGTTTAAATATCCCATTACTATCATGCCTTTCCTTCCCATCTGCTTCTGCATGTCCTCTTCAAAGTCTTGCTTCTCCTCAGAAGTGCGGCGCATCCACTTGTATTACCTCTATGGTCGCCCCTTGAGTGATATTTTGGTCTGAATCATCTTATCACTTATTCTCTTCACTTTCCCTTTTAGTCCATCTCGTACGACTATTCTGACTCCATTTCTCCTTCCTTCCTCATTTCCACTCCACTACAGTCGGTAGCCTTTCCTCAGTTCTCTCCTACCCTCTCCTTTACATCTCATTTCAGCTAACCCTAATAGGTCTGAGTTCCTTCTTTCCATCATGTCTACAATCTCCTCCACTTTTCCAGTCAATGTTTATATACACTACTGGCCATTAAAATTACTACACCACGAAGATGACGTGCTACAGACGCGAAATTTAACCGACAGGAAGAAGATGCTGTGATATGCAAATGATTAGCTTTTCAGAGCATTCATACAAGGTTGGCGCCGGTGGAGACACGTACAACGTACTGACGTGAGGAAAGTTCCAACCGATTTCTCATACACAAACAGCTGTTGACCGCCGTTGCCTGGTGAAACGTTGTTGTGATGCCTCGTGTAAGGCGGAGAAATGCGTACCATCACGTTTCCGACTTTGACAAAGGTCGGATTGGAGTCTATCGCGATTGCGGTTTATCGTATCGCGACATTGCTGCTCTCGTTGGTCGAGATCAAATGACTGTTAGCAGAATATGGAATCGGTTGGTTCAGGAGGGTAATACGGAACGCCGTGCTCGATCCCAATGGCCTCGTATCACTAGCAGTCGAGATTACAGGCATCTTACCCGCATGGCTGTAACGCATCGTGCACCCACGTCTCCACCCCTGAGTCAACAGATGGGGACGTTTATAAGACAACAACCATCTGCACAAATAGTTCGTCGACGTTTGCAGCAGCATGGACTATCAGCTCGGAGACCATGGCTGCGTCACAGACAGGAGCGCCTGCGATGGTGTACTCAACCACGAACCTGGCTGCACGAATGGCAAAACGTCGTTTTTTTTCGATGAATCCAGGTTCTGTTTACAGCACCATGATGGTTGCATCCGTGTTTGGCAACATCGCGGTGAACGCACACTGGAAGCGTGTATTCGTCATCGCCATACTGGCGTATCACCTGGTGTGATGGTATGGGGTGCCATTGGTTACACGTCTCGGTCACCTCTTGTTCGCATTGACGGCGCTCTGAACAGTGGACCTTACAATTCAGATGTCTTACGACACGTGGCTGTACCTTTCATTCGATCTCTGTGGAACCCTACATTTCAGCAGGATAATGTACGACCGCGTGTTGCCAGTCCTTTACTGGCCTTTCTGCATACAGAAAATGTTCGACTTTTGCCCTGGCCAGCAACCCCAAACTTTCACCTTTATTAATTCATGCATTCTAGTTACGTGACAGCAGCATTTCTAATGATTTTTGTTAGGACCCTCACCTGATATTATCTACCTCACACGACCAAGTTCATATTTATTTAGAATGTCTGTTTAATACTCTGGGCTTGAGAAGACAGTTCATATGTTTTGTCCAATTACGCGTTAAGTGATAAGCTAAGCTTGTGCACATTAGTACACTTACTGTGCAGATACAGAAGTGCAGACTATGACAATGTACATCTATTTTTACAGTGCAACCATTTAGGTGAAGAAGGTAATTCTAAGCAAATGATAATAGCAAATGATATATGCTGAATAAACAAAAAAGTTGCAAAATGTTTTCGAGACTATATGAGAATACAATGAAAATTATTATTATCATTATTTTAATGTTCTGGCACTTAAATTATCGTCATTCACTTTCTTGCTCCCAATACAGTGTTGTTATGTCTGAATTACAGTCACATTATTTTATACGGTCTTTTAAATGTTCTTCGTTCATGATCGATCCAATCTTGTGACAAAGAACAGTTTGGAGACGGCAGAATGGGCGGCCAACAGTCATAACAATCTCCTTGGTCCATATGTCACTATCGACGCGTCCATGAGCTGTTTCCAGATATTTGCTTCACAAGAAATGTTATTGGAGCGTTTTAATTCTTTCTGAAATATATTGTTAACAATGCGGTTCACTGCAAAATACGTTTCTCAAGTCCTATAAATTTGTGTAGCAAAAAAAAAAAAAATGGTCCAAATGGCTGTGACCACTATGGAACTTCTGAGGTCATCGGTACTCTAGACTTATAACTGCTTAAACCTAACTAACCTAAGGACATCACACATATCCATGCCCGAGGTAGGATTAGAACCTACGACCGTAGCTGTCTCGCGGTTCCAGGCTGTAGCGGCTAAACCTCTCGGGTACTCCGGCCTGCATTTGTGTACCCCTTTTGTCTAGAAAACCTACTTTTTTCATTACGATTTAAGCCATGGTGAGATGGTATACATTGAAATGAAGTTATGTTGTTCTTCTGTAGTACACATTTAATAATTTCTAGCTCTTATTTAACTTAAATTATTTTTCGATCTTGTGTGTTGATGACCGCCGATATTAGTGCACAAGAATGTCAAAATATAACTGCTTTGCGTGTGTGAGCAAATAACTGTTAACCTTACTTTTTGGAGTTCAATCGGCCTACACTGTAACTTCAAAATTTGGGTGGAGTGATCTTAAAGTTTGATAAAAATAGAAAATTTTGGGTTATATTGCTATGCCAGCGCGTACTTCTCGTTTCATTGGCGAACAACCTGTGCAGACGTGAAGCCTCTGACCGGCAGATTATCTCAGATTTGAATACGTAACTTTAAAACGATGGCAACCACAACCGAAAATCTGCATGTTGAATAAAACGTCTTACGCTTAGACTATTGAAGCATGTATTGAAAAACTGACATCTGTTTGACATTCTTGAAATGCCACATCAGGTTCACTATACACTGGACGAATGACGTTTGATATTCGGAATAATCAGTTTTTAAAATAAGTGATCATACACTGAAACGTCCCCTTCGAACAATTATACAAGTCTGTGTTTAAACTGACACAAAATATTTTTAGCGCAACGAAATCTGACTTCCAAAAATCCCTACGAAAGAATGGCCCTGACTAACATTAACCTATACGTTTCACAAATAACTTACCTCACAAAAATCTTCGTTACTCGAACTACTGCAATACAGCGAGCGCCTACTGCCAGCCAAATAGAAGATTCAAACTACGGAAGTCACTAACTACTGATAGGCACAGTTGGCAAATGAAAGATTTTAAAAAAGAACAAACAATGTATTTACCTTTATAGTCATAATATATATCAGTTCATGACACCAATACTTACAAATTTCAAAACTGCGCCATCTCTCTCCCCACGTCCACCACCGCTGGCGGCTCACCTCCAACTGCGCAACGCTACGCGCTGTTAGCATCCAGCTGCCGCTGCCCAACACTACAATGGCAGACAACAATGCAAACCAGCCACAGACTGCACACGACACAGCCAGTGATTTTTATACAGAGCGGTACGTGGCGGTGGCGTTACCAATAAAAAAACTTAAACAGCCTACTTACAACACATAAGATCGCTAACAACAGTACACTTAGATTACTGTTATGTCCGCACTAAAACACAACAAATATTCCGTGATAACCAAATTTATTCGACCTTGTGTCACTCAAAACGAAGCTGAAGTTCGACTAGACAACACTTCGCTGGCTGTAGCGCCAAGGAGAAATCAGTCACCAGCAGAGTGTACAAGGGCAAACCAGTGCCAACTAGTCGATAATGACGCGTCGCAAGTTTCCAGCCAAGGAGGCCACAGTACGGTTCGGTCGTCGTGAATCCAGCAGCCGGGTAGTAACACAGTCATCGTCGAAGATTGAACTGGTCAAATGGGCTCAGGGAGCTCGCTTAAATCCGCTGGTGCGGCCAATCAGAGTGTTGGTAGATGGCGCCCTTATCCGGTTGCTCACTCTGGTGGCAAGGGCAGCGCCGCCAGAGTAATCCGTATCGGTAGTGGTGTGTACCCCGCGACGACGCGTTCACTGGCGCCAGTTGTTGACACCGTGTGCGGCGCCAGCGGCACTCGCTGTGTGCCGCGCTTATTGTAGCACGCCGCGCCGCGCTGACGGCTGCTGTGCGACGGCCGATACGACAGTTACCTTAAAAAAAATTTCAGTATACAGGAAAATAGCTACAGCCAAGTCGCTCCCTTTATCGTCAGAGAAATAAAAATAAGGAATTCAGTGTAAAGTGGTAGTCAAAATTAAGAATATTGTGCCCAAAAACCAACCTATAAAACAAGAGCAAAAACCCATTTCCTATGAAAACCGTAAGAAATCTGGAAACCGTAGGTGACGTAAGAACATCCGAATGAAAACGCCAAATAAATGTAGCCTCATTTCAGACATGGACCAGAAAGTAAGGAACAGCTACATTGGTACCTTATACACAGGCTGCTCAGGGAGATACAACTGCCAAACTACCAAAACGCTGTTATGAGACACTGCGGTAAATGGCACATGTGCAAAGCTAAACAGTGACCGAGTCGTGTGTACTGACGTGAAGGATGGAAAGATTCTGCACAATATTTCTAAATCAGCTCTCCAACAAGGAAGTGGATGAATATACTAATACCTAATGACAGCGCTTAAGGAATATGCTTCTAGGAACCAATAAAGTACTGTTTAAACCATCAAAATTAGCCAAAACGTTTTTTTGGGATAAATCCGTCTGTGAATCAACTCTTTCATCAGAAAATATTTTCAATCAGATATAAATTTCTAATTCTTCGCAAATATTAACTATATTCCCCTTACTTCCTCCATGCAGTATCTAATGATTAGAGGGGAGATCGGTAATTGAATGTCCGTTAACTGCGCGTGGGTACTTTGGCTGATCTGAGGCCTGGGTTCTTAATGTGCTGCTTAAAGCGAATCTGAAAATTCCTACCGGTTTGGCCTATATAGCTTAAACTACACTCCTGGAAATTGAAATAAGAAAACCGTGAATTCATTGTCCCAGGAAAGGGAAACTTTATTGACACATTCCTGGGGTCAGATACATCACATGATCACACTGACAGAACCACAGGCACATAGACACAGGCAACAGAGCATGCACAATGTCGGCAATAGTACAGTGTATATCCACCTTTCGCAGCAATGCAGGCTGCTATTCTCCCATGGAGACGATCGTAGAGATGCTGGATGTAGTCCTGTGGAACGGCTTGCCATGCCATTTCCACCTGGCGCCTCAGTTGGACCAGCGTTCGTGCTGGACGTGCAGACCGCGTGAGACAACGCTTCATCCAGTACCAAACATGCTCAATGAGGGACAGATACGGAGATCTTGCTGGCCAGGTTAGTTGACTTACACCTTCTAGAGCACGTTCGGTGGCACGGGATACATGCGGACGTGCATTGTCCTGTTGGAACAGCAAGTTCCCTTGCCGGTCTAGGAATGGTAGAACGATGGGTTTGATGACGGTTTGGATGTACCGTGCACTATTCAGTGTCCCCTCGACCATCACCAGAGGTGTACGGCCAGTGTAGGAGATCGCTCCCTACACCATGATGCCGGGTGTTGGCCCTGTGTGCCTCGGTCGTATGCAGTCCTGATTGTGGCGCTCACCTGCACGGCGCCAAACACGCATACGACCATCATTGGCACCAAGGCAGAAGCGACTCTCATCGCTGAAGACGACACGTCTCCATTCGTCCCTCCATTCACGCCTGTCGCGACACCACTGGAGGCGGGCTGCACGATGTTGGGGCGTGAGCGGAAGACGGCCTAACGGTGTGCGGGACCGTAGCCCAGCTTCATGGAGACGGTTGCGAATGGTCCTCGCCGATACCCCAGGAGCAACAGTGTCCCTAATGTGCTGGGAATTGGCGGTGCGGTCCCCTACGGCACTGCGTAGGATCCTACGGTCCTGGCGTGCATCCGTGCGTCACTGCTGTCCGGTCCCAGGTCGACGGGCACGTGCACCTTCCGCCGACCACTGGCGACAACATCGATGTACTGCGGAGACCTCACGCCCCACGTGTTGAGCAATTCGGCGGTACGTCCACCCGGCCTCCCGCATGCCCACTATACGCCCTCGCTCAAAGTCCGTCAACTGCACATACGGTTCACGTCCACGCTGTCGCGGCATGCTACCAGTGTTAAAGACTGCGATGGAGCTCCGTATGCCACGGCAAACTGGCTGACACTGACGGCGGCGGTGCACAAATGCTGCGCAGCTAGCGCCATTCGACGGCCAACACCGCGGTTCCTGGTGTGTCCGCTGTGCCGTGCGTGTGATCATTGCTTGTACAGCCCTCTCGCAGTGTCCGGAGCAAGTATGGTGGGTCTGACACACCGGTGTCAATGCGTTCTTTTTTCCATTTCCAGGAGTGGATCATGCTGGTAGCTCATAATTCTAACCATCCAATACAATACGAGATGGCAGCGTGAGACCAGTAGTGTGCAGACTGCATAATGCCCCGTTGGCTCAAGATGCCTGCGATCCTGAGTTCAGGGAAATTCACTCCAGGGGATACGAGGCTGAATTTCTCACTAACGTTATTATGAGTGTTTTAAAGTCCAAGAAAACGAATTGTAAGCTTTTTGAGGGCTGGGGACAGCTTGACGGGGACCACTACCCTTGCCTCCATGAGTACTAAGGCGCATAAAGATACCGTCTGCCATAGGTACCTTATTACAGAAACGTTTCCACAAGTACTGGCAAACATTTCAGTTCTAAAAACTTAGTTCCAGGCTAATTCATTCTTCGAAATAATGGCCAAAGGTTCAGAAACAGAAAAATTCGAAATTTGACAATTGTAAATCTCAGGGAGTATATTACTTTACATTTGTTGGATGTATTTCAAGGTATATCGGTTAGACTGGTAGAAACTTTGAGGTATGCTTTACGGAAAACATTAACAACCTAGGCTCCAAATCAGGCTTAAGTTCAAAAATGGTTCAAATGACTCTGAGCTCTAAGTGACTTAACAGCGGAGGTCATCACTTCACTAGAACGTAGAATTATTTAAACCTAACTAAGCTAAGGACATTACACACATCCATGTCCGAGCCAGGATTCGAACCTGTGACCGTAGCAGTCGCTCGGTTCCGGACTGAAGCCCCTAGAACCGCTCGGCCACCGCGGGCGGCCAGGCTTAAGTACTCAGGTGCAGATAACTACAGGTAACTGGGTATTGAATTCCGGATCTCACTTCTAATATTCAGAAACTGCATCGACAAAGCAAGGGCAACAGTCTTAATATTTTGGAACAATTGGAAATTTACCTCACAGTGGAAAAATTCCTCAATGACACACTTAAGGCACAAACGAATTTACGCCATAGCTACTGTATCTTGTGGCTAATTCTGATTCTTTAAATAAGTAGTTTATTGGTTGGTGGAAGCACATTCTGTATGCATTGCCTTTAGATGTCAGTATATTCATCTCCTTGCTTGTTGGAAGATTAGTTTAGTAGCACGGTTCAACCACTTTCCTTGCTTCTCGTCGGCACCACGACCCGGCCCTTCTGTAACCTGGCGCATGCGCTACTTCCAGCGCTGTCTCATAATACACTACTGGCCATTAAAATTACTACACCACGAAGATGAGACGGGAAATTTAACCGACAGAAAGAAGATGCTGTGAAATGCAAATGGTTAGCTTATCACTTAGCACCCAAATGGACAAAACATTTGAACTGTCTTCTCAAGCCCAGGGTATTAAACAGACATTCTAAATAAATATGAGCTTGGTCCTGTAAGGCAGATAATATCAGGTGCGGATCGTAACAAAAATCATTAGAAATGTTGCTGTCACGTAACTACAATGCACGAATTAATAAAGGTGAAAGTTTGGGGTCTATTCTACACTCCTGGAAATGAAAAAAAGAACACATTGACACCGGTGTGTCAGACCCACCATACTTGCTCCGGACACTGTGAGAGGGCTGTACAAGCAATGATAACACGCACGGCACAGCGGACACACCAGGAACCGCGGTGTTGGCCGTCGAATGGCGCTAGCTGCGCAGAATTTGTGCACCGTCGCCGTCAGTGTCAGCCAGTTTGCCGTGGCATACGGAGCTCCATCGCAGTCTTTAACACTGGTAGCATGCCGCGACAGCGTGGACGTGAACCGTATGTGCAGTTGACGGACTTTGAGCGAGGGCGTATAGAGGGCATGCGGGAGGCCGTACCGCCGAATTGCTCAACACGTGGAGCGTGAGGTCTCCACAGTACATCGATGTTGTCGCCAGTGGTCGGCGGAAGGAGCACGTGCCCGTCGACCTGGGACCGGACCGCAGCGACGCACGGATGCACGCCAAGACCGTAGGATCCTACGCAGTGCCGTAGGGGACCGCACCGCCACTTCCCAGAAAAATTAGGGACGCTGTTGCTCCTGGGGTATCGGCGAGGACCATTCGCAACCGTCTCCATGGAGCTGGGCTACGGTCCCGCACACCGTTAGGCCGTCCTCCGCTCACGCCCCAACATCGTGCAGCCCGCCTCCAGTGGTGTCGCAACAGGCGTCAATGGAGTGACGAATCGATACGTGTCGTCTTCAGCGATTTGAGTCGCTTCTGCCTTGGTGCCAATGATGGTCGTATGCGTGTTTGGCGCCGTGCAGGTGAGTGCCACAATCAGGACTGCATACGACCGAGGCACACAGGGCCAACACCCGGCATCATGGTGTGGGGAGCGATCTCCTACACTGGCCGTAAACCTCTGGTGATCGTCGAGGGGACACTGAATAGTGCACGGTACATCCAAACCGTCATCGAACCCATCGTTCTACCATTCCTAGACCGGCAAGGGAACTTGCTGTTCCAACAGGACAATGCACGTCCGCATGTATCCCGTGCCACCCAACGTGCTCTAGAAGGTGTAAGTCAACTACCCTGGCCAGCAAGATCTCCGGATCTGTCCCCCATTGAGCATGTTTGGGACTGGATGAAGCGTCGTCTCACGCGGTCTGCACGTCCAGCAGGAACGCTGGCCCAACTGAGGCGCCAGGTGGAAATGGCATGGCAAGCCGTTCCACAGGACTACATCCAGCATCTCTACGATCGTCTCCATGGGAGAATAGCAGCCTGCATTGCTGCGAAAGGTGGATATACACTGTACTAGTGCCGACATTGTGCATGCTCTGTTGCCTGTGTCTATGTGCCTGTGGTTCTGTCATTGTGATCATGTGATGTATCTGACCCCAGGAATGTGTCAATAAATTTTCCCCTTCCTGGGACAATGAATTCACGGTGTTCTTATTTCAATTTCCAGGAGTGTAGAAAGACAAAGAGCTATTCCCTTTTTTATTCTACATATAATTTATCAACTGTGCTTTCAAGTGTCAAGTGATGCACAACAATTACTTTTGACACTCAATAACAAAATATTTAACTGTTGGACATACTGAATTGACTAATATCTGAATCGTTATCTCTACACGTAATTTTTTTTTCACAGGAAAGAATGATTAAAAATCTTCATCAACTCATTTACATCTATGTCGTTGTAGCTGATCAATTCTCTGAGTTGGTGTAGAATAAATTTACTTTTTGTACCAATGAAAAATCTCTCATGTACTCAATGTGAGGGTAGGTTAGTATCCTAGCTTTTGATATTCAATGGTCAAAGCGTAGGCAAGTTGGAGTGAACAGTTGTAGGCTGAACATTTACTGTGGCCTAAACAATGATGGTACTTTACCTAGCGACACCTTTTTGCGTTGTCTCTGTGCTGGATCTGAAACGCTAATTCCCTACTCTGGCCTTGACTGAATTCACACAGCCTCAACTTTCGAGCATTCCATAGAACGTTAATCTTTCCCTAGTGCTTATAATGGCTATTGCACACTCGCTAAGGGCTGTGGGCGACGTGCACGATGTCTTTGTCCATAAAAATTCCCGCAGCAGTAATTATCTGCCTCTTTGCTATCTGTCTCCATGATACATGAAGCGTATCGTCCTCACTTCGCAGAAAGCAAAGCTCTCAACTTTCCTCGCTCATTTCCACACATTTGTGCAGTCTGCTGTCAGACAAGAGACAGATGTAACCATTTTAGTTGTCAAAATGCTTTTATGTAATGGGGATATCCCCGCCGTGTTGCCTCTGCGTCGCCCAGCCAGTCACCATCGCACTAAAGGTGAATTTTATTTTCCTTGCTCGGTTGCAGCCTAGCCCATTAATGCCATGCAGCCACTTACTCTCGGTCCCGGCCGTATATACATTAAAAGGCATAGTGTAGTGTTCTGGCCTTATCCCTTTCTGCGCTAAAGCTCGCTGTTCTCTTGTTAAATGGGGTTTTCCGATGCCATTAACCATCTGCTCAGTTCGTTTCCAAAATGCATTTCACTTTAACTTGCTTCTTCATGCTCCTGGCATATATCAGTAGATATTGTTTTGTTAGTTTTCGGCACCTGAGATTAATTGCAGTTGTCTTTTGTTGATATAATGTAATTATTATTTCTGAGGGTCTCGTACTCTATTGTACTGTCATTATGGATCGAGCTCAGGTAAGGTCCGTAAAATCCGGATGCCTTACAACATTGTTAAGCAAATCATGGGATATGCATAACTAGCTTTGCACATACTTCTTCACTTGCGTTGACTGTACAGTCTGCACAGTTTCTTGTTTCGTTTTTATTTGGTCGAATTTTTATGTTGTTACGCTCATTGCTACCACAATGTGCCAACAGTATTAAACCAGATACAAATTTTTGTAGTTATAGCTTCAAAATCATCTTAACAGTGACACATTTTGAAAAAGCTTTTCACCCCCTGTTTCACTTCCTTATGGGTGGAATTTCAAAAAGTCCCTTCTAAACGATGCCTACAGTATAGGATCAACACCCTCTACAAATGTCTAGTTCGTATTTTTAGCGGTTTGGGCTAATCAATGATGAGTCGATAAATCAGACAGTCCCTATTTCACCCCCTTAGATGTCGAATTTATGTAAACATTGTAACAAATGTCTTTTTAAGTTTGTAACCGAGAATCAAATACAAATTTTCGTAGATCGAGCTTTGAAATTGAAATATTTTCAGAAAAATTTTCATATCTTGTTTTACGCTCTTAGGGGCTGACTTTCCAGAAGCTCTCAAACACATGCTTTTATTTCTAATGAAGAAGTCAACTACCAATCTTCATAGGTGTAGTTTAAATAATAATAACTTATTTACAAAAAAAAAAGAATATTCACGCGCTATTTCAACCCCTTACGAGTTGAATTCTCAGAAATGCAATATTTCTTAATTTTTGATCGAGAAACCAAATGGCAAGGTTCATAGTTATAGCTTACAAATTGATTTATTAGCGACATATTTTCAAACCAAGGGAGAAATTTCGTAAGATCCCTTCTTAAACGTTGCCAACACTACAACATCAACACCCTTGTAAAATTTCAAGTTTCTGTTCGTGGCGGTTTCGGCTGGGCGATGATGAGTTAATGGGTCAGGACCAGATCATGAAGGGCGAGCGAACAAGTGTGTTATTGTGGCCAGAAATATTTGGATTTCACTACGCTTACGCGAAATTAAGGTGAGCTTTATAGACGAAACAACGAAAACTGCATTATTATATAAGGACGGACGGATAGGCACTGACTATAGTTCTTACATTTTGGTTCAAATGGTTCAAATGGCTCTGAGCACTACGGGTCTCAACAAATGAGGTCAGCAGTCCCTTGGAACTTAGAACTAGTTAAACCTAACTAACCTAAGGACATCACACACATCCATGCCCGAGGCAGGATTCGAACCTGCGACCGTAGCAGTCACGCGGTTCCGGACTGAAGAGCCTAGAACCGCACAGCCACCGCCGCCGGCATTTTACATTTTCCCCTTCTAATTTAGTCAGGCAGATCGCCATTAATGGCAGTGGGTAGCCGACTGTAATCTGTCCTTACGCGAGCCAACATAAAAGCAGGAGGTATGCTGCCGCAGCAGAGACAAATGTAGGTCGGAAATAAAAATAGCCTAATGGGAAAGAAGCAGTGGCAGCCGTAAGCCGGCGCAACGAGGATTATCCGAGGAACAAACGCGTGCAACGAGGGCGGACAAAGGGCGACGTAACGCATGACGCAGCCGGCATTGTACTTTAATTAAATGGACTGCCTGCCAATATAATCAGCGACTGGATCGTGGAGTCGGCCGCCTCTTTGAGGGCGCACAGTGGTTAATCCGGGCCGGCGGCTCGGCGCAGCTCCGCGCGGCTAATTTTTCTGAAAGGTTTCGCCGCGACTGCGGCACAGGTGGCGCAGTTCCGGCAATCCGCGGTCGCCATTGTGCGCGCGTCACTGCCGGCGATACCAGATGGTATCCCACGTCACAACTAAGACGTCACCGGCGCTGCAGCAGCGCAGGGGTCCAGGTCAGCATGGTGTGGCGTCGGGGGCCGCTCGCCGCAGTTCCCTCACGCACGATCTGCTCCGTACAAGACGAAACTGGTCATCTACGCAGGACACATTAGCGCTAGTCTGCATACTTCAACATCTACATGATTACTCTTCAATTCACATTTAAGTGCTTGGCAGAGGGTTCATCGAACCACAATCATACTATCTCTCTACCATTCCACACCCGAACAGCGCGCGGACAAAACGAACACCTAAACCTTTCTGTTCGAGCTCTGATTTCTTTTATTTTATTTTGATGATCATTCCTACCTATGTAGGTTGGGCTCAACAAAATATTTTCGCGTTCGGAAGAGAAAGTTGGTGACTGAAATTTCGTAAATAGATCTCGCCGCGACAAAAAACGTCTTTGGTGTAATAACTTCCATCCCAACTCCCGTATCATATCTGCCACACTCTCTCTCCCCTATTACGTGATAATAGAAAACGAGCTGCCATTTTTTGCACCCTTTCGATGTCCTCCGTCAATCCCACCTGGTAAGGATCCCACACCGCGCAGCAATATTCTAACAGAGGACGAACGAGTGTAGTGTAAGCTGTCTCTTTAGTGGACTTTTGCATCTTCGAAGTGTCCTGCCAATGAAACGCAATCTTTGGCTCGCCTTCCCCACAGTATTATCTACACTCCTGGAAGTTGAAATAAGAACACCGAGAATTCATTGTCCCAGGAAGGGGAAACTTTATTGACACATTCCTGGGGTCAGATACATCACATGATCACACTGACAGAACCACAGGCACATAGACACAGGCAACAGAGCATGAACAATGTCGGCACTAGTACAGTGTATATCCACCTTTCGCAGCAATGCAGGCTGCTATTCTCCCATGGAGACGATTGTAGAGATGCTGGATGTAGTCCTGTGGAACGGCTTGCCATGCCATTTCCAAATGGCGCCTCAGCTGGATCAGCGTTCGTGCTGGACGTGCAGACCGCGTGCGACGACGCTTCATCCAGTCCCAAACATGCTCAATGGGGGACAGATCCGGAGATCTTGCTGGCCAGGGTAGTTGACTTACACCTTCTAGAGCAAGTTGGGTGGCACGGGATACATGCGGACGTGCATTGTCCTGTTGGAACAGCAAGTTCCCTTGCCGGTCTGGGAATGGTAGAACGATGGGTTCGATGACGGTTTGGATGTACCGTGCACTATTCAGTGTCCCCTCGACGATCACCAGAGGTGTACGGCCAGTGTAGGAGATCGCTCCCCACACCATGATGCCGGGTGTTGGCCCTGTGTGCCTCGGTCGTATGCAGTCCTGATTGTGGCGCTCACCTGCACGGCGCCAAACACGCATACGATCATCATTGGCACCAAGGCAGAAGCGACTCTCATCGCTGAAAACGACACGTCTCCATTCGTCCCTCCATTCAAGCCTGTCGCGACACCACTGGAGGCGGGCTGCACGATGTTGGGGCGTGAGCGGAAGACGGCCTAACGGTGTGCGGGACCGTACCCCTCTTCATGGAACCGGTTGCGAATGGTCCTCGCCGATACCCCAGAAGCAACAGTGTCCCTAATTTGCTGGGAAGTGGCGGTGCGGTCCCCTACGGCACTGCGTAGGATCCTACGGTCTTGGCGTGCATCCGTGCGTCGCTGCGGTCCGGTCCCAGGTCAACGGGCACGTGCACCTTCCGCCGACCACTGGCGACAACATCGATGTACTGTGGAGACCTCACGCCCCACGTGTTGAGCAATTCGGCGGTACGTCCACCCGGCCTCCCGCATGCCCACTATACGCCCTCGCTCAAAGTCCGTCAACTGCACATACGGTTCACGTCCACGCTGTCGCGGCATGCTACCAGTATTAAAAACTGCGATGGAGCTCCGTATGCCACGGCAAACTGGCTGACACTGACGGCGGCGGTGCACAAATGCTGCGCAGCTAGCGCCATTCGACGGCCAACACCGCTGTTCCTGGTGTGTCCGCTGTGCCGTGCGTGTGATCATTGCTTGTACAGCCCTCTCGCAGTGTCCGGAGCAAGTATAGTGGGTCTGACACACCGGTGTCAATGTGTTCTTTTTTCCATTTCCAGGAGTGTATGTGGTCTTTCCAACTGAAGTTGTTCGTAATTTTAAACCCAGGTACTTAGTTGAACTGACAGCCTTGAGAATTATACTTTTTATCGAGTAATCGAATTCCAACGGATTTCTTTCTGAACTTATGTGGATCACCTCACACTTTTCGTTATTTAGCGTCAACTGCCACCTGCCACACCATACGACAATCTTTTCTAAATCGCTTCGCAACTGATACTGGTCTTCGGATGACCTTACTAGACGGTAAATTACAGCATCATCTGCCAACAACCTAAGAGAACTGCTCAGATTGTCACCAAGGTCATTTATATAGGTGAGGAACAGAAGAGGTCCCAGGACGCTTCCCTGGGGAACACCTGATATCACTTCAGTTTTACTCGATGATTTGCCGTCTATTACTACGAACTGCGACCTTCCTGCCAGGAAATCACGAATCCAGTCGCACAAATGAGACGATACCCCATAGCTCCGCAGCTTGATTAGAAGTCGCTTGTGAGGAACGGTGTCAAATGCTTTCCGGAAATCTAGAAATACGGAATCAACTTGAGATCCCCTGTCGATAGCGGCCATTACTTCGTGCATCTACTCACAAACAAAGGAAAAGATATTACCCGGCAGCAGCTGTGTCCAATATTTTCAACATCTGTATTTCTAATTGTCAGAAGGTATATTCGTTTGGTGTTTATGCATGTGTTGATGAGAGTCTAATCTTTTTCATTTTTTGCTTCCGTAGCTGTTACGCTACCTTCACACTGAAAACCAGTTCCAACAAACTCGGATGACAACTGTTTTCAACTCGAAGTTTGACTTAGTTTTAAAATGTTGTGAAGAGTTGTTTGAAGTCGCGAATCTGAGCAAGTAACTGAGGAAAGTTTCGTCTCGAGTTTGTAGTTTACGGTCAGTGAGCAGAAACAAGACAGAGTTGTGTTCCAGAAATTCTTAATGCCGTTCAAGTGCAACATCAGTGGAGGCAGGAGTTTGAAACAGAATCGACAACCCACCTGACAATTAAACGCATCATTGACAAGTTTGATTTGCATGTAACGCTTTGTGATACAGGGATAGGAAGATCAGGAAGACAGCGTACACCTACAAGTCCTGCTTCGTCGCCTTTCATCTACATCTACATCTACATGGATACTCTCCAAATCACATTTAAGTGCCTGGCAGAGAGTTCATCGAAACACCTTCACAATTCCCTATCATTCCAATCTCGTATAGCGCGCGGGAACAATGAACACCTATATCTTTCCGTACGAGCTCTGATTTCCCTTATTATATCTTTGTGATCGTTCATCCCTATGTAAGGCGGTGTGAACAAAATATTTTCGCATTCAGAGGAGAAAGTTGGTGATTGGAATTTCGTGAGAAGATTCCGTCGCAACGAAAAGCGTCTTCCTTTTAATGATGTCCATCCCAAATCCTGTATCATTTCTGTGACACTCTCTCCCATATTTCGCGATAATAGAAAACGCGCTGCCTTTCTTTGAACTTTTTCGATCTACTCAGTCAGTCCTATGTGGTAAGGATCCCATATCGCGCAACAGTATTCTGAAAGAGGACGAACAAGCGTAGTGTTGGCAGTCTCCTTAGTAGGTCTGTTACATTTTCTAAGTGCCCTGACAATGAAACGCAGTCTTTGGTTAGCCTTCCCCACAACATTTTCTATGTGTTCCTTTCAATTTAAATTGTTCGTAAGTGTAATTCCTAGGTATTTAATTGAATTTATGGCTTTTAGATTAGACTGACTTATCGTGCAACCGAAGTTTAACGCTTTTATTTTTAGCACTCACGTGAATGACGTCACGCTTTTCGTTATTTAAGATCAACTGCCACTTTTCGCACCATTTCGATATTTCTTCTAAATCGTTTTACAGTTTGTTTTGATCTTCTGATGACTTTATTAGTCGATAAACGACAACGTCATATGCAAACAACCGAAGACGGCTGCTCAGATTGCCTCCCAAATCGTTTATATAGATAAGGAACAGCAAACGGCCTATAACACTACCTTGTGGAACGACAGAAATCACTTCTGTTTTATTCGATGACTTTCCGTCAGTTACTACAAACTGAGACCTCTCTTACAGCAAATCGCAAATCCAGTCACATAACTGAGACGATGTTCCATAAGCACGCCCTTTCACTGCGAGCCGCTTCTGTGGTATAGTGTCAAAAGCCTTCCGGAAATCGAGATATACGGTATCTATCTTAAATCCCTTGTCAATAGCATTCAGCACTTCATGTGAATAAAGAGCTAGTTGTGTTTCACAAGAAAGATGTTTTCTAAACCCATGTTGACTGTCTGTCAATAGACAGTTTTCTTCGAGGTAATTCATCTTGTTCGAACACAATATATGTTCTAAAATCCTACTGCATATCGACGTTAAAGACATGGGCCTGTAATTTAGTAGATTACTCCTACCACCCTTCTTGAATATTGGTGTGACCTGTGCAACTTTCCAGTCTTTGGGTACGTATCTTTTTTCGAGCGAGCCGTTGTATATGATTGTTAAGTATGGAGCTAATGCATCAGCATACTCCTAAAGGAACCTAATTGGCATACAGTCTGGACCGGAAGACTTGCTTCTGTTAAGTGATTTCAGCTGCTTCACAACCGCGAGCATATTTACTTCTACGTTACTCATGTTGGCAGCTGTTCTCGATTCGAAGTCTGGAATATTTACTTTGTCTTCTTTTGTGAAGGCATTTCGAAAGGCTGTGTTTAGTTAACTCTGCTTTGACAGTACTGTTAAAAACGTTTGTTAATTCTCCACAGAAGTCTGCTACGCAATGTGCACGTGAGGTGGTGGTTAGCAGTACAAGTGTACGAAGAATTCTGAGAACTGCAAAGTGGAAAGTTTACATTCCACGATTACTGCACACGATTAGTGATGGCGATCCTGATCGCCGAATGCTACATTGCGAATGGTATCAGCAAATGGTAACTGATGACGATAAATTTGTGATGAAAGTAGTGCGGAGTGAGTAGGCCCAATTTAAACTTAACGGAACCGTGAATCGACATTACAGTGTGCACTGGATACCCGAAAATCCGTATGTTTATGTGGATAAGCCGGTCAATCTACCAGGGATTCATGCGTGGTGTAAACTATCATCTAAAGGCTCAGTAGGACAAGTTGGGCAGGCAACGTGCAATGATTTTCAAACTCGGTTACGATTTGTATATGTTATCACCATGGAAACTAATTATGCCTTTCGATATTGACTGAGATAAGTGCATCTAATGTATGCAGTGGTGTGAAGCAATTCATGTCCACGACGTGCAAATTGGGGGACTGATGACCTTAGCTGTTTAGTCCCCCTTAAACATCCCAACAACCACCACCACCACCACGACGTGCAAATGTTTTGTGGAAGACCCACTGTTATCTCTGTGTGACGATTAAGACGACAGGTACTGTACCACGCAGACTACATTCAGCAAATAAAAACAAAAACGTCTCGACCCAGAGTCGAAACCTCGACCTCCTGTGTACTAACCGAAAACGCAAGCCAGTGCATCAACTGCACCGCACTACCTTTCCCTGGTAACAGAGGTGGTTACCGTACATTTGAGTACAGTGTTGCCAGATTGCCGATATTCAACGTCCATTTACTGCCAGAAATATGCGCAGGACGAAATTTTTAAAGGCATTATTGTGTTGCTAATATGTGCGCAATCGCGCTGCGAAATCCGTGTGCGCGTATTTTTCTTTACTCTATATACAGAGTGTGATTCAGCCTGATCAGCACACATTACATTAACAGCATTTGCTATTTGATTCGTGTCCGCATGTCTGAACTCTCCAGATGCAATATCCAAGTTTGCCACTTGCCGACTTGTTTGACACGCTTTCTAGTTTGATGTCATCTGAGATTTCACTCGTGTTTTATGTAACCAACCTCCGCTTCATTAATCTGCCAGACTTCACCTGAATTTTATGGAAGGTTTTGTAGCGCAGTGTCTTTGTTAATAAAAGTTGTGAACGCCTGTAGTTCCATTTGATATGTTCCTGTGCGCGCAGATGCTTGTTATCTAATTTATTATGTATTTGCCTTTATTATTATTTCATTTTACAATTTTAAGTAGCATTTGCTCTTTGCACAACTGTTTTCGTGTCTGATGTAAAATACAGACACATTTGTGAGATAGCTGTTACGGAATATTTAACATCGATAAGTAAAGTCATTCAAGATAGCAGAATCTCTCCTCTATTAAAATGACAAGTTTTGTGACGTATACTCGAACATCTTCAGATTACCAGCACCTTTTGGCTGGAGCTGGCGACGAGGTGAACAGTTGCGTGGGGCCATAACGGGAATGCCGATTAATCTTGCCGAAATCGGTCCTTTTGACACAGGAGAAACTCTTAGATCTTGAGTGTTTTTCTTTTTTCTCTAATTGGTCATCAAGAACAGATCACTGTTACCTCCTCGCCATATGGGTTAAAGTTACGAATATTTAACTGTTGCTTGTGTGGTTGAGCTTGTGCTGTTGTGTTGGTACCCTTTTGTAAATTTCTTGGAGAGATAGTTTCAATTACGGCTCTTGTATTATCTTTTGGAAATTGTTTTATGAAGCTTGAAATAAATTACTGAGTTATTTCTTAATATCGATTTAATCTTAATTGATGGTAGGACCAAAGAACAATTGATGTTTTATTTATCATCTATTGTAAAGGTTTGAAACTATTTCTCCTATATCCGTCTATTTTGGTAGTTTGTTCTGTTAACCTGCTAGGGAGTGACTTACTATTTAATGGTAAACTAATTCTCTTTCTGGTAAGTGTTATTGTCTTAAAATTTATTTAAGTTTACTGTATGTATAGCCGAAGAAGTATTTAAGGCGTGTTTACATAAAATAAAATTATTTTAGCAACGGCAAAAGCCACTAATAGCTCAACCCAGTCCTATCATTTCTTCTAGCGGCGTAGTTGTCAGTTGTTAGTATAGCACGTCTTAGCTATTACTCTATTTTAAAAAAAATCAATCTCTCTACCATGGTGAGAATAGTACAAAATTTACGACACGTTTCATTTAATCACCCACTTGTCGCGCGTTGCATTCGGTGCAACAACCAAGCACATAGTCTGTAAACTGTTTATGTACCTGCAACAAAGGAAGGGGTGGGGCAGGCGGCAAGAGTATTGTCCCGACAAACAGCTGACGCCATTATTCTAAGAGGCTGACCGGAAACGATAGGCAGTAAACTAAGCCAGGCGTTGTACACAATAAAACGGTGCGGTTGGTGGAGGGCTAATTCCATTATTGATACGTCTGTTGCAACAGGAAATCTTAATTTTTGTAAGGCAAAAAAAACTCCGAAAATCGAAAACAAACGAGTAACGAATGCTGACGTCTACAAATCTAGCCCTGCACTGAGCGTCAATATCACCACCGTCAAAGAATCTGAAGATGCTACATCATTCAGTATGATGAGTACAGCCAGAGACGAGGAATGCTTTCCTGCTTACCTACCAATAATAATTTTCTTTCATATAAATTTTTCGTTATTCCGCGAAGCTCTTGAATATTATGAGACGTTTTAAACCGTTTTGATGGGTAGAAGTATCAACAACAGTTCGTGTGAAAGTACTCAAGTACAGTGAGGATGCCACCTTGTCTAGAAAGTCTTCCTGGGTCAAGTTAACATCTTTCAAGCCGAGGGGTATGTTGGCAGAGAGAAAGTGAAGTACCTCAATTTTCTCTTCACAGTCTCATTTTTATACATAGATATCTTTTAACGCATTTTAACTAGTTTTCGATCATTTTACTTTCAGCTTTGCCCTGAGGAATAACAAGAGGAAGATTGAAAGCGTGGAGCATTCTTCTCTGCTGAAGCGAATGATCCACCTCCTCGTGGCGTAGATTCCGTTTACATTTTAGTGATACCAGCACCTGCTGCAAGCGCAACACCAAGGCAAATTACCACACCAGCAGATATTCACCTTTCTAAAAGCAGCGCCATGAAAGTTGTCAACCCGTGTGAACAAAGGGAGGTTTCACAGTTTTGATATACATGTCTACCAAAAATGCTCTCGCAGTAGGAATGTCTATAAGAAGGAGCGTGCATTTAGCATGACTATTTCAGTCAGCAAGGGAGTAAGCGTTGAAACAAAAAATGAAGGAGGGCAAACGTCCAAAGGGAAATGGGGTTTTGAAATGAAAGAATTTGTAGATGAGACAACTGACCTGATGAACTATGCTGAACGTGAGGATAGGTTTGGTTTCCCATTAGACGCCGACTCTGAAAAGTAATGGAAGCTAAAGTCTTCAGTATCTGAAGAGCGCCCATATACAGCAAGCTACAAATGGCAACACCACGAACGAAGTTCCACATAACTTCTCTGCATTTCACATTTAAGTGTGTGGCAGAGGGTTCTTCGGAACACATTCAGACTATTTCTCTGCCGTTCCACACCCTAACAGGGCGTGGGAAAAACGAACACTTAAATTTTCTGTACGGGCTCTGACTTCTCTTATTTTATTATCATTATCGTTTCTTCCTACCTACGTGAGCGATAGTAAAATATTTTCACATTCAGAGGAGAAAGTCGGCTATTACAATTTCGTGAAAAGACCTTGCCGAACGATAAGGTCTTTCGTTCAACGATTGTCATCCCACCTCACTTATCATATCCATGACAGTGTATCCCCTACAGAACGGACTGCTCTTCTTTGAACTATTTAGATGTTTTCCGTCAATATTCTCTGGAAAGTATCCCATTAATTACAGAAACGTTCTAGTCGAGGACGAACAAGCAGACTGTAGTAGGCTCTGTAGTACATCTGTTGAATCTTCTAAGCGTTCTGTCAATCAAAGTTTTTAGTTTGCCTTCTCCAAAACTTTACTCGTATGAATATGTGATGGTTCCAATTTAAGTTACCTGTAATTGTAATTCCTAGCTATTTCGTTGAACTGGTAGCCTCTAAATTTGTCTAATTTATCGTGTGACTAAAATTTAACGGATTTCTTTCTATACTCGTCTCGACGAACACTCACACTCTTCCTTCCGAGAGACAATTTCCACTTATCGCACGATACCTATGTTGTTTCTAAGGCATGTTGCAATAGGATTTCATCTTCTGATGATGACATTACGAGAAAGGAAAAGACAGCATAATCTACAAAAGTTCTAACAATAAAAAGGGCAGCTCACATTGCCTCCCAAATCGATTATGTAGATTAGGAACAGTCGAGGACCCACAACACTGCCTTGGAGAATACCGGATAGAACTTATGTTTCATCCATGTTTTTCCTGTCTATTGATATGCACTGTGAACTTTCTGACGGGATATCACGAATCCAATTACTCAGATGAAGCAATACTCCATAGGTAAGAAATTTGATTATAAGTCTCTTGTGAGTATCGATGTCAAAAGCCATCTGTAAATATTAAAATATAGAAACAATTTGAGATCCTCTATCGACAGCACTCATTACTTCTTGTGAATAAAGAGTTACTCGTGTTTCGCAAGAAACAAGAACAATATTTTCTGAATCCGCGCTGACTGTGCGTTACTAGACCGTCACTTTCGAGGTAATCGATAATGTTCGAACACTACATATGTTTCATAATTCTACTGCAAATAGACGTTAGTGATATGAATCTGTAATTCAGCCAATAACTCCTTTTTATTTCTTGAGCACTGGTGTGACCCAAGCAAATTTCCTGTCCTTTTTTGTGTTGATATTTCGTCAAGCGAGGAGTTGCATACAATTATTACGTATATGACTATTGTATTAGCACATTCTGAAAGCAACATTATTGGCATGCTATCTGAACCAGAAGGCTTGCCGTTATTAAATGGTTTAAGCTGCATCATTACGCCAAGGACATCTACTTCTAAATTAATTATTTATTTATTTAATCTGATCTGATTAGGCATATCAGACCCTCGCTTACATTGGACCAGGGTTTCACACATAGAGCAGCTTTCTTTTTACATCTTAGTATCCTGAGAAATTACAATACTAATATGCCAAATATTATTAAAATTAATTCAGTGTGTGAATGACCAATGTTGAGTATGAACTGATAAAATCCATACTGGCAGTACTTGTGCTAATGCAGTTGCTGTCACTAATATTAATAATAGTAATTAAACTGACAATAATAATGAATATAATAACAATAATGATACTGACAAATATATAAAGATTATAAATGTTTAATACAGATGTTTTCTCATCTATCGGGTTCTGGAAAAAGGAAATTTAAGGAGACTGCACCAGCTAAGAATACTGGGAAAAGAGGATGATATGGCTGGAAATAAGGATGTTCGAGGGCAGCAGGTATGTACAGGGAGATGGTAATCCTTATTGTTGCTTCAATAGGTATGTCATTGGCTGTCGTCTGAAGCTAGAGATGTTATTCAGTTGCTAATATAATGGAAGAGTTTATTCCAGAGTCGGGTTCTTGCTACTGAGAAGGACTTTGAGAACGTGAATGAACGATGATACACGGCAGAAAGGATTTTGCTCCAAAGGGAACGGGCGTTTCTGCCATGTTGTTCAGATGAGAGTTAGCAGAGTTTGCAGTCGTTATCGATTCTAATTATCGGATATGTAATTCGTCTTCTTTGATGAAGGAATTACGGAAAAGTATGTTTGTTAACTCCAGTTTAGTGGTGCTGTAATCGGTAATATTACTACTGGTATCGTGCAATGGCGATATTCACTGTGTCTTTCGTGTTCTCTGTCCGTCGTATTTTAGTTCCGAAATTATTAAAAACGTCTCGCATTTAAGTGCACGCTAAGTTTCGAGCTTCAGAAAAACGTAACCAAACTTGGAGATTTTGTGTCTTTTAAAATTGGTATGCTTTTCTTGTTGCTGCTAAAACAGAATTCTGACTTATATTGTGTGCCACGGTGGATCAGTACCACCTTATATTAATTTTTTTATCATAATTCTCTTAATTGCCTCGGCTATTATTTCTTTGAATTTCTGTCAAATATGGTCTATACTTGCGTAGTTACTTCGTAAGGAGTAGAGATTCTCTCTTTGGAGAGCATCAAGCAAATTCTTATCTATTCTTTTAAATAGTTATATTTCTAGTTTATTATTAGTGGATTTGGATGTTGTAGTGGTCAGTCTCGTTAAAAAGACTCTGTGGTTACTGATACTTCCGACTGTCATGATGTTCCCTATTTGCTCGGGATTATTTGTTCCTTAGAGGTCCAGTATGTTTCGCAACGATTTAAACTTCGAGTGGGCTCCTAAAGTAATTATTCAAAACAATTTTCTGGTGAAAGCATTAAGCACAATTTCTGACGATGCCTAATACCTACTACCAGCTTTGAATACGTATTTTTTTCCAACTTATCGAGGGTAGATTGAAGTTACTATCAACTGTAATTGTATGAGAGGGGTATCTGTTTGGGATGAGACTCAAATTTTCTTTTAACTGTTCAGAAACTAAATGATTTGAAACGAGAATCCTTAAAACGAACCAATTATTAATTTATGATGGTTGACAAGTACCCATACTTTGTCACAGGAACTATCTCCCGCAATTTCGCTACAAGAGAAACTACTTCCAACAGCAACAGCAACGAAGATGTGACGATCAGCTATATTCAATTTATTCTTTATCAACACATTTAGGTCCTACGTAGAAATTTCTGTTGCACTTGTTTCCTACTTCAGCTAGCTTGTGGTACCTACAGAGATTTGATGTTCAGTGCTTTCTATTAGCGCTTAGAGCTCTGATTCTTTCCCAACACAACTACGACAGATTATTCTCACTTTGAAACTGAAGCCCTTTCCGAACTTTCCCGAGATCCTCTACCCTGAAAACTGCCCAGTCCATTCCACACTGCCCACCCTGCCAGTGTAGCCGCCTTGTGTGTGCAGTGGACATTTTACCTATTAAGCAGAACCCGAACCCCAACCTATCGCGCATTGCAGAAGCATCTAGGCCTGTGATTTAGACCCACCACTCTGCTCTGTACCAAACATCAACGGTCAGTCCTGTTGTAACACTAACGTGCCGTGAATCACGATAATGTTACCCTCAGAAAGGATTTCAAAGTTCGACCGAGCGTATGTCTAATGGACAAGTGTATCGGACTATAATTTCGAATTTGGTGAAATAACAGAAAAACCAAATGGGCTTTGATCTTGGGAGTAAACGAAAGTGGTAAAATCATAAACGAATGAAAAAAAATGAACGGTCGCCAGTCCAATTAGGCACAATAATTTGGAAAATTTGAATATTGGTTATTGAATTTACTTTAATTGAGATCAAACAGGATACAAACTGACACAGTGTACTCTGTACTGCGTGTAACAACAGTTTCTAATAACACACACACCAATAAATAATGGGGTGCAAATTTGCACCAAGTTCATACTAATGACAGCCACCCTCAAGAGCATTACTTAATCAAATACTGAACTATCACTGCATCAAGTGCAGAGCTGAATTTGGTTATGAGGGGCTTCTATCTTTACTGACGTGAAAAAACACAAATAAAGGTGAATAACATAGTAAATACACTCTTTAAGCTCCTCTACATATAGCAGTTTGCCTTAGTATCAGTAATAGTTCAATTTTTTCTTAATAGGTGGAGAATATGATGCGACCCATCAACTAGTATAGTTTTATTAGCCAAAGCTTTTTGATTATTGCAATAGTAAAGACAAACTCTAAGAGATATTCAGTCACTTAAATTTTTTGCAAGACTATAAAATGCAACACTGAGCATAGTTAACTTAAAAAAAGGAACGTTTCATGATGGGTACCAAAAATACACCTTCTTCAAAGTTGTGCATCGTTCTTCTTCTAACAACACTACTGTAAATCTGTTCATTAAAGATTTATATGTACTTGAACTTCAATTACCGGTGAGGTAGATATTCTTTGCAACAATATTTACACAGTCTTGCACTGTAATCCTACAAAACTATATTTTATAATAAACTAAGGGTGCTTTAGCAAAAGCTTATCCACTTCAATTTCCTATTAACTGATCTCTGAATTTTTGTACTTAAACTTCCTACTTTATCAGTTTCACTTGGAGTAGTTCATTAACAAAGCATCCAAATATTACTCTTACTTTAACTTTTACCGCTCCTTTTACTTGAGACAAAAAATCACATCTATACACAGGAATCCAAGAATTGTTGATTTAAATCAGGATATTCGGTTTTAGTAGCACTTAGGTGAGAGGCCTGCGTAGGTTCGTAATCAGGATTGAAAATATGGTTCCGGACACGAATTTATGTTTCATGTGAATATTATTCAAACAACACACAAATTAACTGGTCCATGCCCATATACATTACCTAACGGAATGTATGAAGTTTTGTGAAGCAGTGGCGAAGATTGGTGGCAGGTGAAATGCCGGCTAACTGTACTCATGGGTGATTATGTGCGAATGATGTATAAATTCTCTTCTTGGCGTCGAATTTTCAACATATTTGAGCCATTCTATTATTCCGTGAATGCCAAATAATAGCCAGATCTACATCAGAGGCTGATCTCTTCTAATGCATCTTCCAATTGCCTCTCTTAGCACCGTCTAGATGTACTGTGCTAAGGCTAGCCACATACTGCGTGTCGTTTCACACAAAGGAGCAGCTCAGTTCGACCGCCAAACCCACCTTTTAAATCGCGCCATGCCACTTTCGCTGCCGAAGGACTTCCCTACTGCGTTTACATGTTACAAAGACAAGTGCGCTGATCATGAACCAGCTTTTAACAAACATACTCTTTTTTTATAAACATATTCATATTATAATAATTTAATTTTAACATATTCCTTTGCTTTTTTCATATATACATTACAAAACTCTAATTTTCTTGTCATACATCAAGGAGTTTAAACAACACAGAATAGACACTTCATATATTAAAGATTCACTGTTACATAAAATAAACCTTTTCCTAATCGACACACGCGTTACACTATAAACGATTCTACAGACGCTGAATTCTGCCTCCATCTTGCAAGCAAGACTGGCAGTCTATATCACTTTAGCTAGTCACCCGAAACCAGCGAGAATCGCTTCTCATCCAAAGTGACACATATCGTTAGTATCTATATGAGCCACCACATCCAGCTGGCTGCACCTGGTGTTCTTCTCACCATCTGGATTCACTCATTCCATACCTGGAATGACTCTTCCTGTCACGCACATGGAGTGTACATTGGATTTCTTCCCCTCCTTGGTAGCCATATTCCTAAGGGGCACCATTACACGCATGATAGTGGACTTCCGAACTACCAGTAGACCAGTTCTCTGTGAATACCCATTTCCTGCAGTCTGAGAGACTTCCTCCTGAACAGGGAAGATCTTTCTCAGCCACATGCCTGAAACCCGTTTGTCAGACTAACTGGGGAGGTCCTTCTATCGGCCGCACAGAAAGTCTTTTCCTGCCTACCATACCCTGAAACAACCCCTCACTGGCTATGGGTGAGGGATCATCCCTCATGCTGGCAGTTCCCAGGATGGTCAAAGTAATGGAACACGAGGGACGTGCAGGACATACCTTGTATTTCCACTTTCAACCTCCTAAAGAGGTGCCTATTGGTAACAGCCTCAAGCTATATCATCGAAGCCAGCACTGCCTGGAGCTGCAAGGTAAGGGACACCAAGCAGGTTCACGTATGATCATAGCATTCAGAAACACTACTCGTACGAAAGACAGAAGAATTATAGAATAAACTGTAATTAAAACGCGGAACTCACAAACGAAACTCTGAAGTAATGTTGCCTGGATGTGAGCTACTGCCCAACTAACGAGAGCAACAACTGAAACTGCCTGCTGACACGAAAACAAACATCTGTCGCAAAACAAACAGAGGAAATATTTATCACACAGCATTTAAAACCCAAAACTGTGACTACTAGAAACACAAATGCTCAAGTTAATAAATATTTCAGACCGAACTACACACAGTAAATAAAACTATGGGTCGGTTCTGGTTACTGGAAGCTCTTTACACGTCAGGACGGGAACGATGTGCTTTGAACTGCTGTGGGTAACGAGTTCTATAACTGAAAATAACTGCTCCCATGACAACAAACTGGTATCGCTAAACAACCAGAGGAAATATACACTACATAGTACTCAAAACGTGAAGCCGTGGCTACTAGAAACACAAATACGCAAGTAAAATTGACAAGTTTTGAGCGGTAATTCGGGACAGTATCAAGTGGCTGTC
This sequence comes from Schistocerca gregaria, assembly GCF_023897955.1. Classification (NCBI taxonomy): domain Eukaryota; kingdom Metazoa; phylum Arthropoda; class Insecta; order Orthoptera; family Acrididae; genus Schistocerca; species Schistocerca gregaria. The sequence goes on along the minus strand of NC_064924.1, from coordinate 617,082,452 downwards.
ATGGTGGTAAAGTAGAGTGTACGGCAATATCCCGTCGGGAAAATGGAAATAAATTATGTGACAGAATTTTTTTTAGTCATTGTAAAAGAATATTAAGTTTGGAGATAGCCTTACATTCCTGATATGATTTCATATAATCTGCACAAAACTGTAAAAAATTTGAAACGACCAATTCAAGTGAGCGAGTGACCTAGTTTCTTACAGCACATGAAACTGTGGTTGATAGATTCTGTACTGTTTGATCTTTTATGTAATTTTTCGATGTAACTGTTTCTTACTTATATTGTAACATTGATGCTTCATATGTACGTTACTATTTTCAGCATTTGGTAATGAAATAATAGTTTTGTAGTTACTAACGTTTAAAAGAATAAGTCTCAGAACTCTGGCGGAAATAGGCTGATACAGTGAGCGTGGGTCTTGGATTCTACCTAGGTAGCTCAGCCAATAACAGCGTTGCCCATGAAAGACAAAGTTCCGAGCTATAATTTCTTGATTGTCACGATATTGTATACTGGGTGCTCCAAAATTCCCCTTACAAACGTCTAGAACTAGTAAGGTTAAGGATAATATTTTAAACTGGAACCCATATGCGGAAACGTACATGTTTGCTGGGTAGGTGTGTGACGGGATAGTCTTGGTGTGGGGAGGTTACTTACTTCCGATCGGTTAATGTCTTTTGACGTCTATACTACCTCTATGATGTGGTTCGAGTCTCATTCACGTATCTGCGAGTGTTAGAGCAACATGGCCGGCTACGTTTTACACTGAAATGATCCTTCCGTATGGCGAAGCTCACGGTAATAGAAGATCTGCTCGTCGCCTGTATAAAAATCGTTATCCAACAACGTCCGACTCCATCGCATACCTTTGTTCGCCATAATTACGCAACGTCTTCGAGAAAGATATGCCTACACAGTCAGCAGGCGTGGCTGTAGGGCTGCATGGAGATGCCGCACACACAAATTGGATAAGGACGTACTGTAAACAACAGTGATTGTGAAAACTGATTGTTTCCTTCTTGTTACTTTGGTTAGTAACGAGTGGAACTACGAAACAAGCGGTGCATTGGATCACACCTAATGAATTACTTGGAAAGGTGGTCGTCTACCAGCATGTTTTCAAATGGTCGTTGCGCGGAAACGGTATCCAAAGCGAAATACGAGGTGTTCAAAAATTCTCTCCGCAGTACCGTATACTTGTTAGCAGCTCGTGCATTGTAATTATTCTTCTGCCTGGGTTTGTTAACGAAACAATACTGCAGTGATATTCTGTACCCATTCACGGGGGGACTTGTATTAAGTGAAATACTGAACGGTTACTTTCAACAAGATGGTGCAACCGTGCATACAGCTCGCGTTTCAATGTCATTGCATGCTGATGTTTTTGGTGATCGCATAATGTCACAGGGACCATGGCCTCCACGATCGCCTGACCTAACACCACCTGACTTCTTCTTCTGGGGTGCAGCGAAAGCGACTGTCTATAAAAACCGTTCAAACTCCATCGATGAACTGAAAACTACAACATCCACTTTCACTCCTTGTGTTACACAAGAAATGTGACAGCTTGTGTTTGGAAACATCATTACACGAATTGAATTGTGTATTCAATAACAGGGGGGACACTTTCAACATTTAATAATTTGTAACTAAAAATGAATATTCAATAACTTAATAACTTGTATCTCACTGAGTTTCATTTCGTTATATTCACTGCAGCATACGGCACGGGTGGCTAACAATCATACGGCACTGCGGAGAGACTTTTTGAACACCCCGTACTATCTATCAGTCCCTTCTACAAGTCCCACAAATTTGTAAGGACAATTTCCGAGTACCTTGAATAACATTTCAGGAATCTGGCGTATAAATTTAAGAGACGAACTGACGGATAAAATCGCAACACCAGCAATAGTCAATGTAGACCAATGAAAATTCGGGAATAAAAGGTCCAAATGGCTCTGAGCGCTATGGGACTTAACATCTGAAGTCATCAATCACCCAGAACTTAGAACTACTTAAACCTAACTAACCTACGGACATCGCACACATCTATGCCCGAGGCAGGATTCGAACCTGCTACCGTAGCAGTCGCGCGGTTCCGGACTGAAGCGCCTAGAACCGTTCCGCCACCGCGGCCGGCTTTCCTAAGGGATTCTGATAGGAAAAATGATCTGGAACTCATCTTTGGATCCCACAGCATTAAGTTTTCCACGCGGGTGGATAGAGACATCACGACCCTAAGTGATAATGTATCTTACGAAACTCAGCGCAAGAAAATAAGTGTTTACCTGTAACAAATGCCCCCTTTCATCGTGATGGACAGATTGTTAGGATGTCGATGTGTCATTATTAGCTGCACTGCAGCGATGTCATTGCCAGTTCATAAAAGAAAGCCTTGGTTTGTCTAGGTTGAAACTGCTATCTTCGTTAGTTAAATTCTTTACGAAAAGAGTTTCAACTGCTTCTTTCACCACCAGGCCCCAAAAAGATGAAGTTGATTCCAGAATTTTGACGTTTTCATTTCGCATAGAGGGACCGGTATCGAGGCAGTGCTCAGCTACAGCCGATTTATTGAAGAGTTGAGAGTGTGCTGCTGTCTTCGGTGAGGGCGAAAAATCACATTAATTTTATCAGGCCTATTTTTGCCGATAGGTTTCCCATAGATGACAAGAAAGCCAAGTGCTGAAGTCTTTCTTTGTCTTCCTCTTAGTTCAGTATCATTTCTGGATGTTTCTGTTATTTATAGACTATCTATGTCGTCGATGGACATCCTGGCGCTTGCGTTTTCTGTGGTTTAAAATGACAGAACGAGTACTGTAGTCTATTCTAGCTGCAATCGGTCAGCTCACTCTGAAGATGGCCGGACGTTACTGTATAAGGTCGAATTTTTTGAACAATAACAAATAAAATTTATGCTTCTTCTCTCCAGAAATATAATGGGTCGGTTTTTAGACAGCGAAAACATCAATATAGATCTTCTCTTTGAAAACGTGGGCGCGTTTTAGGTATTAACACAACTCGATGTTTACTTTATTCACGGTTTCCAATAAATTTAATAATTTCAATACAGCCATGTAGAGAAATTGTCTCTTCAGAATTTCATCGAAGAACGAGAAGTTGCCGAAGTATTTACGACTGCGAATAAACTTTCAAATATGCATTATCTGGCAGTATCATTAAATCACAAGCGAGGTGATCAAATATTTTAAAGCTGCACGATTGACTCCTTCACATCTAGATCAAGATTAAGTAGTGATTTGTGGAGGCTCTTTTCGTTCCTAGTGTTGTAGTTACTTATGGTACGTACATTTTCAAACTGCCGAGGGGCATAAATGTGCGTGATGCTATTGTTAGTACACTAAGTTTTTAAAATATTTACTTGGGAGATGTTGGACGACGAACGTGATGTTTCCGAAGGGCATAAATGTGTGTGATGCTGTTGTTAGTACACCAAGTTTTTAAATATTTACTTGGGTGATGTTGGACGACGAACATGAGATGCTACCCCTGAGACAATTGTTGCAGAAATGCATACATTATGTCCCTGTGCGGAATTTACACCACAATATTGTTCCATATGTCATTGAAGAATTGAAATAAGCGATTTAAACCAAATTTCTACAGTTATCATCTGAAAAATTGGCAACTTTGTGTAAAGAAAATGTTGCTCAACAGAAGCTTCTGAGAAAAACTCAAATATGTTATCTGCAGTTCAGGTTTTAATCAGTATGCACTATGCAGGAATTTTGAACATTCAGTTTTAAGTATTTTTATTTCTCTGTGCTCTACTACTGTTGACGATAAAATGTCCAGCTTTTCAAAGAATAGAATGAACTGAGTGATTTTCTAAGTGAAATAGTAAAAAGTTTAACTAGAATCAGTCAATGTTGTTTCTGAAGATTTCGTTTATTTTTGATTCTGTTGTTTGTGTTTATTTCACTTAATTATGCTGCTTACACCATCACCAAAGACCTCTATTTCTGCTCTCTCAGTACAGGGTGGAAGGTCAAATATAAGCGGAAATACATTGCCCTTCGTGGCAAGCCATGCTGGGCATACATTTCAGCAAGATAATGGCCGCCCGCACGCAGAAACAGTTTCTGCTGCTTATCTTTGTGCTTCCTAAACACTACCTCGTCCAACAAGGTCGCTGGATCTCTAACTGACAACGTTTGAAACATTATGTGCAGAACCCTCCAACTAGTTCTGGATTTTAGTGAACTAATGCGCCAATTGGACAGAATTTGGCACGATATCCTTCAGGAGGACGTCCACCTCCTGTGTCAATCAGTTACGAGCAGAATAACTGCTTGCATAAGGTCCAGAGGCAGACCAAAGCTGTTGCTGACTTGCTGAATTTGTGAAGCCCTTACTCTTGAATGAATCGTCCAATTCTTCTGAAGCTGTAAACACTTGTCTGAAATGTATCTGGGTGCGTGAGAGTATAGGCTAATGTGCATAAAACATTCTGTACAGCGTGTGTTAATTGTTTACAGAGACACAGCTAATTATAGAGATATGATTTGCTAACAGGTGTTGGTAGAGTCTACTCCAGCTGCTATGGGTCCCTTTAAAGATTGTAATCTTTATTTTAATGTTCAAATTGTGAAGTTGTGACTAAGTTTATGTAATAGTATTTTTCTACTTTTATTCTGATCGTCTTTTGTTGGCCAATTCGACATCATATTTAAAACATGCCAGTCGTATTTACGAATGCTGAGTACGCCAACGTGAAAATTCTGCACGGATTTTGTGCTGGAGAAGCAGCTGCTGATTGCAGAGCATACAGAAAACGATATTCTAATCGCACAATACCAGACTGAGGAGTGTTTACTGGTGTTTTCTCTGAACTGCGTGAGACTGAAGTAGTGCCCAGCTGTAATATTTCGCGTGAATGTGTAAATGAATAGAGCGTGGTTCAAGTAGAAGGCATTAATCAGTTGCTGAAGCGTAATCTCTCAGCATGTACAAGCAGAATTTCTTCAGGTCACTGTTTTTAACATACAAGAATATGGTGCACATTACGAATGCACGTCTTGTATCCTTATAATTTACATGAAAGGGATTTTATTCAATATGTATATTGAGCAAGCAGTAAAGGAAACAAAAGGTATTAAAATCCACAGAGAAGAAATAAAAACTTTGAGGTTCGTCGATGACATTGTAATTCTGTCACAGACAGCAAAGGACTTGGAAGAGCAGTTGAATGGAATGAACAATGTCTTGAAAGGAGGATATAAGATGAACATCAACAAAAGCAAAACGAGGATAATGGAATGTAGTCGAATTAAGTCGGGTGATTCTGAGGGATTAGATAAGGAAATGAGACACTTAAAGTAGTAAAGGAGTTTTGCTATTTGGGGAGCAAAATAACTGATGATGGTCGAAGTAGAGAGGATATAAAATGTAGACTGGCAAAAGCAAGGGAAGCGTTTCTGAAGAAGAGAAATTTGTTAACATCGAGTATAGATTTAAGTGTCAGGAACTCATTTCTGAAAGTATTTGTATGGAGTGTAGCCATGTATGGATGTGAAAGATGGACGATAAATAGTTCGGACAAGAAGAGAATAGAAGCTTTCGAAATGTGGTGCTACAGAAGAATGCTGAAGATTAGATGGGTAGATCACATAACTAAAGAGGAAGTATTGAATAGGATTGGGGAGAAGAGACGTTTGTGGCACAACTTGACCAGAAGAAGGAATCGGTTGGTAGGACATGTTCTGAGGCATCAAGGGATCACCAATTTAGTATTGTAGGGCAGCGTAGACGCTAAAAATCGTAGAGGGAGACCAAGAGACGAATACAGTAAGCAGATTCAGAAGGATGTAGGTTGCAGTAGGTACTTGGAGATGAAGAAGATTGCACAGGATCGAGTAGCATGGAGAGCTGCATCAAACCAGTCTAAGGACTGAAGACCACAACAACAATGTACATGAAGAATGAGATTTTCACTCTGCAGCGGAGTGTGCGCTGATATGAAACTTCCTGGCAGATTAAAACTGTGTGCCTGACCGAGACTCGAACTCGGGACCTTTGCCTTTCGCGGGCAAGTGCTCTACCATCTGAGCTACCGAAGCACGACTCACGCCCGGTACTCACAGCTTTACTTCTGCCAGTATCCGTCTCCTACCTTCCAAACTTTACAGAAGCTCTCCTGCGAACCTTGCAGAACTAACACTCCTGAAAGAAAGGATATTGCGGAGACATGGCTTAGCCACAGCCTGGGGGATGTTTCCAGAATGAGATTTTCACTCTGCAGCGGAGTGTGCGCTGATATGAAACTTCCTGGCAGATTAAAACTGTGTGCCCGACCGAGACTCGAACTCGGGACCTTTGCCTTTCGCGGGCAAGTGCTCTACCATCTGAGCCACCGAAGCACGACTCACGCCCGGTACTCACAGCTTTACTTCTACCAGTATCCGTCTCCTACCTTCCAAACTTTACAGAAGCTCTCATTCTGTACTGCCAATTTCTAAAAACGTTTAACATTCCTCCTGCAACATTCTGCATGAAGGAAAGGTGTTAATACCAGTAGTAATTTGTCCCCAGCCTACGGAAGGTTCATCACGGGAACTACAAGCTACTTACGAACTTCCGGCTTGCTGGAATAATTGCTGGAATAATTGTCATGGAGTAAATTAAACAAGTGAAATTTGCCACTCTTGCTGGTTTTTCGTTGTACTGTGAGCTGTTTAACTTGACTCTTTCCTCCCCGTCAATTTAAAAATGGCAAGACTTATTGTTCAGTACACCATGAAATTCATAAACTTAGTTCCCTGAAAACAATGTTATAGTTTACATAGGAGAGCGCCCAGGACGCTTCACAAACATTCCAATAGGTGAAACGTAGTCATAAGATAATGTAGAACACTGTCGTTGAAATGATAAATTGCATTATCAGTGTAGAAGAAAATGAGAACTCTGTCTCAGAGCTTGCTTTCTACACACATCAAAAAAGTTTTGCATCACCTCGGTTCGAGTGCTCGAGAACCTGTACAGAAAATTGGAAAGAGATCAACCTAAAAATCATTTCTACCCTTTGTAATGGTCATGAAAACCACACATTGCATGTTGTGCCACCATACAGCGAGACCTTCAGAGGTGGCGGTCCAGATAGCTGTACACATCGGTACCTCTAATACCCAGTAGCACATCTTCTTGCATTAATGCATGCCTGTATTTGTCGTGGCATACTATCCACAAGTTCATCAAGGCACTATTGGTCCAGATTGTCCCACTCCTCAACGTTGATTCGGCGTAGATCCCTCAGAGTGGTTGGTGGGTCATGTCGCCCATAAACGGTCCTTTTCAATTTATCCGAGGCATGTTCTATAGGGTTCATGTCTGGAGAACAAGCTGGCCACTCTAGTCGAGCGATGTCTTTATCCAGAAGAAGTTATTCACAAGATGTGCACTATGTGGGCGCGAACTGTCCATGAAGACGAATGCCTCGCCAATATGCTGTCGATATGGTAGCACTATCGGGCGGAGTGTGTCATTGACAGATCGTACAGCCGTTACGGCGCCTTCCATGGCCACCAGCGGCGAACGTCGGCCCACATAATGCCACCCAAAAACAGCAGGGAACCTCCACCTTGCTGCACTCACTGGACAGTGTGTCTAAGGCTTTCAGTCGCACCGGTTGCCTCCAAACACATCTCCGAGGTTTGTCTGGTTGAAGGCAATGCAACACATATCGTTGAAGAGAATGTGATGCCAATCCTGAGCGATCTATTCGGTATGTTGTTGGCTCCATCTGTACCGCGCTGCACGGTGTCATGGTTGCAAAGATGGACCTCGCCATGGATGTTGGAAGTGAAGTTGCGCATCATGCAGCCTATTGTGCACAGTTTGAGTCGTAATACGACGTCCTGTGACTGCACGAAAAACAGTATTCAACATGGCATTACTGTCAGGGTTCCTCTGAGCCATAATCCTTTGGTAGCGGTCATCAACTGCAGTATTAGCTCTTGGGCGGTCTGAGCGAGGCATGTCATTGACAGTTGCTGTCTCTATGTATCTCCTCCATGTTCGAACAACATCGCCTTAGTTCACTCCGAGACTCCTGGACACTTCCCTTGATGAGAGCACTTGCTGCCACAAAGTAATAACACTGACTCGATCGAACCGCGGTATAGACCGTCTAGGCATAGTTGAACTGTAGACAACACGAGCTGCATACCTCCTACCTGACTGTAACTGATCGGCTATCGGACCCTGTCCGTCTGATAGGAACTGCTCATGCATGGTTGTTTACATCTTTGGGCGGGGTTTAGTGACATCTCTGAACAGTTAAAGGCACTGTGTCTGTGATAAAATATCCACAATTAACGTCTATCTTCAGGATTTCTGGGAACCGGGGTGATGTAAAACTTTCTTTTGATGTGTGTAGCATGTGAGTAACTCACTAGAATTACACTAGGAAGTTTTTCTACCATGACCACATAACAAGTACTCCAAACAAGAGAAGCTCCAGCTTTGGTCGTGCAAAGTCGAAATTGATACGCAGTTCCAAATTTAGACTGCAAATTCTTGAGTTTCCCTTGTTTGCAGTACTAGAATTAGTTATATTCTCCTGTGCTCTTTCACTATAAGAGATCTGGAAGTTAGCAGAATACCAAACAGGTTGTGATGGCTGCACTCGTTGGTACGTTATCGTTTTGAGCCTGACATGTGCACAATGAACGCTGATTTCGGCATTGTTGCGGTTGTTACATATGTCAAACACACAGACACACATACACACACGGACACGCACTCTACTGCCATCTAGAAGTGATGTTATGATACCTTTGAGAATTAATGGAAGAAAAACTGTGTTGACACTGTCACTAAACTGAATCAGCTTTTTACGTTTCTTCAGTAACTTGTTCAGCCGTTTAGATCTTAACACCATGTCAGACCATTGTGTGTTCCTAAGCTGGGGGCAGCCTTCTTACACATATACAACTCCAGCAACCTCCACATCCCTCTCTATATTCCATATCAACTCTCGTTTCTCTTATTTTTCCGTTGTGCTCATTTCAGGAAATGTACGTGGGAGGAACAAATGTGTTGCCTTGTTCATCTTGGCACACTTGCTTTCAGCTTTTTAGCAGTAAATGTGTAGAGACTGGAGATTCAAGTGCATCTCTGCAATGCTCACGCTGTTCCTTAGCGAAATCACGACGAAACGTGCCACTCTTCTTCAGACCGTACTCCTCTCTGCTAACTCTACGTGGTAAGGTCTCAGAGTGACATGAATACACAAGAGTCGATCGAGCTGTGTTTCCTTAGGATTCGTCAAATAAATCTCAGCCTGATAAGTGCTTTTCCTAAGACTGGTTTTATATCATCATTCCATTTCAGATCGTTCTGGACGTATATTTTTATGTAAGTCAGACAGTCTAAGAAGAGTTTAGTAGATGGACTTGATGGATTATTTGAAACAATGGTGTTAATTGAGTCATCAGGAATAACATCAGATACGCTGATGACACTGCTTCCTTGCAGTCAGGTCTGAACATATGCAAGAGTTACTAAACACTGTTGCTGAAGAGATCAACGTGAGTTTGCTTTCAAATGCGAAAAAGATAAAATGACCTGCTGTCAAAGAAACCGATATGAAATTCTGAGTCCTCTTCCACTCGGTAATGATAAAATTGGCCGGGTTTCATTGTATAAACATTTAGGGTATCAAATCAACAATGGATGGTGCTTTTCTTATGAAATTCGATGCAGAGTTGAACAGCCACGATGTTATTTCCAGAAAATGCAGAACGTTCTGACTAGCCAGTATCAAATTATTACACTTTCCACTCAGCTGCTTCAATGCTCTGTGTTCAGTACCCTATTCTACGGACTTGAGTCACAGATTCTTACCGCAGTATTACGCAATAAATTGACGGCATCTGAATTGAGAGTGTATCGAAGGAGGTTAAGGAAATGAGGCACAGACAGAGTCACGTATGTGACAGTAATGTAGCGTATAAGCAAATACACTCTAAGATGTAAAACACTACTCATAATGATGGAATTATCCGAATGAGACAGTGAACAGTTCAGTGACAGGGTTGCTCTTACCAGAATCGACAGCAAAATAATGGCGACAAAGATAGCTCAGGTATATATGCCGACGTCGCAAGTTGAAGATGAAGAGAGAAAGTGTATGAGGATACTGAAAGGGTATCACAGTATGTAAAGGGATATGAAAATCTAATAGTCACAGGAGACTGGAATGCAATTACAGGGGAAGGAGTAGAAGTAAAGGTTACAGAAGAATATGGGCTTCTGACAAGGAATGACAGAGGAGAAACACTGAGTTCTGGAGCAAGTTCTAGCTGGAAATAGCGAATAATCTGTTCAAGAATCACAAGAGGAGGAGATATACTTGGAAAATGCAGGGTGATACGGGAGGATTTCAGTTAGAATACATGATGGCCAGACAGAGATTGCGAAATAATATACTGGATTGTAAGGCGTGCCCAGGAGCAGATGTAGACTCAGATCACAATATACAGTAGTAGTGATGAAGAGTAGGCTGAAATCTAAGACAATAGTCAGGAAGAATCAATATGCAAAAAAAGTTGGATACGGAACTACTAAGGATTGACGAGATGTGCTTGACGTTCTTTAAGGCTATAGATACAACAAAAAAGGAATAGCTCAGTAGGCAGTCCAGTTGAAGAGGAATGGACATCTCTGAAAAGAGCCATCACAGAAGTTGGGAAGGAAAACATAGGTACAAAGATGGTAACTGCGAAGAAACCATGGGTAACAGAGGAAATACTTCAACTGAACGATGGAAGGAGGAAGTACAAAAATGTTCCGGGAAACTCAAGAATACAAGTCGCTGTGCAATGAAATAAACAGGAAGTGCAGGGAAGCTAACACGAAATGGCTACATGGAGAAAAGTTAGGCAAATAATACTTCAAGGAAAGACGGATGGTAGAAGTCGTCGATGCCGTAGCAGATTATCCTGGCTAAATAACTGAAGTCAGTTGATTGGACTGAGCACACAATCGCTATTCAGAAAAGCCATGAACAAACAACAGATCATGCTACTCGTCGCCAATATTTTCGGAGGACGAAGAACTTATAGAAGAAGAAGAATAAGAAGACGAAGAAATTTTTCCATTTCATTGTGTCTACTGATCTGTACTAGAATTATTGCCCTTCTGTGGCCGTTCATTGTTCGCTTCTTAAGCTCTGTGCACACGAGCAACAGCCGCTCTCGCTCGCAGCGAAATCGCTTTGCCAGAAATCGTTTCAGTGCACACTTGGCGGCATGGCAGCCATAATCTGGTAGCAGTACTAGATTGGAAGCCAAGCAGTATGCACATACACAGAAGAAGGCAGGGGACGTTTACCTATTTCGTTTATGGATACATCAAGAAAAGCAACAGTAGGTTTTGGACTCACGAAGTGCTTAGCCAACGGCTGCTGAAAGAAACGTTCTTGATTTAAGTTAAGATGAAAATAAATCCTTCATTTTCTATTGAAGGTAGAGTCGTTTGATGAATTAACAGTAAAACAATAGCTATAATTTCAATTTTCACTTTTACAGATCCATAAGAAGTAAGTTCACTCTAATTTATCTGCATTGTCCACACAGAATCAGGCACAAAATACTTTGTAAAACAGGGAAGGTTGTACATATGTGTTTTAAGTCTTGCACATACCGAATTGGCTAGAAAAGCCAGGTAATTTGAAAAGAGTGTTACGTGATATGCACAATGAAGTCTTGCAACCCAAGGAGAAGGTTCGTGCGACAGTAGAAGAAATATTTTCCCTCGTTAATTTATAGAAATACTGACAAAGGACGATGCAAGATGAACATATCTCAATCTGGTCGGTAACAACAGCAGTGAACACTGAATCAATTTATTCCTGAACACCAAAGACTCTTCGATTTGTATCATTATTAAAATGTGGGCAATTATGTATTTCGTGGCTGCAATACGACAAGGCATTCATTACTTTGCGCTAGCTGAGGTAACAAAATTTATTTTGAATTTATTGTTATCTGATGGAAGGACTGCGAGCAAAGCATTTGCTGCTTAGCGATATTTAGCGAATACACACGTAAAACAGTTTAACAGTGACATTTAACAACGTCATTTGTCTTCTGATTCTATTTCACAAAAAAAGCTCAAAAAACTTGACACACACTTCAACCATGCCACTCGCTTCTTAATGCTGCCATTGTACTCCTTGTGAGATGTGTCCCATACTTCAGGGTATTGTTTTCACCACTACAGTGAACCATTCCGCTTCCAAACAGGTTGCATCCCTGGCAGGCCGACGGCAGCTGTTGATGGGGTTGTGAATGCGTTTGTACTGTCCCATTCACGGTTGAGGCGATCGGCGAGATGGAAGCGATGCAGGCGTGGCCGGCGAACACACCTCTCTTGCGGCACTCTATCAGCCAGTTCGCAACGTCGCTGCCGTAGTGTTAACACGCCCAGGGGTACAAATGGGTGGGGTCCCTTTAAACTGGTTATCGTTTCGGACCGTTTATAGACCGTGCGCTCTGTCCACACCACGTACCTGATAATCCCGTGGCGGTCGTACTGTTCTGTTCCACACTGCTGTTGGCTTGCCTGAAATTATCTATAGAAATATGCAAGCGGGTTTAGGGGAGCCGCGAAACGTTAAAACACAACGCTAATCAACGTGTGGAACGAATAACTAAGTCGCAGGTTGCACTGTTTACACTCTAAGTCGTCAATATTTATCCCAATTAGCAATCTTGATGACTATCTGTCCACAATATCACTTGGACGAGCGTACGCGTACCCGAAGACGGCGTGGATGATTGTTGATGATGCGAAAGGCGAGTTATCGAACGAAAGTTCTTACACTCGCCACGCATACACTGTCCGTAAAGTTAATTTTTCAGTTCTCACTTGTACGAGCGTGGGCATAACCGTCACGCCACGGCTGATTGTTGATGATGCGGAACGCGATGATCGAACGCACGTTCACACACTCGCTACAAGACACTGGCACTTAAATACCCTCTTTTGTGGTAAATAGTATTACTGATTCACATTAGTTCATTCTTGGAGACCGGACACGGCGCGGATGATTGATACTGAACGGTACGACAAGCAACGAGAGATTACACAATTACGTTATCAGCAGCACTGTTGATTTTTAAATTACTTCTTGACGCGCTTTCCTCTGAATCATTTGCTTATTTTATCACTTTACTGTAATAGCACTTGCAGCAACACTTCAACGTCAATACTAACAATGTCTCTCACATGCAGAGCTGTACACAACACAACATAACAGTTCCGTGTCCCGCTCTCGACCCTACAAAACCCGCTGCCCGCAAAGATACTCCACAACTAAGCCAGTGATATGACAATACGCTTACAGTGTGCGCTGCTCCATTGTTTCGTACGCACTGATGAAACGCCCTCGAAAAAAAGCGCTGCGAGTTCGCGATACTAGATCATTCGTTTCCATAGATCCTTATCGGTTGTGTTTGCTATCGTATTTATCCGTCTCTGGCGCAGTTAGTCACACACAGCACTAACACCTTTTTCTTATAACTGATCCCGCATCGCCTATTGCGTACTTATCGCTTTCACGTTCTGCAGGCATCAGAACAAGACTTTTGATTCCGTGAGGTGTCAGCAGTGAAATGCAGACTTATTATTCCACGCGGGAAAGGGAACGCATGGTATTCGACTACGGTTTAGCCATCTGTTTTAATCGCTGTGTTCGCTAAACGCCCTCCTCGAAGCCGCATTCCAGGTTCCTACTCGCTGGAGACACTGGATTATTCGCATTAAGGACTAGCTGTCGTGAGAGACAACGCCCAGTTTGCAGGCTGGTTCTGCAGGACAGGGTGTTGTGACAAGTGAAAGATGACCCTGAGAAGGTGTACGAAGAACAGAGTCACTGGTGAGAGCAAGGACCACGGTCTTGCTTGGTCAGTTCTCAGAACACAGTGCCACGGTGAATGATTACAGTTCTGTCAAAGGATACTCATCTTGGATTTTATTTACTGTTGAGTCGAGGTTAACACCTAGTAAGATGATAAATTCACGTATGGAGAGATGTAAATCCGGATCGTTGCCGGCCGCTGTGGCCGAGCGGTTCTAGGCGCTTCAGTCCGGAACCGCGCTGCTGCTACGGTCGCAGGTTCGAATCCTGCCTCGGGCATGGATGTGTGTGATGTCCTTAGGTTAGTTAGGTTTGAGTAGTACTAAATCTAGGAGACTGGTGACCTCTGATGTTAAGTCCCATAGTGCTCAGAGCCATTTGAACCATTTTGAAACCGATCGTCTAAACAGGACCTTAGGTTCAGTTTACCAACAAGTGACGAGGAGTCATGGCTGACAGATTCGTAGGGCCCACATTTCGCTGTTTATCCTCAAAATCGGCCCGACAAATTACCTGTCTCATTCGAGAACGTTACCCTTGAAGAATTACAACACATGTGGTTTATGTAAAACTAGACAGCACCCTATTTTCTACAACTTTGCAAGTTTTTAATGAGCTGTGGATTGATCGGAGAAGTCCCCTTCATTCACCTGACCTTAATCTCTTAGATGTATTTGCCTATGAGACGGTTCAGAGGTGCAGATGTATTATACTAGCGTCAGCAACGCTCGCTCTCTTCAGAAGCTGATGATGATGATGTTTGGATCGCGGTGCGCTCAACTGCGAGGTTATCAGCGCCCGTACAAATTCCAAACCTCTGCTCAGCCCAATTTCGCTACTTTCATTAATGATGATGAAATGATGAGGACAACAAAAACACGCAGTCATCTCGAGGCAGTAGAAAAGACCTCGAGCTGTGGACTCTTCAGAAGCATGCGCCCCAACGTTACTTCTACAGTCTACGATTTTTATCTAACCGGGAGGGCAGGGGGGGGGGGGGGGTGAAGGCCTACGAATTCCTGGGCTGTATCTACCGCGAAGGGAGTTCAGTAATTCTGTAAGTTAGATATATTAACCAGTGCTTGCTTATGTACTGTATATATTCCTTTGAGCTATTATTGCAGAATGTAGACGAACAAAACTGTAGAAACCGATAATGATGCGATCTGGTGTCACTATAGGACAGTCAATAAAATTATTAAGACGATTATAGCTTCTAATAATATGTTACAAAGAAAGTGGCTTTTAAGCTGAGTAATCTAGAGGACAACCATAGTCTGCTCATCAGTGAACAGCGAGTTTTTTTAAGTATTCTATAGCTCTCAATAATTCGTAGGCTCTGTCATCGACGCTTATACGAAAATTGTCTCGCTGCAGGCTTACTCTGAAAAGACGTGCTTGCTGAACAACCCTCAACAGTTAAAGAGTTTTCTCATCAGAAGTTCGTTTGTATCTGCCGTAGGTAAAAATCACCTATACCTTGGATGTAAAGTTTCATTTTAAGAGGCATCGGAAACTTAGCTTATAAATTCCAGTTTAGTTAAGTCACTTTTATTTTTCTTATTATTTTCTTTACATCACTTTAGTGTTAAAATAATTCATTTTCAGGACCGGAGTCCAACTTTATTTCTTACGTTTTTCCATTCGTTTTCTACTGATACCTGCACCAGAAGCAGCAGCTACATTTCTTTCAGCAAAACGAAGGTGATTTAGACATGTTTCATGAAAAGGGATCCCGTGGTCGTCTAGGAGCTTACGCGTCTGGAATCTTCGTGAAGGACTGCTCCGACTATTTTTCGTGATGCGAAATCTCGTCTGATTCCTCATTCAGTTCTGAATATTTTGCCGTCGTGGTGAAGCCTGTTTTCATTATTAACTGTCTGCTTTTCTGGTTTCTCTCTTGAAGTACACAAACACTTAAGGAATGTTCCATCTTAGGAAACTAAATAAGGTTTCAAAGCACGGAGCGTTTTGTTTTGCCTTCTTCGTATTCTCACTGTGTTCAGTGCTTCCTCTAAGCAAATTTCCGTTATACGTTCTCACATTCCGAACTGTATTGCTCAATTCAGCACGTTCTACCATGTTCCTGATATCGTTTGCTTGAAATTCTCGTTTCTGTTTAACAGCTGTCTCGTTCAGATCGAGATTCTGTCCTTGGAATACATTTCGCCTGTTAAATGATTGCTGCATTCTTCTGTGTCTAAATAATCGTCCAAATCCGAATAATATTATTTACTAGGAAGCTGAATAGCTCAATATGATCTTATATCGCTTCATATTTTAAGGAAATTAATTTCCTGTTAGTCGACGCGGTTTCCTTCTAGTTTAGTTTTAGGTTTGCATCTTATGAGTTCACGACCACTTTTTGGTGTCATTCCCAAGGTAAGAGCATCAACTGATCGGAAGTGTCTTATTTGGATGAACGTATTCTTGTTGCGAATTGCATAAACTTACACGTGGTGCGTTATTCGCCTCTCAAACCAAGTACATAACTTTCGACCGTAACTTCTAGCCTTGTCTATCAAGTTTTACATCGCCAAACATGTTTCAAATAGTTACATTGTCAAACATGTTTCACTTACAATTTCCTTTCCGTAGCCAGAAAAAAAACATTCAAGTTTATTGGCTCCTCATCAGATGGAGGTTTTACAAGAACATTGTGTTGTGGACCAAGTGTAGTTAGATGCGGTGCTGGTGGTGCTGGCGGAAATGAAGGAAATTTAGTAATCGGTGACGAAACGTTTACGAACTCGGAAATTTTTTTTATGTTTTATGTACTTACAGTGCACTGACTTGTGGTATCCATATCAGACTGCTTATTATAACGTACATTATTAACTTATATACACAAATATACACTGTACTTAGCTTCACTTGGTTTTACACTGATTCACAGAATGTAAACACTCAAACATACAATGTATTTAGCGACACTTGGCTTTACACTGATTCACAGAATGTAAACACTCGATGTTTTTACAAAGAATAGGGATATGATAGATATTATACACTTTACTACACAATGGTATTTGGCAAGAGGTACAATGTGTCATGGAGACAAATATTAATATTGCTAGTATAGATTCTACATTTCGGTAAATGTTGCCAGCTGCAGGAGTGTCTTTATATTGGTGACAAAGTTTTTGATATGGGTTAACAGTTATACAGAATGTAAACAGCTGCAGTGGAATATTTAATACATAATTAAAAACTTTTTGTAAGTTACATAATACCATAGTCGCTATTTGGGATGTATCTCTTATCAAAGACTATTATGTAGAAAAGTGTAATATCAATCATATCCATATTCTTTAAAAAAAAATCGAGTGTTTACATTCTGTGACTCAGTGTAAGACCAAATGCAGCTACAAACACTGTGTATATTTGTGTACGTGGCTTAATAGTGTACGTTATAAGAAGCAATCCAACATGAATACCACAAGGCAGCGCACTTTAAGCACATAAAACATAAAAAGAACTTTCAAGTTCGTAAACGTTTCGTTTCCGGTTACTAAATTTCGGTCATTTCCGCTAGCAGCACCAGCATTGCATCTAGTTACACTTGGACCATAACATAATGTTCTTGTAAAACCTCCATCTGATGCTGAGCCTGCAGTGGCTCGAAAATATGTTCATGGTTAAATAAATCGCAAAAAAACCAATTGGTTGCATTTTTATTACCACATAATTCGTCAGTCGCAGTTTGTTACTGGGAATGAATATACTGAAATTCAAATGTATGTCTCTAACTTCGCTGTTAATTACACCACGACAACGCCTTGGAAATTATTTAGTGCTCTACTTTTGGCAATTAGCCGACGCGAGAGAAGACTGACAAAGCCTTTAGCGTTGTGAAAACTTTGAATGCCTGTCATTAGCAGTCTTCATTCTTCTGGCTGTCAAAATTGTCTGTCGCACCCGTAGCTGCTACATGTGTTGTAAATAGCTCCTCAGTGGATCTTTTCCAAAACCTCTGATGAAGAAAAAGTCACTTGTTAATTGTAGATTCATTTTGGTGTAGACTGCACGCGTCCTGTTCTAAATCATTAAAAATTGTCCCAGGTAATTACGTTACTTTTTTGTTACGTCGCACGTAGTGGCTAGGGCAAGATCCCTTGTCAAAGGCGGCCCCGCCGTAGTCGCGGCTACACTCCGAAACGCAATTAGAGTGAGGGCCACGCCCCCTCCACACGGCGGCTGCCTCCCTCCCTCAACTAGCCCTCGCCTTCGCGCTGTGGCGGTGCGGTGCTAACCCCGTTTCATTATCGGGTGCAGATCACGTAGTACCCCAAATCCTCCGGCCGGATCCCTCCCACTAGATCCGACGGTGGCGCGAGTAGCGGGCCGCCCCTTCGCGCAAAAATCCCCCAGGGGCTGCGCGGGGCCTACAGCTCCCTCCATAACAACTCGCTCCCGGGGCCAGCCAGCTGTTCTGCTTCACTGGCGGCAGAGTGCCTGCACGATTGTCACTGCCGACGACTCTTTGTGCAGAAAGTTGCCATTCGGACCCTGCTTCAAAGCTCGTCATGGGAAAAAGAAACGCCAAACAAATACACTTCCTACGATATCCATAAATCGAAACGACAATGAGCATGAATTTGCAATAGAGACATCTGTACATGCGATATCAAATCACCCACAGTACGTAAAACTAGGAGCTCTCCACAACAATATGCGCAGAATGAACAAAGTGTCTCTCAACAGAGAAAACTGTGAAAAAGAATTAGAGACGACACAGGTCACAGACAGAAACAATCGATAAAACACCCACATGAAAAACTCTCACTAATAATATCGAGACAAAACTAAAAAAATGGGCCGGTTGTGTGGCCGAGCGGTTCTAGGCGCTTCGGTCTGGAGCCACATGACCGCTACGGTCTCAGGTTCGAATCCTGCCTCGGGCATGGATGTGTGTGATGTCCTTAGGTTAGTTAGCTTTAAGTAGTTCTAAGTTCTAGGGGACTGATGACCTCAGATGTTAAGTCCAATAGTGCTCAGAGCCATTTGAACCATTTTGAAAGAAAAATGGAAACTAGGTGAGGATACAAACACCACGAAACTTCACAACGAACACAGAACCTGCAGTACACACAAACACAAATAACATAAACACTAACGATATGTCTTACGAAAATAATTCGGTTTGTTGATTTCGGAGAGAGGGTCAAACACCTAGGTCATCGGTCCCATCGGATTAGGGAAGGATGGGAAGGAAGTCGACCGTAGCCGTTGAAAGGAACAATCCCGGCACTTGCCGGAAGCGATTTAGGGAATCAGGATGACCGCGTGGGGGTTTCAACCGTCGTCCTCACGGATGCGAATCCAGTGTAGCAACAACGGCGCCACCTCGCTCGGTTTACGAAAATAAATGGCACCCATTAACAGACGTACACTAATCAACGTACACTTTAGAAAATACAGAAAGATTACACACAGAATACAGAATAAGAAACACACTCCAGTATCATTTACACAGACCACAGTAACAGGAAAACCAGACAAGCACCAAAGAGCCAATATATATCAACTAGAAAGTCAAGACGGCAAATCAGTTTATTTTGGAATAACAGGCAGGAACGTAACCAGTAGCTACAAAGAACATATAAGAATGAACTATCTAACACCTAAGAGGGTAGGAAAAATATTGGAACATAGTATCTTATCAGAAAATTTCCAAAAATACGTCAAGACTTTCTTATACAAAGAGCACTTGTAGTGAACAAAAAAAGTAATAAATGAGAAAAGTAAGTAACAACTCACTGCTCATGTTAGCCTCTAAAGCACTAACAAACCGACGTGTAGAACATAACCACGCTAAATACTGACTTAATCTCCCCATCATTAAAAATTCCAAAAACCGAAACACTAATTATTTGTGTTTCCCTTGAGTCATATTTTCCGCCTTTTCCCAGCGCAACTGCTATCACGTACAATAAGAAACGCAACCAAATAACAAACAAATGAATATCAGACTGCGTATAGTCATCACAACAGAAACGACCGAAAACGCATTTCGACAGCTGGAACCACTAACCACATGCAACCGACATACGGCTTTATTTTCTAAAAAATAAAGTGTAGTTTTCAAGAGAAATGGCGAAATGTACTTGCAAACACAGAAAATCGGAAATCTTTGTATTCCCAGGACAACAATATAAAGTTCCAGCATAAGAAATAATAGTAATCGGAGGATCCCAAAACATCATAAATACAATAAATACAAGTAAATAGTATTTTAGACTTCAGAAACACGGTCTCCAAAAAGTTGTTTCTTTCCTAACAATAATACCACAACGAAAATTTGAACTATAGCAGCACAGCTGAAACATAATATAATATTTTATTACATACCTACATACAACAAACAAGTATTACATCATTTACTTAATTAGGTTTTGTATTATTTTTCCATGATATTTAATGTATGCTAGCTGGGCAGAATATCTCAACATTTAATTGTATAAATTAACTACGCAGCACGGAATGGATACGAAGCTTGATCATAACAATACAGCAACTCTTTTTTAAAACTGTGCTGGTGTTGCTGTGCTCCGTTTATTATGGATGTCTAACTGTACTTATCGAAACAGGAGAGAATGTTGTATACTTCTCACACTTTCGCCTCTAGTCAGTCTGTATTGGAAATCTAATACATATTATTATTCAATTTTTAAATGTTGGCATTCAGTATATTGTGCTCTGTAGCGTTTTTCTGAAATTACAAAACTTAATCTGGAAAACAATCATGTTTCCAAATGTGAAAAAATTCTGCGATGGCACAACATGGTCTTGTAATAAATAACAAATATTGTACTGAAATTTAAAACCGTTGTAATAGCAAAAATCTTGTCCATACTCTATTTAGTAGTCTACATTGTTACAATACTGCCCATTATCAATCAATGAGAGACGTAAAATTAGGTAGAAGAACAAAGAATTATCAAAAACAGTTACTCTTTGTTGTCGTTTCGTTGTTATTTCATCCCCCCTGCCTCATACGGATGGAGAATGGGCTATCAGCGGATACAATCTGCCGCTCGTCAGCCACATGAAAAGGAAAAAATAAATAAATAAATAAATAAAAAACTGGACATGGCGATTGATAAAAATTAACTATTGTACAGTAAAAAGACAGATCATCAGTTGGGTAACATGAAATATAAAAGGGTGATTCGGTGATTAATTAAAATATAGAGACTCATCAAAAGAAAATGAGTGTCGCGCACGAAAATACAAAAACCGATAGAGAGTTGCATAAAGTAAAACGGCAGGACTGATGTGTGACATATTAAAATTAACACTCGAATGAGTGAAGAAATGAATGGAAATTGATTGCCAGGGTCTCGTTAAACTTCGGTTACACGATAAATCAGCCTAATCTAAAAGCCGTAAATTCAAGTAAATACCTAGGTAATACAATTACGAACAACTTAAATTGGAAAGAACACATAGAAAATGTTGTGGGGAAGGTTAACAAAAAGCTGCGTTTCATTGGCAGGACACTTAGAAAATCTAACAGACCTACTAAGGAGACTGCCTACACTACGCTTGTGCGTCCTCTTTTAGAATAATGTTGCGCGGTGTTGGATCCTTACCAGTACATCTAAAAAGTTCAAAGAAAGGCAGCACGTTTTGTATTATCGCGATATATTGGAGAGAGTGTCACAGAAATGATACAGGATTTGGGTTGGAAATCATTAAAAGAAAGGCGTTTTTCGTTGCGACGGAATCTTCTCACGAAATTCGGATCACCAACTTTCTCCTCCGAATGCGAAAATATTTTGTTGACACCGACCTACATAGGGCGGAACGATCGCCACGATAAAATTAGGGAAATCAGAGCTCATACGTAAAGATATATGTGTTCGATCTTTCCGAGCGCTGTACGCCATCGGAATAATAGAGAACTGTGAAGGTGGTTCGATGAACCCTCTGCCACGCATTTAAATGTGATTTGCAAAGTATCCATGTAGATGTGGATGTAGGGAGAAGGGTATCAGCAGAAGGTAGGAAATGGTTCCAATGTCTCTAAGCACTATGGGACTTAACATCTGAGGTCATCAGTCCCCTAGACTTAGAACTACTTATACCCAACTAACCTAAGGGCATCACACACATCGAACCTGCGACCGTAGCAGCAGCGCGGTTCCGGACTGAAACACATGGAACCACTCCGCCACAGCGGCCGGCAGAAGGCAGCATTTAAAGATAGCGCATACGTTAGGGAAGGTGAATTTGTAGATGGATGTTTGGAGAAGGAATGGGAGAAGGGTGGAGAAGGAAATGGTTCCGAACCCAGACTTAGGAAGTGAATAGGGAGGATTGGAGGGAAAAGGGAGTCCTGATGAGGGGAGGGTGGTAGGGATCTCATAGATCTGGCAGGACAGGTATGTATCAGGACGGATTTCATGGTCGGGTTCAGGGAAGGCGATTAAAGTTTCGTTGGAGAATTATGTGACGGGTCTATAGTTGTAGTATTGGAGGAACGTGGTGGTAGAGGCACGACAGAGTACCAGGATCAATGAGCGGGAGGGAAACTACGGGGTGGGTTGTGTCAAGTTTATGGGTAACATAGGATATTCGGCTGCGCTCAGTAGAGATGGGCAAACTCGTTCATCCTTGGAAAGTAGTTCACTGGTGATCGCTCTTTTTTGGGAACCGTTCATTTTTACTCGTTCACCGTACATTGTGCTTGGTATACGGTTCTTATGAAAAACTGTAAATTAGTAGCAAAGGTGATTGAAGATGGAAGACACCAAGAGGGGGCATTCGCCTCCACCCTGGGGTACAGAGTTTTTATTCACAACAGAATTCTCACACAGTTGTAATTTTCTTGATCCTGCAAAACCTCTCGTTTAGCCAATGCTATGTGTCTGATCGCAGTGAAATAATAGAAGGTGGAGCACGGAAAACCAACCCCGAGTACAGACTGCTCACCAATTACACAGGATTTGTTGACCGCTTCGAGCAGAATAGGTAAACATGTAATAATCAGGCAGTGAAGAAACAACAAATAAGCTAATGCAAATAAGAACTTCGAAACAATAGATTACGATTTGTAGGCGACAATGAGCAGTCTAGTACTCGGGGCCTATTTTTCATGCGCCACCCCATACCACTGAAACAATATTGTAGAAGTTATCATATTCTCTTTACAAAATGTGACACCAGAAACTCAATTATGGAACGCGGACTTCATTCGGTTGTAAGTCGGTCTGCCTTCCATAACAATGAACATGCTCTTTTATCTTGGATAAAAAAAAGACGGAAAATGGCCACCCGCTTGTGCCGTGCCGACTTTCTTTGGTTGTTGAAACGTCCCCTTAGAAAAATTTATACAAGACTGTGCTTAAACTGAAACACAATATTTTTGGCGCAACGCAATCTGACTTCCAAAAATCCCTACGAAAGAATGGCCCCGACTAACATTAACCTATACGTTTCACAAATCACTTACCTCACAAAAATCTTCGTTACTCAAGCTACTGCAATACAGCGAGCGCCACTACTGCCAGCTAAATAAAAGATTCAAACTACTGAAGGCACTAACTACTGATAGGCATAGTTAGCAAATGAAAGATTTAACAGAGAACAAACAATGGATTTACCTCACTAGCCATAATATACGTGGGGAGAGAGATGGCGGAGTTTTGAAATTTGTAAGAATTGGTGTCATGAACTGATATATATATATATATATATATATATATATATATATATATATATATATATATATATCAGTTCATGACACCAATTCTTACAAATTTCAAAACTCCGCCATCTCTCTCCCCACGTCCACCACCGCTGGTGGCTCACCTCCAACTGCCCAACGCTACGCACTGTTCACATCTAGCTGCCACTGCCCAACACTACAATGGCGAGTATTACAACAATGCCAACCAGCCACTGACTGCACACAGCACAGCCAGTGATTTTCATACAGAGCGCTACGTGGCGGCGGCGTTACCAATAAAAAAAACCTAAACAGCCTTACTTACAATGTGTAATAAAAAAAATGTTGCCTTTTTAGAAGAATTTATTCTGCTGCTTATCGAAACAGTGAAGTAAGCTGATACGCTGTTTTGTTACCTGGAAAGATGTATGTTTTACATACCACGTAATTTTATGTAATTTATGTAATTATAAAATACAGTTTAATTACCGGTCATGAACGCCGAATAGAATACGAAAAGAAACAGAAGTTTCGAGTTCAAAAAATGAATGAAACACATCTAGAATGGGCGTGCGCAGCGAACGGAACGAACGACTCGATACTGAACTAACTATGAGCAGTCTGCAGTGGAACAGCGTTGAGAAGCCACGCGAAGGAGGAAGAGTCCGGCCCCGAGGGAGACCGAGACAGATGGACCGAGGCTGGAACGAGACCGGCCGACGTGCCGTTGCGGGAGCGAGACCGACCGTTTCCCGTTGCCGCGAACTGTAAGTAGAAAGTCGCGATCGAAGTGAGCTATGAAAGACCGTCCCGTAGAATTTGTTCATCACTCGTTCCGTTCATTTTGATGAACCGTTCCTTTGGACCCGTTAGTTCGCGAACGACCCATCTCTAGCGCTCGAGTAAGGCAGCACGAGACACCAGGAGTGATGCCAGAGGAATGCTTTCAGTCTGGACTAGGCAGAAGTTTTGTGTGCAAGTTCTAAACAAAAAGAGAATGGAGTAAAAGAAGTTAAAAGGAAGGTCAGCGTTGGCTGTAATATTAATGTTTTATTGGTAGCAGAATCGGTTTTCGATCACGTTGTGATAATCTTCAGTGTTGTACAAATTAAACTCAGACACTCTCAAGAGTGTCTGAGTTTAATTTGTACAGCACTGAAGATGATCTCTACGTGATCGAAAATCGATTCTGCTACCAATAAAACATCAATATTACTCAGACACTCAATACTACTCAGACACTCAATATTACTCAGACACTCCCGAGAGTGTCTGAGTTTAATTTGTACAGCTCTGAAGATGATCTCTACGTGATCGAAAATCGATTCTGCTACCAATAAAACATCAATATTACTCAGACACTCAATATTACTCAGACACTCCTGAGAGTGTCTGAGTTTAATTTGTACAGCACTGAAGATGATCACTACGTGATCAAAAATCGATTGTGCTACCAATAAACCATCAATATTACGGCCAACGCTGACCTTCCTTTTAATTTAACATATATGGTCGTTGTGCACACAGCACTCGACGGAGTCTCCAATCAAGAAATAGAAGTTTTGCGTACATCCCTTCATTGCTGATCGTGACATAAACGTGTTATTTCACCAGGTGTATGATGATTTAAGAAATTACAGTGCTAAATTTTCCAGTTTCGCGAGAATGTCAGTATGTTCCTTTGATCAGTTAGCGGATATCTCCAGAGATACACTGATAGAAAAGGATACTCTTTTCAAGGAAAGTAGTCACACTAGAGGAAACGATTTGCATGACATGTCTAATTGGTAGGTAATTATTTATTGTCTCCAGTGATATTTACCGTTTTAGTTGTAAGTGTAAGTATACATATAATTTATTTTTCGGTTTTTATTTGAACAATACGTTCTTATACACTGAAATTCACTTTACAAATGTTTCAGATAAAAATAGGAAACGTACCTCATTTGTTCACATAGCTTATTTCTATATCTGATGTATGGGACGCACCATAATCAGTTTCTGCAGCAGGAGCTGTAGCTGTGCTATTTCCATCTGGAAGCTGGTTTTGAGGTAAACTTACATAGCTCGGATAGTAAAATGTGTTTTGTCTGAGGTGTAAGGTTCGTGTGACTGGAGTGGAGCATCAGGAGCAGGCTGTGAGAAAATTGAAAATCGATAATTCCCACGATCTCTAGCTGGCCAAAGTCCAGAAACTGCGTAATTGTAAGTACTTGGAACGTGATTATAAAGTGGAGGATCTTATTCTTTGAACTTGGCTCTAACTTTTGACGCTCATAATTCCCAGCACTTTTTTCTCCAGTTCGAGATTTGAGTAGTCCTGAGATGGGAGGGTCCCAAGTTGTTGATCTCAACATCAATCTCACTGACAAAAGTTTGCTGTCAAAACTATCTGTAGCGCTCATGGGCTCGAACATAACTAGGTGCATGTGAAGGTCAGGCTTAGCTCGGGAGGTCTGCTATCGTCCATGTGCGGGAGTGGTCGTAGGCCGGTGTTTGCTTCTCTAACAGCGCCGCCAGGCTGTCATACCTGTCGGCAGAGCCGCCAGAGTCAGGTAGATGCCACTGGGGTCTTATCTGTATCATTCCTACCAATCGGGACGGTAAATTAGATTCGGCAGTGAGGTGATTTTCGGTTCTATTCTGTAAGCTTCTCAAACCTGTTACCGACCGGTCCTGCCGCCGAATTTCCGACAACTGTACCGAGAGACGGTTAGCTTTCGGTATGGCCATTTGTTCAATTCTGTGTGAATTGTTTATAGCTGGGATTTCTAATTTTAGAATTATTGAGTGGTTTGAGTTTCGCATTTAGTGATTGTGTTTCACTAAAGAATCAACAGGATGCATCTAAGTGGGAAATGAGTTCATAATATACTGTTTTCCTTTGTTATAAATATGTCTAATTTTAGAATTATTGAGTGGTTTGAGTTTCGCATTTAGTGATTGTGTTTCACTAAAGAATCAACAGGATGCATCTAAGTGGGGAATGAGTTCATAATATACTGTTTTCCTTTGTTATAAATATGGTTTGTATCGTTGTTCCCGTGAATGACTATAACATCAAAGAAGAAACAGCTTCGGTCAATATTCTCACAAGATACCTGTTATTTTTAAGTAATTAAGAGTTTAAAAATCATTATATTTCAGAAGGATGGCTCTGCTTACATATTTGCCATAAGCGTCAGCTGAAATTAGTAGTGACTTTGTGTTCTTTTTCCAGAAAATGCTTTACTTATTAATCATCGAAATGCATTTAAAATTTTTAAGTAACAATGGAAAGGGATTTTGTGAAGCCTGATAGAGGAAACAGTCCAAAATGTCCTGCATTTACAGCTTATTCCCGCATCATCCCACAGAGAAGTCAGCTTGCATGTCTCTTCATCGGAATAACCTGGAATAAACTGCAAGGTACATTTGAGTTGTAGTAGCCAGTCAGTTACCTCAACGAACTGCACTGCAAATGGTCATAGGTGTGCATACCACTGGGGACAAAGATTTTTTTCTCTTGACGTTTGTAACACATTCTGAGGCTTCAGTATACGTGAGAGTTACGTATTTTTCTGAAATATGCGTTGTTATTTACATGTAAGTGCGCGCTTTCTCCATAATGAATATCTGCGATTTCGTGACTTCCATATGTTTAAGAAATGAATGATGATATTGCTTTGCGCGAAACAACTGGCAGTGACACTTATATTTTTTCTTGTCATAAATAATTCACCATTTTTTTCTTAATACGTAGCGATTTCCGAGTGTGTGGTCAGATAGGAATCTACGAGCACAACTTAAGTTACTAAGAATGGAACTAGCAGCAATCATCTTTATAGTCTTGCGTTTCAGAAGAATTTATCTGCGATCGAATCTTTAACTATAGTAGAGAGAGATGAAAGATTGCCCCCATAATATTTTTAGACTATACTACCGTGTGTGAAATATTTTGATCCATACCGAGCGAGGTGGCGCAGTGGTTAGCACACTGGACTCGCATTCAAGAGGAAGACGGTTCAGTCCCGTGTCCAGCGATCCTGATTTAGGTTTTCCGTGATTTCCCTAAATCGCTTCAGGCAAATGCCGGGATGGTTCCTTTGAAAGAGCACGGCCGATTTCCTTCCCCATCCTCCCCTCACCCGAGCTTGCGCTCCGACTCTAATGACCTCGTTGTTGACGGGACGTTAAACACTAATCTCCTCCTCCTGCTTTTGATCCATCAGATGCGTGTTATAGACTATGACGAAGTTCAATTGCTGCACTCGCCACGCACTCTCGAAAAGGCGTTTTTTAAATTTTGTTTTTAAGACCCAAATCGGTGATATATCCTATAGGGAAGTAGGCTACTTCATCAATCTCTAGGAGCGAGTTACAACGACATTCTATTCCTCTTTTTATTTTTTGACACTTTCTAAAGCAATTTTGCTCGTTCGTGGGGGTATGTTCCGTCTATGAAACTAATTGAAAGCAGTTTTTTTATTGCCATATGCGTTTCGCTTCTTTTATTTTTAAACACCTTTACAAATAAAAGAAGCGAAACGCGTATGGAAATAAAACCAACTGCCTCCAATTAGTTGCACAGATGGAACATATCTCCATGAATTTTGGAGCAACCAAGGAACGATGGAAAACAGAAAAAATGACGAATTTTTGTCTTTTTTATAGTTGTTTCTGTACAATGTGATACTGCATTCCATTCTTAATTCATATTCTGAAACGTAAAATACAAAACAAGACTTCGATTTGAATGAGTACAAAATGACATATTTTGTCATTTACTACAGTTTCCAGAATACAGTCGTTATTATGTATGCAAGGAAGCACGTGGTTGGCGAAATTTGAACAGTGTTACATACTCTAAATACACTTTTTGGTACTGTGAGGAATAGCTTGCCTGTGTTGGCTGCTAGCCGCTTCGGGTTCGTGCTGCAGTGCGTATGCGTGGATCTGCAGCAGATAGCTTTTGATTGGTTGGCGTGAATAGAACTGAAAACAGAGTCGCGGTTCACTAGAACCATTTGGCAACACTTCCGAAATGCTTACAGACTGACGTGGTGGTCTCCTTTGGAAACAACGCCAGTCGGTGCGCTCGCCGACCGACCCGATCGATAGAGTGGCCAAAAGATACAGAACAGGGCCCAGAGATTTGGAAGGCTCTATCGCGTTCCACACTTTGCTGTCTGGCGTCTCTGCCAGCAGACGTTCCTTGGCGTCCCAGTGCGGTAGGGCCCTTTTAACCCAGCTGGGCTCCCTACTAAACTTTACAGGATGGGGCACACAATTCAAACATCAACGAGCCAACAGGGGTCACTCATGATCCACGACAATAAAAAGAGAAGAAGATGCCAAAAGCTGATTATGTCGGTCTCTAGTACGTTTTCTTCCATTGATTCTAAAACAAGTCACCAGACTGAAACACTGAGAGGGCAAAAATCATGTATGTACACTGTCCTCCAGGTACAACACTCTTCCCAACTGTAAAATAAAATTACAGTGGAAATATTTTCATTTGAGTGTGGTGTAAGCGACTGGACATCCAAGTTCAGTTCTTCGTAAGATATCATATCCTAAGGTATTACAGTTAATCATTAAAACTAAACTTAGAATTTTCTTTTGATTGAAGTTGATTAACTTGTTATAAATTATGCCTAAAATACTTTGCTTGCTTCTGTAAGGTTTCTTCGTAAAGTGCTGTTACTAAATGACGTTCCTCCTTTTGACGATAGCTGTGAAGCAATTAATTTTACAAAACTGAGTGCATTTTCGCAGTAACGCTACATATTCAGTCGGCTAACATTTGCTCTTTGTTGACTTCCCCATCTCACAAAACGAGATGACTTGTTTGCATTCAGGAGAACCAGTGTTCGAATCCCGTCTGGTCACGTTCGTTCTGGTTTTGCATGGTTTCAGTAAATCGGTCAGTGGTAAAGCTTGTATAGCTTCTTTGAAGAGTACAGGGGCGATTTACAATACAATCAAAGTTCATTTTAAGCTTATCTCCGTTATCGCGGCAAACAGTCATAAAATCTGCAAGGGCTAGGATACGGTAGACAATGGACCTGATGATTTAGTTTTCCACTTCAAAACTAGTCATATGACGCCAAGAACCCAAACAGAAGTGAGGCACTGCTATTAATTTGGTACTATAAGGTTGGTGCGTAAATTCGTAGTGTTTTTGTTTTGCATGTTGCTATTCCTGTTGCTATGGATTTACTTATCGACTGTCATTGTTTAATTCCAGTTTACTGTTGCTAGTTGAGTTTACGTATTGTAATTTTGTCATATGGAAATGGTGAGTGGAGCTATTGTGTATTCTAGCGACTCTACTGAAGCCACAGTGTGGCCATTCTGACTATATGTCAATTCACGACTCAGTAATAGTGGCTCATTTTGTGTGTTCTGAACCACAAGTCCCCGTGTGAAGTTTCATAGTTAAATCCGAGCCTGGCCAGCAAAAATAGTTTTGTTGTGCTTAACAACGTTTCACTTATTCAGAGCGTCCTAGTTAACTGTGTTACTATAGGCCACCTCAGTGTCTGAAAAGTCGGACTCAACAAGTAAACTGATGCTGAGGATGCAGCTCGGGGTTTAGCTTACTGTGGCAAATTATGTACCTAACCTTATATTGCAGCAGTGTTATTTTTCTGTTTGTGTGTGTTGTTATACTTAGTGTTCACGTTGTGTCTGCCGGATGAATCTTTAATGCAAACTGTACAATTACAGGGACAAAGACTGAAAAGAAACTTTGTCACCAACACGACCACTCCCCTCGCCCGTTCATTTGGAAACAACTCAACAAATTGATGAAGCGCTTAAATTCAGAGACTTTCTGGGGCAAAACGAAGACTGGGCTGATTATATTGCGCAGCTGACGGCTCATTTAGCGCGTACGGCGTAACCGGTAGCCGACGTGAGCTGGTGCGTTTCTGGCGCCACTTTTAACGATCGTCATTTTGTTCTTTGAGTCAACTTCGATGCTTACTTGTCTTCTGATAATCTTTGCGCACTACTGGGTGGTCGGTTGGCATCGGCGGTGAGCGAGAGTCACGTGGGACTGTGTACATAGGTAGGACGGCAAGAGGACGAGTCGGACAACGCAGGAGCGGGGCAGCGGCTACGGCGTGTTGAGTCTTGAGGGCAGATCTACCGTCCATGGTGATTTGGTTGTCCTAGAGGTCGGAAGGACAAGCTCCTTCGAGTCTGTTATAAGCTACGCCGGCGATTGAACTGCAGTCGCCGAGTTGCTTCGGTGGGTTGCGTGTGGCTTAATTGAATATACCAGTGTACTAAAAATCCTTGGGACACGCCGAGACACGTCCTCTTTTCTACGTCGTAGTTCATTTGGTAGTTTGGCGTGTAAATGTGCGCCGAGATAATTCTGGTCATGTTAACATTAGGGCGTGGTTTTTAGCGGACGTATTAATCATAGTTTAAGTGCTGGCACCGGCCAAGTAACTCACGGAGGCTAACTTGTTTCTATTCAGTTGTATTGATCACCTGTTATTTAGTTAAGATTGTGTGGTTTATGTCTTAGATTATTGTCTGCCGTTGATGTCTGTTGTGTTACAGATAATTGGCAGCGGTCGACGGGAGCATACTGGGAGCAGAACACCACGGTGGCAGAGAGATATTTGAGGCCCTGTCCTCTCCTTTAAATCATGGGTTATGTTGTCACTGTTGCGTGATTCTATATTTCTGGTGGAGAATTATAGCATCTGAAGTTCAGTTGCAGTGCAAAGTTGAGTACATATCTATGTCATTTCCTGTCTCGTGGATCTCTCGTATCGATTTGAATCCTTCGTCTGCTCGCGTCTATCGCTAATTCACACGCAATGTTGAAGCGACCTCATTTTAGGAGTATTGTCATATGGCCATGTTCCAGTTGTAGTCATTCTAAGAATGAGTGTGCTCCCTACTGCCGTTGGATAAGCAGCTGCCACCAGCAAGTCGTATACCCCTAGCTTACTTATTTGTTACATAGTTTAATTCTTAATTTCTTTGCGTGTTTTTGGTACTTGCATTCTTTAATTCATAAGTTTCGGGCGTATTTTAGTATTTGAGAGTTGTAGCATCGCGCTTTAGTGTTTACTTCGTAGATTCTTACTTAAATTGCGTGTGGGTTTCGTATAGGAGGTGTAATTTCGAGTTTTAGTTACTGTAATCGTAAATTCAGGCAGATTGTAGCGCAGTCGTTAGGCATTTGTACGGGTTAGTTAATACATTCTTTGCGTATTTCGCTTGCGTTATCTAGGCACAGACTCGTGTTTCAGTAACTGTTGTTCAACATCGATTAGAATGGACAGAGACAGCGATTGCTGTGTTCGAATGAGGGCTGAGTTGGCATCCCTTCGCTCACAGCTGCAAGCGGCGCTGACTTCGGTCGCGCAGCTTGAGGCTGTTGCCAATGGGCACCACTGTGGGGAGCCGGACTTGGGTATGACGGGGATGTCAACCTCGTCCCGTCTGTCCCCAGACCGGTCTGCCGCTGTGGTTGCCCCGGTTGCTGCCCGCAGTGGGGCTGAGCCCTCGCTTGTAGTTGATTGGGAGGTCGTTCCAAGGCGTGGCAGGCAGCAAAAGACGTCCCCGGAGGCTGATCAGAAAGCCTCCCCGGTGCGCCTGACAAACAGGTTTCAGGCACTCTCTGGCTGAGCCAGATACAGCTGCCTGCCCTGTTTCAGAGGATAATTCTCAGCCTTCAAGGTCCGGGCAATCGCAGAGGGTGGGCTTATTGGTAGTTGGGAGCTCCAATGTTAGGCGCGTAATGGGGCCCCTTAGGGATATGGCGGCTAAGGAGGGGAAGAAATCCAGTGTGCACTCTGTGTGCATTCCGGGAGGAGTCATTCCTGATGTGGAAAGGGTCCTTCCGGATGCCATGAAGAGCACAGGGTGCAGCCAGCTGCAGGTGGTGGCACATGTCGTCACTAATGACGTGTGTCGCTTTGGATCTGAGGAAATTCTCTCTGGATTCCAGCGGCTATCTGATTTGGTGAAGGCTGCCGATCTTGCTTACGAGATGAAGGCGGAGCTCACCATCTGCAGCATCGTCGACAGAACCGACTGCGGACCTTTGGTGCAGAGCTGGGTGGAGGGTCTGAATCAGAGGCTCAGCCGGTTTTGCTACCATGGTGGCTGCAGATTCCTTGACTTGCGCCGTAGGGTGTTGGGGTTTCGAGTTCCGCTGAATAGATCAGGAGTTCACTACACTGGGAGGTTATTTAGGTTAGAAGGCCTAGGGAAAGTACGGGATGGGCTGCAATCTCAAAGGGTGCATGGTAAATACAGGACGTGCTTGGATCAAGGAACAGTCGGAATTGTAGTTGTAAATTGTTGTAGTTGTGCTGGGGAAGTCCCTGAGCTTCAAGCGCTAATAGAAAGCACAGAAGCTGAAATCGTTATAGGTGCAGAAAGCTGGCTAAAGCCTGAAATAAGTTCTGTAGAAATTTTTACGAAGTCTCAGACGGTGTTCAGGAAAGATAGATTAGGCAGAATTGGTGGCGGAGTGTTTGTGGCTGCCAGTAGTGGATTATCTTGTAGTGAAATAGAAATAGATAGTCCGCGCGAATTTGTGTGGGTAGAGGTTATACTTAACAGCCGAACTAAGTTAATAATTGGCTCCTTCTACCGACCCCCAGACTCCGATGATATAGTTGCGGAACACTTCAGAGAAAATTTGAGTGTCGTGACAAATAAATACCCAACTCATACGGTTATAATTGGTGGGGAATTCAACCTTCCCTCGATATATTGACAAAAATACTTGTTCATAACCGGTGGTAGGCAGGAAAAATCTTCCGAGATTGTCCTAAATGTTTTCTCCGAAAATTATTTCGAGCAGTTAGTCCACGAACCTACGCGAATTGTAAATGTTTGCGAAAACATACTTGACCTCTTAGCCACAAAAAATCCAGAGCTGATAGAGCATCATGACTGATACAGGGATTAGTGACCACAAGGTCGTTGTAGCTAGTCCCAATACCGTTTCTTCCAAATCCACCAGAAACAAACGCAAAATAATTTTATTTAAAAAAGCGGATAAAGTGTCACTAGAAGCCTTCCTAAGAGACAATCTCCATTCCTTCCGAATTGACTATGCAAATACAGACGAGATGTCGCTCAAATTCAAAGATATAGTAGCAACAGCAATTGAGAGATTCATACCTCATAAATTCGTAAGAGATGGAACGGATCCCACGTGGTACACAAAACAGGTCCGAACGCGGTTGCAGAGGCAACGGAAAAAGCATGCAAAGTTCGAAGGCGAAATCCCGAAGACTGGCTAAAATTTACAGACACGCGAAATTTGGCACAGACTTCAATGCGAGATGCCTCTAATAGGTTCCACAACGATATATTGTCTCGAAATTTGGTAGAAAATCCGAAGAAATTCTGGTCGTATGTAAAGTACACAAGCGGCAAGACGTAGTCAATACCTTCGCTGCGCAGTGCCGATGGTACTGTTACCGACGACTGTGCCGCTAAAGCGGAGTTATTGAACGCAGTTTTCCGAAATTCCTTCACCAAGGAAGACGAATGGAATATTCCAGCATTTGAAACACGAACAACTACTAGCATGAGTTTCTTAGAAGTAGATACCTTAGGGGTCGCGAAGCAACTCGAATCGCTTGATACGGTCCAGTCTTCAGTCCCAGATTGTATACCGATTAGGTTCCTTTCAGATTACGCTGATACAATAGCTCCCTACTTAGCACTCATATACAACCGCTCGCTCACCGATAGATCTGTACCTATAGATTGGAAAATTGCGCAGGTCGCACCAGTGTTCAAGAGGGGTAGTAGGAGTAATCCATCTAACTACAGACCTGTATCACTGACGTCGGTTTGCAGTAGGGTTTTGAAGCATATACTGTATTCAAACATTGTGAATCACCTCGAAGGAAACCATCTATTGATAGGTAGTCAGCATGGTTTCAGAAAACATCGCTCTTGTGCAACGCAGATAGCTCTTTATTCGCATGAAGTAATGGCCGCTATCGACAGGGGATCTCAAGTTGATTCCCTGTTTCTAGATTTCCGGAAAGCTTTTGACACCGTTCTTCACAAGCGACTTCTAATCAAGCTGCGTGCCTATAGGGTATCGTCTCAGTTGTGCGACTGGATTCGTGATTTCCTGTCGGGAAGGTCGCAGTTCGTAGTAATAGACGGCAAATCATCGAGTAAAACTGAAGTGATATCAGGTGTTCCCCAGGGAAGCGTCCTGAGACCTCTGCTGTTCCTGATCTATATAAATGACCTGGGTGACAATCTGAGCAGTTCTCTTAGACTGTTCGCAGATGATGCTGTAATTTACCGTCTAGTAAGGTCATCCGAAGACCAGTATCAGTTGCAAAGCGATTTACAAAAGATTGCTGTATGGTGTGGCAGGTGGCAGTTGACGCTAAATAACGAAGAGTGTGAGGTGATCCACATGAGTTCCAAAAGAAATCCGTTGGGATTCGATTACTCGATAAATAGTACAATCCTCAAGGCTGTCAATTCAACTAAGTACCTGGTTGTTAAAATTACGAACAACTTCAGTTGGAAAGACCACATAGATAATATTGTGGGGAAGGCGAATCAAAGGTTGCGTTTCATTGGCAGGACACTTAGAAGATGTAACAAGTCCACTAAAGAGACAGCTTACACTACACTCGTTCGTCCTCTGTTAGATTATTGCTGCGCGGTGTGGGATCCTTACCAGGTGGGATTGACGGAGGACATCGAAAGGGTGCAAAAAATGGCAGCTCGTTTTGTATTATGACGTAATAGGGGAGAGAGTGTGGCAGATATGATACGCGAATTGGGATGGCAGTCATTAAAGCAAAGACGTTTTTCGTCGCGGCGAGATCTTTTTACGAAATTTCAGCCACCAACTTTGTCTTCCGAATGCGAAAATATTTTGTTGAGCCCAACCTACATAGATAGGAATGATCATCAAAATAAAATACCAGAAATCAGAGCTCGAACCCTGTTCCATGGTGGTTTAGGAATGGGGCAAGGGTTTGAGGCCCATGTGATACTGAAGGACAATACGCAGCCCATGTATTTTCATGTTCGTCCTGTTGCTCATGCATTATGGGACCGGGTTGCTGCAGAGTTGCAGCTGTTACAGGACAGTGACGCCATCGAACCAGTGTCAGCCAGGCAATGGAGATCACCCCTGATGGTCCTTACTAAACTGTCACGCCAATTGAGCCTCTGTGCAGACTTTAAATCAACCCTCAATCCACAAACTGTTGTTGATTCTTTTCGTTGTCTCACCGTGAAGATTTGATGGACAAGTTTAGTCAGGCACATTTCTTTCCCAAAATTGATTTCCATGAGGCCTGCCTGCTACTGCCTTTAGATGAAGTGTCAAAGATTTTTGTGATCGGCATACACAAGGGATTATTCCAGTTTCAGCAGCTACCCTTCGTTTGCACTTCCGCCCCTTGAGCAACTGACGTCTTAAGTACCTCCTCGTTTTAACTATTTAAATGATATAGTTGTCTTTGGTTGTGTACCAGCAGAACACTTACCAAATTTAGAGGAATTGTTTCAAGTATTCTCCAAAGCAGGACTGACATGCAACCGTTCTGAATGTTCCTTCTTTCTCATCGAAACAGAATATCTTCGACACGTGATTAATGAGCATCGATCCATACGTCACAGCTGCACTCACTGCCCATTCGCATCTTCCTGCACCAACCAATGCATCAGAATTGCAAGCTGTAATGGGGAGGCTAATCTATTACGTCCACTTATCCTAAATGCTGCTCAGATCACACTGCCTCTGAATTTGTTGCGGCACAAAGGTGTTCAGTTTGTATGGTAAGCTGAATGACAGACCCCTTTCGAGCAGCACTACTAAGTGATCAGTGTCTGGTCCCCTTTGACCCAAGCAAGCCTGTTATACTTGCAACAGATTCCTCATCTAATAGCACTGGTGCGGTTTTGTCACACCGAGTGGGGCCAATTACGTTCGTGTCAAAGTAGTTGACCAAGGCCCAACATAACTGCAGTCAACTTGAAAAGGAGGCTTGGCTATCACGTATGGGTTCACACACTACTATCATTATCTGTGTGGCCATCACTTTTCTCTAGTTATGGACCACAGACAATTGACGGCTCTGTTTAGGTCCTCCCAGCCTCTCCCAGGACGTTCAGTCCGGAAGTTACAATGGTGATCCCTTCTCCTGTCCAATTCCCAGTATCAGTTGTCACATCAGCCCATTAGCAAAAACACTCCCACACTGACCTCCTGTTGAGGCTCCCTACTGGCTCCAAAGCTGAGTTTGATTCCTTTGAGGACTCCTATCATCACAATGATATAGAAGAAATCCGGCTTTTGGAAAATTTTCCAGTCATCTTCCTCCTGATGCACACTGAAAGTGGCGATGCAGGAGTTATTATCCCTCTGTCCCTCTAGTGGAATGTTCTTGGGTTGTTGCACCAAGCACATTAGGGCAGTGTCTAAACAAATCAGCTGGAAAGACACCACTCTACGTGACTTCACGGTCTGCAATGTGTACTGAGTACCAGCCCAGTCCCCAGCAGCGGTACTTTGAATGGTCGCGTCCTGAAGGACCTTGGCGATGCCTGCACATAGATTTTCTGCGCCATACTGGTACATATGCTGCCAACGGTTTTGCCGCAGGGGTAACACCGGTTTCCGTCAGGTCGCCGAAGTCAAATGCTGTCGGGCTGGGCTAGCACTTGGATGGGTGACCATCCGGTCTGCCGAGCGCTTTGGCAAGCGGGGTGCACTCAGCCCTTGTGAGGCAAACTGAGGAGTTACTTCATTCAGAAGTAACGGCTCCGGTCTCGGAAACCGACATATGGGCGGGAGAGTTGTGAGCTGACCACATGCCCCTCCATATCCGCATCCAGTGACGACAGTGGGCTGAGGATGACACGGCGGCCGGTCGGTGCCGCTGGGTCCGCCAGGGCCTCTGGATGGAGTTGACGTTTCACTGGTACTTATGATGGCTAGACTTTGTCGATGCGCAAAGAAATTTTCTGGTCTGGGGGTAGCGTCTTTGATTCATAATCGAAACGTGCCGTAGCTTACATTTTGATTGAGAATCAGCACTGGCGGCCGAAGACTTCCAGCATAAGAAGTCACCCTCACTCTGCCCAGGGCCTTATCAAAGAGGGCAGAGGAACTGACAGAAGTTCAGGGTACTCTCTCGTCCTACGGGTGGGACACTGCCCCGAAAGACGGAAGAATTAGCAATGATCAACAGCATGAAGATGCAGAAGGCAATGGAAACCACTGCTTTAAAGACACACAACCTGTATCCACAGGACATGTGACCTATAACTGAAGAAGTTGTAACGCCGGAAATGCATATCCTCCTATTTCCATCTATTGTACTATAAATATTTTTCCTTATTTGGTTACCTGAAGATATGACATTTCTGTGTCTTTATATATTGTAATTGTTTTCCTATTTGAATATATATTTATTTATGCATTTATGTCGATGTATAATTGGTTTGTTTTGTAAATATTACTAGTATTTTTACACTGGGTCTTGCCTAGGGAAAATATGCTACCGAACGACTACATCGATATGTCGTGTGGAGAACCAAAGTTTGTAGGGTCTTGGGTAGTGTTAACTCTGCCACGTGGAGTGAGGGCAGAGCGGAGTCTGGCTGGAGTAGGGCGGTGGAGCAGATGTGTTGTGTGACGCTACCGCGAGTTACCGCGCTTTCGGTTTTGGCAGCACGTAATTGCGCTCCACTTGCTATGATAGTTAATGACACAGTGTCGCGGACGGGAAGCATTAGATGGCGCACATCAAGGGCCCGTTTCGCCTGGTGACCGTTTCGAGAAGAAGGCGCGCCAACATCCAGCTTCTGCAACAGCGATGGCCGACAATGAGTGACTGTCGCTACCTGCCCCATCGACGACTGCAAACCTTCAATCAACCAACAAGGAAGACTAAAAGCACGTACGGTTTTAGAACTGTATGGCAAGCCTCAGCTTTTCAAACTGTTGCATCACAAAAATACAGCAACTTAGCATGAAACTTTGTTGCTCATTGTCCCAATTGCATTAACAAGCAGGGTCCCTTCCTTTTCTGGAATGAACCCGAGTGTCGTTGAAATTCATACACCAGCATTACAGCAATATCATTCGATTTCACTGCTTTAATTTCAAAGTT
Organism: Schistocerca gregaria; assembly: GCF_023897955.1. NCBI lineage: Eukaryota > Metazoa > Arthropoda > Insecta > Orthoptera > Acrididae > Schistocerca > Schistocerca gregaria. The sequence goes on along the minus strand of NC_064924.1, from coordinate 617,043,761 downwards.
CAGTTAAAGTATTCATAGCTGGCTACAATATTTAGATCATACAACCAGAAATTAAGAGTGCGAGTATTGTTACCATATTTTAGCTTACCTGTGACTGTAGCTCAGCTTGGTACGTACTAAATTTTACTATTCTTAATTGTTCAGAATCATTTGATTCAAGTTCAAAGTTAAATCTCTTATTTCTAAATTGCGTAGATTCAAGTAGCTTTTGAAATGATTGTTGAGGTAGGCAAAGATTAACCTTATTTTACTGTTTTTCGTATTGCTTCAGAAACAAAGCTCACTATTAATTTCAGTCACTAAATTAACTTTCAATTTTCCGGTTTTATTATTTCTTTTGTTAAATTAAGTCAGAGCGTAGCGAAATTTATTACTTCTGACAAACATTGAGTTTTCACACAACACGTGCCAACCTTCAGTTGCCACTCTTTTAGTGCTTATTATATGTGTATTAATCTTTCATTTTCAGTTATTATAGAAGTTGTCCATAGGACTGGCGACCATAATTTTCCCCAAATCTCAAATATCTAATTAACGCCAATTAATTGTTAACGTAACGACCGCCCATTTGCTTTCTTTATTGCCCTTTTCCCAAAATTTATATTCACCAATTTCATTTGCGTTTTTCCTTTCATTTAGATGTAAGCCTTTCCTCCCTCTTTACCGACAAATTAACTTCGGCGACGATTGCTTTTCCCAAATTTCCATTAGGTGCACGCGGTTTAATTTTTCAATGTCATTAAGGTCGATAAGTGAGGGGGAGGTTACAAAGTGTCATGATGATATCGCCATTGGCAAAAGATTCCGGAATGGTCCAGGATTCGGATCACCGGGAGGGGACTGCCAAGAGGGAGGAACTGAATAATCAAGGAAAGGATAATGGTTTACGAGTCGGGGTGTGGGATGTCGGAAGTTTGAAAGTTGTTGAAATGCAATGACACCGAGTATCGAGAACGGAAGAAGTATCGACGCGGGCAGAGAAACCTCACGTCAAAGCGATGTCACTAGGCGCCAAGGAACCGCTAGGAAAAAGCCGTGTCTTCCGTAGTTCCGAGTTGCAACGGCCGCCGCTCTGTCTAAGAATAGTGTTGCAAGAGGCCAAGAGGCCAAGAGGCCGGTCCTGTTCGCGGTCGTATGCTGCCGACTTCCAGGAAGTTCCCGTCGGGGTAACGTCGTTGTGCTGCCTACTCGCTGTGGGACAGCGAGAGCTAGCTGTCAGGGAGTGAAGAGACTTCCGTCTCTTGTGAACTGTGCCTACACATCAACGCTATCAGAACTGTGTCAGCAAGTGGCTACGAATGTATGCTTTCTAGTGACTGTAGTGGAGTCATAGTAAGGCCAATCTGAACATGTATCTATTCGTCAGTCATAATTGTGGCTCACTTAGTGTGTTCTCTACCGCAAGTCCAAATGTGCAGTTTCTTAGCGACAGCAGAGCTTGGCGAGCAAAGATCAGTTTTTTTGTGATTCATTAATTACTGATTATACAGAGTGCTGTAATTAACTGTGTTATTACTAGCTAACTTAGTGTCCAAGAAGTTGGACTAAACAATGTGTGTCTCTTCTTATTCATCATCACCTGGTTCGTGAAAAACACCGACCATTCCTATTCTATATCGTACTTGTGACGAGATATGGTGTCATTATGCCAGCATAATTTTAAAAAGCAGTGGTCTAGATCTTCTCCCTTAAGACATGCGCGCATCCACGAACGATGATGTTTTGCATCTGCTGGAACAGCAACGGTGTGGTGTACTACCAACTCATTCCACAAAGTGTAATGATCACTGCTGTTATTTATTGTCAAGAACTGAGAGGTCTAGCTCACACAATCGAAGAACAACGGTCAGGAAACTGCGTGAGATTAGACTAGTCCAAGATGATGCCTGCCTGCGTTCTGCTAGACTGGCAGAAAGCATTACACAAGAGTTGGGTTCGGAGATCATTTCCCATCCTCCTGCTTCACCTGATCTTGCTCCCTCAGATTTTCACCTTTTCCTCTTGCTATCGAAAAACCTTCAAGGAACTTCCTTTCCGGATGAAAATGTGCTCCCAACATGCCTCGACGAGTTCGCCTCAAAATCGCGTGTTTTCTACAGTCGTGGAATCGAAATGTTACCGTAGCGTCCGCAGACTCTTTTACATAGTGAAGAAGGATATACACTCCTGGAAATGGAAAAAAACAACACATTGACACCGATGTGTCAGACCCACCATACTTGCTCCGGACACTGCGAGAGGGCTGTACAAGCAATGATCACACGCGCGGCACAGCGGACACACCAGGAACCGCGGTGTTGGCCGTCGAATGGCGCTAGCTGCGCAGCATTTGTGCACCGTCGCCGTCAGTGTCAGCCAGTTTGCCGTGGCATACGGAGCTCCATCGCAATCTTTAACACTGGTAGCATGCCGCGACAGCGTGGACGTGAACCGTATGTGCAGTTGACGGACTTTGAGCGAGGGCGTATAGTGGGCATGCGGGAGGCCGGGTGGACGTACCGCCGAATTGCTCAACACGTGGGGCGTGAGGTATCCACAGTACATCGATGTTGTCGCCAGTGGTCGGCGGAAGGTGCATGTGCCCGTCGACCTGGGACCGGACCGCAGCGACGCACGGATGCACGCCAAGACCGTAGGATCCTACGCAGTGCCGTAGGGGACCGCACCGCCACTTCCCAGCAAATTAGGGACACTGTTGCTCCTGGGGTATCGGCGAGGACCATTCGCAACCGTCTCCATGAAGCTGGGCTACGGTCCCGCACACCGTTAGGCCGTCTTCCGCTCACACCCCAACATCGTGCAGCCCGCCTCCAGTGGTGTCTCGACAGGCGTGAATGGAGGGACGAATGGAGACGTGTCGTCTTCAGCGATGAGAGTCGCTTCTGCCTTGGTGCCAATGATGGTCGTATGCTTGTTTGGCGCCGTGCAGGTGAGCGCCACAATCAGGACTGCATACGATCGAGGCACACAGGGCCAACACCCGGCATCATGGTGTGGGGAGCGATCTCTTACACTGGCCGTACACCTCTGGTGATCGTCGAGGGGACACTGAATAGTGCACGGTACATCCAAACCGTCATCGAACCCATCGTTCTACCATTCCTAGACTGGCAAGGGAACTTGCTGTTCCAACAGGACAATGCACGTCCGCATGTATCCCGTGCCACCCAACGTGCTCTAGAAGGTGTAAGTCAACTACCCTGGCCAGCAAGATCTCCGGATCTGTCCCCCATTGAGCATGTTTGGGACTGGATGAAGCGTCGTCTCACGCGGTCTGCACGTCCAACACGAACGCTGGTCCAACTGAGGCGCCAGGTGGAAATGGCATGGCAAGCCGTTCCACAGGACTACATCCAGCATCTCTACGATCGTCTCCATGGGAGAATAGCAGCCTGCATTGCTGCGAAAGGTGGATATACACTGTACTAGTGCCGACATTGTGCATGCTCTGTTGCCTTTGTCTATGTGCCTGTGGTTCTGTCAGTGTGATCATGTGATGTATCTGACCCCAGGAATGTGTCAATAAAGTTTCCCCTTCCTGGGACAATGAATTCACGGTGCTCTTATTTCAAATTCCAGGAGTGTATTATTAATGACTAAAAGTACTGTTATGTGTGTTTGTTGTATTGATTAAACTTATAGGAATACGCAAGTAACCTATGCACCATATGTTTTTCTTTACTCCAATAGTTTAGAAAGTATTTATCTGCCATTGTTAATTTATCTAATTAAATCAAGCAAACTGTTGAAAACAATAACATACATAACATTGAAAGAATATACAGCAGTTTGGAGGGTAAGTGGTAAGAGTGAGTAATTCTGGCTGAGGAGGGCGGGGAAGTGATAGGTAGGAGGGGAGGAATAAGCTTTCGTGTAGACACAATGCCAAGAGCCAGTTCCGTTGAGCCCTCTATGTATCGGTTGTGTAGAAATAGTGAAGGTAAAGTTAAACTAATGACAGATCGCATAATGACTAACAAGGAATCGCTGTTTTCAGTCTCGACAGGTGGATCGAATAGCAATAAGCATTAATGTATAACTCAATAGAAAGTACCACATATTTTATACTCTTCTTTGTAACTGTCGATTTACATATGATTTGTATTTCGCTGGAAGTATTAACATAGAAAAACCGAACAGAACGGCGAAAAATGAATTTTTTTATTTATCTTCAAAGGTATATGCACAGGGTAAATTAATTAAAGTTTTGTTATAAAATGTTATATTGAACCAGAGATGGTAAAATGCAATATCGGTTGTGTAGTAGCTTCGCTGCTCGACAGCGATTGCTGATTCAAGGTGTTATGGGTAATGTGTTTGAATAACTTTAGATCGAGAGATGTATGGAGGACTCTCAAGTGTAAAGACGTGTTGTATCTCATATGTGCTGGTTATATACTTACTCGCTACGGGCAGTAATGATGTTTTCATTTGCAAGCTACTACGAGGTTCGCTAACTGTAAAACGAATATCAACAGAAATTGGAAATAATTAAGGTCAAGAAAGTTGTTTTGTTACTAATGCAATGCATGTATTCATAAGCGATGACTGAGACAATGTATAGCATTCACATCCACTGATTCTGTAAAGCTAACTGTTGATGCATAATCAGCTCATTCAGTGTGTTAATTGTGAGCATTATTAATTTCGAAGAGTCAAAATAAGAATTACAAAGTTAGTGCCATGTTGTTACTTACCCCAAGTCAGTATCAGTTCCCAGATTCATGTCACTTTTGATCAATTATTTTTCTCAAGAAGTTATTATCTCAGTCACAATAGGTTTAATTAAAATGTTAGCTAAGCAACCGCCGTGCACAATAACTGTTACCTAAATATGCAATTTAAAGTACTGACAGAGAGCAGTGCGAAAAGTGTTACCCTTGCGCAGATAAACCACGCCGTGTACATGCCACAAGTGGCCCATCGGGACCATCCAACCGCCGTGTCATCCTCAGTAGAGGATGATAGGAGGGGCGTGTGGTCAGCACACCGCTCTCCCGGTCGTTATGATTGTATTCTTGACCGCAGCCGCTACTACTCGGTCGAGTGGCTCCTCAATTGGCATCACGAGGCTGAGTGCACCCCGAAAAATGGCAACAATGCATGGCGGCCTTGATGGTCACTCATCCAAGTGCCAGTCTCTCCCGACAGCGCTTAACTTCCGTGATCTCAGGGAACCGGTGTAGCCACTGCGGCAAGGCCGTTGCCTTGCCGACATAGAGGTAAGAAATTATATTATTTCAGGTATAGCATTCATTATTTTCAAATTGATCAGGTTTTCTTTTATTACCAGGACCAATTTCAAATCAATAGTGTGACATCAGATTCGGTTTGTGGTGTGTAAATTCATGCAGTTTTGGTTTTATTTAAAGTTATTGACAGTTTACGTTCTTGCAGCCAAATTAAATTTACATTCTCGCAGTCAGAAACGTTCGGTAGAAGGCAAAGAGCCTAAGCAACGAGATAAAATACACGTTCACGTGCCGTTCTCATTCTGACAGTTGTGTTTCAGACTACAGTCAGTTAAGTAATTTGAATTATATTTCAAACCTCCATATTTCAAGCTGTCTGTAATAATCTGTTCATGTTACAACTTTTAAGAACGTCTGAACTGATACTTCTTCGCTTTCCCGCCAATGGATTACGTGAAAGACTGATGTGGATGCGCCAGAGGCGGATAATATTGGTCTATCAACAAGAGGCTCTGCATCCACGACCCCTGTTGTTCGCTCAGGAATTAACACTAATATGGCAGTGGGATACAGTCACTCTTTGTGTTGCTGAGCGGTCTAAGGCGCTGCAGTCATGGACTGTGCGGCTTGTCTCGGCCGAGGTTCGAGTCCTCCATCGGGCATGGGTGTGTGTGTTTGTCCTTAGGATAATTTATGTTAATTAGTGTGTAAGCTTAGGGGCTGACGACCTTAGCAGTTATGTCCCATAAGATTTCACACGCATTTGAACACTTTTTGAACAGTCTTTGTGTTGTAAGCGTTCTGTACTGACATTCTTATGCTTATGCCAGGCCAGTGCTATTGCAGTTATCATAAGTTATGGTTCAAACAGTTGGAAAATTTTGTTTTATGAGGCGCTGTGCCCGTATTATTATTATTGGAAGAATATAATATGTTTTTAATTTTGTGTGAACTGAAATGAAAGTGCGCTCGTTTTATTTTCAGCAATTCTGTGAAGTATGTAGTTTTTAAGTCTCTGTGTGAAGCCAAGACGACCACTAACTCCTTGCAATTGCTGTTTCTGTATCAATTCTTTTGTTAGTGGAGCCAGTGCAGCGGAACGTTTTTGATACAGGCACATCACAATATAGGTCGCCAGCCACGATTTTAATATCGGTTTCCCTGCGTATTCTAAATTAAGCCTCTTATTTCGGCGTTTCATCCAAGCCACATTACAATTACACAACGAAATTCTGTTTAAGCTGAACAACAGCTCTTGAGATTTTAGGCTGTCTACTTTCAAACAGGTCTCCTCCTTTTTTAGAAGCGGAACGCTTCGTAGCTTTTTATGGCTTATGAAGTGTGGCACTATTTAGCCTAGGTTGGCACTGCTGAATGTGATTTGACCACTAGCTAGCGTATGGTCTCTCTGGCAGAGGAAGTGTTTTTCTGCTGGTGTATGGTCTCTCTGGCAGAGGAAGTGTTTTTCTGCTGGTGTAGAGGTCTGATAGAAAGGATTGTGAGCGGAGCTAGACTGTTCACTCCGCTGGTCGGCCACCGTTAGAACTTTGACCACAAGTCGAGAGCGGACGTGGTTTGTGTGTGGTCACCCGCACAGGTGCCCATAGTTGTGGGCCTGCAGAGTGACGCATACGCTACTGGTCATTAAAATTGCTACACCAAGAAGAAAGGCAGATGATAAACGGGTATTCATTGGACAAATATATTATACTAGAACTGGCATGTGACTACGTTTTCACGCAATTCGGGTTCATAGATCCTGAGAAATCAGTACCAGAACAACCACCTCTGGCCGTAATAACGGCCTTGATACGCCTAGGCATTGAGTCAAACACGGCTTGGATGGCGTGTACAGGTACAGCTGCCCATGCAGCTTCAGCACGATACCACAGTTCATCAAGAGTAGTGACTGGCGTATTGTGACGTTGCCGATCCACCATTGACCAGACGTTTTCAATTGGACAGAGATCTGGAGAATGTGCTCTCCAGGGGAGCAGTGAACATTTTCTGTATCCAGAAAGGCCCGTACAGGACCTGCAACAAGCGGTCGTGCATTATCCAGCTAAAATGTAGGGTTTCGTAGGGATCGAATGAAGCGTAGAGCCACAGGTGGGAACAGATCTGAAATGTAACGTCCACTGTTCAAAGTGCCGTCAAAGCGAACGAGAGGTGACCGAGAGTTGTAACCAATGGTACCCTATACCATAACGCCGGGTGATACGCCAGTATGGCGATGACGAATACACGCTTCCAATGCGCGTTCACCGCGATGTCGCCAAACACGGGTGCGACCATCATGATGCTGTAAACAGAACCTTAATTCATCCGGAAAAATGACGCTTTGCCATTCGTGCACGCAGATTCGTCGTTGAGTACACCATCGCAGGCGGTCCTGTCTGAGATGCAGCGTCAAGGGTAACTGCAGCCACGGTGTCCGAGCTGATAGTCCATGCTGCTGCAAACGTCGTCGAACTTTCTTGTAGATGGTTGTTGTCTTGCAAACGTCCCCATCTGCTGACTCAGGGATCGAGACGTGGCTGCATGATCCGTCACAGCCATGCGGATAAGATGCCTGTCATCTCGACTGCTAGTGATACGAGGCCGTTGGGATGCAGCACGGCCTTGCGTATTACCCTCCTGAATCCACCGATTCCATATTCTGCTATCAGTCATTAGATCTCGACCAACGCGAGCAGCAATGTCGCGATACGATAAACAGGAATCGCGATAGGCTACAATCCGACCTTTATCAAAGTGGGAAACGTGATGGTACGCATTTCTCCTCCTTACACGAGGCATCACAACAGCGTTTCACCAGGCAACGCCGGTCAACTGCTGTCTGTGTATGAGAAATCGGTTGGAAACTTTCCTCGTGTCAGCACGCTGTAGGTGTCGCCACCGGCACCAACCTTGTGTGAATGATCTGAAAAGCTAATGATTTGCATATAAAGCATCTTTTTCCTGCCGGTTAAATTTCGCGTCTGTAGCACGTCATCTTCGTGGTGTAGCAATTTTAATGGTCAGTAGTGTATTTGAAACCCTGTAACTTGCTGATAGTTGTTGTGGTGTGTTGGTGTTCTTTACATGTTATACACTTGGAGTTACACACAGTCCCGTCACACTAATGTGGCCACCTGTCGAAAGGCTGAACAACTGAATTTTGCACCGCGGATGTGCGGGTTCAGGGTCAGTGTGTTTGTGGAAGGTACCGAAAGACGGATGGGGAAGCCGCTTGCCGTGTCGTTACCAGCTGCGCTGGTTTTGCACAAATAGCCCTATTAAGGTGATCCCACAGATTCTCGATTGGGTTCAAATGGCTCTGACCACTATGTATCTTAACATCTGTGGTCATGAGTCCCCTAGAAGTTAGAACTACTTAAATGTAACTAACCTAAGGACATCACCACACATCCATGCCCGAGGCAGCATTCGAACTTGCGACCGTAGCGGTCGCGCGGTTCCGACTGAAGCGCCTAGAACCACTCGGCCACATGGGCCGGCTCGATTGGGTTTAAGGCTGGGGCTTTTAAAGGACAGGGAGGCAGGGTAAACTCATCTTGGGACACTTCGAACCATGCACATACACTGCGAGCTGTGAGCCACATTGCGAAATCCTCCCAGTAGATGTCAACGTACCATGGAGAAAATGAGCTACATGTAGTGGTGGACATGGTGCCCAAGGATAGATGCATACTTCTGTTGATCCACTATGCCATCCATAATGGCTACATCACCCGTGGAATGCCACGAAACCATTTGCCAGGTCATGAAGCTCCCTCCTCCAGCCAAAATTTTCCGACTGTTGCTGCAGGGTGTTTGAAGTTAGAAGTTTCACGCCGTACACGACAACAGCCATCCGCACGATGGAGCATTAAACGTGGTTCGCCTGAAAAAGGCCACCTGTCGCTACTCAGTGCACGTCCACCTGCGGAATGGCGTCCAAATTCTAGCTTTGATCTCTGATGAACAGCAGTCAGCATAGATCTGTGAACCAGGCGCCTGTTGCGGAGCTTCACACGCAGTAACGTTCGCTGAACGGTAGTTGATGAGATACTGTTGATAGCCCCTATGTTTACCTGGGCGCTCACTAGCTCAACAGTTGCACGCCTATTCGCTCGTACACATCACCGCAGCCGTCGCTCTCCATTGTCATCTTTGGCTTGTGGTGCACCGCAGTTGCTTCAGCGCCGGGTTTGGAGAGCGCCATTTTGTTATGCAAAGTATACGTCAACCACGGTGGCACGTGAACAGTTTACAAGTTAATCCGTTTCTGAAATGCTTCCACCCACGGGCCGAAATCAGCTAATCATGCCGTTTTGGACGTCATATAGATCACTCCTCTTCTGTATTACGACTGCGCTATTCACGCGTCGTCACCCCCCCCCCCCCCCCCACACACACACACACGCGTTGTGTACCTTCCATTGCTAGTGCTGCTACCTGTCGTCTGTCAGCTGTTATTGCCCATTCATGTCGAAAACGTGCGGTAGTCATACAAATGCGACTGGACTGTGTACTATATCCATTATGTGTATGTAGCTAGCTTTGCCAAGCAACAGTGTATTGTTAACAGATACTGTAACCTGGTGTTTGCTAAAACTGGGATAATCTAACAACTGTCCACCGACTGTGCGACTCTAGCGTGTGTTAATAACGGATGATGTTATATGGCGGCCTACATTGTACTTGTTTGCTGTATAGCGTACAGATTTTGTACCATTTGTATGGTACCAGTTGCACAGTCGGTTTGCTATATCGTTTTGTGTGTATGCTTAATGCCCTGTTATACTGTGCGCCATGAGTAGCCATGGGATAAAGTACGGCTGTTTTCTGATTCTAATACTACTGTTCCTAATACTGACATGTTTCAGGTTAGTTCCTGTGTTATTTTCTTGTGCCTTGTATGTGCACACGTGGACTCAATTTCGAAGAGATGCAAATATTCTTAATTTTTATGGTACGTATGGTGAACGTTTGATCTTTTAGACACAAAGTATTTCTGATGTTCCATTCCACCCGCTCGTCGTCACGCTTTTGTTGTTTTGATTGTGATGTAAATCCACCTGCATTTTATTAAATCTCAGTTCCTATTTAATAATTTTTTCGTGGTGTCAATATTTTAATTTTGGAAGTTCGTTTATGAATCCGGTGGTTGGAGCCAGTTCTTCTGATTTAGTCTTATTTTCATGTTAAACTGTTTTAAAAATTATTTAATCAGAGTCCTCATTAATAATTACGTTCTGTGTTAATATTTGGTCTTGGAAACGTACATTTCATGAATGCAGTGCGTGTAGGCAGTTGGTCTGGTTAAGGTAAATGCGAGTATGATTCTATTTATTCGTGTTATCATTAAATGTATAAATATTGTATTGATAACGGAGACTCAGTCAATTGATTCCACTCTTTAATCCTAAGGGGCGAACTGCTTGTATCAACAGAGTGCAGATGTAGAGGGAAATTTCAGAACTTGTGGCAGAAAAAGCGACTAAACAGCTCTCTTGACAAAAATGTTTTCTTCCTTTTAACCTATGCTGCAAAATTCTGACCTCAAGTGTTGTTCATCTTCTTCGTCGCTCGATGGAGTTCGCTTACAGTCTGTGTGTCTTGATTGAAGCCATCTGTTCGTCAGTCTTCCTACATCTCTTTTCTTATTGCTTTGTAATTTATTAGTTGTTTAACTACTCTATATTGACACATTGTTTCCTTTTTGTGCATAGCTATTCTACATTTTTCATTTAATCAATATTTATTAAATTATTCTCTTACAACATTATTTGTATTTTATCTCTGACTTTAACTTTCCTTAAATATTTCGTTTCATCGGACTGTATTCTTCCTTTACTTCCTTAGTTAACATGCAAGATTCTCTTTCGTGTACGGCATTAGAACAGAGATAGGGATCATTTCGTAAAATATTAGCTTGTTATTCTTCCTCGTATGATCAGCCTGTCTTCAGTGTATCGTGCCACGTATCGTTTGAAACTTATTTATTAGTGATGTCATATTCATTGTTAATTTCAAAGCCTAAGAGCTAAAAATATGATATCTGTTCCGCTCAGTGTTTATCCAGTAACATTCATGGAGTGTACTGGAAATTTCCCTCTGCATTCAATTACTTTAAGGTTTCTCAGTTACATTTTGAGATGACAGTTCTTACACATTTGATTTAGGGGATGTATTGAAAACTAAAAGTCACTTTCTCTGTACAGAATAATTGTTTGCTCATCGAGAAAGAGCATAGTATTCACGTGGTATTAATCTGATACTTTACACACTTTACTGAATTTCCCATTTCCAGTGCCTAACGATGTTGTTCCAGAGCTGGTACAGTGAATACAAGAGGTGAAACGCTACACGCTTGTTGCACTACACTTTTGGTGTTCATTGGTCCTGTCTTCACTTTCCCTGTATTTATTATAATTTCTGTGTTCCCATTATGTATTAAAGGACATGCGTACCCTCATTTCTCCGTGATCATCCGAATTTTGCTTCTGTTCATTCTGTCGAAAGCCTTTTCATAATCTATGAATGAGATATGAGTCACCAGGTTGTATTCTGGTCATTTTTCAATTACATTACGTGCAGTAATGACATTATTACTGCAAGTTTGCCGCCTTCCAAAACCGTTTTACTCCTCCATTAGAAGGGCATCAGTTGTCTGCCTCATTCTGTTATTAATGAATCCTATGTATAGCTTGCTAGAAACATTTAGTATGCTTACTTCTCTGTAGTTCTCATAGAGAGATCTTCCCCCACTTTTGTAGATTGGTATCACGTCTGCTGTATTCCACGATTCAGGTAGCACCCTTGTATTCCATCATTCGTTTAATTGGGGTAGGACTTCAAACAGGCCAACTTCGAAAAGGAACGGCACCACAGGACATTTTAATTTGCACTTTCTATACTTTTACAAATAAATGTATAAAACTTTGTCAGCATGACCGGGGAGGATTCAGGATTCGCACTCATAGGAGTGGAAGTTCGAAACCACGAAAAAAATATTTTTTAAATGTGAAATTTCATGAAATTTTTCATTTACTGTTGGCTACATTTGTTACTACAGGTACACTTTTCTTCATAAGTAAGAGATTCTCAGATGAATTTAGCACAGGTGTATGAAACTCTAGAATTAATTTAATCTATGGAAAAATGAATGGGCTGTTACGTTTTAATCTTCGTGTTTAGAGAAAACTCGACTTTTATAGTCGATTATCTCAATTTTTACCACAGTTTTTAACAGTTTTGGGAAATTCTAGAGTTTCATACACCTGTAAGTATGGTTTGTATGCTGTGCAAAACTCATCTCAGAATCTCTCTTACTTATGAAGAAAAGTATACCTACAGCAACAAATGCAGCTAATACGAAGTGAAAAAATGATGAAGAGTCACATATTAAAAAAAAAATGTTTTATATTTTTGAACTTCCGCTGCTATGAGTGTGAATCCTGAATCCTTCCTGGTCATGCTAACAAAGTTTTATGAATTTATATGTAAAAGTAAAAGGCAAACCTACATTACTAGCATTTGTAGACTTAGAGAAAGCTTTTGACGATGTTGACTGGAATACTCTCTTTCAAATTCTAAAGGTGGCAGGGGTAAAATACAGGGAGCGAAAGGCTATTTACAATTTGTACAGAAACCAGATGGCAGTTATAAGAGTCGAGGGGCATGAAAGGGAAGCAGTGATTGGGAAGGGCGTGAGGCAGGGTTGTAGCCTAACCCCGATGTTATTCAATCTGTATATGGAGCAAGCAGTAAAGAAAACAAAAGAAAAATTCGGAGTAGGTATTAAAATCCATGGAGAAAAAATAAAAATGTTGAGGTTCCCCGAGGACATTGTAATTCTGTCAGAGACAGCAAAGGACTTGGAAGAGCAGTTGAATGGAATGGACAGGGTATTGAAAGGAGGATATAAAATAAACATCAACAAAAGAAAAACGAGGATAATGGAATGTAGTCGAATTAAGTCGGATGATGCTGAGGGAATTAGATAAGGATATGAGGCACTTACAGTAGTAAAGGAGTTTAGCTATTTGGGCAGCAAAATAACTGATGATGGTCGAAGTAGAGAAGATATAAAAAGTAGACTAGCAATGGCAAGGAAAGCGTTTCTGAAGAAGAGAAATTTGTTAACATCGAGTATAGATTTAAGCGTCAGGAAGTCATTTCTGAAACTATTTGTATGGAGTGTAGCCATGTATAGGAGTGAAACATGGACAATAAATATTTTGGACAAGAAGAGAATAGAATCTTTCGAAATGTGGTGGTACAGAAGAATGCTGAAGATAAGGTGGGTGATCACGTAACTAATGAGGAGGTATTGAATAGGATTGGGGAGAAGAGAAGTTTGTGGCGCAACTTGACTAGAAGGGATCGGTTGGTAGGACATGTTTTGAGGCATCAAGGGATCACAAGTTTAGCATTGGAGGGCAGCGTGGAGGGTAAAAGTCGTAGAGAGGGAGACCAAGAGATGAATACACTAAGCAGATTCAGAAGGATGTGGGTTTCAGTAAGTACTGGGAGATGAAGAATCTTGCACAGGATGAGGCAGCATGGACAGCTGCATCAAACCAGTCTCAGGACTGAAGACCACAACAACAACAACATAGACAGTGTAAATTAAAATGTCCTGTGGTGCCTCTCCTGCTCCAAGTCGGCCCGTTTCACGTCCTACCCCCCCCCCCCCCCACCCCCCCTTTTAAGAGGTGTCGAGTCTTAGTTGTAACCTTATTACTCCGTGCAAATGTCATCCATACTGCAGTTCCTATGGTATTTTACTCCGTTATGAGGGGCTACGCTTTCGCCGAGGGCTGGACTAGTTGAAGTCGTGCACGGCGGGCACGAACCTGCCAATTGGCGGCTAGCACCGGTTCTTTCCTCTCCTAACAATTTGCGCAACCCCGCTGCCGGCTTGGCGGGCACATAGTTCGTGACCTGGGTGGGGAAACTCCGGTGGCGGCACTGTGGCAGGGCTCCGGCGCGCCCTACCTGCTGGCCCTTTGGCCACTGTGGCAGGGCTCCGGCGCGCCCTACCTGCTGGCCCTTTGGCCACAGGTTGGGCTTTGTGATTCCGGCCCGGCGCCGCCGGATTCCTCGCCGCCGCCTCCCGCGCCCGCACCCCTTCCAACACAATTCTTCCGCCAGTAGTCGACTTTCCTTCGCCTCTTCCTTTTCTTTTCTATTTTATTTTATTTCCGTGTACCCGCTCCCCTCTCGCAGCCGCTCTCGTCCCCTCAGCCCCTCTCCCCCTCCCGTCCTTCTTCCATCTTCTCATTACGGGGATTCCCGAGGAAACACACTTGAAATTCGAGGGCTGTAGCGGTCTGCCGGCCCGACAGAAGGCAGTCGCCTAGTCGGGGCCACAGGGGCGCCCGCAAACGTCGACATTCCTCAGGAGCGGTCCCAAGTCACAGACATCTACGTCTGGCAACCAGGCGCTGCCGTGCGACGAACGGCAGGTGTCCGAGTAGTCGACGTCGAGTAATTACTCTGCTCTTGGGTGAAGACGTAGAGCAAATTCGGAAGAAATCTTGAAGCATTGTTAAACTAATTTTATACTACTGGCCATTAAAATTGCTACACCATGAAGATGACGTGCTACAGATGCGAAATTTAGCCGACAGGAAGAAGATACTGTGATATGCAAATGATAATCTTTTCAGAGCATTCACACAAGGTTGGCGCCGGTGACTGACATGAGGAAAGTTTCCAACCGATTTCTCATACACAAACAGCAGTTGACCGGCGTTGCCTGGTGAAACGTTGTTGTGATGCCTCGTGTAAGGAGGAGAAATGCGTACTATCACGTTTCCGACTCTGATAAAGGTCCGATTGTAGCCTATCGCGATTGCGGTTTATCCTATCCCGACATTGCTGCTCGCGTTGGTCGAAATCCAATGACTTAGCAGAATATGGAATCGGTGGGGTCAGCAAGATAGTACGGAACGCCGTGCTGGATCCCAAAGGCCTAGTGTCACTAGCAGCCGAGATGACACACACCTCATCCGCATGTCTGAAACGGATCGTCCAACCACGTCTCGATCCCTGAGACAACAAATGGGGACGTTTGCAAGACGGTACCATCTGCACGAACAGTTCGACGTCGTTTGCAGCAGCATGGACTATCAGCTCCGAGACCATGGCTGCGGTTTGCCTTAACGCTGCATCACAGACAGAAGCTCCTGCGATGGTCTACTCAACGACGAACCTGGGTGCACGAATGGCAAAACTTTTTTTTGGATGAATCCAGGTTCTGTTTACAACATCATGATGGTCGCATCCGTGTTTGGCGACATCGCGGTGAACTCACACTGGAAGCGTGCATTCGTCATCGCCATACTTGCTTATCATCCGGCGTTATGGTATAGGGTGCCATTGGTTACACGTATCGGTCACCTCTTGTTCACATTGACGGCACTTTGAACAGTGGACGTTATATTTCATATCTGTTACCACCCGTGGCTCTACGCTTCATTCGATCCCTACGAAACCCTACATTTCAGCAGGATAATGCAGGTGCTGTACGGGCCTTTCAGGATACAGAAATTGTTCGACTGCTGCCCTGGCCAGCACATTCTCCAGATCTCTCACCAGCTGAAAACGTCTGGTCAATGGTGGCCGAGCAATTGGCTCGTCACAATACGCCAGTCACTACTCTTGATAAACTGTGGTATCGCGTTGAAGGTGTATGGGCAGCTGTACCTGTACACGCCATCAAAGCTCTGTATGACTCAATCCCCGGCGTACCAAGGCCGTTATTACGGCCAGAGCTGGTTCTTCTGGGTATTGATTCCTCAGGATCTATACATCAAAATTGCGTGAAAATGTCGGTTCTAGTATGATATATTTGTCCAATGAATACCCGTTTATCATCTGTATTTCTTCTTGCTGTAACAATTTTAATGACCAGTAGCGTATTAGCAACTGCGTTAGAACACTGCAGTAAAATGTGCAACCTCGACCCACTAGTCACCTGGTTAAACACTTTTCCATATTATGTATCCCTGCTACTCAGTATTTGGGCACTGTCCACAATGGAAAAACCATAACGTTAAATACGTCATCGTTTGTACTTGTTAAGTAAAGGATCGCCGAACCACGGCAAGAAGTTGCGGGAGATAGGGCTCACAAATTGAATTCGATTTCACAATTAACAAATTTTTATTCAGAGTGAGATTTTCACTCTGCAGCGGAGTGTGCGCTGATATGAAACTTCCTCGCAGATGAAAAGTGTGTGCCGGACCGAGACTCGAACTCGGGACTTTTGCCTTTCGCGGGCAAGTGCTCTACCAACATTTTTTTAAAATATATATATAGTTCGTTGCGTTTGGTCTGGGTGGACGTCACAAGACGTCCGTTCAAGCTGATCGTTGATTCCTTGGCTCAGTTTTTTTTACTACAGAGAGCACGCAGCCCTCTGTCCGGACACGCTGAGCTACCGTGCCGGCTACAAACTGAGCTACCCAAGCACGACTCAAGCCCCGTCATCACAGCTTTACTTCTGCCAGTACCTCGTCTCCTACCTCCCAAACTTTACAGAAGCTCTCCTGCGAACATTGCAGAACTAGCACTCCTGAAAGAAATGATATTGCGGAGACATGGCTTAGCCACAGCCTCAGGGATGTTCCCAGAATGAGATTTTCACTCTGCAGCGGAGTGTGCGCTGATATGAAACTCCTTGGCAGATTAAAAATGTGTGCCGGACCGAGACTCGAACTCGGGAGCTTTGCCTCTCGCGGGCAAGTCCTCTACCCTAGAGCACTTGCCCGCGAAAGACAAAGGTCCCGAGTTCGAGTCTCGGTCCGGCACACACTTTTAATCTAACAGGAAGTTGCAAATTTTTATTCAGTTTTAAAAAGCAACATGAAATCTCACAGAAAAGTTACTCTTATAAATACAAACACAGAAAACTAACATGATTTTGATTGAAATCGCTAGGAAGCCTTGAAACAAGGAAAAATGAGTGTTCCTCATCCGATGAGGTCGAATTTTCAAATTAATAAAAGAAATAACACAATGAACTCCGCTGGCCCTGTGGCCGAGCGGTTCTAGGCGCTTCAGTCCGGAGCCGCGCTGCTGCCACGGTCGCAGGTTCGAATCCTGACTCGAGCATGGATGTGTGTGAGGTCCTTAGGTTATTTACGTTTAAGTAGTTCTAGGTCTAGCGGACTGATGACCTCAGATGTTAAGTCCCATTGTGCTCAGAGCCGTTTGAACCATTTGAACAATAAAACTCCGCACTGTAGATGCACAAATGAATAACGTAAATGTGAGTTCCTTAGAATACTGACTCTGAAATAGTGTGACTAATACGTTAAGCTATCTGCATTTTTGGAAAATCGAAATTTATGTCTTCAAACTCCACAGTCAGCACGGGACTAAATTAAGGAAACGAATGACATTAAAATACTGTTTCCGTTCTCAACTGAACACTCAGTCCAGACTCAGTTGGAGGGGCGAGAGCATGCTTGTTGCTGATGCCACAAAACGCGAATGTTCCTTGAAGTTCAAAAATGTTGAAATGTGTGTGAATTGCTACGGGAGCAAACTGCTGAGGTAATCGGTCCCTAGACTTACACACTACTTAAACTAACTTATGCTAAGAACAATACACACACACCCATGCCCTGCTGGAGGGGCCACGCGACATTGAAATGGTGTCTCTAACCACTCGGCCACTCCGCGCGGCCCTTGAAGTTTAAAGTTGGGGGGAACGCTGCCAAAATATCTCTGTCATGCTGTACGTATATACATTAATGTGAACATCGCGTATGTTCGACTTCAACGCGCAATAACCGCACACAGAAGGCAGGTGCCAGCTTTACCAGAGGAGGGTATATAAAACGTGTCGGGGGTGGGGGATCGGGGAAGGGGAGTCATTGTCGTAATACGCAAACGGAGCTATTTATCTGATGTCCGAATATGCTGATTATTGGCTTTTGGGCCAAGGGTGGAAGTATATCCGAAACAGCTAAGTTTGTAAACCGGTCGGTGCTGCCGTGGTTAATGTATACCGTGCACGGCAAAATATCGCTGTTCAATACCGGACCTGAAGCACATAAGGCGCAATATGGGCTATAGATGACAAGGGTGAACGACGGCTGCAGTGATGTGTATGAGCGAATTCTACATGTACTCAGATATTCATCTACATCTACATAGATGTGGTACGGCGCTTCGGCGAGGGTATACCGTACCAGCCGGCCGCTGTGGAAGAGCGGTTCTAGGCGCTTTAGTCCAGAAGCGCGCTGCTGCTACGGTCACAGGTTTGAATCCTGCCTCGGGCATGGATGTGTGTGATGCTCTTAGGTTAGTTAGGTTTAAGTAATTTTAAGTTCTAGGGGACTTATGACCACAGATGTTAAGTCGCATAGTGCTCAGAACCATTTGAACCACTTTTTATCCTGTACCACTACTTGCCATTTCATTGCAAATAGAGCGAAGAAAAACGTCTGTCGATATGCCTCTGTATGAGCCCTAGTTTCTCGTATCTTATCTTCATGGTCCTTAGGCTCAATTTGTGTTGGGGGAGTAGTAACGTTCGGCAGTCAGCTTCAAATGCAGGTTCTCTAAATTTTGTCAATAGTTTTTCTCGAAAAGAACATCGTCTTCCCCCAGGTATTCCCATTTGAGTTCCCGAAGCATCTCCGTAACACTTAAGTGTTGTTCGAACCTACCGGTAACAATTCTAGCAGCCCTCCTCTGAATCACTTCGATTTCTTCCTTCAATCCGACCTGGTACTGATCACAAACACTCTATCAGTACTCAAGAATTTGTCGCCCCGTGGTCCCATACGCGATCTCCATTACAGGTGAACCACTCTTTCCTAAAATTCTCCCAATAAACTGA
This sequence comes from Schistocerca gregaria, assembly GCF_023897955.1. Lineage (NCBI taxonomy): Eukaryota > Metazoa > Arthropoda > Insecta > Orthoptera > Acrididae > Schistocerca > Schistocerca gregaria. Next base: position 617,024,720 of record NC_064924.1, on the reverse strand, counting down.
AGTCGACCATTCGCCTTCCCTCCCACAGCTCTCACATTCTCGTTCGACCTCATTTCGCCTTGCAACGTTACGCCCACATATTTAAATGGCTTGACAAGCAGGACACCAGCAATACTGTATCCGAACATTACAGGTTTGTTCTTCCCAGTCGTCCGCGTTAACTTACGTTTTTCCACATTTAGAGCCAGTTGCCATTTATCAAACCAACCGGAAATTTTGGCTAAGTCGTCTTGTATCTTACTACAGTCACTTAGATACCTTACCGTACAATACGGCATCGTCAGAAAACAACCGCAGATTGTTGCCCACCCTGTCTGTCAAAACATTTATGTACATATAGAACAACAGCGGTCCTATCACACTTCCCTGGCGAACTCCTCGGAATACTCTTGTCTCTGATGAACACTCACCGTCGAGGAAAACAAACTGCGTTCCGTTACTGAAGAAGTCTTCGAGCCACTCACATATCTGTGAAGCTGTTCCATATGCTCGTACATTCGTCAGCATCCTGCAATAACGCGCTCTGTCAGGTGCGTTTCGGGGAATTGAAGCGCCGCTGTTGAGCAGTTCACCTCCCAGTCGACTGAAGAAGCAACCAGCAGCGTCTTCTGAACGTTCATTCAGCGAGCGTTGCTACGAATGCGGCTCCTCAGCGGGCGCCTCGTCCATGCACCCGTGCTGGCTGCTGCTCAGTGGCGACCAAGGTTGGAATTCGCACGCGGTTACCGCTGCAGGATAACCACTGACTGGCGACAGTTGGCCTTGTAACGTATTACTATCTTTACGACGTTTCTCATCGAGCCATTTCTAGCTGCTTCACTCACACAAATGATGATAAAAATTCAGAAATTCAGGGTCGCTATCAGCCCAAGCCCTTTCTAACCAATTAGAAAAAAACGGAGCTAGAAAATTATTAGTTTAATTACTTTAACAATTTAATTGCAAGTATGCAAATTTCTTTAAGTAGCCAGATAAATAGCGTTGTTGTGCATGAAGCAACTTGATTCATTCAGGATTGGAAATCGGAGTAAGTGGGTAAGATCACCACCACAGAATTTATCTTTCACGTAGATTATTTATTGTATCTGAGTATTTGGTTGCACATCCTAACTACACATAACTGGAGCCTGACTAGAAATATTTGAGTAAGAATTACTTGAGAAGGTAACAGAGCACAATTTAACTACAGCAACAAGAAACACAGAAAACGGGGCTGGGAGACAGTGATACTAGCATGTCCTTTGCATTCATACCATAAAAATATCTCTTCTTTTACACATATTTGTGCACATGATTCACTTGTATTCATAGCGAATTTCACCGTACACTTTCGTTTCCACGCTGCTCAATGCTTATGCCGTAGTATCTTCTGAACTGTGTATCGTACAGTGATATTATTTTGTAGGCATATTCAGCAACGTATGTAGTAATAGTCCGCGAAATGTGTTGTTGCTAGAGTTAGTAACAAAAGAAACGCCATGCATGCTGAGGCAGTTTTTCATGTTTCGCAGTTTTTATAAAATCGTGGCTTCTGAACTGTGTGTCGCATAATCATATAATTTTCCCCATTAATTCTTCTGTAGATGTGAATACTGTCTGCAAAATCTATCGGGAACACATTTTGTGGGGGCCCACGGCGAGAAAAAGTTTCGCAAAGGTTTGAAATTATGATTCAATAGGTGTTCCCATTATCAAATACTGTCTTAGTAAAGTCTGGTTATTCGAAAGTCGTCCCCTACCTTACTATTTCACACCAAACCCCACCGATTTCATTGGTAGGTGGTTCTTATTCCACATCGATTGTTTTCAGATAGGCGTAAGAAATTTGGTTGAAATATGTCCAGTAGTTTAGGGGGAAATATGGAACGTACATTCGCACATCCTGGAAAATAGAGCACAACAGGGTGACAGCGACAGTCTTCAGACGTAACATCGGGTGTCCCCCGACGTGGTGTTACAAAATCATTTCTGTTCACAATAGTTTTGAAAAATGATCTAGTGGGTAACTTTGGAAGCTTCATGAAGTTGTTTGCGGATGTACTTCTACGAACAGAGAAATGGCAATGCCAGAAAACTGTAGCTAAATGCATCAGCTGTGCAGGATCGATGTTTGGTGCAAATATTGACAGTTAAACCGAAGCATTAACAAATGCAACCGACTGTGCATAAATAGACGGAAAGACCTGTTACTGTAAAATGGCAATATCTGGAAGCGGTCACATCTACGACTACAGTTACAGCGCCATTTGAAGTGGAAAAACCGTATAAAACTAATCGTAGGAAAGACAAGTGTCAAACTGGAAGAATGCTGACCAAGTTTAGTCCACTTCCGAAGGATGCAACTTAGAAAAGCGTCGTTCGATCGATACCCGAGTTGCTGGTCGGCGTCGTACAATCACGTGATAGGATTGACAGAACGGTGGATGAGATCAAAGGAGAGCTGCGCATTTCATCGCAGGTTCGTTTAGAAACTAGGACAGCCTGAAGACGAGGCTCATCCAACTCTAGTGGCAAGCGCTACGAGAGATGCGTTGTGCATCAACGTATTGTTTTTCTTTTAAACTTCCAAGAGCTTATGTTACTGGAAGAGTCAACCCGTAACTACTTCCTCCCACATATACAGGTTGACAGTTATTGACCTATATGAAATAATCTCGTCATAACTTCTTGCGTTAGGACGTTTAAACTGCACGCTTGACCGCGGAACAGGATGGGACTATATGGTTCGTTTTAGCGACGAAGCCCACTTTCATTGGGATGGGTTCGTCAATAAGCAAAATTGTCGCATTTCGGGGACTGGGAATCCGCGTTTCGCGATAGAGAAGCCTCTTCATTCTCAACAGATCACTATGTGGTGTGCAATGTCCAGTCGCGGAATAATCGGTGCGGTATTCATTGATGGCAGGGTGACTATCGATTGCTACGTGAAGGTTTTGGAACATGATTTAATCTTTATTATCCAAAGTGACCCTGATTTCAACAAAATGTGGCTCATGGGAGACGGAGCTCTACCCCATGGAAGCAGGAGAGTGATGTCCTGGAGGAGCACTTTAAGGGCCGCATTCCGGCTCTGGGGTACCCAGAGGCCACTGGCATGGGCCTCGGTTGGCTGCCATATTCTCCGGATCTGAACAAATGCGACTCCTCTTTGGCGGGCTATATCAAGGTGTACAGCAATAACCGTAAAACTATTGCTGAGCTGAAAATAGCCATTGAGGTGGTCATCGACGTTCCGACACTTCAGCTAGTCATGCAGAATTTCGCTATTCGTGTGCTCCACATCATCGCCAATGATGACAGGCATGTCGAACATGTCATAACCTAAATACGAACATCTGTTATAGCGTTTACATGTTTAATAACTTCTGTACACGGCGTAGTCTGCAATTAATTTATATTTTTTCACATAGTTAAATAATTGTCACCCTACACGAGGTTTGTAAGAAAAGTAACAAGACAGAGTTTTTATCCTCCAAAGATTTTATTCTTTTCACACAGCAGTATTGTCCCCTTCAAAGAAGTTCCGTTCGGCAGCTATACACCGGTGGATTCGTTGTTCCCAGTCTTGGCAGGAGTATTCAAAGGCACCGAATTCCAAAAATGCCATCCGTTTAAGACATTTTTCAATTTGGAGAAAAGGAAAAGTCACAAGAACACAGATAAGAGGAATAGGGGGGAGAGGGCTGTAGAACAACAGGGATGCCTTTTAAGGTTTAAAATTCCGTGACTGCAGTGACCGTGTGATATGGGGCGTTGTCATGACGTAGCATCTACTTGGTTGAAATGGCTCTGAGCACTATGGGACTTAACATCTGAGGTCATCAGTCCCCTAGAACTTCGAACTACTTAAACCGAACTAACCTAAGGACATCACACACATCCATGTCCGAGGCAGGATTCGAGCCTGCGACTGTAGCGGTCGCGCGGTTCCAGACTGAAGCGCCTAGAACCGCTCGGCCACTCTGGCATCCACTTGTCTACAATATCCGCTCTCACTAGATTCACCCTATGCCTGAAACTTTCAAAACGTCTTTTGAAACTACTTGGTTGAAAATTCGTCCTGGAGGAAAAATCTCACAAGAGCACGCACATGTTCGACGTTTTCGTTGACTTTTGAAGTTGAAGATCTCTTTGAGCGAATTTTGTCTTCGACGTATTCTCGGCCTTCCCAAAAATAATTTGTGGCAGCGAAAAACTTGTGCTTTTGATTAAATGTTTCCCATAGGTCTTATCCAACTCTTAAAGGGAGACACACACATTGTTCCACAAATATAACACGAAAAGTGATGGCATAACGTAGCTCTGAATTCCGCTGTTTCCTATTCGTAACCAAATCACTGATGAAGCTCTGAAAAATCACGTGATGGCTGCACGGAGCTGCAACTCGGATTGAGCATCTGGAACTGATGAACACACAGGTCTACACAAGGAGAACAACACAATGCTGCCAGATCACTCCAGCGTTGTCAGTCTCATTACCTTTCTCACACACCTCGCATCTCACGAAAAAACTGTGAAGGTAGAATCGGTGAGACTCTAGCTCACACGGAGGCTTACCAACAATCCTTCTTCCAGCGCAGTATTTGTGAGCGCACCAACAGGTTCTAACATTCTGCGTGGTGTCTGTTTGTTCTAAGTAGTGTTTCGCTACCACTTTCGCGCAACGATGCACTGAGCGTGTTTTTTTAGGGAATTGACTACTTTGAACCTGTGACCTGGTGCTGGTAAGGAGACGCCAGACTACACATGACATAAAGAGTTCAGAAGAGTGAAACGTCCCCTTAGAAAATTTATACTAGACTGTGCTTAAACTGACACATAATATTTTTTTAGCGCAACGCAATCTGACTTTCAAAAATCCCTACAAAAGAATGGCCCTGACTAACATTAATCTATACCTTTCACAAATCACTTACCTCACAAAAATCTTCGTTACTCGAACTACTGCAATACAGCGAGCGCCACTACTGCCAGCTAAATAAAAGATTCAAACTACTGAAGGCACTAACTGCTGATAGGCACGGTCAGCAAATGAAAGATTTTAATAGAGAACAAACAGTGTATTTACCTTAATAGTCAAAATATATATGGTAGTTCATGACATCCAGTCTTACAAATTACAAAACTCCGCCATCTCTCTCCCCACGTCCACCACTGCTGGCGGCTCACCTCCAACTGTGCAACGCTACGCGCTGTTAGCATCCAGCTGCCGCTGCCCAACACTACAATGGCGAGTGTTACAACAATGCCAACCAGCCACTGACTGCACACGGTACAGCCAGTGATTTTCATACAGGGCGCTACGTGGCGGCGGCGTTACCAATAAAAAAACTTAAACAGCCTACTGACAAGAGTTCAGTGAGACAAGCGGTGATATAATCAAATACTTAATGATTTCTGCGTCGGCTCCACTGCACTCCCCCTAGAAGAATCCCAATACTAACTAAATTTAGTGGAAGTGGTTCAAGGCTTTCCACTTTTTAGTTAGCCTGTAAAATAACGTCGAAAAAGCAGTAGAGGTTACCACTGGAATTTTTATTCTACTCACAAAACATTGTTAATAAATTGCACAATTGATAAAAGGAAATATTTTAATACAGGATGATAAAAACCAACTGCGTTCAACAAAAATGTGAACGAATATTGCCTGAATGGGTTTCCAAGTTCTACAATGGACGGAAGGATGACCTATGCCATATCACATCTATACTCTAGGTTAAATTAAGTTTCATGAGAGAGAAAATTATCAAAAGTGCTCTGCAGATACCCTCAATTATCTTCAATTATTTATTTAACTTTTCGTAAGTTACAGTGGCTGATGTGGCTTCTCAATAATTATATAACAGAAAAATAATCGAGTTTCAGATTTTAACTTCAAGTAGCAAATGTGAATACCACGAAGTTTAATTGACGATCGACACTAGTATTACGCAAAAAGGGGATGTAACAGATGAGACTTCTGTAGTTCTGAGTGAAGCCTTATGCGCTCTTACGCAACATCGTGTGCATTCATTACCTTGTCGGTGGTTAGGCAGCGTCAGTGGCGACGGGCGGCGCAGCTCCACACACCTCGCCGTCTCGTCAGCAATTCTATCGAAATTCTCCTACTACAATTTACCGATGTTTGTTTAAGAAGAGGTATCTGGCTGTGTTTTCAGCTCACCAATCAGGGTCTCAATGTGAACCTTAAGCTCCACCTACAAAAATTCTGTCCATCCAATGAGAAATGTTACACTTTTCATGGTGGGGCAATGGTGATAATGTTTGCTACGTAACATAGACGCGTATAGTCTCACGCTAAAACTTGCAGCTGGTGTGGCCCTTTTAGTGTTATCGTAAGATCTATACTGTTCTTTTGGAGGGCTCTATCTTTTAACATGGGCTGGGGGGTGCTCTTGTCGGTCGGTCGGTTATCGTAGGGCCTTCTAGCCTAATACGGCTCTGCTCTCAGCTTCTGGTCTCGTTTCTCCCCTCGAAACTGCGTCTGTTTCACGGTGGGAAGGTATGACATGCATTTAAGCGTTCTTGTGTTAGTCTATGGTATTCCATTTGCTCCCTCGTTGATCGTATTACTTTGGTTATTTTAATGTCAGGATTTATTCGGAGTTAGGTGACATATTGCCGGATTCGCTGTCATGTCAGGATTTTCATAGAAGGTGTTGGATTTGCCTGACACCTTACAAGGTAACGGAGAAACGAGCGTGCTACACAAAGTATTCTCGATCACACACCAAAAGGCTCCTTGCACAGTACAGAAATATACTGCATGTAGATGTCTGATGTGTCTGCGGGTGTAAATTTGGTTACATACTCTTTTCAATTCTTACATTTAACACAGTTGACGGGTAGCAATGATTTTCGTGACTCTCTCGGCAGGTGAATTTGCCGTATGTGCATCGGCATTAATTCGAACTGGGCGGCAGTGTGGCATTTCGCGTTCTGGCGAGGGGCGGTTCCCCGCGGTGAGTCGGCGCGGTGCAGTGCAGCACACAATACCTGTTAAGCGGCCGGCCGAGGGTCGTCGGCGCGCTTTTGTTTCGGGCGCGGAGGCGGACGAGCGCGAGTCTAATGCGGTGGTGTGCGGGGGCGGCCATTGTGGCGCCGGCCCCAACATTTATAAAGATTACGTCTCGCCTTCATGATTGATGCACCAGTTGCGTCCGCAGTCGGCGGAGTGCACACCCCCGCCGGCTCACAGTAAAAAGAGACAAAAGTCCTCCCCACCGCTCCCCTGCCCCTCCCGTCTCAGACACCGCCCTTCCCCAGCTCGCTTGCTGCTGAAAACGCCGTGCAAATTTCAGACAGGGACATTAGCATAGTCATACTTCCTTGTATCTTGCGGTGATAGAAATTATTCTTCATTTGAAGGTATCGCCAGTTCGTTACGTTAAAGTACAATGAAGAGCCAAAGATACTGGTACATCTGCTTAATATCGTGCAGGGCCCCCGCGAGCACGCAACAGTGCCCCAACACGACGTGACATAGGCTTAAATAATGTCTAAAGTAGTACTGGAGGGAATTGACATCATGAATTCTGCAGGGCTGTCCATAAATCCGTAAGAGTACAGATCTCTTCTGAACAACACTTTGCAAGCCATCCCAGATATGCTCAGTAATGTCCATGTCTTGCGAGTTTGGTGGCCAGTGGAAGTGCTGCTGGAGCCACTGTGTAGTAATTCTGGGCCTGTGGGGTGTCGCATTGCCCTGCAGGAATTTCCCAAGTCCGTCGGAATGCACAATGGACATGAATGGATGTAAGCTTACGTACGCGTCACCTGTCAGAAACGTATCCAGACGTATCAGTGGTCACCCATCACTCCAACTGCAGACGCCCCACACCACTACAGAGCCTCCATCAGCTTGAACAGCCCCCTGCTGACATGCAGGGTCTATGGATTCATAAGGTTGCCTCCATACCAGTACACGTCCATCAGCTCGACACAATTTAAAACGAGATTCGTCCGACGAGGAAACATGTTTCCAGTCATCAACAGTCCAATGGTGGTGTTGTATACGTCTCCAGTGGCAACGTAATTCAATGTCTGCAAATTACCGAAACAATATTCATACAATATTCATATAATATTTGAGAAAGAGAGCACTTAGCGACTTCCAGCAAACTTTAAACACATTTTCAAACTTTTTCCAAACTTTTCCTCGTTGACACACACTACAAAATAATGTAAATAAAAAAGACTATCGTTTTAGTCATTTGCCCAGTTCACGCGTCAAGACTTCAGGGTGAGGCATAATGTCTTAATTGATTACTTCTTTACTAATAACCCTATCCACAAGGCTTTTGAAGACAGAATCCACATACACTACTTGACATACGTTCAAAATTGTATAATTGTACGACATACACTTCGGGTGATATGGCATTTTACACATGGGCATACGATTCCTTAGAGAATCGATGGTGGTCAGTTTTCTGGTTTACTGTAAATGTCTTAGGGAAACCACAAGAAACAAATATTTGAATTCCAACAGAGATTGCTTCAGTTCAGTGCCTTAACCTTCTTACTCGGTAACCATACTAGAATGTTTCTAGAGCTGCATAAAGAAAGAGAGATTCACCACCCATACGAATTAAATTAACGAAAGAAGACAAGCATTTGATAGACGTAAATATGATGTGTTATCGGCAGAACCGATGATGAATCGTCAGGACCGTGAAACTAGTCAATGCATCGAAGTCATCTGTCCAGTAGGACATTGATCTTAATAGGAATCGAATTGGAGGATGACAGGAAGAAATCTATAGTATAGACTTATATTCTCGAAAATTATTGTACTGAAGAGGATCCTATTACAATTCCACCTCTTGCCCCACGAATACTGAAATTGAAAACCATTTGAAATCACTTAGTAGAGGAAAGGTCACAAAAAATGGTTCAAATGGCTCTGAGCACTATGGGACTTAAAACATCTGAGGTCATCAGTCCCCTAGAACTTAGAACTATTTAAACGTAACTAATCTAAGGACATCACACACATCCATGCCCGAGGCAGGTTTCGAGCCTGCGGCAGTAGCGGTCCCGCGGTTCCGGACTGAAGTGCCTAGAATCGCTCGGCCACAAAGGCCGGCGAAAGGTCACAGCCCTGCTGAAATACCTGTTCGATACTGTACAGATTATTCCCAAGTAATTTTTCTCAACATAGTAACCGTTCATCTTCGACTGTAGGTACATGAAGCATTAAAGACGGATATAAAAACGCTGCGTGTCTCTCCAGTTTTCAAGAATAGTCGTGGGACTAGGGCACATAACTGTATGCTCGTATTATCGAAGTATATCAGCTGTTGAAACATTAAAACGTTTTACGCTTGCTTGTTATGCTCTTTATGGAAATGGTTTATGTCCTCTATAGAGGTCAATATAGATCCTCAAACAGCGCTCTTTTGCAACGTATTCTGTTTGTTCGCCCGTGAGACACCGAAAGCAGTTGTTTTCCGATTGATACTGAGTTCCTTGACTTCAGGAAGCCATGCAGTACAGCTCTAATCGTCCACTAAGTGCGCGAAATAGGAACTTCACACAATGCAGGACATGCTTTGTGTGTGGTCTGACGGCCTACTAAATACAGAACTTACTGTGTCGTTCTCAGCGTATTCTGAGATATGAAAGCAGAGCTTCAACTGCAAAAAACCTATAAATAGAGACACCTATTATTGCTGTATTACACCACTGGCAGTCAACAATGGAAATGAACCTTGAAGGTAAAATATCTAGAGGTAAGTGTCCAGAGTGGTTTTAAATTGGAGGACGAAACAAAAAAAAAAAAAAAAAAAAAACTGTGGGAAAGGCAGATGCGAGATTGAGATTGTCTGGAAGAATCGCTAGCAAATGCAGTTCATCCAAGAATGAAGTTGCTTGCAAACTCATATTTCGGCTGAATCTTCATTAACCCTGTTAAGTCAGGAACCGTAATCCGGTGGAATTAATAGAGAATATACAAACACACTCCAGTAACAACTGCGGATTTCATCAGGAGTTCTGTTAGTAAACTGTAAGAGTTTCACCAATCGATCGTCCAGTTCCTGAGACAGACGCCACAAGAAAGGCAATTAGCATCACAGAGGTGATTAGTTAAAAATCCCGAGAGCGGATGTTGTGAGTAGGATCAACGAAGCTATTACTCCTAAAGATACCACACTCAAATTTCTACAACAGGAAAATCAAAAAAGTTCACGCTAACCCGTGGGTTTACCGACAGCTGTCCTTTCTGCTTACTGTCCATAAACGCAACCGGGGATGGTGACCGATAAAGGCTCCTCATATACCCTCCGCCACACACTTTAATATGCGTAAACTATTGAAGACGAAATTTTCGAAAAGATAGACAGTCATGTCTGAAGGTGATGCGACTGTCTAAATCGATAATAACTGAAATATTGTTGACGTTTGTGAGTGCAAATAATTTTTTTTTATAACACTGCGTAGGTACTTCGGCGTTCCTGAATCGCTTTAGGCGATTTACAAGGTAGGTCGAACACTTCCATTACACAGTCATATACATCTGATGAATAGTTTCGTCTGTAGTAACCTCGCTCTATACTTGTTACTGGACTCTGAGCTTCAGTTCTATTTTTCCCACGCAGCTTGATAATACTGTTCACTAGACAGTTTATGGGCGACTTTCAACCGATTTTTCGCACCATTCTCGTCATTCTAAATAAATACTAGCTTCCCTATCGCTATCTCCCATAAACAACCAACATAAAATTTGAGGTTTTTCGGGATATTTTCAGATGTATGCCACCTGCGCCCGCGGTAGATCGTTGCAGAGTACAGTATTTGTATTGTGGTTGAATTCTTCGTTGCACCGAAAATATCTACACAGTCTTGTTCATGTCGACGGTAAGCTTTGTGAGTCTTGTTTGGAGGAAAGCTTTTCCAGTTCACTCATGATGCTTGCCGTTGAAAACACCAATACCAACTTTACCCATAACCTCTTTACTGTTGTTCCCGACACAGCTTTCTTTTCCCGGCAGAGTTAGTTATACCTTAACCGTGATACAAAGCAGTGTAGGTACGTTTGTTGATGAGCATTTTCCCGCTGTCACCTCATGTATGAGTTCGACTCTGAGCTGTTTTGTCAGCTACGGCAACTGAATCACAGTAATTTTTCATCTGAGAGCTTTTGCGTCATCCTTTGTTCGGTATTGCATGTTTTGGATACCGCACCGGTTGGTAATAAATAAATTGCAGCTACTCACAGAGATGGGGTGTGGGCTGTAATTATCGTATGGCAGCGAAACCTCTTTAACGTGCTCACGAGCAACAAATTTACGCTGGAAAAAACTAGTTCCACTTTGGGCCACCAGGTTCAAATGTGGCGCTGTATACTATTTGTATGACGGTATAACATCCACGCTGTCATTTGACAAGGCATAGAGTGATAGAACAGACTGGGTATCGAATAGGAGGGCCACGCGCTGTTAGGGAAACTGTTCTATGAGAACGGCAGCAGTTACAGAGCTGCCTTCATAGAGTATCGCCGACTGAAAGGTCAGAGGAGAAGCTCGATATCATTCAAGGGTTTAAAAAACACGATTATGAAATACAAAAACACGGGTGAGGTTGGTGTGGCACTTCAAAAGAGGATGGCGGCCTATCCCATTGGAAGTTATTGACAAGGTTGCTGTTGCTGTAGCTGACCATACCGTACGTGACCCAGGTACGTCATACCCTAACAAAAGGTCTTACCGAAAACCCGAGAAAATTCTGAAATTTCTGATCCTACGTAAAATCGTTACGTGGGTCTAAGGCTTCTATCCAGTCACTCATTGGCCAGTGTGGTGTGGCAGTAGAAGACAGCAAAAGTAAAGTCGAAATTTTAAATTTCACATTTCAAAAATCGTTCAAGCAGGAGAATCGTACAAACACACCGTCATCTGACCATCTCAAAGACTCCCGTATGGAGGACGTAGTAATAAGCATCCCAGGTATAGAGAAATGACAGAAAGAGTCGAAAACAAATAAGTCGCCACCTCCGACTGGAATCCCCATTCAATTTTGCGAAGAGTCCTCTACGGCCCTGGCCACTTACATAGCTTACATTTGTCGCGAATCTCTTGCCCAGCGCAAAGTGCACGGCGACCAGAATAAAGGGCAGGTGACTTCTGTGTATAAGATGGATAAAAGAAAGTACCCGGAAAAATACAGACCAATATTCTTAACTTTGCTTTGCAGCAGAATCCTTGAACATATTCTCAGTTCGAATATAATAAATTTTCTGGAGACAGAAAGCTTCTGTCCACAAGTCAGCAAGGTTTCAGGAAGCAACTCCTATGTGAAACTCAGCCTTTTTCTACGTGATATACTGCGAACCATGGATGAAGGGCAACAGGCGGAATCCGTATTTATAGATTTCTAGGAAGCATTTGACACGGTGCCCAGTGCCGACTGCTAACGGAGGTTGAAGCATACGGAGTAGGTTCCCAGATATGTGAGTGGCTCGAAGACTTCTTATGTGACAGAACTAAGTATGTTTTCCGGGACGGCGACTGTTGATACGACACAAGGGTATCGTCAGGAGATCCCCAAGGAAGAGTGGTAGGGTTGTTGTTGTTCTGTATATACAGAAACGACCTGACATAAAGGGTAATCAGGAATAGGTGACCGTTTACAGAGAAAAGTTAGAGAACGGCTGTAATGCTGCCAACGTACGTTTTGCCCAACGACCACGAAGATAAGGTTAGAAAGATTAGGGCTCGTACGGAGATATACAGACAGTCGTTTTTCCCTGCCTCTGTTTGCGAGTGGAACAGTGTTGTGTACATAGTTGTGCATAGTCAGTACATGCACATATTTCCCACTAGAGAGCGCCCCGCTAAGCACAACAGCGCAGGTGCAGCGTTCGTCTGTCTCCGCACTACGAGATGGCGCTGCCTTAGAGACAGACCAAATTCTGCTTCTGTCGATACGCTTATTAATATGTAACGCAGCCAATAAGATCGCTGCTAACGTAGTACCTTTTCTCCTCGTGGATTACACTTGCGCAGTGATACCTGAATGCGTGATGTATTATAACGAGTATACAGACCTCCGATTAGTCAGTCTGCTAGAGTCTGTACCAGTCTGCATTTGTCTGTACCAGTCTATAGTCAAGTTTAAGTCTGCGCCTAAAAAGATATATTCCTGTACATAGCCATGAAGATAAATGTATAGACACTTTTTCAAGTATCAAAGACATGTGAGAATAAGATTAACGTACCAAGACCAAACGAACTTCAGATTGTCAATTGTAAACAGCATCCAGAATCAAGTTACGTAATGTCTATGCTTTTTATTATTTTCATAAATGTGTGCGAAAATTAATCAAGTTCTGTTTAAAGTTGGTCACCATCAATCTGCTACTCCAAGCGTGCAAGTGGCATTTCTATCATCTGACCTAACGGCAGAAGATAAACACGCCACGACAAGACCATGAGACATATTGCTGACACTTGCCTACTTCGTTAGAGTGACAAGTCAATTAATCTGATGGCGTGTGTACCGATGGACTTACAGTACGCACACCACAAATAGGATAGTACACTACTGGCCATTAAAATTGCTACACCAAGAAGAAATGCAGATAATAAATGGGTATTCATTGGACTAATTTATTATACTAGAACTGACATGTGATTACATTTTCAACCAATTTGGGTGCAAAGGTCCTAAGAAATCAGTACCCATAACAACCACCTCTAGCCGTAATAACGGCCTTGATGCGCCTGGGCATTAAGTCAAACTGAGCCTGGATGGCGTCTATAGGTACAGCTTCCCATTCAGCTTCAACACGATACCACAGTTCATCAAGAGTAGCTACTGGCGTATTGTGAAGAGCCAGTTTCTCGGCCAACGTTGACGTTTTCAGTTGGTGAGGGATCTGGAGAATGTCCTGGCCAGGGCAGCAGTCGAACATTTTCTGTATCCAGAAAGGCCTGTACAGCACCTGCAACATGCGGTCGTGCATTATCCTGCTGAAATGTATGGTTTCTCAGGGATCGAATGAAGGGTAGAGCCACAGGTCCTAACACATCTGAAATGTTACATCCACTGTTCAAAGTGCCGTCAGTGCGAACAAGAGGTGACCGAGACGTGTAACCAGTGGCACCCCATACCATCACGCCGGGTGATACACAAGTATGGCGATGACGAGTACACGCTTCCAATGTGCGTTCACCGCGATGTCGCCAAATAAGGATGCGACCTTCATGATGCTGTGAACAGAACCTGGATTCATCCGAAAAAATGACGTTTTGCCATTCGTGCACCCAGGTTCGTCGCTGAGAACACCATCACTGGCGCTCCTGTCTGTGATGCAGCGTCAAGGGTAACCGCAGCCATGGTCTCCGAACTGATAGTACATGCTGCTGCAAACGTCGTCGAGCTGTTCGTGCGTGATGGTTGTTGTCTTGCAAACGTCCCCATCTGTTGACTCAGGATCGAAACGTGGGTGCACGAGCCGTTACAGCCATGCGGATGAGATGCCTGTCATCTCGAGTGCTAGTGATATGAGGCCGCTGGAATCCAGCACGGCATTCCATATTACCCACCTGAACCCACCCATTCCATATTCTGCTAATAGTCATTGGATCTCGACCAATGCAAGCACCAATGTCGCGATACGATACACCGCAATCGTGATAGGCTACAATCCGACCTTTATCAAAGTGGGAAACGTTATGGCACGCATTTCTCCTCCTTACACGGGCCATCACAACAACGTTTCACCAGGCAACGCCGGTCAGCTGCTTTTTGTGTGTGAGAAATCGGTTAGAAACTTTCTTCATGTCAGTACATTGTAGGTGTCGCCACCGGCTTCAACCTTCTGTGAATGCTCTGAAAAGCTAATCATTTGCGTATCACAGCATCTTCTTCCAGTGGGTTAAATTTCGCGTCTGTAGCACGTCATCCTCGTGGTGTAGCAATTTTAATGGCCAGTAGTGTAAATTTCACAAGCTGCGACATGGTCGTGAATGAAACGGTGACCCGAAATTGTAGAATAAATTTATTATCTTTCACTTCTACGGTCACAAACTTGTAGGTCCTCAGACTACCAGTTTCGTTCAGCAATGACCATCTTCAGAAGTGTTTTATAGAAACATTTCCTAATATGCTGGAGCCTTAGTGGCAGTAGTGCTGGTGATAAGACGAATCTTGTGTATACTATTATTTGTATGTGTGTGACGATTTGGCACTGATTTATGTATTTACCTTTTGAGGATTCCACATTGGCTCCAGCCTATTATGACATATTCTTGTAAAGCAAATCTGAAGATGGTTATTATATACCGAAACCGGTAGTCTGATGACAAAAAATTTGTGTCCATACACGGGAAATAAATGAAATTTATTCTACGATAGTTAATGACCAGCCGTGGCACGACGTACCCTCCGCCACGCACCATACGGTGGTTTAGCGGAGTATGTATGCAGATGTAGATAAACAACCCAAAAGAACAAGTCCACCCTGCTGATGTCTGTGGCGGATACTTAAAAACGTCAAGGAGGGGGCACTAAAGATATCTTGAGTTACCTTTACTTATACCGTAATAAAAAATAATCAAGTCACTTGCAAAGTTTAAGAAAATTTTATTTAAACTGATTATACACTCAAACTATTTAGTTCCTTTATAGTGCTTTCGATAGATGGCCTATATAGTAACAATGGGTTTTTAGGAATCTTCTCGAAAGTCACTACTACCGGAGATATAAGCATCAATTCATAACAATATTGGGAAGAGATTCGGAACTACATTTTTACCGAGATATTACTATGAATTATTATTATTAAAAGCTCACTATCAATTGATCACTCCCACATTTGCACTTGATACAACAAGGACTTTACACTTAATTATCTTCTGTCTTAATATTTCTGCTTCTGAATGTAAACTAGCTTCCTGTTCGGCGAATAGTCCATATTTATAACGCTGCGTATGGAAGATTCTCTGTACAAGAAAACAGTAGAATATTAGCGACTATTTTCGGACATATGCCGATGGAAAAACGTATCGATATCACTAGAATGGCCGCGACTTTTCTCGCAGGTATGTGTTAGCTATCTATGTGCCAGATAGAAAGGCCGCGTGATGACGCGGATGCGCTTGCTACATAAAAAAAGTACAGCTACTCGATAACTCGATTCACCGAGTCGACTGACGAAAGAGACGAACGAATAGCGTGGGGGTTGACTGGCGGGGGCGGCGTGGGTGGCAATGCGGCCGCCACTGCCTGATATAGTAGATACAGATTTCCAGAGGCGTTACTTCACACGGTGTAAAACGAACCTTTTATAGCAATGCGGTCTGTAGAAAGTTTACGAAGCTGCCTGCCGCCCTTCCGATCAGCCTTCAAAGTGTAAAAAATGTAGTGCAACCAAACCCTCATCTTACAGGTAAACAAGAAGTGAAGGTCGCTCCAAGACGCATTCGACAACGGACAGAAAAAAAAGTTCACTGGCTTCACTTCAGGCAACGAGTACGTATAACAGCACACATCGCTGCATCACAAGCAGATGACAGGGAACTACACTACTGGCCATTATAATTGCTATACCAATAAGAAATGCAGCTTCAACACGATACCACAGTTCATCAAGGGTAGTGACTGGCGTATTGTGACGAGCCAGTTGCTCGGCCACCATTGATCAGACGTTTTCAGTTGGTGAGAGATCTGGAGAATGTGCTGGCCAGGGCAGCAGCGAACATTTTCTGTATCGAGAAAGTCCCGTACAGGACCTGCTACACGCGGTCGTGCATTATCCTGCTGAAATGTAGGGCTTCACAAAGATCGAATGAAGGGTAGAGCCACGGGTCGTAACACATCTGAAATGTAACATCCGTTGTTCAAAGTACCGTCAATGCGAACAAGAGGTGACCGAGACGTGTAACCAATGGCATCCCATACCATCACGCCGGGTGATACGGCAGAATGGCGATGACGAATACACGCTTTCAGTGTACGTTCACCGCGATGTCGCGAAACACAGATGCGACCATCGTGATGCTGTGAATAGAACCTAGATTCATCCGAAAAAATGACGTTTTGCCATTCGTGCACCCAGGTTCGTCGCTGAGTACACCATCGCAGGCGCTCCTGTCTGTAATGGAGCGTCAAGGGTAGCCGCAGCCACGGTCTTCGAACTGCTGCAAACGTCGTCGAGCTGTTCGTGCG
Organism: Schistocerca gregaria; assembly: GCF_023897955.1. Lineage (NCBI taxonomy): Eukaryota > Metazoa > Arthropoda > Insecta > Orthoptera > Acrididae > Schistocerca > Schistocerca gregaria. Next base: position 617,007,548 of record NC_064924.1, on the reverse strand, counting down.
TGATGGTTGGTGTCTCGTAGACGTCCTCATCTATTAATTCAGGGATCGAGACGTGGCTGCACGAGCCGTTACAGCCATGCGGATGAGATGCCTGTCATCTCGACTGCTAGTGATACGAGGACTTTGGGATCCAGCACGGCGTTCCGTATTACCCCCCTGAACCCACCGATTCCGTATTCTGCTAACAATCATTGGATCACGACCAACGCGAGCAGCAATGTCGCGATACGATAAACCGCAAGCGCGATAGGCTAAAATCCGACCTTTATCAAAGTCGGAAATGTGATGTTACGCATTTCTCCTCCTTACACGAGGCATCACAATAACGTTTCTCCAGGCAAGCCGGTCAACTGCTGATCGTGTATGAGAAATCTGTTCGAAACTTTCCTCATGTCAGCACGTTGTAGGTGTCGCCACCGGCGCCAACCTTGCGTGAATGCTCTGAAAAGATGATCATTTGCATATCACAGCATCACAGCAATTTTAATGGCCAGTAGTGTATATTAGGACATGTTTTCATAAAACATCTGAAGATGGTCATTATAGACCGAAACCGGTAGTATGATGACAAAATCTTGTGGACATAGATGTGAAGCCAAGGAAATTTCTTCTATGTTCTTGACCATGTAGCAGCTTGCGAAATACTGTGCATAAAACAGAAACAAAGCGCGGCTGAGCAACCTGAATTATACCATTAATGAGACACTCCGGGTGGGCACGGATGCGGCGTGACCCTCTGCACTGTTGGCGTCACAGGAACTTTGGCATCAAGAGGACCTACACGCGGAGCGTTGGACAAGATCCATAGAGGCTGGAGCAGGTGTGGGAAAGAGGATCCGCATCTGCGTGCGTCCCCGCCCCGGCGCCTGCACCCAGCCTCGGTCAGAGCGGCCGCTGCTTTCATTACGTCCGCCGTTAACCCCGGTCGGCCACTTTGTTTACGTAATCGCTGAGGCGCGCCAGCTGCGCCCCTGGCGGCCGATGTTAATATTAACCAGCTCGTACGTCGTTCCTGTGCTCCTCCCACTACCCACCCCTGCCTATCCACCCTGCCTAACCCCCCACCCCAACCCCCAACCCCCTTCATTCCCCTTTTCCTTGCCACCCTTCCGGACTTTGATGAGTTTTAAAATCTTCCTACCGGTTTCTCTTTATTTTTTATTTCTTCCTCCCGCTCTCGCGAGCGAGTTCCGCCGGGTTCGGGGAAAGAGGGCACGGAAGCCTGGAGCAGCCGCTAACCTCCCCCCCCCCCCCCACCCCCCCACTCGACCTCCTCCTCCTCCTTCCTGAATCTCAAATCTGCATTTTCAGCACCTCGACAGCTGCGACCGGGAATATTGCTTTGCACTTTGTTTTATGAATGGTCGCACGAAATGTTCTGTCTGTGGCGAGGAAATGTCTCGCCGCCTTATTACACGGAGACAAGATAGTTATCGTGAATCATTCGGTAGCGAGCAAACGTTTCCTTTGAAAACAAGCTTTTAACGATGCGTTAGGATGTCATTCCAAGAACTGTTTGAAAATATTGACATAATTTTAATTAAGGTGCTGTAAATCTTTCACAAGCGGTATGAATTCGTAGTCAAATATGTGCGTCGCGTAGGAGCAGTGGGCGACATCTTATCAATGAAGTAACAAGTTCTGAAATATGTTGTCAACAGTTGATGGAAATTTAGTCAGAAAATAGGATATTCCTAACTACTTTTACCCGTTATTACATACTCTGGCGCTGACTGTGAGATGTTAGAAAAAATTCCGGACGCTACTCTTTTATTTCTAAATTAATCAGTTGTAGGAAACTATCAGCTCTCTTAACTGCGTTAGTCAAAACCTGGAAACAAATACCGGCTGTGATGAAAGATTGAGTCTTAAAAGAATATTATGAAGAAATTAGTTGCATCTCGTCGTCTTGAATCTCTCCCAACGCTAAAGCAGTGTCTAGGTTGTACCTCTGAAGAAAACTAGCCGTGTGTGCATAATGTCGTCACGGTAATTATGAAATGGATTCAAGACGCTTTCTCGAAGCATTTTGGATAGAAAACGGAGAGGATGGAAGTTTGATGCAGCGGGATAGTACTCATAAGAAGGGTGTATTACCGTGTCGAAAAGGAATATCCGTTCTTTCTCATATTAGAGGCCTGCTGATGTCGGTTACCATGTTGCAATTAATCTAGGTCCTCCCTTTTCAGTAGTTTTGGTCAATTGATGTTTGAGTTCATGGTAACAAACGTCATCAGTTACGAAAATATTTCTGGTACGAAATTTGTTCTATGCGGTGTCGTCTTTGTCACATAAGACACATAACAATGTCTTCCCTGAATTGAAAGGAAATTTAGTACAGCTGTTGTTGTTTGATATGTCTCGAGGGCATTCACTTTTTAACGTTATAGCCGGCCGGGGTGGCCGAGCGGTTCTAGATGCTACAGTCTGGAACCGCGTGACTGCTACGGTCGCAGGTTCGAATCCTGCCTCGGGCATGGACGTGCGTGATATCCTTAGATTATCTAGGTTTAAGTAGTTCTAAGTTCTAGGGGACTCATGACCTCAGAAGTTAAGTCCCATAGTGCTCAGAGCCATTTGAACCATTTTTGAACCGGCCGGCTGTGTTCGTAATACATACTGATACAACCTGAAAGATAATACATAATCAAAAAACTTTGTCATCAAATTTATAGGTCTGCTGAAGGAGAACACATAACAGAATGGAATGTGAACCTGGTCTGTGGCTGGAATCACTATACATCTTCACATGAGAACTGTGGAATATTTCCTTTGTGTCGCGACTTTGCTGGAGGCTTCATCAATGCACTGTGTACAAGGGGTGATCTATGGATGAGTTTACCTTCCTCAGATCATGGTTCGCGGTGTAGGCATCTTGGCAGGTTGAGCATCCACAGTAGATAGTGAGCCGTACGTGGCTCATGTTCCCGCCGTGATGTATTTTACACCCTGGTTTTATGTACTTCCACCTTACTAGGTTAATTTAAATTGCTACTGTCACTGAGTTGCTGCTTTGCCTGATCCTGAGCGGCACTAACAGTTCGTATCGACATATCCCCTCTCATAGTCTCTTTGCGTGACTGCTATTACTTCCCGGTGGTTGTCTGTCGTAAGCCATTTCGGGTCGCGAGTTCGGGCTGCCAGTCAGTTGAAACGCGTCTGGAAGGCAGTCCGGATTAGCCAGTCGGGGAGTTGCAATGGGACACTAGTGCAGTCGGGTTGGACCAGTGAGGTCTGCGTCGACATGGCTCGCCCAACCTTTGCCACCACGCATCACTAGAGCCGGGCCAAGGTCTTGGTGGATCGTTGGTCCGTCGTCCTAGTGGACGACACGTTTTGGCTCGCCGATCGTTCATGAGTCGGCTGTGTGTGTATGTGCATCGACTCCCGATTTGTCTTCATGTTGTCGGAATTCTCAGGGGAGTCGGTCGGTTGCTGCGGACCAGGGAAGTTATCTCCGCGCGATGCTGTCGGCTGGGTCCGCTGACGGTCCCTGCGCAGTGTCGGAGCGGGTGTGGAGCTGTCCGATCTCTAAGAGCTTTGTGGTTCACCGACTCAGGACGTCAAACTTGAGTGGTGTTTTAAGTACCCAAGCCACGTCCATTTATGTTGTGTGGTTCGTTTTGGTGGTTCGCCGATGGGGGGGGGGGGAGGGGGGGGGGTTAACTGTAAACAACACCGAGTGTTTGGATTGCTGAAATTTAGCTGGCATGCGGTGGAATGAACTATTGGTTGACTGTAATTTAAGTGCACCAGCGGAATTTTCTTCCTTGTGGCCGTTAGTGTTCCAGTTACCTGCCCCGGTCACTAACGTAATTTCAGGCAGCGTCCTATCCTCACCTGTTGTAACTGTGCAACATAGAGTGTAGTTTTGACAGCTTAATATATAGACATATTTGATTGTCGATAATTACGTCAGTAATATTTTGTGTTTGAAATCTCATGTGCCGATTGGTGGCAAGCAAGACCGTCGGTCTTTCCGTGACTCTCCCTTGGTTGGGTTCCGACGGATCAAGTGTAGTTGGGCGCACCACCTGTCTCATCAAAGTGAACGAGGGCAGACAGACCCCCTGGAGGCTTCTGAATGCTGTTGTCTTTACTGTATTTCTTACCGGTGTTTAATGGTCTGTTTATAATCTATCATAGCCAATGATAAAAGAAAAATTCTTAGCTTTACTGTATTTTGTGTAAGTAAGTTTGATTTCCGGCAAGTGGATATTTGCTGAAAGGTTATTGCTATTGTGCTGTCTTTTCTATTAGTGCGGTTTCAGCTACGTAAAAATTATGGCTTATGGTAATTTTGTTTCATTTTGGAAAAATAATTGTGGGCCTTCAGCCTTGGAACCGTATTCTTTAAATTACCTTTCAAGCTTAAACCTTGCGACCTTCTGCCTTTGAAAGGTTAGGGTAATTTACTTTTTTAAAATCTTAAAAATTTTTCTGTGGGCCTTCCGCCAGTTGTATAGCTTCTTGTTTGTTTGTCTATCCACCCTTGCCTTGAGGCCTTCAGCCTAGCTGCAAAATATGTATAATTATTTTATTTGCTATTTTAATTGCATTTTTATCTTGTTGATTTTTAAGATTTCTTGTTTGGAGGCCTTCAGCCGTAGAATAATTCCATTTTGAATCTCATAATTGTAAAGGTTTGGCTATGTGCCGCTTTGATTGTGAATGTGTCATTAAATTACACTTTTAAGGTGAAATTGACCCCAAACTTATTTGGACCATTCCACAATCCTAATCACCTGTTCTGCCCAGCGGTACTAGCGGTGGTTTCAGACAGCAGGTTATCATTTCCAGGACCACCCACACATGGTCCAGAGAAGGCTGTCAATAATGCTAGGTGAGACATCACTCGAGAAAATATTACTGCATCATAGCTTCATTTTCCCACAGTATCGACCCCAGACATCATGTGTATGTGACAAGGAACAAATGGTCCTTCGTTTTTTCCAAGGATCAATGAGCTGTTGATGGTTCTTGTTGGACACATTGTCAACTCGTGTGCACCAAGATCGTGAGTAGCTAATTACTCCACTGACGTGAACAGTACCTAGTCATGGAGGAACAAGAGGAGGTAGGTCCCTGTATCCAAGAGTTTAAACCGAATAGGGTGTGCTGATCAGTATCAAGTGTATGTGGGGTATTATCAGTAAGTGAACAAATATATGGTAATGAGTTATGGCCATTTGGCACAGTACTGTGTTGTGGTACATAGTGGAAAACTTGTAAAACTTCCATAAGGAAGAAAGGTGAGTTTGCATCATAGTACTGTAGACCCATTATACAGTAATTGCTGTAGATAAGAATGTTCAATTCTTGATATACAACACCAACACCAGCACTAAGCAGCGCAATTTTAGTTCATAAGGTCCATTTTCAGATGTCAAAAGCTTTGTCATCCCAGGCTGCAGCACGACCATGTTTTGATAGGAAGCCATATCTGTGTTAAATTCTTCCAAGTTGCAAAAAAAAAGTGTCAATGGGCCACTAACAAGGACTTCCTGGCCCACTTGGTAGTCTCTCACGCTCGCTTTCTTACCAACCCTTCTTTTTCTCTTCCTTCCTACTTCTCTTATTCTGTGCAACACCTGGTCAACAAACTGACGACACTGTAGTCTCGTCTTTGGCGGATAATCGATTAAGTCCCTCTATCTCTCCGATGATGTACGAGTCTTCAAAACAGTTAAAGGTGGAGGTAGTGAAGAACCTAACGCTATTATGTTGTTAATTTATCTATGATCCAGTATGAGGCATAGGAATCCGCCTTTCCAGTCGACAATGTGCAACGGACTATAATAAATGGGAACTATAGCTCAACCACTCCCTCATTTAACATTTTCAGAATTATAGACCCACCTTTCTCCTGTATGGCAGTAAAATATGGTACTGAGGTATGAAAAATTTGGAGTGCCCTTTCATTTTGAATGCATATTGAAAATTTCTGATGTTACCTGGTGTCGGCAAATATACACCTCCGTCTGCAAATAGTCTTTTTCACAATTCTTCTCTTTCTTATGACTTGATGTCATTCCTCTGCTCCACCCAGTCATAATTGTACACTGCTCTCTTATTCATCTTCTCATCTTCTTCGTATTGTCTTTCTCAGTTGTTGTTCCAGTTCACACTCATTTCAATGCACTTTTCCAGTTCCAGAGAAAGCTTTAAATAAATCGCCAGGATTTGTGCACAAATGGCTTACTCTTTGAAATAGATGTGGATCTTTTCTCCCTTTTGTTAAATGACCTCATCTCATCCAAGACCTAACACTGTGCGTTAGTCACAGTGGAAGCCCATGGCAATAATGAAATGGATGGCTGGTCTAGGCACCACCAAGAAATTTCTGTCAGAGTGCGTCTTTGACAATTCAGTATAAACTAACCTGGTGGTTTGATTCTGTAAATTTGTCCACTATGGTTCCTTTTATATTTATTTTCCTTAATGATAGCACTGGCCAATTTAAATTTTCTGTGTAACTTGAATGTAAAAAGTAACTGTAACTCTTGGGTTTCCGCTACTGATACTATGTTAGTAATATCAGAGCCCGTACCAACCTCCGAATTTCAACTTCTATTATCTCCAAATACTCATCTCGTAACAGATTTATCGCTTTTAACATTTTGTAAATAGACTCTTCCACATTCCCAACGTGTTCCCCTTGCTTATCAACACATTTCTATAATTTCACGTTCCTCTCCTTCAATTCTGAATGACTCTGCTGCACATCCAAAAGTTACCCCAGTCTATACTCCACATTTTCAACATTTCTGGATATATTTCTTTATCAGTTCATAACATCCCTTCACTATTTTTCTAGATTCTTCTTTCGCTCCCATCACTACTTTCTCAGCTTTGTGTGTTACATTCCTTTGTATACGGAGCCATTTTCTTACTTTCTTCTGCCAGTTTCCAAATTTATTTTGTCTCTCCTTCTGTTTCTTGAACTTCATTCCATACCTTTCCTCCAATCTCTTTGGATTTCTTCCTCATTTGCTTCACAAATTCTAGATGCCAAAACTATTATCTTCTCTGTCTCACTACATCTGTTCTAAGATACTCGAAAAACAATAGAGGATCTGTTCTCACTGGCTCTCTTCTTCACAAATGCGAATAGTTTTACTACTTCTACATTTGGTTGCGAGGCTTCACCCTCCCCTTCATTATTATTACTGCTTACTTTAGTTTCTACATGTTCTACCTATGTGCTATCTGTCACACTACTTTCATTATTGCTGCTGATAGGAATTAATTTTTGTGTGGGAAGATTCATCTGTTTCTCTCATGAATCACAGTTATTCATAACTTGACCCTGTTCCCTGTTGCTAATTGCTTAACTTTTAGACAACTGTAGTTCAAACTGCATCTCACTTGCCGATTATAATGTTAAACAAAATAAACTGAACGTCATCACAACCACCTTTCTCCTTCATCATAATATATCACAAATCACATCAATATAGAACACAACCCATCCTAAATTTTGCAACGTTGAATCAACAATGCCGAAAACCAATAGATGCGTAACAGAATCCATGAAACCAGAGTCATGAAGCTAAAAATAAAATGTTCTTGTCATTATGTAAGAATAACAGAAATTGCTTGTGCGAATCCGTTGGTGTTAGAGATCATATAAGTCAGAGAGACCTTCTGGTGTGCACCACATCAAACACTTCTTAGAGTAAATAATGGAAGCTATGAAACCAGATGGAGCAGCAATCGAAAAATGTATTTTTTTTTTAAATTTAAGACGGGACTGTCTGCTCTACTATGCTCCAGCCTGATCAGAAATAAACATACAATGTTAATCGATGCTGAAGGTACTATTCTTAGGACCAATCCCTTGTGATACAATTTCTTTCTCCCTCTCTGTCTCTCTGGTTGGACAGAGTATAAATCTACCATAAAACTGAACAATAAGTGCGGTCCACCAGCAAGCCAACGAGCGATGCAGTTTTTGCCTGGAAATGCTTCGCTCTCTACCTGTAGCATGATCCGACTTTGTTTCCGTGAATGCCTGTGTTTCAGCTCCACACCAAAGCCCTACTTTTTTTCCCGTAAGACCCTCTATCGCCTCTCTTGACTTCATCGTGCATGTGGTTTTCAAGCTCTCCCAGAAAAGCAGAGAGTAGACCCAGCACCAAGTCATATGTGAAAACGCTAATTAAGACCCGAAGTCACGAAGAACTGAGCACTTACAACCAATGCAGTCACATTTACTTTTCAAAACTATTTTTGTTAGACCCTACCTCCACTAGTAAAATTAATTATCATATTGAAAGAAAAGAGACAAGACATATGGATTTCTGCATTTCAAACTATGTTAAATAAAATTCATTATTTGGTACGTAACTATTTATATTGTGTGTGACTAGGATAATTTTGAAGTTTTAACATGGAAATATGTAAATTTGTTTCTGATAATAATGTTAAAAGTGTACATATTTAAATTTCAGTTTGTTATTACTGGTTCACCAAAAGAGTCATAATCCAGGAAACATTTTACTGTTTTTTGCACAATCAAGACCTGTAGCCATAGTCCTGATAAGCAGACAGCGGGACCAACTTTAAGACAGTCAGTTAATTAAAACGTTATATTTTAGTAAAGTGAACATGCCCTTCAGTGACATTTTCCTTAGAATAGTGACAAAAATCCGTTAAGTGGACACATCATTGTACAGACGTTATTAAAAAGAGATACTACAAGATGTAATTTCCGACACAACACACCAATTAACAAATTACAGTTACAGGCGGTAACCGATGTCGTGGGAATATATTTTTTCGATGAAGAACGGAAAATGTATGAAATCGTGCACAAATTTCAAATGTCTTAATACTAAACATTTTTTTTAGTCACAAAACACTTTTAGCAGTAATACACGTAATGACACAAATGTGAAACCACTGGGAAGTAAATGATATATGCTCTAATGAACATTTTGAGATGAATCAGGGATATGTCTTGCTGACTTAAGGAGATACGAACTTGAACAGATCTAAAATTGCAAATGATCCACATGGTAATTTTATTTAAACTTCTTTCGCTCTTGTATTAGTTACACTGATGTGCACATATTACTAATATTGAGGTTCACAAAATTATATTACAGAACTCACTTATTTACTGGCGTAAATTATAAATGCCCTCACTGAGAAGTTTAAAAGAGAAGAATGTGGTAACATTTTACACGTCAAGCCATAGGCGGATGTTAAAAATAAAGTATGCACGTGAAATAGAGAGTCAAATGGTGCCGAAAATAACAGGTGAAGGAAAATTCTTTGGTACTAGAATAACAGATGAGAGGAAAAAGATGAGAGAAAATATGTTACACATAGACTGGACGCTGGTAGGCCTAGAAATGAAAAAATTAGCACAATAAGGGATGAGTGAGTGATTCGTATCCCACCACTCGAAAGATCGTGGCTATAAAAAAAATGTATCATCGTATTTTCCGCAACTCCGAAGTACCGAGCTAATTTTTTTTTTACATTAAATCACCTGTTGGAAATGAGACCACAAACCTGAAAAGGCACAGAAAGCAACAACGTCCAGATTTCTGTTGCGTCGCTCAATATCTTTGATACATTACGAATGTCACTATGGGTAGTAAAGTTCGGCATCTAATTCCACTACCTTATCCACTTTCGTATCACAAACAAGTAGCTTAAGACTTCTTTAACGGCCTCGTCCAGGAGACGCTATGAACGTCCAGCTAGTTCAGGTGGAGTGCTCCCAGCACTCAACACTACTGTTGTGTATGACATGTTACGTGTGGTCGTCCACTGTCAGATGCAGGAAATAAATAGATAGCCCATGATACATTACGTCTACTCCCACAAGCACTCTCACTTGGTCACTTTAGTTCAATAATTTCTCTACTCCACACCCCAAAACCCCACCCACCCTGACTTACAGTTCTACCTCCCTAACTTTAAGAATTGCACGACAGCATAGCAACAATCTTGTCTCCATCTCTCCAACATCCGCTCCCCCAAATTTTAACAAAATCTCGCTCACCAGTACCGTCACCCAGAAAAACTTCCATGATCCTCAACGTAACCTTCCTGCAACCCCACCACATCATCCGAATATCTTCCCACAACGTTGAATAAAATGATAAGACCCACCCAGAGGCCAGAGCCGGAGTTGGTTAACTTAAGCACATCCCTGTGCGGTCACAACCTTTACCCAATCCTGCAGAATATTTTATTATTACTACCTATTTCATACCTTAAGAGCGCCTGTTCCTTTGCTTATATTCAGTAGTCTCTCTCAAGTTCAGCTTAAACGGTGGCGTCAATATACTTTCCTTTCTCCATATCGGTCCTCAAAGCAATTCCACTCCCATTATTATAATAGTATCTACAAATCTCTTTAGACTCTTACTTGCAGAGGTCCTACATCCAATTCGAAGAGTCCGTGACACTGTGCTAATATCAAACATAACCCATGTCACACACCAACGTCGAAAACCCCACCACATCTCATTCAAACTAATCCGCAAATACAACCTTGAGATGACTGGAATGCCTATTTAGAGGATATTCTCACCTGTTTGGAAGTCACCCTGTTGTGCAACGAAAACTAAAAGATATCCCTACATCACTTCCTTGTTACAACAAAACGTGACTGAAAGTACTACTACTCACATCAACTACTCTTGCATTCGAAACTGCTGGTATGCGTAACTTACTGCAATCCGGCCTGCACCTGGCTGTAACTCGTTCTCCAAATATCGCACAAAACCAACTCTCCCTATCCTGAACGGTGGTGCTGCTACAACATGGTGCTCACATTGAATGCATAAATATCTGAACTTTTCTCATTCAACAAACCATCGATTTGTGTCTCTATTTTTTGTAGTTTGGAAGCAATAAACATTTGAAATCTATTTCTTGTTTTTGAATAGCCCTGTAATGATTGTAACCAAGGGCCGCGAAAGACGACAAAAGTTCTCCTTTTCCTAAAACCCAACAAACCGCCTAATGAAACTATTTACTACACAACCGTGAGCCTTACCCGAGTCTTCAGCAAGGCCCTTGAATCCACGCTCGTTAAATGCATCCAGAACACCTTAAACAAAACCTCTCTTCTCATCACCTAATGTGGAGGCCATCACTACACCTAGTCCACCTCCTGTATCTTGACTCTTCCCATCTCTAGACATGAAATATACCCACAACTCTGGCCTCCTCTTCGAACTCCCGTAGCACACGCTTGTAGTCAGTTACATCGTTCTAGCTAACATTCTTTCTAGCTAACCATTCATCTTTTGTAACTTTAAGGAATACCCACTTCTGAATTTTCATCCAACTACAGGTGTTTCCCAACGATCCGTCCAGTCACAGCTGCTCAAAACACAGTCAACAATCTTATATCAGCCTGTATCTTATATTTGTTTCATCATTCTGACGTCACAGACTTCCCTGCCGTCCATGCCTCTATTAGCGCTCTGGAGATCAATTCAACAATCTTATATCAGCCTCTATCTTATATTTGCTTCAACATGCTGACGTCACAGACTTCCCTGCCGTCCATGCCTCTATTAGCGCTCTGGAGATCAATTCCTCGTGGTTTGGAACTGTTAAATTCACCCAATTAAAACACTGAAATACCGTGTACCAACAGTCGACCAAAATCAAACTTGGAACCGCCACCTACTATCCATTCAAAAGAAAGTCTCTGCAGAACTCCTATGCGTCCTTTCATCACTGATGTAAACATCACGTAAGTCTCCTTCCTTACCACCCTTTTCCACTCCTTCCACATCCTCTATTGTTGTGCACGAGTTGGTGACACTTGCATGGAGTGACACTTTTACGGAGACGGAATGTGCTGACGTTTGTACGGAGCCCAGGACACTGTAGGTAGTGGACAGGGTGTTCCAAAAGTAGGGTACATCTAGCAGTCCGCCGATACGTGCGACGTACGTGGGGGTGAACAAAGTCCATTTCCTACACAAAGTTCCCTGCCCTCGCACCATTTCGTTGTGTGAGTGACTTTCTCCCAGAGTTAAATACTGCAGCTGGCCTCTGACTGGCAAGAAGTCGAGTTCTGTGTTTTAATGCTGAGGTAATGGAGTTCACCGAGGCCACCAAATTGAAGCCTTTACTGATTTACAACGGGTATCGTATACAGTGAACTTTGAAAACAAACAGGAACTGACTTACTGGCGTTGTGTAAACTTAAAAAAAATGAATGTAACGGATGACCATCCACTAAAAGCAACACAGTGTTAGGGGAAGGTAGCCATATTTGTATTTCAGATGAAGCAGCAAATGAACTGCGAAAACATTTTGTCAAAGCAAAGAAAGGTGCAAAAGAAAAGATACTACAGTTTTATCAGATATACTGAAAAAGTAGGCAGCTCTTCAATCGATACTTAGTAACATTGTTACCATCACACAGAAATGCGAAACAATTCGTACATCGCATTAGGCGAAAATATATGGGAATGACATACAATCCCACCGATTCTTGAGGAATATTCTTCCAAGAAAATAATTCTTTACTTGCAGATGATAATAGGAAAATGACAGAATACTGATGTTTGCCAGCTAAAAGATAAAAGCCCGTTTATAAAGATGTGAATCATTCTATGTAGATTGAACGTTCAATAGCTCGAGCAAGTAGTTTGAGGATCTCAATAGTCCCTGGAAGGAAACAAATACCATTCCAGTTATTTACGGTTTGCTGGCAAATAAACAGCTAGAAACATGCAGACCTTTTTAGAGCTATCAAAACTAACGTGCCTGGATGGAACCCTGCATCTCTGAGCCAAAAATTTAACATTTCGTCTACATCATCGATATCAACCAAATTTAAAAATGGTGCCTGTTTTGTAACGATGTAGAAATAACCAAGTTTAGAAGTCCATAACTCGATTAGTTTTCGAGTTCTGAATTTTTAATATGATTTTACTGGTATTGTTGAAAACCAGCTTTTGGTACTCACACCACAATTTTCAAATAACAGACTTTGTAGGTACATTCATAAGAGATATTTGAACAGTTCTGTGTGTTTAGTCTGTGAGAAATATTAATAATTTGCTTTCAGTGCTTATTTCAATCTCAGCCGTAATTTTTCTGTAATTATCGGTACATAAATGTGATGATAAAATAAACACACTACGTTTTCGATTATACAAATGCACAGAAGTACGCAAACATATCAAGAACACTTCCTGCAAAAATTTCATTCACGCTGGTTAATGTTTATGATAAAAAGAAGTTAGCACTGGAGAGAAAGAAACTTATGGTAAAATAGATTTTAACATTTTATCAAAAAATGAATGTTACTGCTGGACACATTCCCATTAAAATTCACCACAACATATTTCCTCCTTCTTAAATGAGGATTCTCCTTGTAGGTTCAAGTTCAGGGTAGCCTTTTTCTTGAATTTCCTGAGTAAAAATCTACTCACAGTCTTCTTGAGGAGGTGCAGTGGTAGAGTTACCTGATTTTAAGTCAATGCCTGTTTTCTTGGAGATTGTTGATTCTGCTGAACAGGACTTCAGTGTATTCCGTGGATTTGTATTTCATAGTCACCAGCAAATTAATTGATTTCCAGCGAGTGGCTGCTAATTGTTTCGCTTCAACCTCCTGGAAATATTGCGACTTGTTTTTGACAGTTTGAGTTCATGGCAAGTTCGGAGTATAGATAATTCTTTATGACGATGATAGAAATCCAAAATTATCTTTGGCATCTTTCAGTGCCACAGCACCTTAGTATGTCCGCATTTCAAACACTTGATATATGTACTTGTAATTGGAATACAGTCTTAGGATCTGAGATTAGACACTCCAAACATGAGACTTAGTTAATAAATTTATTTCTTAAAAAATTGAAGTTTTAGCGTGGAGTCTTCCCTTAGAACAAAAAGTAGCTATTTTTAAAGATATGAAAAGTAACATGATTGTCGGTTTGGGAATTTGAGTATCAACGTATCAGAGCTGGATGCTTAGTCCATATATTAATATGATGTGTCTTGGTATACCTAGTGTTCTACTAATGTTCTTCAAAACTTTGAACAGGCGAAGAAAACCAGTTTACAACAACATTTCAATAGATTCCATTCAAAAATTTATGGACACTTGGATGACGAACAGCGAGAAGACAACGTGCAAAAATTAAAAAAAAATAACAGAAAAACAAACAGAGAAAATGCTTCTAAGTGGTATGATTGAAGAAAGTATTCATATTATGGGACTGGAGAAATAAACGTCTCAATAATTTCTCCCATATTTTCACTATAAAAATGCATTTTTGTTTTGAGGAGAAGCACTCAACGAATAAATCTGCAGCTAAATCAAGTTACCATAGTACGTTTCAGCTAGCAAAGGGCTGTGAAATTTTACTGAGTTTCGGGTTATGTCAACAGCGTGGGAACTCGGCTGCTGCTAGAACTTTTATAGCTACAGTCTGACGTTTGTGTGATTAGTTTGGTAGTAAAAGTAGCCTCCCAGACTTCTGTTCGCTCAATGTAAATTTTCACGACTTTGCAAGTGTGCAGCTTCGATTATATTGGTATTTAGACTTACGTGTACATGCTGCTTTTTTACTCACTGAAGAGAACGATATTCTGCCACAGAGGCTCACTGGCATACTTCACTTTAAGAGCATTACTCGAAAAGTGGGACCAGACATCGATTCTTCAGTGAAAACCATAACAAGTAATATTCGTAGACATTGAGTCTTTTTATGTTGTTGTTGTTGTCTTCAGTCCTGAGACTGGTTTGATGCAGCTCTCCATGCTACTCTATCCTGTGCAAGCTTCTTCATCTCCCAGTACCTACTGCAACCTACATCCTTTTGAATCTGCTTAGTGTATCCATCTCTTGGTCTCCCTCTACGATTTTTACCCTCCACGCTGCCCTCCAATACTAAATTGGTGATCCCTTGATGCCTCTGAACATTTCCTACCAACCGATCGCTTCTTCTGGTCAAGTTGTGCCACAAACTTCTCTTCTCCCCAATTCTATCCAATACTTCCTCATTAGTTACGTGATCTACCCATCTAATCTTCAGCATTCTTCTGTAGCACCACGTTCCGAAAGCTTCTATTCTCTTCTTGTCCAAACTATTTATCGTCCATGATTCACTTCCATACATGGCTACACTCCATACAAATACTTTCAGAAATGACTTCCTGACACTTAAATCTATACTCGATGTTAACAAATTTCTCTTCTTCAGAAACGATTTCCTTGCCATTGCCAGTCTACATTTTATATCCTCTCTACTTCGACCATCATCAGTTATTTTGCTCCACAAATAGCAAAACTCCTTTACTACTTTAAGAGTCTCATTTCCTAATACAATTCCATCAGCATCACCCGACTTAATTCGACTACATTCCATTATTCTCGTTTTGCTTTTGTTGATGTTCATCTTATATCCTCGTTTCAAGACACTATCCATTCCGTTCAACTGCTCTTCCAAGTCCTTTGCTGTCTCTGACAGAATTACAATGTCCTCGGGAAACCTCAACATTTTTATTTTTTCTTCATGGATTTTAATACCTAATCCGAATTTTTCTTTTGTTTCCTTTACTGGTTGCTCAATATACAGATTGAATAACATCGGGGAGAGGATACAACCCTGTCTTACTCCCTTCCCAACCACTACTTCCCTTGCATGTCCCTCGACTCTTATAACTGCCATCTGGTTTCTGTACAAATTGTAAATAGCTTTTCGCTCCCTGTATTTTACCCATGCCACCTTTAGAATTTGAAAGAGAGCATTCCAGTCAACATTGTCAAAAGCTTTCTCTAAGTCTACAAATGCTAGGACCGTAGGTTTGCCTTTCCTTAAGCTTTCTTTTAAGATAAGTCGTAGGGTCAGTATTGCCTCACGTGTTCCAGTATTTCTACGGAATCCAAACTGATCTTCCCCGAGGTCGGCTTTCACTAGTTTTTCCATTCGTCTGTAAGGAATTCGAGTTAGTATTTTGCAGCTGTGGCTTATTAAACTGATTGTTCGGTAATTTTCACATCTGTCAACACCTGCTTTCTTTGGAATTGGAATTATTATATTCTTCTTGAAGTCTGAGGGTATTTCGCCAGTTTCATACATCTTGCTCACCAGATGGTACAGTTTTGTCAGGACTGGCTCTCCCAAGGCAGTCAGTAGTTCCAATGGAATGTTGTCTACTCCGGGGGCCTTGTTTCGACTCAGGTCTTTCAGTGCTCTGTCAAACTCGTCACGCAGTATCGTATCTCCCATTTCATCTTTATTTACATCCTCTTCCATTTCCATAATTTTGTCCTCAAGTACATCGCCCTTGTATAGACCCTCTATATACTCCTTCCACCTTTCTGCTTCTCCTTCTTTGCTTAGAACTGGGTTTCCATCTGAACTCTTGATATTCATACAGGTGGTTCTCTTTTCTCCAAAGGTCTCTTTAATTTTCCTGTAGGCAGTATCTATCCTACCCTTAGTGAGATAAGCCTCTACATCCTTACGTTTGTCCTCTAGCCATCCCTGCTTAGCCATTTTGCAATTCCTGTTGATCTCATTTTTGAGACGTTTGTATTCCTTTTTGCCTGCTTCATTTACTGCATTTTTATATTTTCTCCTTTCATCAATTAAATTCAATATTTCTTCTGTTACCCAAGGATTTCTACTAGCCCTCGTCTTTTTACCTACTTGATCCAACGTTTAAATAAAATGGTAACGACATTTAAATGTGTCAAATCAATTCTAGTCCTAAAACGGCAGTCATCATAAGCCTTCAACAGTTGTAAGGAATATCTTGTTTCTCACTTAGCTTGCCACCGTTCCTTGCATAATGAAAATATTGGAAGAGATGTCGAATTTCAGTGTCTGTTCACATTATGTTGAATTCCATTGTCTGTTCTCGTTAATACAACAGACTTGAAACCAGACATGTCACGAAACATGTTAATAAGCCACCCTGAAGCGATACATGGTTGCTCACTGCTATGATGTGCATGCACCCATGAAAAGCTGATTAGGCAGACGAGAGTCCCAGGCTCTGTGCAAATGTCACTCCATGCAAACATCTGTCAACACCTGCTTTCTTTGGGATTGGAATTATTATATTCTTCTTGAAGTCTGAGGGTATTTCGCCTGTTTCATACAACTTGCTCACCAGATGGTACAGTTTTGTCAGGACTGGCTCTCCCAAGGCAGTCAGTAGTTCCAATGGAATGTTGTCTACTCCGGGGGCCTTGTTTCGACTCAGGTCTTTCAGTTCTCTGTCAATCTCTTCACGCAGTATCGTATCTCCCATTTCATCTTTATCTACATCCTCTTCCATTTCCATAACATTGTCCTCAAGTACATCGCCCTTGTATAGACCCCCTATATACTCCTTCCACCTTTCTGCTTCTCCTTCATTGCTTGGAACTGGGTTTCCATCTGAACTCTTGATATTCATACAGGTGGTTCTCTTTTCTCCAAAGGTCTCTTTAATTTTCCTGTAGGCAGTATCTATCCTACCCCTAGTGAGATAAGCCTCTACATCCTTACATTTGTCCTCTAGCCATCCCTGCTTAGCCATTTTGCAATTCCTGTTGATCTCATTTTTGAGACGTTTGTATTCCTTTTTGCCTGCTTCATTTACTGCATTTTTATATTTTCTCCTTTCATCAATTAAATTCAATATTTCTTCTGTTACCCAAGGATTTCTACTAGCCCTCGTATTTTTACCTACTTGATCCAACGTTTAAATAAAATGGTAAAGGCATTTAAATGTGTCAAATCAATTCTAGTCCTAAAACGGCAGTCATCATAAGCGTTCAACAGTTGTAAGGAATATCTTGTTTCTCACTTAGCTGGCCACCGTTCCTTGCATAATGAAAATATTGGAAGAGATGTTGTATTTCAGTGTCTGTTCACATTATGTTGAATTCCATTGTCTGTTCTCGTTATTACCACAGACTTGAAACCAGACATGTCACGAAACATGTTAACAACCCACCCTGAAGCGATACATGGTCGCTCACTGCTATGGTGTGCATGCACCCATGAAAAGCTGATTAGGCAGACGAGAGTCCCAGGCTCTGTGCAAGTGTCACTCCATGCAAATGTCACTCCATGCAAATGTCACTCCATGCAAATGTCACTCCATGCAAATGTCACTCCATGCAAATGTCACTCCATGCAAATGTCACTCCATGCAAATGTCACTCCATGCAAATATCACTCCATGCAAATGTCACTCCATGCAAATGTCACTCCATGCAAATGTCACTCCATGCAAATGTCACTCCATGCAAATGTTCCAACCCCGTCCATGCCACTGTCCCCAATAAGCTCCTCTGTCTGGATGTGAGCTGTGGACGAAGCGATTCTAGGCGCTCCAGTCCGGAACCACGCAGCTGCTACGGTCGCAGGTTTGAATCCTGCCTCGTGCATGGATGTTTGTCATGTGCTTAGGTTAGTCAGGTTTAAGTAGCTCTACGTATAGGAGACTGATGACCTCAGATGTTATGTCCCATAGTGCTTAGAGCCATTTGAACCATTTAGAGAAGCCGAGTATCCGGTTTTGTGTCCAACTTCAGCAAAAATTTTCACATGTCGCCCCTGCATTTAAGGCAATGTACGAATGCAACTGAGATGTGACACTTTCTCTTCCATTCTATATGCACGGCAGCTGAAGCATATAAAAACGGACATGTCCAAAAGAACAGATACACACATATAAATGTGTACCTAAAAAAAGCGCTCCAAAACAAAATTAACAATTTTCAACTTCAGGGTTTTCCTTGTTTCCATACGAGTATTAGTCGACGTACGCAGATCAGCTGCAGCTGCTGATAAACATCTCGGCTACATTTCACTATCGGAACTTGACCGCAGAGTGATATTCGAAATCGTGGTTGAAATTTCTCGATAAGTCGCTCGTGTTTGGCTTGGCAGAAGCGAGCGACCGATCACAGGCGGTTTTTCGCCACAAACCAGACGCCTGCGCGCTGAGCCCATAGATTATAAATAGGTATGGAGTGAGAATAACCTACTGCGCATGTTCTCAACACCAAATCAGGCCAGTCACGTGATTGTGACCCGACGCTGCTTGTCTAAAATATTACAAGTATTCGCCTTGCTTAATATATGTTTCTGCACGCTTGAGTTTAAGTAACAGCAGTATTGTCGTTGCTACGGATGTAAGGAGAGGTATGTTAAAGGAGGACCAGTTATTTCTCATAGGCATGTACAACATATGTACATTTATAAATGTCATATTAGAATGAGACACTTCAGATGTTGAAACATATCGACACATAGTGTTATAAAGTCTTGTATGGTGGAGATAATTTCTGGGATTTTGTGGCCATGTGTTTACGATAGAACTGCCATATAAAAAAATCTACAAGTGTGTTTGAAAAAAAAACGGTCAGTTAGTGTGTATGTATGGGTGCTGTGTTAATATGCACAAAAAATTATGAGTGATAGATGATTAATTTCCTCCAATTTATGCAGGTTTTCAAACTGTTGTGTGTATCTAAGTATTTCTGCATAAGACAGTTTTCTATACAGTGTTATTGTAACATAATTATTGGAACAGAGATTCGACAATATGAATACATGATATGAAAAAAAATTTAAAAAATGTTGGCTTTCACTCCACATTCTGTTACCGAAAAATCGCAAATAAAGTGGAATCTGAGGTATGATACTGTGGCGAAAAAGCACAATAGCATTGCTCTTCACGTCTTTAAGTCAACTTCAGTTCCTGGGATCTGATTATTAAGATGACTGTCAAATGCATATTCAAAGTTCCACAGTAATTCTGAAGGTGATCTGTCTGTAACATTGAAGCAATAACACTTACAATTTACTAAGCGCTATGAAGGCAAAAAGGCGCCATCACAAAATTACGTGACTTGAGCTGCATCAGAAGTTGCATACAGAATTCTCATTCTGCGCCTATGAATGCTCTTTTCTTTATTGTTATTTAATTCCCCTGCTCCACATGGGCATGGGAGGGCTGGCAGAGGCACAGTCCACCACTCTTTACCCAAACGGCTTTACAAAAATACATGAAAAGGGGAACACTTACATAAAAAGAGGGATAAAAGGGGACATAAAAACACAGTAAATGAGGATAATGGGAGCTAAAATATACACTAATACGGGGACATGCATGGGGGGACAGTTAAAAAGTCAACATAAAGCTAAAAGAAGACAATTGCCAATTCCGGCTCTAATGACCTAGTTGTCAACGGGACATTAAACACTAATCTCCTCCTCCTCCAATTGGCTATTGGTTGCACATTTAAAATACACTGGAGGCAAACACAAGATAAAATCCGGCCACAGTATAAAAATCACACAGAGCGAGACATTTAAAAAACTACTGGAAATGACGGAGCACTCAGAAAGGAAAAAAAAACCGCTCACAGGGACCTGCTGAAGGCAGAGAGGAGGAAAAAGAGGGGAAGAAGTTACGATAGGGGTTGGAGCTGGGGGGAGGGCAGGAGGAAGACGGAAAAGAGGAGCAGGAGGCACATCAAGCAGCAGGAGATGGGTGGAGCAGGAGATGAAGAGGGAAAGGGAAGACAAGGCAGGAGGGAATGGAGAGACACAGAAGGGGGCACAGGAGAGGGTGGGGGTGTAGAAGGGGGAAAACTGCTCAGGGGAAGGGACTGGGAGGGGCGAGAGAGCCCTTGGGAGTAGGGGCAGGAAGGTGGGGTTAAAGTTGGTAGGAGGGGTAGATGTTTGGGTGAAGCTCATCTGGGAGTGGTAGGTACTGGAATTTGCATTGGTTCAAAATGGCTCTGAGCACTATGGGACCTAACTTCTGAGGTCATCAGTCCCCTAGAACTTAGAACTACTTAAACCTAACTAACTTAAGGACATAACACACATCCATACCTGAGGCAGGATTTGGACCAGTCACCGTAGCAGTCGAGCAGTTCCGGACTAAAGTGCCTAGAACTGCTATGCCACTCTGGCCGATATTTGCATTGGGAAAGGAGGTGGAAGATGTGCCAATGAAGAGAGGATGGGAGACAACGGAAAAGGACAGCAATGGGCTGTAGCTGGTGAGGAAGGGGGACACCTGGGGGTGGGGGGATCGAGTTGAAGCACGATATACTAAGTGTGGATGTGTTTAAGGAAAAGACGATGGGGGGAGGGGATGAGGTCATAGAGGATGCATGTCGGCGATGGAAGGTGGGTAAAGAAGGTGAGGTGGGGTGCATGACATTCTAGGACTTGGAGGGCTTTATAGAATCTGGGAGGGACAGAATTCCAAGAGACACTTTCAGAACAAAGGATGGGATGGATCAAGGATTTGTATGTGTGAAGGATGGTGGAATGATGCAGTCCCAATATATGGGTGGACAGGAGTTTCAGGAGGCGAAGTCTGTTGTGGCTTTGCATTGGATCGTAAGATGGAGAGTCCTGGTGAGGTGGCGCTCAAGGATCAGGCCTAGGTATTTTAGGGTAGGAGGTAGGTGGATAGGATGACCATAAATGATTAGGTAGAAATCATGGAGATGGAAGTTCTGGGTGGTGTGGCCTATGATGGTTACCTGGGTCTTTGAGGGATTGATACAAAGGAACCAATTGGTGAATTGGTGAAGGTGAGATTGGAGGGTATGTTGAGATCGTTGAAGGGTAGGGTAAAGGGCTATGAAGGCAGTGTCAGCAGCAAATTGGAGGAGATGAATAGGTGGGAGAGGTTTTGGCATATCAGAAGTATACAGGAGATAGAGGAGAGGGGAAAGGGAAGAGCCTTTGGGCATGTTGGTGGAAGGATAGAAAGTATGGGAGTTGAAATTGTGGATAGTGATGTAGGAGGGACGACAGGAGAGGAATGAAGCAAGGGAATTGACAAAATTGATAGGGAGAGCATAGATCTGGAGTTTGAAGAAGAGCCTGGGATGCCAGACACGGTTGTATGCGTTCTGAAAGTCGAGAGAAACAAATATGTCAGAGCGAGGGGAGTTACTTTGGAGGGAAAGAAGATTAGTAAGGTTATGAAGCTCGCCATTGGCTGAGAAGGAGGGCCAGAAGCCACACAAGGTAAGGGGAAGGAGGAGATGCTGGTTAAGGTGGTGATGAATATGGCGGGAGAGGGTAGACTCGAAGACCTCACTGAACACAGAGGTGAGGCAGATGGAACCGTAGGAAGAGGTGTCAGAGGGGGTTTTGTTGGGTTTAGGGAACAGCAGGACATGGGAAGTCCTCCACAGGTCAGGAGAGGAGGACGTTGTACAATGTAGCAAGGGCAGAAAGAAAGGACGGGGGAGATTCCTTGAGTGCCCATAATCTCGCTAATGGTCATACTTATTGTGGTATACACATTTTAGTAAGACACTACGCAAAATTCAAAAAGTTTGCTATGAAAAATAGGGCTCGCTACGATTTTGCTTTTGGTGAGTATTACATGATATGTTGCTGCGTATGAAATTTAGCTGACATGTTAAATTTTTGTTTAGACTTCGGAGGAGAGTTCTGTCTGCCACCGATATCGAGAAAATGGGTCCTATGTAGTGCGCTCACTTCCGATCTCACGTCCGTGAGAATGAAATACTTGAATATCTCTCATATCTCTTAAACCGCTCGAGACATCGAAACGAAAGTTGGGTGGATGATAGCAATTCGTAAACACACGGAACGTTCTTATCTATCGTTATACTTTCCTTTTTATTTTGTCACTCCAATGACTGTAATTTTTAAGAGTTATCGACAGCTTTCGAAACAAGAGATTCCTAGTATGAAAGTAAACATGAAATTTCTTCTCTTATGTTACTGCAAACCGACACTATGAGGTTTTCCGTAAGCTATTGAGCTCTGTGATTGCCAATAACTTTTTTGATGAGGCACTGTGTTTCAGAATTCTGTCGCTATAGCTACCATGAAATGAGTTTGTGCAAATTACTCTGAGTTTTGACAAAGGAAGTACAATTACAGAAATCAACAAGAGAAATGTGGCCGTTACTCATAAATGACTATGCTTCTTCGAATGAGAAGAGGTAAACAACTCATACCAAAATAAATTGCTAATTCTGTTGGAATTTTGGTTGAATCCCTATAATCCATCGTATTTTTAACACCGAGCAACTGGAATGGAAACTTGAAACTTACCAAAAGATTTTATTCCTTCTCTTGATGTGAACAGTACTGAAATCATGATGAGCTTTCCTTCAGGCGGAATGATGGGCACATGCCAGATACTGGTTACTCACCTACGGCTTGCCAAACTGACAATGTGTGATTGCGAATAAAATAGTTGTTACTGAGAAAATTAACGATGTATCTGTCGCACAACACAATCTACATCTACATATCTACATCTACATACATACTCCGCTATCCACCATACACTGCGTGGCGGAGGGTACCTCGTACCACAACTATAATTTTCTCTCCCTGTTCCACTTCCAAACAGAACGATGGGAAAAATGACTGCCTATATGCCTCTCTATGAGCCCTAATCTCTATTATCTTATCTTTGTGGTCTTTCCGCGAAATATAGGTTGGCTGCAGTAAAATTGTACTGCAGTCAGCCTCAAATGCTGGTTCTCTAAATTTCCTCAGTAGCGATTCACGAAAAGAACGCCTCCTTTCCTCCAGAGACTCCCACCCGAGTTTCTGAAGCATTTCCGTAACATTCGCATGATGATCAAACCTACCATTAACAAATCTAGCAGCCCGCCTCTGAATTGCTTCTATGTCCTCCCTCAATCCGAACTGACAGGGAACCCAAACGCTTGAGCAGTACTCAAGAATAGGTCATATTAGTGTTCTATAAGCGGTCTCCTTTACAGATGAACCACATCTTCCCAAAATTCTACCAATGAACCGAAGACAAATATCCGCCTTCCACACAACTGCCATTACATGCTTGTCCCACTTCATATCGCTCTGCAATGTTACTCCAAAATATTTAATCGACGTGACTGTGTCAAGCACTACACTACTGATGGAGTATTCAAATGTTACAGGATTCTTTTTCCTATTCATCTGCATTAATTTACATTATCTATATTTAGAGTTAGCTGCCATTCTTTACACCAATCACAAATCCTGACCAAGTCATCTTGTATCCTCCTACAGTCCCTCAACGACGACACCTTCCCGTACACCACAGAATCATCAGCAAGCAGCCGCACATTGCTATCCACCCTATCCAAAAGATCATTTATGTAGATAGAAAACAACAGTGGACCTACCACACTTCCCTGGGGCACTCCAGATGATACCCTCACCTACGATGAACACTCACCATCTAGGACAACGTACTGGGTTCTATTACTTAAGACGTCTTCGAGCCACTCACATATTTGTAAACCAATCCCGTATGCTAGTACCTTAGTTAGGAGTCTGCAGTGGGGCACCGAGTCAAACGCTTTCCGGAAGTCAAGGAATATGGCATTCGTCTGATACCCTTTATTCTTGGTTCGCAAGATATCATGTGAAAAAAGAGCGAGTTGCGTTTCGCAGGAGTGATGCTTTCTAAAGCCGTGCTGATGCATGGACAGCAACTTCTCTGTCTCAAGGAAATTCATTATTTTAGAACTGAGAATATGTTCGAGAATCCTGCAACAAACCGATGTTAAGAATATTGGTCTGTAATTTTGAGAATCCGTCATTCTACCCTTCATATATACAGGCGTCACCTGCGCTTCTTTCCAATAGCTCGGGTCTTTACTTTGGGCAAGAGATTCGCGATAAATGCAAGCTAAGTAAGGAGCGAATGCAGTAGAGTACTCTCTGTAAAACCGAATTGGAATCCCATCAGGACCTGGCGATTTATTTGTTTTCGACCCATTCAGCTGCTTCACAACCCCAGGGATGTCTATCAGTATGTCCTCCGTACGGGAATCTGTACGAGACTCACACGGTGGTGTGTCTGTACGATCCTCCTGCGTGAAAGATTTCTCAAAGGCTAAATTTAAAATTTCAGCTTCCGTTTTACTGTCTTCCGTTGCCAGGCCAGACTGATCAGTGAGTGACTGGATGGAACCCTTGGACCCGCTTACCGATTTTACGTAAGACCAGGATTTCCTTGGGTTTTCAGCAAGATCTTTTGCTAAGGTATGACGGTGGTAGTGGTTGTATGCTTCGCGAGTAACTCTTTTTACATCAGCACGAATCTCTACTTACTTTTGCCTGTCCTCATTCTCCAGATCATTCTTGTACCCCGAGTGCAACTGTCTTTCCTTCCTGAGCATTCTCCGAATTGCGCTGTTGAACCACGGTGGGTCTTTTCCGTCCGTAACCCACTTTTTCGGCACATACTTCTTCAATGCGTGATTTACAATGTGTTTAAAATTTGCCCATAATTCTTCCACGTACTTTGATTTTATCCATACTGGATGAGAGGTCGTGGTTGTGAATGTCAATGTTAAAAAATACATCGGATCAACCACTTGTTTATAGTGTAAAACACTAAAATTGATGCGATTCGGAAGTCAAGCTTCTTTCATCAGAATAATAAAAAGTAAAAGAACCTGTTAAAACTCGCTAAACTGGAACATGCACCAGGCATAATAAAATTGCTAGTCAAATTAAAACATCGTGGCTACTTCCCTTGTTGCAGCGATGCCTCCCAAGGTGCATCTCCATATAGTGGTCAAAATACAAAAAACTCTAAAATGGTGTCGCCTATGGTATTCGACATCTAACCACATGCCTCTCTCCTCTATCGTCGCAAACCGCCCGTGCGTCTTCGTTTGAGACCACACACCACGTAGCCAAACACGACACTGAAACGCGAGTGAGCTCACGCGCAAGTAAACAAGGACGTCACAGAGATGTCTATACAAACAGATAACGTATACATGTTGCAAGGACCTCATGAAATGATGGTATCCTGCCAGTTGCTAAAATGTAGTTACTAAAAGAAACGTTAGAAAAAAAGAAATGTTAGAAAAAGTTATTTGTATCACCATCTGGCTGTTCATTCAGTGTGTCCTGATTATTCGCGTTATATATCGTAATTTCCAGCTGTTCTACTAGATCCAGCCTTTTGCCTTTGTCCTGTCTATGTAAAATAACGAGATCCTGATCTCGGCATGGATTTAACAAAAAAGGTACAAGCCGAGTTAAAAAAGCTATTGAAGAGGACTTTCTTCCTCTTCACAGAAAAAGAAAAAATATCCTGATCCGTCATGAATCCCAAAGCTACACGACCTAGATCCCACTTTAAGGTACATAAGGAAAATTGTCTTACTAGTGCAATTGTGAATTCTAGAAACAGTCCTTTATGAAAAATTACTAAAATGCTCGATAAAATTTTAAAAGAATCTTTCGTGTTCGAGGATAAGTTTTCAATTACTAATAATTCAGCTTTGATAAATGAAATTAATGATAAGCCTATCGCTGATACGGCCCGCCTAGTATCTCTAGACATTAAAACCTTTATGCGAATGTGCCGGTAAATGAGGCCGTTAAGGTCATCAAAGAAAATTTGTTTAAGTACAAAACACTGTCTCAGCAAAAAAAGTCGAATTCATCGAACTGTTAGAATTCGTTCTGAAATATAATTATTTTCCTTTTAACAATAAATTTTATATGCAAAAAATGGACTGGCTATTGGTTCCAGTAATCTGGAACCATAGCAGACATCTTTATAAATAATTTGGAAAAAAAGTCTCCTCGTTAACCCGCAACATCCCGTGGGTAAAGTTGTATACTACAAACGCTATGTAGATGATACCCTGCTTCTTACTGATGGACAAGAAAAAGCAGAAATAGTAAATAAATTTAACGAGTTACACGGTAAAACTGAAGTCACTGTGGAAGAAGAGAAAAATGTTGAACTGCAATTTCTCGACCTAACTATTAGGAAACAAAATGGTAGGCATGTTTTTAAAATATTTAGGAAACCAACCACAACTGATGTGTTGGTACAAAATAATTCCTGCCTTACTAATAGCCATAAACTTTCTGCTTTTAGATCTTTGATAGACAGAGCCTTTAGAGTTCCTATGA
Organism: Schistocerca gregaria; assembly: GCF_023897955.1. Taxonomy (NCBI): domain Eukaryota; kingdom Metazoa; phylum Arthropoda; class Insecta; order Orthoptera; family Acrididae; genus Schistocerca; species Schistocerca gregaria. The sequence continues at coordinate 616,980,633 of NC_064924.1, read as the reverse complement.
ATGAAGAAGACAGAATGACTGTTCTGAACATCGTGAAACAATTAGCCAGAGCTAACGGATATCACCAAAACGTTGTCAATAAATTAATACGACAGAAACAGAGTGCGAATGGAAGGAAAAATACCGCAAATTAAATTACGAGAGTCACAATACCATACCTCGGTGATATTTCGCAAAAAGTGGCTAACATTTTCAAACCTTTTAAAGTTGATACCGCTTTTCAGACCAATAATACTCTGCGATTTAAACTAAGAAATAATTTACAGCAGGAAAGCGACAAATATGAGAGAGCTGGGGTCTATAAAATTCAGTGTAACACGTGCAAGGCAAGCTATGTAGGCCAAACTGGTAGGTTCTTTGAAGTAAGTTACAAAGAACATAGCAATGCTTTCCGGATTAATAATTTTGAAAAGTCAGCTGCAGCCACGCATATTTGGGAAACGGGACACCCCATCTTGGGAATAGATCAGGATCTCGTTAATTTACATAGACAGGACAAAGGCGAAAAGCTGGATCTACTAGAACAGCTGGAAATTACGATACACAACGTGGATAATCAGAACACACTGAATGGACAGCTAACTGGTGATACAAATAACTTTATCAAACATTTCACTGGTTTCTTTTAGTAACTACGTTTTTAGCAATTGGCAGGATATCATCATTTCATGAGGTCCTTGCAACATGTATACGTTATCTGTTTGTATAAACATCTCTGTGACTTCCTTGTTTACTTTCGCGTGAGCTCACTCTCGTTCCAGTGTCGTGTTTGGCTACGTGATGTGTGGTATCAACGAAGACGCACGGGCGGGGGAGAGAGGTATGTGGTTAGATGTTGAACACCATAGGCGACACCATTTTAGAGTTTTTTATATTTTGACCACTATGTGGAGACGCACCTTGGAAGACATGGCTGCAACAAGGGAAGTAGCCACGATGTTTTAATTTGACTAGCAATTTTATTATGCCTGGTGCATGTTCCAGTTTAACGAGTTTTAACAAGTTCTCTTACTTTTTATTAATCTGATGATGGAAGGTTGCCTTCCGAAACGCTTCTATCTTAGTGTTTTACACTATAAACAAGTAGTTGAGCCGATATATTTTTTAATGTCTTCCACGTCCATTGTACCGGAAGTAAATGAAGTCGATTCATTTACTAAGTGGGATGCTAACAACTGCTTATCTTCTCTTTATAGTAAGAATACTCTCCTAGCCTTCTTGACCGACTTTTTAACTTTCGTAACCATAGTCGTAATGCCAACATCATGATCACTAATCCCTGTGTCAACACTGACACCGTCGATGAGGTCGGGTCTGTTCGTGGCTACCAGATCTAAAATACTGGCTGTCGATTTAGCTGCTCAAGACAGTTCTCGGATAATGTGTTCAAAAGTAATTCACACGACGGCTTGTCTGTACCACCTGTAATTAATCCATAGACATCCCAGTCTCTACTAGATAGGTTGAAGTCGCCTCCGACTAGTATAGCATGAACCGGGTACTTGTGCGATACAGAGTGTAGACTCCCTTTGAATGATTGTAGAACTGTCACTGTGGAACCTGGTGGCCGGTAATAACACCCAACAATTAACTTTATTTCTGCTAGCTCTGTGGATGTGTACTGCCAGAAGCGGGAGATAATGGACGCGACAAGAATGCAGAAGCTAGCCGTGTGTGCCTTGTGGGCTCGAGTTCGAAAAACATTGTCGTGGAAGTAGATCTGCCTTTGTCAGCAGTGCGTATCAACAAATTAAATATATCTAATCACCACACTCTTTTAGGATAGTCCTACTTGCGTAATAATAACGACCATTGCATTAATTTGTATAGCCTGTTGTATAATTAGTTTATTAATGCTGATAATGTACATCCAACAATTGAAATGCTTTTTCTCTTCACGGCGAGTCAATAAAAACATTATTGTTAGTCACTGCTTTTCGACTGTTTCTAGCTTGCAGTGGAAATGTGATGTCAACATGTACACAGCGTAATGTCTCTTATTACATTCAAGTCCAAGTAACGATAGTGAAACGTATGTACTTCATATCTTGGACGCTTTTTACGAGAGCTAAAAGGGGTATTATCTATGGAAATTACAGCTTTGCGACTTTCTTGCAACATATCGTAGAGATACGTCAGCATAACAGGCAGCAAGTAGGTAACCTTGTTATACTTTCCTGTCTTGCGTCTAAATTACGTGATTTTATAATATTCCTTACTCGTTTATTCACCACCCTCACGATGAATCGTCTGTCCCTACTTACGATCTGAAACCATTGTGGAGGCAGGAGATACAATACCAGTGGTTAATGGATCACCAGTTACAGAACTGTGCATTGTTCTTGACAAAAGATGAAACAAAACAAAGGAACTGTACAGATATTTGTAACTCAAAACTATTTTGTACTAACGAAAATAGATGGATTCCTTAAACGGCTTAGGTGGTGCCCATTAACTGCGTACGGTGCGTCTCTGGCACGTGACAGCCGCAAACGTATTGGTCAGATGAGAAACGTGACGTCATGCTACAGGATCAAGCGTTCGAAGCGGCGCAGTTATCGAAGAGTGTTCGGAGTAGGCGGTTTCGAAGCTGCGCGGTCGGTTTCCGCGTTCCATCTTCCCAACTCGGGTCGCTGTTTCATCGGCGCAGAGCGAATCGAAAGGTGAGCTTTTGCACAATCTAACAAGTAAATATCCGTACGAGAGTTTGCTTACGATAGCAGTTTTGATAAACTGACTGCTAATGCCTTCGTGTGGCTCGAGTAATTCTTTAATTGTGCGATAAGCTCGCGAATTCTTACATAAATCTACGACAATTGGGTTACCTGTTGTTCCGATTGCAAGAATGGATGAATTTAGAGAAATGTTGCTAACTGTGTATGAGGTGTCTCATTAGGAACATTTATTTTGCGTAGCTCCATATGATATCCACAAAAAATGTTTCTTTATATTGTACTAGTATTAAAGATGTATTTCGCGAAATGTTATGAAAGCGCTGTACATCTGCAACCTTCAGCAAGAAACAAAAAACGTAATAGATGCCATATGGCACATTTGCGACAATTTCGTATAATTTTAACGTAGTAATCTTGGTAAATTTTATTCCGTGACGGTATACGCTTTCAGACTGTATTTGAGAACTGTCACTTAATACTTGCATGAATTGCCTCCCACTAAGTGACCTGAGTGTGTAGGATTTTAATGTGTAGACTTGTTCTAAGTTACACGTATGTAGGTTGCAGACAAAGTAATCGAACAGTGACAAACACAAGACAATGTTAAATGTAGTCGACATGATCTTCCTAAAGATGTTTCTCTGCTGTTTCTTTCAGTGCCTACTCTTTGCAACATATTGTGGACAGAGAAATTTCTAGAAATTGTGTTCAACTAACATCGTTAGTAATTGTACTATATTTAAAGGAATGGTACTTGGATATGAATTGTTATTTCTGTCTTGCATTTCTCACTAAAGATTTTCAGAATTTGAAGTAGTTGCGCAAAATGATTACTAGCCTTAAGGTCTAAAAGGTCAGGGAATCAGTGGCCGATCGGTTTTTATGGTCACTGCTTATTGGCACTCACGCTCTGGAAAATTCCGGCTTGTGTGGAATTAAAATCCATTACGCTGTGCGTTCAGTGCTGGCCATTAGCAGGGCGAGCGCCCTGCGGAGATTCCCGAAGCAGCCCGAAGTTTGCTCTGCTTACGCCTGCGCGGCTCTTTCAAATGGGCGACAATGGCAGACTAGGGGCGATTCGCTGCTACATTGTCACATAAGGCTAAGGACGCGGCGGTGATCGTTACGCAGTAACGGATTGCTCATAGCTGAGCGGTTGAACGCGACGCCGTAATTTACGAAAAGTACCGGAAACTGCTGACGGAAAACGAATTTTGAAAGCTGTAGAAATTGATGTTCAAACGTGGCTTGACACAGAATGTTCTCTGCTAAATTTTTTGGAACTAAAGTTTACTTTACAATTCGCTCTTCCTTTGGTTGTTTAGTTTTAGTACATCCAAAAGAATTCTAAAGTAAGACGAACATTTTATTTATTTATGCATTTATTTCACCTGGCAAATAAATAAAAACAAATAAATAAATAAATAAATAAATAAAAAGAATTCTAAATTAAGACGTACATTTTACTTCTACGTAAGACTTTTTTTTCCTCTCTCTCTGTTAATTCCTTTAAACGAAATGGCGTGATCGATCTACATACAGGTACTTTTTGTGTGTTTAAATGTTTGTAACCTAGGTTTCTTGAACTAAACACATGCTGAATATCGCGCTGCTCTTGTTGCATTGTGTACATGGTACACTTACCTAGCTGGCTCCGTACCTACGCCTGAAAGAACAATAACGCTCAAAAAAAGGCTTGGTACAGAACTGCTTTAAGTATGTGTTGTGTAGCTGAACTTCTCGAATTTTTAAATTAATTTAGTCGAACTGAGAATCGCAGCCTGCTCATATTCATGAACTCAATCTTCTTTGATGTCACTGTAACCATTAGGCAATTTCAGCTTTCGGAACTACTTTCGTACTAAAACAACTTACGTGCATTTTTAAGTTTTTGATGTTTCTCGGTGCCACCGTTGGTAATTGCGAGACTAGAAATCCAGATGCCGTCGGTTCAATTACCAACCGCACTTGTGGGTTCCTGTCGCTTACTGCTTCATTGGTATCTGGTAATGACTTGACAGCGTGAAAATTGGCGAGTTGCTACTCTTTCGTTGTCCACGTCAAACTGCAGGTCTCCACACTATAAACTGGCTGGACGAGTCAGTTCAGAGGTAGGTAGCGGACACCAGATCAACTAAGGGGTGGCGAGCTCTCTTATTTAATTCATTGTTGACGTGAGCTAGGATGTTTCTAACTTTACCCCGGTGGTTTTGACTTTCTATACGCATTCTCCGGTACGTAGAGCGCTAAGTGGTGTTCAGACTAACCTTCGGGCTGACGTCTTTTTTGCATTTACTCAGACAAAATAGTTGCATTGAAATAAAAGGTCTGTGCTGGTTTTGTGAACTTTGCCTAACTAATAAATCCCAGGTAATGGAAAAAGAATGGCATCGCTAAATAATGTTAAATCCAACAACTGAGCCGCAGCGTAGCACCTGCTAGATTCGTGCAGCCATCTGTTCCTTACCTATATTAACCATTTTGGAGACAATCTTAGCAACCGCCTCCGTTTGTCTGTATGCAGATAACGCTGTCGTATATGGACTAATGAAGTTATCAGAAGATCAAAACAAACTGCAAAACGATTTAGAAAAGATATCTGAATGCTGCGAAAAGTGGCAGTTGACCCTAAATAACGAAAATTGTCAGGTGATCCACGTGAGTGCTAAAAGGAACTTCTTAAACTTCGTTTACACGATAAATCAGTCTAATCTAAAACCAGTAAATTCAACTAAATACCTAGGTATTACAATTGCGAAGAACTTAAATTGGAAGGAGCACATAAAAAAATGTTGTGGGGAACGCTAACCAAAGACTGCGTTTTATTGGCAGGACACTTAGAAAATGTAACAGGTCTACTAAGGAGACTGCCTACACTGTGCTTTTACGTCTTCTTTTAGAATACTGCTGCGCGGTGTGGGATCCTTGCCAGATGGAACTGACGGAGTACATCGAAAAAGTTCAAAGAAAGGCTCCACGTTTTGTATTATTGCGAAATATGGGAGAGAGAGTCTCAGAGATGATACAGGATTTGGGCTGGAAATCATTAAAAGAAAGATGTTTTTTGTTGCGACGGAATCTTCTCACGAAACTCCAATTACCAACTTTCTCCTCCGAATGCGAAAATATTTTGACACCGATCTACATAGGGAGGACCGACCATCACCTAGATAAAATAAGGGGAATCAGAGCTCGTACGAAAAGATATAGGTGTTCATTCTTTCCGCGTGCAATACGAGATTGGAATAATAGAGAATTGTGAGGGTGGTTAGCTGATCCCTCTGCCAGGCACTTAACTGTGATTTTCAGAGTATCTATGTAGATATAGATCTCATGTGGATACTTGGTGCTTCACTGGGTACGTGGGTACTTGTAAGTTGTCTTCTGGCTCGCGCATGTGGGTCTGTCACTTAACGATCGTCACCAGTTCCACACCATAGGTTACAGCCGGGGAGCTTCGCAAACGAAGTAATGCATCTACATCTACATGACTACTCTACAATTGACATTTAAGTGCTTGGCAGAGGGTTCATCGAACCACAATCATATTATCTTCCTACCATTCAACTCCCGAACAGCAAGCGAGGGAAAAACGAACAACTATACCTTTCTGTTCGAGCTCTGACATCTGTTATTTTATTTTGAAGATAATTCCTACCAATGTAGGTTGGGCTCAACAACATATATTCGCATTCGGAAGAGAAAGTTGTTGACAAATTTCGTAAATAGATCTCGCTTCGACGAAAAACCTCTTTGCTTTAATGACTTCCATCCCAACTCGCATATCATATCTGCCACACTCTCTCCCCTATTACGTGATAATACAAAACGAGCTGCCCTTTTTTGCACCCTTTTGATGTCCTCCGTCAATCCCACCTGGTAAGGATTCTAAACATTCATGGTGGTGTCTGATTGTTCTATATCGTGTCTCCCTACCACTTTCGCACAACGACGCTCTGAGCGTGTTTTTTTAGGGAATTGACTAGTTTGAACCTGGGACCTGTTGCTGGTATGGAGACGCCAGACCACACATGACATGTAGAATTCAGAAGAGTTCAGTGAGACTAGCGATTATATAACCAAATACTTAATGATTTCAGTGTCAGCTCCACTGCACTCCCTGTACAAGAATCTTAATACTAACTAAATTTAGTGGAAGGGGTTCAAGGCTTTCCTATTTTTAGTTAGCTGGTAAAATAACGTCGAAAAAGCAGTTAAGTTTACCATTGGAAATGTTATTCTACTCACAAAACATCGTTTATAAATTGAACTATCGATAAAAGGAAATGTTTTAATACAGGATGGTAAAAACCAACTGCGTTCAACAAAAATGTGAACGAATATTCCCTGAGTGGTTTTCCAAGTTCTACAATCGATCGAAGGATGACCTATGCCATATCACATCTATAATCTAGGTTTAAATTAAGTTTCACAAAAGAGAAAACTATCAAAATGTTCTACAGTGACCCTCAATTATCTTTAATTACTTATGTAACCTGTCGTAAATTACAGTGGCTGATGTGGCTTCTCAATAACTATAAAATAGAAAAATCATCGCGTTTCAGATGTGTTTTTCAAGTGGCAAATGTGAACACCATGAGTTTTAATTAACGATCGACACTTGTATGACGCAAAAAGGGGGTGTAACAGATGAGACTTCTGCAGTTCTGAGTGAAGCCTTATGCGCTCAAAAATGCGGCATCGCGTGCGTTCATTATCTTGTCGGTGTTTAAGCAGCGTCAGGTCGGCAGCGGCCGGCGCAGCAGCCATCCAGCTCGCCGTCTCGGAACCAACTCTCTTAACTTCTCCTTACTACAATTTACCGAAGTTAGTTAAAAAAACTATATGGCTATGTTTTCATCTGACCAATCAGGGTCTGAATGTTAACCTTAAGCTCCGCCTACAAAAATTCTGTCTATCCAATGAGAAACGTTATACTTTGAGTGGTGGGGTAATGTTTTTAAAGTTTGCAATGTAACAGAGACGCTAAAAAGTCTCACGCTAAAACCTGCACCTAGCGTGGTCCTTTTAGCGTTATCGTATGATCTGTACTGTTGTTCTGGAATCTTTTAACATGGGCTGGAGGATTGTCCTAATGTAACAGACACGCGAAAAAGCCTCAAGCTAAAACGTGCGGGTGGTGAGCCCTAGTGGTTAGCTGGAGACGTGGTTGTCCGTCCCTTATCGTAGGGCCTTCTAGCTTAACACGGTTCTGCTCTCGGCTTCTGTCCTCGTTTCTCCCCTCGGAACTGCGTCTGTCTCACTGTGGGAAGGTACGACATGCATTTAGGCATTCTTGTGTTAGTCTGTGGCATTCCATCTGCTCACTCGTTACTTGTATTACTTTGGTTAATTTAATGTCACGATTTATTCGGAGCTAAGTGACATATTACTGGATTTGCTTATCATGTCAGGGTTTTCAAGTAAGGTGTTGGATTTGCCTGACACCTTACACCCACCTTCTACTTTAATTTTTTATGGAGGAGCACATGAGAAAGAAAACGCAGGCTGTAGATACAGAACTATACGCGAACAGGATAAACATGTGTAAGGGGAAAAAACTTAGAAGATGAGGAGAAAAGAGAAGTGAAAGAAATTAGGAATACTTGATGTCCTATGCTCCACTTTGGCGCGCCATCAAAACAACGTCCGTTCTTTCATTGACCTTTAGAAGGGGAACGTTGGATCGTTGAGTCTTGGCTGTTAAGTTTCGTCGTTTCGTCGAGATTCCAGCTCCGTGGGGGTTGTCGAAAATACTCTGTAAATACTTCGCGAAAACGGCACGACAGTGTCGTTGTCGGTGAAGGGTGTGGTGGTGTACTTGCAGGCGTGTCCAAAAGGCCTCCGGGTCGACGATGTCCTCCCGGAAGAGATTGTCGATAGCCATGCCACTGATCCAAGTGATGGCGTGCCACCTAGACAATGGAAGGCTGGTCGTGTCGGGCGTATTATCATGGTAGAAGAAACGTGATGAGGGAGTACTCGGAGGCAGAAAGCCAGAATCTTCTGTACGAGGGTCCAGACAGCTGTTGACGGCCCACAAGTGAATCTGTATCTTCGGCATTGCACTTGAGGCACAGGGGTGAGTCCACCAACGCGATGCGATGCAGTTTAAGTCTTGTAGTACATTTACCATTGACGAGAAGGTACCACGTCTCGTGGTTGGTGGATCGTTTTCCAAACTGTAGGCCATGAGGTTTGGGGGGTGAAGTGCTTCGACGGGGTTTCGGGGTCGGTACTTTCGGAGAAAGTGGTAGATGCCACGGGTGTCCGTCTTCCTGTTCCCTGGGAGCTCGATGCATATGTAGCTGTGTTCCAGAAAGAAACAGCCGATGTGCGACATCGGAGGTGGGATGCGTGCCAAAGACATCGGAGGGCGTCTCGAAACAGGCGCGAGCTCGGTAGTCAACATTCCAGTAAAACTAAATTTTGGCTTTTCCATAACCGGAGCATAGTAATGGTGTAAATTGCTGTGATCCTGGCTCTCACGTTAACTAGATCGAGGCCACCATTCCGCTTCAGTCAGGCGACAGCATCATACTTTGAAGATGTCTCCAGAACATATAAAATACCCGAAAGCCACCTGTAGTCTGGCTATCATTGTCACAGTGATGGGCAGAATCTGCGCGGTGTGGGGTTTCCGGGATGCCAGATGGGTACTGACGAAGGTGACACTCTGACACATATTCATCGCGAGTAGTAGGTGATTTTGTACGTTTGCCCGAATGCGTTGCAGTAGCGCTCAAAAACTGATCGCCGAGGTGCGCCGAATGTTTCGCGTGTACACCAATCAGAGACAACGAATGGTGTCCACCAGTTGAAAGGGGACTACGCTGTCTGTGAGAAGGCAGCGGCCGATCTTCATGGCACACGAGTTTGCGACGTTCATAGCGCTCCCTGCCTCTAGACTGTAACAGGTAATCCACTGAATCGCAGATGGTACGTCGGCCTCTGAATGTACGACGAGAGCCAAGTCAACCGCGTAGGCTCGGCAATGAAACATATGATCCGGAGTGGAATACAGCAAATGAGTGGTTCCATCCCAATGGCGTAAAGCACCGTCGACAGTGGGGAACCCTGGCGTACTGAGCGTTCAGTCTGTATCGGTTCTGTGTCTGCCGTTGACGATAAGCCTCGACGTTGTCCTACGAAGGAGCCTCACGATCACTTGTGTGAACGTCGGGGGAATCTCCATCTGCTCCATAAATGAGTTGAGGAATGCATGATTCACTCGGTCGAACGCTTTATTTAAGTCGATGGAGATTAAAGCGCCTGGCAGTCGCGAATGTTTTGCCACAGCGATCACTTCTCGATATTCACTGAGGCTGTCTGTATATTACATTTGCCGCCTAAGGATGTTTGTTTGTGGGGAACAATTTCTCGTAATACATGTTTGAGTCGTACAGCTAGAAGGTGTGTGAAAATCTTGAAGCCGGAATTGAGCAACGTGATCTGTTCCTCTTGTAGGTTTCGGGACAGGTATGAGTAAGCCGTCAATGAACGTTGGTGGTTGGAGTGTCGCGCCGGGCAAAAGTTCATAGTACATTTGTCTCCATTGTGGCAACATCAAATCTTGGAAGGTTCTGTAAAATTCGAGCGGTAAATCATCCGGGCCGGGAGATCGATTCAGTGATCCTTTGGCTACAGCGCCAAGGACATCGTCGGTGGTTGCTTCCGCAGTCAGGAGGATTCCAGCCGCGGCCTTTAGTGTCAATGTATCTCCTGGGCAACCTCAGCAGCGGGGTCTGCACCGGCAGGTACTTCGTGATAGAGAAGTCTGTAGTGCGTTGTGAAGCCATCCACATTGGTAGCTTGCGAAGTCACCCGTCGTCCATCAGATAGGTCTACAGTTGTCTGCATGCTCGTACAATGGTACCTAGTCAAGGTTTAAATCTTGGCCCTGATGCATTGGGCTTCTTTTAGACGATTTGGGATGGAGGATTTCCATGAGCTCGTGTAGAGCGGTATAGTATAAATCTGTAGTGTGGTGATTCCACCTGGCTTTGGCTCTGCCATATTGTGTCAAGGTGCGTCGGACGGCCGGTTTGGCGCACAGTAACCACCATTGCAGTCTGGTCTCGTAACATATGATCCATTGAACACAAGCTTACCACGTGTCGGTGACCTGTTGTTGACATTCAGGGTCCCGCGGTTGCGTGACGTTGAATTTCCGTGGTACTGCACTGCGCCATATAGAATACCTACGTAACTTCATGGTACATATGTAGATGTCATAATCCGAAATGGCAGACGACCCAAGTTCCGCGTCGAAGAGATCGGGTATTAGGGCGTCACAGACATATATATTATAACACCCGGACCAAGCTGCTGTCCTCAGTGCTTGTAGCGGGGCAATGTCGATGTCCGCTGCTCTTAACGTGTTTCGGAGCAGTTGAAGTTTAACTTGGGTGCCGATATTATTGGTGTTGCTGGCAACTATTCTTTATGCCTGATGTAGGATCCGTGCTGTTGATAGGTTCTTAACTGGTGAACATTGTCGTGGTGGATTCTGGAAGTCCATAGTAGTCGCAGGAATCGTTGTAGTAACATCCCCCATTTTAGTGTTGGTCTAACAGAGGAACAGATCTCATTTCCACTTCGGGTGGAGGTGGTAAATCTGTGCCATCCGCCCATGAAAAAAGTCCGTCAGTTTGAACATTCATCAGGTGGCAGCGCTGGCAGAGTTAGCTCAATTGTCAGTGACGACAGGAGTGCTATGTTCCATGGCTCCTGGGCCTGCGACTTGCTCACGATCTGTTGGACGGCTCACCCTCTTGTTGATGACTTACCTCTATGGCAGAGGAAAAAGTTATCGCGTACTCTCTCAGGGTTATGTTCCATCTCTTCGCCCTGCAGAGGGGGCTCAGTGGTCGAATCCGATGTCTTGCCACGGCTTTTTTTGTCGTTTGGGCAACTCTTGCTTCCGGCAATGTGTTTCGGTGTCTGAGGAAGTAAGAGATTCGCGTCTTTCCGGTATAAAACCCGCAGGTGCTATGATGCGGTCCTCAGTCTCCATAAAACTCTCGCTGGTGTCCTTGTGATCCCCCTGTGGGTTCGGGGGTAAGAATAGGCCCACGGTATTCCTGCCTGTCGTAAGAGGTGACTGAAAGGAGTCTCAAACGTTTTGGCCTTGTGAGATGGTCCCCTAACGGGTTTGACCTCCATCCTTCAAAATTTTCTGAAGAGCGAGCCGATTGGGGAAGGGCGCCTTACAAGGAGCGATGTGTCCATCATGCATTACCATCTCTAGCCAGGTTTGTCGTCATCGCTTAGCAGTCCCGCTCACCTACCATCTCTTGGGCGTGGATTTGTTCTTGGGTGCAATTTATTGCAGTCTGCTATGCTGTGTCGCTTTATGCGCCAATGACGATATTGGACTACATCACCTGAAATCCAGTACGGTAGCCAGTCCGTTGTGGTGGGACCACCATGTACCCTGTTGGTTGTAGCCCCCTGACTACACAGGGATCGCTCTGCTGATGCCAGCGCCGTTAACTCCCCACGTATGCCAAGGAGTAGATGCCTATCTCCTTGGGGCATTGGGACTCCCGGCAATGGCCATCCTGCCAGGTGGTCGTTGCTGAGGCCGGGTGGCGCCCGTGGGGAGGGCCCTTGGTCGGAGTAGGTGGCATCAGGGCAGATGACCCGCAATGAAGCGTGGTACATCATCTCTTGCTGGCGGCCAGCCGCCAGCAGTCTCTAAGCGTTCCAGGGCTCAATACAACGCAACTACATATGACCCCAAATCGTTCCCCTCCCTGGCTACACCATGGGAGGAACGAAAGACTAAGGATGCCAGCGAGACATACTCGCCCCGCTACCTCGTGTGTACGAGAGCTGATGGTGAATCCTTTACATCCATGAAGCGTCAGTTCTTCGTCGAGCACTTAGAGGACAAGTTCGGGGAGGTGGAGGGCTTGTCCAAAATGCGCTCGGGCTCGGTTTTGATCAAATCGGCGTCTTCCGCCCAGTCCCGCCGGTTACTCGATTGTAACAAGCTGGGGGATGTTCCGGTTACAATCACGCCCCATAAAAGTCTTAATATGGTCCAGGGCATTATATTCCATCGGGACCTTCTATTGTAATCCGATGTCGAGCTTCGCGCCAATTTAGAGCGGCGAGGTGTTCACTTCGTCCGGCGCGTACATCGTGGTCCAAGGGATAAGCAGGTTGCCACCGGAGCCTTCATCTTGGCCTTCGAGGGTGATACTTTACCTGAGAAGGTCAAGGTGATGGTCTATCGTTGTGACGTCAAGCCATATATCCCTCCCCCGATGCGGTGCTTTAAGTGCTGGAAGTTCGGGCAAATGTCTTCCCGCTGTACTTCCAGCCTCACATGTCGAGATTGTGGACGCCCATCACATCCCAATACTCCATGTGCTCCGCCTCCCATCTGTGTAAACTGCGGAGAGCACCACTCGCCTTGCTCGCCGGACTGCAGGATCTTCCAGAAAGAGCGCAAAATCATGGAGTATAAGACCCTGGACCGCCTGACATACACTGAGGCCAGGCAGAAGTTCGAACGCCTCCATCCTGTTCGAATGACTGCCTCTTACGCCGCGTCTACTACTGTTATGGCCCCATTAGCTCTCCCTCAGACTGCCACCTCTCAGAGCCGGAATGCTACACCTGCCCCCTTGATGGTGGGGGCACTTCACTCCCTGCTGCTCCTGCACTACCTGCCTCCAGAGCAGCAACCCCCCAACCATCGGGGACATCAGTCCCCACTTCTAAGCTGGGGAAGCCTCAAACTTCCCCGGCTCGAATAGCACGGAAAGGGTCCCTTGGGTCCCTTCCTTCCCAGGTTTCCGCCTCTGGGAAGGGTGACATCAGCCAATGGAAGAAAAGCAGACCAGCAGCTGGTCGCAGGGCTTCCCGCTCCTCCTCCGTCCCGGAGACTGACTCGCTGGAACCCTCCCAGCCAATGAAACCCAAGGACCAGAGAGACAAGACGAAGAAGAAGACCTCTAAGGCCAAGGTACACGTGGTGGCATCCACTCCACTGCTCCCTACAGGCCCTGCGTCCGAGGATAAGGTGGAGATCCGGGCGTCCGCTGAGGACCTGGATCTCGCCGGACCATCAGACACCATGGAAGCAGATTGTACTGGTCCTCCATCGGTGGCAGCAGGTGGCCCAGTGGCGTGATCTGCCTCCTCGGTCCCTTCACGCCTTTTTCGGACATGGACAAAGCGATACTCCAGTGGAACTGCAGCGCTTTTTTCCACCACCTTGCTGAGCTTCGCCAACTCATCAGCAGTCACCCTTTCCTCTGCATTGCCCTACAGGAAACTTGGTTTCCGGCAATGTGGACCCCTGCCGTACGTGGGTATTGGGGTTATTACAAGAACCGGGCAGCTTATGAGAGGGTATCTGGTGGAGTCTGCGTCTACATCCTTAACTCTGTCTACAGCGGATGTGTACCTCTTCACACACCTTTAGAGGCTGTCGCTGTAAGGATGTGGACGCCTCAGCCTATTACTGTCTGCAGTTTGTATCTTCCGCCAGATGGTGATGTCTCGCGTCATGTGTTGGCTGCATTGATAGCACAACTGCCTCCTCCTTTTGTGTTACTGGGTGACCTTAACGCCCATAACCCCCTGTGGGGTAGCGCCGCGATTACTGGCCGGGGTAGAGATGTCGAGACTCTTCTCTCGCAGCTTGACCTCTGCCTCTTAAACACGGGAGAGCCGACACATTTCAGCGTAGTCCATGGCACATTTTCGGCCATCGACCTTTCTATCTGCAGCCCTGGACTTTGACCATCCATCCACTGGAGTGTCCATGACGACTTATGTGGTAGTGACCATTTCCCCATCTTTCTGTCACTACCACAGCGTCACTCTTCTGAACGCCCCTCCAGATGGGCTCTGAATAAGGCTGATTGGGGCTTGTTCTCCTCTCTCGCCACTATCGCACCTCCTCCCCATGACACCATTGATGCGGTGGTTCAGTCGGTCACCACTAGCATCGTTTCTGCGGCGGCATCTGCGATTCCCTGTTCATCCGGGTCCCCTCGGCGGAGGACTGTGCCTTGGTGGGCGCCCGAGATCGCAGAGGCGATTAGAGATCGCCGGCGGGCTCTTCAACGCCATAAGCGGCACCCGTCCTTGGAGAACCTCATCGTTTATAAACAGCTCCGTGCCCGTGCCCGACGCCTTATTCGCCAACGGAAGCAGGAGTGCTGGGAACGGTATGTTTCCACCATTGGCGTCCGTACCTCTGCATCGCAGGTTTGGGCTAAGATTAGGCGACTCCATGGCTATCGGCCACCTGTCTCTGTCCCTGGGCTTTCGCTGCATGGAGTGGTGTGTCCTGACTCCGACACGATTGCGGACCGGTTAGCAGCGCATTTTGCTCAGTGTTCTGCATCTACGAATTACCCACTGGCCTTCCGCTCCCGGAAAGAGCGGTTGGAAAGTTGGAGGCTTTCCTTTCACACGCGCCACGCGGAGTCGTACAATGCTCCTTTCAGCGACTGGGAATTCCAGAGTGCACTATCTGCTTGCCCTGATACGGCTCCTGGGCCAGACCGCATCCACAGCCAGATGTTGAAACACCTCTCTGTGAATTGCCAGCGACGCCTCCTAGATGTTTTCAACCGCATCTGGGTTGAGGGTGTGTTCCCGTCTCAATGGCGAGAAAGCATCGTCCTCCCCGTGTTGAAACCTGGCAAGAACCCGCTGGGGGTGGACAGCTACCGCCCCATAAGCCTCACCAACGTTCTTTGCAAGTTGCTAGAACGTATGGTGAGCCGGAGGTTGAGTTGGCTCCTCGAGTCTCGAGGCCTTCTGGCTCCGTCTCAGGGTGGGTTCCGTAAAGGCCGCTCTGCCGTCGATAATCTGGTCTCCCTAGAGTCTGCCGTCCGTACAGCCTTTGCACGCCGCCAACATCTGGTTGCCGTCTTCTTCGACATGCGGAAGGCGTATGATACGACTTGGCGATATCACATCCTGGCCACACTTCATGGGTGGGGTCTTAGGGGCCCGCTCCCGATTTTTATTCAGAATTTTCTGTCGTATCGTTCCTTCCGCGTGCAAGTTGCTGCGTCCCATAGTTCCTCCCGGGTCCAGGAGAACGGGGTCCCACAGGGGTCTGTCCTCAGTGTCTCCCTGTTTTTAATTGCGATCAATGGGCTCGCTGAGGCGGTGGGATCGTCCGTCGCAGCTTCGTTGTATGCAGACGACTTCTGCCTCTACTACAGCTCCCCTGGCATTGCAGTTGCTGAGCGCCAGCTGCAGGGCGCTATCCGCAAGGCGCAGTCGTGGGCTGTAGCGCACGGCTTCCAGTTTTTGGCCGCTAAGACCTGCGTTATGCATTTCTGCCGGCGTCGCACGGTTCACCCTGAGCCACGCCTTTACCTTGACGGTGAACCTTTTGCTGTGGTAGAGACGCATCGGTTCTTGGGACTGGTATTTGATGCCCGGGTGACTTGGCTGCCTCATATTAGGCAGCTTAAACAAACATGCTGGCGGCATTTAAACGCTCTCCGTTGCCTTAGCCACACCGGATGGGGTGCCGGTCGGTCCACCCTTCTCCGGCTGTATCAAGCGCTGATCCAGTCCCGCCTTGATTATGGGTGTGTGGCTTATGGTTCGGCATCGCCATCAGCATTGCAATTGCTGGATCCCATCCATCACTGCGGGATCCGACTCGCCACAGGAGCATTTCGGACAAGCCCTGTTGACAGCTTACTTGTGGAGGCTGGTGTTCCTCCATTGCGGATCCGGCGCGACCGACTTCTGGCCGCTTATGCTGCCCACGTTTGTAGTTTGCCAGGGCATCCCAACTACCGTCTCCTGTTCCCGCACTCAATCGTCCATCTTCCAGACAGGCGGCCCCGGTCAGGGTGTACGATCGCGGTTCGCATCCGGGCTCTACTGTGTGGGATTGAGTTTTTTCCTCTCCCGCCTGTTTTCCGGGCCAATCTCCGTCTGCCCCCTTGGTGTGTGCGCCGACCATGCATTCGGCTGGATTTGGCACAGGATCCGAAAGACTCGGTCCCTCCTCCGGCCCTCCGCCGCCGCTTTGTTTCTCTCCTTGCCGAGTTTCCCGGATCTGCCGTGGCCTATACCGACGGTTCGATGGTCTCTGGTCGCACTGGTTACGCTCTTACTCTAGAGGATCATTGTGAGCAACGGTCGCTGGCACCCGGGAACAGTGTATACACTGCCGAGTTGGTTGCCATCTATCGCGCCCTAGAGTATATCCGCTCCCGCTCAGGTGAGTCCTTTGTCATCTGTAGTGACTCCCTGAGTGGTTTACGAGCTCTTGACCAGTGCTTTCCTCGTTCCCGTCTGGTGATGGCCATCCACGAGTCGCTCCATGCTCTTGCCCGTTGCGGCCGCTCCGTGGTCTTTGTTTGGACCCCAGGTCATGTCGGCATCCCAGGCAATGAGCGGGTTGACACGCTGGCTAAACAGGCAGTGAGTTCACCGGCTCTGGAACTCGGCCTTATGGAGTGTGATCTCCTGTCGCTTTTGCGCCAGAAAGTGCTTGGTGCCTGGGGTGACGAGTGGCGCACCCTGCACACGCCCAACAAACTTCGGGCGGTGAAGGAGACGACCGGTGTGTGGCGCTCCTCCATGCGGGCCTCTCGGAAGGACTCTGTCGTCCTCTGCCGGCTGCGCGTTGGCCACACGTGGCTGACGCACGGCCATTTGTTGCGCCGGGAGGACCCACCGCTATGTCGCTGCGGGGCAGCTCTGACGGTGGTCCACATTTTGGTGGACTGCTCGCTTTTAACAGGACTCAGGCAGACGTTTGCGCTGCCTGATACCCTCCCTGCCCTTTTATGTGATGATGTTGCTATGGTGGACCTCGTGTTGAGTTTTATTCGGGCAGGGGGTTTTTATCGTATGATTTGAGTGTTTGTCCTTTTATTTCCTGTATTGACTTGGGTCTTTGGCCTGTGGTTTTAAACTGTGGGTTTTAATGTCATTTGGTGGTTGGCTTTTCCTTATTTTCATGGTCGGCCAACCACCTTCACACTCGGTGTGATTTTAGTTCCGTTTCTCTGGTCTTTGTCTGTCTTTCTTGTATTGTGTCGTCCCTTGTCTCAGTTCTCCGTTTTTAACGACTGACAGTTTTTATTTCGTGTGATTTTATTGTGGAACAAGGGACCGATGACCTTAGCAGTCTGGTTCCTTCAATCCCACACCCAACCAACGTATCCTTGTGATATTCTAGCGTGGATATGTCCTACTGTAAGTCGTTCGTTAGCGGCACTGCCGGTGGCAAGGTGCTGTGACGCCTCTGGGTGTATCGGTCCGGACAGACGCCCATGAACTGCGTCTTGTGAGGACTGGACGTGCAGTGTCGCCCCCATAGGTGATTGGAAGGGCGGTTGTAGTTCCGTCGGTGTTAGTATCGTCGTTTCATAGTCGTGTGATGCGGCGTTACAGGCATTCATTACGGACGTGCCTTCTTTGCACAACCAGAACATGTTAGAGGTCGTCCGTTGTAAATGACCACCGCACTGCAGCCACCGATAGAAGTGTAAGGCGGGACATGCCGTTTGAGATCTATTCGGACTTCTCTCACACCATTATGCACCGGATACGTCGGAAATCGTGCCCATGTTTCGGCTAGTGACTCTGGACTGTTCCGTACAGGCTTAGCACCGAGATGACTTCATCTTCATTCGCTTCGAAAGGCAGTTCGAAGACACGGATCGTTCGAAGGCCAAATCCTGCATGGTCGACATCCACAGGCACGATGTTGTCGTCGGAGAGTTGAAATTTTCGTCCAGGTCGCGTCTGTTGAATAATCTCGTTTCAGGCAGCGTCGGAAGTCATCTTAACATAAACGACGCTGCTAATGATAGATAGGTGTGCCGATGAGATCGTCACGGAGAATCTTCACGCCTTCCCGTAGGAAGCGTTCGACGGCCATTGGTTTGGGTCGTGGGTATTCATTTGAAAAGGTGAACTTCAGTGTTCTTCCTGTAAGAGTTGGCCACTATAGCTTGTTCGACTGAGAAGCGCAGTGACGCGGAAGTAAACAAACACTCCGGGCCCGCAGCGGCGGGGACGACCGAGCGCGGTCAGCACTGCTGCCCTGCCGAAGGCGGACTGCCCTCAACTGAGCCACCCAGTCACGACTCACGACCCGTCCTCAAAGCTTTACTTCCACCAGTGCTTCGTCTCCTACCTGCCAAACTTCACAGAAGCTCTCCTACCAAACTTGCAGAAATAGTACTCCTGAAAGAATGGATATTGCGGAGACATGGCTTTGCCACAGCCTGGGAGATGTTTACAGAATGAGACTTCCATTCTGCTGATACGAAACTTCCCGACAGATCAAAAGCGTGTGCCGGACCGAGACTCGAACTCGGCACCTTTACCTTTCTCGGGCAAGTGCTCAGAAGTTTCAACATGTGATACAATAACATAGAAAACTCTTGTCGTTATTGATTATGACACTTACGTTGACAGCAGATACATTCATTCATTAAGAAAAAAATTAAAGTTGGTCTGCTGTGAGTAGCAGGTAGACAGGGGGCCCGAGGTTGGTACACCTGCGTAGCTGCCTGCGCCCCTCCAGACTACAGTTACGTCGACGTAAGTTGATCCGTGACATGGGTGCCGTGGGCGCGGCAACTTCGCGAGCCTCCCTCAAGCAATAATACAACGCGATTTTGTAAACGTATAAGCCTCAGTGTTGTCTCTGCTCTGTAGATTGCTATTGATTTCGCCAGCAGCCGATAGCACTTCATAGTTGAAAGCTTGCTACACCGCTGCTAGCTGTCAGGCAACTTCTCACCGTCTCGACTAAAGCGCTAGCATCGAACTCCGACAGGCAACAGAGACCAACCACAGCAGTACTATGAGACCCTCTGGTCATACAGTAACACACTTCTTATTAGAGTTCATGCTATTTATCAGTTCAACTTTTAGAAACAGCTTCAGTCCGTGCAGAGTTTGACATTTGTGCTCACGATTCGTGACCCACAGATGAAACCATGACCACAAGGTCCACGAAATTTACAACGCAAATCTGTCACTATTTTCCAAATGTGGAACATCTATTTTCTTGTATTTGCTGTGTCTCTATAATCCACGGTGCATTTTATTTGTCTTTTAGTCACACACGGACATTTCAGCAAAATGTGTACTATATTCAAAAGAATCATTGTTATGCTAGAGTTTACTTACAAGGCCAGGTCCCCAGAGATGGCATCGACTTTTCGAAACCATCTACACTTCAGCGCTTCACCGTGGTTGGCCCTCATTTGAAAGTAACAGATGAGAAAGAAATTTCGAAATTTTCTGTGACGAGTCACAAGTGTTAAAGTTGCCCGGTAAAATCTGGTTCGTTGTTCTAATGGATAGGATACTGTATTTCGACGAGGTAGGTTGTCGGTTTAATTCCTCTATACGCGGTATTTGTTTTATTTTTAAATATTTGTCGAAATGACTTAGATCAACATTTTTATTCATTCAATTGATATAAAGTAATTGTTTATTTCCATTCCTTTGAAAATAATTTTAATCACAATATCAACTTCATTTACCCTCGCTTTTCTTCGTATCATTCTTTTGCCACTTGAAATCTTTGTTAATGTGTTTTTAATTTTATGTCTCAATTTCGTCTAAATTTCTTTTATCATCCTGTTTTTTCGTCCTCATTTTGGCTTTCATTATCTCTGTTTATTATTTTGTTTGCATTTCGTTGTCCTTTTAAAGCCTTCTTTCATGTCAATCATCAACTGCGATGTTTTGTCCATCGTCGAATAAGTATTAATGTTATGTTTTAAACGTTTGTATGACGATTAATATGCAAAAGAAAAATGCACATCTGGTAAAGAAAAATACATTTTTCACACCACTGCACAGTCAATATAGATTCTTTGGTCTTTCGGTTTTTAACTAATTGATTGGTATTTTCAGATAATTGAATATTATAATAGATAAATATAATTAAATTCCTAGTCTCAAAATTCCGATTGGAACAGGAGTGATGTAAATGAAAAAATGAAACAAATGAAAAATTTCATAGGAGGAATAAAGTAATGCTAAAGGGAATAGAAAGAAAAATTAAATTGAAACTAAGTTACCGAATGAAAGTAATATTCAAAGCATTTAGATAAAGATCTAAAAAAATTGTGTCCTGACGAGATTCAAACCCATTACCTCTTGCATCTGAAGCTATTATCCTGTCCATTACACCACGCAACCAGGCTACTTACTAGATTTTTTGAACGTTATTGAGATTCACGCAAAATTCCGAAATTTTTTTGTCAGTTACATTCAAATAGAGCCCACCAGGGTGAATATCAGCAGAGTGTGATGCCTGGGATCTTAACCTACATCACCGTATATTTGGCTTCAAAAAGTCGATCCCACTGCCGAGGACCCCTTCGTGTTAGTCAGCGTTCAAAAATGAGTTCTGCTTCATTTATATTACTTTAACGTTATCTCTCAGTATGATAGCTTTGTCACACAAACATCACTCTATTCTTTCTGACGTTAGCTAACAGTATCAGTTCAAAGAACAAAATTCATTATCTATACACCTATACAGTGCATAAGAAAATTTTCACTGAAGATGAGGCTGCACAAAGATTCTCATTTATTCCAGTGTTCATGGGGATTGTCCGCTATGCATCCTATATGATATTCGCTTCGAATGAGCTACAAAATTCAAACTTTACTTACAGAAGATTTGTTGTTGTGGTCTTCAGTCCAGAGACTGGTCTGATGCAGCTCTCGATGCTACTCTATCCTGTGCAAGCTTCTTTATCTCCCTGTACCTACTGCAACCTACATCCTTCTTAATATGTTTATTCATCTCTTGGTCTCCCTCTACGATTATTACCCTCCACGCTGCTCTTCAATAATAAATTGGTAATTCCTTGATGCCTCAGAATATGCCCTACCAACCGATCCCTTCTAGTCAAGTTGTGCGACAAATTTCTCTTCTCTCCAATTATATTCAGTACCGCCTCTTTAGTTATGCGATCTACCGATTTCATCTTCAGCATTCTTCTGTAGCACCACATTTCGAACGCTTCTATTCTCTTCTTGTCTAAACTATTTAGCGTCCATTTTTTGCTCCATACAAATACTTTCAGAAACGACTTCCTGACACTTACATCTATACTCGATGTTAACAAATTTCTCTTCTTCAGAAATGCATTCCTTGCCATTGCCAGTCTACATTTTATATCCTCTCTACATCGACCATCATCAGTTATTTTGCTCCCCACTATGAGTCCTGCAGGGTTGTCCATAAATCTGTAATGTTTCGAGGGGGTGGAGATCTATTCTGAACAGCTCGTTGCAAACCATCCCAGATTGCTTAATAATGTTTGTGTCTGGGGAGTTTGGTGGGCAGCGCCAGTGTTTAAACTCACAAAAGTGTTCCTGGAACCACAGTGGAGCAATTCTGGAAGGGGGTCTATCACTGTCCTGTTGGAATAGTCCACGTCACTCGGAATGCACAGTGGACATGAATGGATGTACCTGATCAAACAGTATGCTTCCATACGTGTAACCCGTCGTATCTAGATGTATGAAGGGTCCCCTATCACTCCAACTACACACGCTCACACCATAACAGAGGCTCCACCAGCTTTGTCAGTCCCTTGCTGACATGCAGGGTCCATAGATTCATGACGCTGTCTCCATACCTGTACACATCTATCCGCTCGATACTATTTGAAACGAGATTCGTCCGACCAGGCAACATGTTTCCAGTCATCAACAGTCCAATGTCGGTGATGACGGGCACAGGTGAAGCGTAAAGCTTTGTGTCGTGCAGTCATAATGTGTACACGAGTGGGTCTTCCGCTCCGAAAGCCCATATTGATGATGTTTCGTTGAATGGTTCGCACGCTGACGCTCGTTGGCGGCCCAGCATTCAAATCTGCAGCAATTTGCGAAAGGGTTGCACTTCTGTCACGATGAACGATTCTCTTCAGTCGTTCTTGGTCCCGTTCTTGCAGGATCTTTTTCCGACCGCAGCGATGTCGGAGATTCGATGTATTACCGGATTCCTAATATTCACGCCCACTCGTGAAACTGTCGCACTGGAAAATCCCCAATTCACTGCTACCTCGGAGGTGCTGTGTCCCATCACTCGTGCGCCGACTATAACACCACGTTCAAACTCACTTAAATCTTGATAGCCTCTCATTGGAGCAATAGTAACCGATCTGGCAATTGCGCCAGACACTTTTTGTCTCATGCAGGTGTTGCCGACCGCAACGCCGTATTCTGCCTGATCACATATCTTTGCATCTGCATACGCATGCCTATATTGGTTTCTTTGAAGCTTCAGTGTACCTGGTTTCAACAGTTGGAAGCACCGATTAGGGCCACCAGTAGCGTGTCCATGCCGCTTCCTATTTTTATTCTTCGGACTGTTGTCTTACTAGATTTGGATTAAAGTTTGGTAAGCGTTATTGTCCTGCAGTTGCTCATAACCACCGTTTCCATCGTTATTTCGGTAATCGCCTCTTCCACTACTACTCTTGCCATTTCAGTTGATTCTTTTTGTTATTTCTTCCGTACTGCAGAGAATGACTGTCACCGTGTCTATTATCTCGTTTGATGTCCTCGTGTATGAAGTCAGTGGAATCAAATATTACCAGAAATTGGTCTAAATATGTATCTGTTACATTTACCAACATTTCCATCACTTAAATGGGCAGCTTTGTTTTATGTACTCGCAGTATATCTCTGTGGATAGTGACACGTCAGAATATCGTGTTTTTGCTAATATAACTTTCATAGTAACGACGCAACAACCCTGCTTTGGGTAATACATCTCTGGACTAGAGATAAGTTCTCGTAACCTCTCCTGAATGTATCGACTCCAATACTTGGTCGTAAACATTTTTTGAAATTGCTCCAGTGTATGACAGTATCTGCTCCATCCATAGCATGTATAGTAGCATCACCAACAATGTGTGACGGGACAAACTGTACGTTTTGTTGTTCCAGCCAAACCTTTTGCGAATATGTCAAAAACTCTTTGTAATTGCCAAGGGGTAAGTTAAGAGGCACTTTTCATAAAAAATGCACACGATTTTTATTTACCAACGCTTTTATTTTATATTTGTTCAATATCTCTTTACAGTCTTTCATTAAAGTCTTCGTGCTTCTGCATGACTGAATCCCAACTTCTTGGAAGCTCTATTATTTCATCCAGGGCACAATTACTGTTCGTCTGTCGTGTGGCAAGGGTAACGATGACAGAAACCACCTCCAGAGAAAGATCGATGTCCAAGCACAGATTTTTTCAACTTCAGGAACAAGTCGAAGTTTATTGGACTCATGACCGGGCTGTACAGAGGCTGCTGCGACACTTCCCAGACGTGTTCGCGTAATTTTAGGGCTACAACAGTACCGTTTTGATGGGGAGTGGGGGGGGGGGGGGGGAGGGGGCAGCATTGTGTCGAGAATGAGTGGCCCAGCCTCAAGCAACTGAGGTCGTGTTTTGCGCGTTTTTCTGAGCAGGTTTTGCATAAAGTTACAATAATACACTGCTGTTAAACTTTTCCGACATAGGAATCTATCTGTCGTGATGATTCATTAGTGATCATACGCAAAAATCATCATTTGCTTGATCTTTGATTGAGCAATTCGAAACTTTAGCAAATCGAAACTTTTTGGGCGTGGAGAATCTGACGCTCTCCACTCATTGGACAGTGATTTCAACTCCACAGTGTTTAATCCAGGTTCCAGCAATAGCGAACATTTGACCTAAGAGTCCTTGACCTTCATGGTCGAATCGTTGTTTGAGCAAGGTTGCAGTGTCCAGGCGTTTCCGCTTCTCTTCAGCAGTCAAACAGTATGGGTCCCATGTCGTGGAACTTTTTTCTTCCTCAAATCATTTGTCAGAATACGGAATACCGATGTTTGGAGAATTCTTTGTCTCATTAGAGAGTTCTTCACAAGTTGCACTGCGAGTTTCTTCAAGAGCATCTTCCACACATTCCACAACTTCCACACTTCCTTTTTGGCCTTCCGGGTCTTGGATTACCGTCTGTACTCATGACCACCACCAAAACGGTTAACTCAATGTGAAACTGTACTACAGTTCACCGTACACTTGCCACGAACTTCGCTTGGCGCGCTGTGCATTTCTGTCGGGTTTTTCCTGCATGATGATTCGATCTCGATGTACGATCTCTGGTCCTTAACAGTCACAGTATCAGAGATCCTTGCAGGTTCCATTTCTGCACCTGGCCAATTTTATGTTAAGAGTGCACAGCAAGAAACAAAATCACGAGCGTCTTCCCCAAGCTCCCAACTACTTCCGACGTAATTTTCATAGTTGTTGCTTCAAACATTTCCCAATAATACCAACATGTGCAATGTTTATGAAATGTCCTTCGTATTTGCTTCTCTGCAGAGTAATTCTGAAACTGTGTATGTTTTATTAGATTTTCTTGTACTTTGGTACTTGACCAAATCGGTATGGGCTCAACAACTGTTGCTGATTTCTCACGAATAGGCTGACTCATAGTAGCTCACATCTTGCTGGCTTTTCTGGCGCCACACTTCGCTAACCACCAGGGGCAGTACAATCAGTTTTCTGTATGCATGCAGTCTACGTGATATCCTCCCTCTATTTCGGAAGATCATCGTCTGAAGTCTGACAAATGTGACAATTCTGATGTTAGTTCAGATACCGCACTACCCAACACTGTTTCCATTTTTACTCTCTGAACTACCTGTTTAATTTCAGCGTTTACTTGTTCCTCTATTTCTTCGTCCTTCTTCGATAGCCACTTAGTTGCCTCGCCTGCCTTCCGTCTGAACCTTTATATGCTCCTCCATTTGCTCTGCCTCTCTCACAGTAAGCTGGTTTAGCTTAGTAGTTACTTTCTTTACTATTGTTATCAGATCTAGCGATGACTGACACTTCTGCATCTTAATCGTCAACTTCTTCACAGATTCCGTTAGCTCTCGATGAACTTCCTTCATCTGAGTTATTTAGTTTTGAATTGTATTGTAGCTAACTACTCATCGATTTTCTCAACTATCGCTTCGTTTCGCCTTATCAAAACTTCATTTATTTGAAGGATGAGATTTTCATCCCTCACCTTTTCCTTCTGTTCGAATCTTTCTTCATGTTCCTCACGGTCTTCATCACGAACCTCCTTTTTCTTACTCAAAAGGGGAGGCCACGACGTTGAGACCACAGATTTACTTAAAACTTTGCACACTTTTAGTTGGCCATAAAGAGAACATAATATGAAAGTAGTAGGGTGCACTACTCTGGCAATTCCAAGAAAATTGGAAAAGAATTTTTACGCTTCTATTATGTAACTGATATATCTGTGCATAGGTGCCAGACGTTAGAGTTCATGGCAGTCACGTGGTTAGCGTTCGAGTTTCGAAAGACGAACTCGGATGATGTAACTGCGATCGGGACGGTCGCGGGGTAACAATGACGGATAGCGCGGCGGGACCCGCGGAGAGGCCCGCGAACAACAACAACAACAACAACAACAGCGGAAGAGGACGGCCACGACCAACGAAGGACAGAACGAATACAATAATATCGAACAACGGAGTCACAAGGAAACAAACACGTCCATTCGTACACAGAACAAGGAAGTAAGCTGTCTAATGCGAGGCAAGGTGTCAACCAACGTACGCAAGATTAGACTGGCTGGCTGAGCTTTTTTTTCGTTGTTGTTATTTGACACCTTACAATAAGGTGGGCTGGCAGCAGCACACTACTCTGCTCTTCAGCTACAAGGTTTAAAGAGAAAAATACAATGAAGACACAGAACAAAGTGGGGGGCAAAAAGCAGTAGACACAGAAACAAGTAACACGTAGCCGTTCACACGTGAAGACACCTATAGAAACTGTTGGCACTGCACACAGACATTGATGTTGGAGACGACACGTGAACGATGGAGCGTGGTCGGCGAAAAACACTGAGACACAAGCACGACGGCAAACACACTAAAACAGTGGCGATGGTCTCTGGCGCGCAAATGTCCACTTTACATGTGCGAGTTTGGGGACATGCCAAGAGGGAAGAAGGTGGTGGGGGAGGGAGAGGGGAGAGGAAAGATGCAAAGGGCAGAGGAGATGGGGAGGAATGAAGTTATGGGGGTAGGGGAAGCCAGGGTAGGAGGGAGGAGAGAGGCAGTAGGGAGGGAAGGGGGGAGAAGGGAGAGATGGTGCCCATAGGAACAAACACAAAAAGAGGGAGGGAGTAACAAAGTTGGTAGGAGGGGTAGTTGGAGGGGAGGAGGGCATCATCAGGGAGGGGGAGCTGGCGGAAGCCACCTTGGGAGAAGGTAAGGAGAGTGGAGAGTTGGAGAGCAGGTGGGATGTGGAAATACAGCCGCGGCAGCTGATGGTGGCGGGAGAGGGTGGAAGACACAAACGGGTGAGGAGGATCGAGTTTATGGGAGGTGTAGAGGATCTGTATCCATTCGAGAAAGAGGAGGTGGGGGAACGGAATAAGGTCGTACAGGATCTGTGTGGGGGAGGGGAGACGGATGCGATAGGCGAGCCGAAGAGCATGGCGTTCTAGGATCTGAAGGGATTTGTAAAGGGTAGGGGGAGCGGAGATCCAAGCAGGGTAGGCCTAACAAAGGATAGGGCGGATGAGGGATTATAGGTATGGAGGATGGTGGAGGGGTCTAGACCCCACGTATGGCCAGAGAGGAGCTTGAGGAGACGGAGGTGGGAGCGCGCCTTGGCTTGGATTGTCTGGAGGTAGGGGTTCAAGGAGAGGCGATGGTCAAGGGTGACGCCAAGGTACTTCAGCGTGGGGGTGCTGGCTGAGCGAGAGGCAGGCACTTAAGTATGCTATCGGGGGCGCCGCTATTGGCCGCTGGAACCACGTGTTCCACTGTGGCACCCTCACTAAAAGCGGGCCAGGAGGCTCGTGCAGCCACAGCTTAGGGCGCGATGGTGCAGAGAACTCTAGGGGACTTCGATGTCCATGACGTCTGGCGCGGATTCAAATTCCGCACCGCGCTGTACCAGAGATGAGTCAACGGTTCGACTCCTGCTCAAACTTACTTGTTTACCTATTATTTTCATCACTGGTCATGTTATTTAACCTGTATGACATTTGAGAGGTAATAAAATGAAAACACACACGTGTATTTGCATGGAGTTTCATTTTATGTTCCATGTTTGTCTGACAAATAACATCCTGCTACTTGTGATGTCGAGAGCACATCCGCCGAGTTATTGTGCATTACTCTTGTGGTCTGGCACGCTGTGACTTACTCTACTACTGATTGTGAATAACGCCATTCACATAATTGTTTGTCGATGTTTGAGTTAGGCTTTACAAGCCTGTCTATAGTCCTTGAAAATTGAATTACAAATAGTAAACGGCCTATTATAACTTCATAAAAATTATTTTGCATCTTAAACGTCACATAAATAATGTAAACAGGAATGGAAGAAAATATACATTAAAAAATGTCAGCGGGATTCGGATCATCGCCTTTCCCACGACCGTCTTGCAAAGCGCGAATTTATCCACATAGCCTCAAAGACTTCTTAAGGCCAGTATCTTCGCCCAGATATATTATTTACTTACTAGACGCGTAAAACTTTTCTTGCGATTTTCTCGGAATTGCGAGAGTAGTTCACCTTAATACTTTCACATTATGTTGTTTTAATGGCCTAGTAAATATGTACAAATTTCTAAGTAAACCCGTTATCCCAACATTGTGGCCTCTCCTTGCTACTTTCAGAAACAGTTCTCCGACACGTTCCTTTCCTTTAGACTCGAATATGCGGAAAAATTCCACAAAAAAAAGCCATTCTGGGCACTGCTGTCGGTATCGTATTAATTAAACCGGTATCTAATCTCTTCTCTGAGGGAGTGATACCAATATATTTTGCGGACTACTCACTGACAACATAATATTCTGATGTAGTTTCCCTGCACCGACATCGTTCAGTTTCGTAACTAAGGGTTCGCTCCTTCATTGACTTCACCTTCTACTTCGAGAATATTTTCTCGAGATCCTGCGTCACACAAATAGTCGGCTGCGATTCTCACTTATTGACGAGCCCTAACATGATTAATTCATACGGAAAGTAATACTAAGTTTTTATATTGGCTACCCTATCGGAATAAATAACTAAATGTTTAACAAACTGTACTACGGCTGTGAGCGATGCTATACACCACTACTTGTCGAGCTTCAGTCTGACATCTCACTTTATTAAAAGGTCGTAAAATACCGCCGTCTTGGCGTATGTAAGATTGTAAGCACACCAAGACAGGAAATGCACCCTGGGTTACCCTAGCACAAATTCCCAACCTTTCGACACTAAGAAGCCTAGGAGCAAACGCTATGGCTCTTACATGGATTCGTTGCTATGACTCGCCCACGCCTTTCTTTCTTTCCCTTCGCTTAAATATTTAATGTTTCTTGGGGCTTGAGTTATCTTTATTGCTGCCAATGATGACTATCCTTTGCTACAATTTTCCGTTACGTTTGGTAGACATAGAAAGAAAATGGACATAATTACCATCACAAACATCAGTTATTTAATGCATATAGCATCTAATTCATAATTCTAATTTGCTCACTGTATATCGTCCGTCTCTAACTGTACAGATAACTACTCATATGAACGAACAGCTTTGTATGCTAATAGCAATGAAATCCTCTACATAGGCAAAAACCAATTGAGTTAACTCCTTGCGGTAGTCCGCTTCTCAACATCAATACGTTCCCACCATATACTATCTACGTATCTTGTTAAAGAATCGTATTGGAATTGCCCGTTATAAAACAATGTTCCGGAAAGAGACGATATAAACACCTACGTAGCTTTATTGTTCCAATGTAGATAAAAACATTCTGTTCTTACCCGACTTTTAACCGAGAAATTATTCTAAGTATTTCATAAAATTTAATCTTTCCCCTGCAGAAGAGAAGTTATCTCAATATTTCGAGCAAAGATGTTAGTATTGATGAAGGCTAGAGATTTTAAATTTTTTCTTTCTGAAATAAACTTCAAATTGTCTGGCTTTAATACAACTAAATTCAACTATTTTGTAAAACTGAAATGATTTACTGTTATGGTCTTGTCGGGGCAAGTACATAAATGATTAATATTTCGAATCTTCACGTGACGGTTGGCTGCCTGTGCGCCATTGCAACAAACGAACGGCAGATGGCCTAAAGAATCTCTGCACGAAATGTCTGATACTGTTAGGCTCTTAATTATCTCACGTGGAGGGATAAGAAACAGGCAAACACACCATCACGTTTAATACATATGTTTTGAAGCAACATTTAGATACATGACCTGTACAGAAAATACGTCCGTAGCCTTCGCTAACAGATCAATAGTGTAAAATATTCTTATTTATATCACAGACACACAGCTTTTACGAAGAGGTTCTAGAATATCTCTTGTATGGACTATTACAATACACAGGTAATATATAATTAAATTTATTTTTCATATGCAATATTAACATATTCAGAATCCTTTCACTTCTTACAGTTTCAAATTTATTTATATCGGTGAGTAATAGGCGTTTTTAGATTGTTATGCACTTTTTCGCTCTCTTTAGTTTTTTCACTTGGTTCGTGAGACAAACTTTTAACAGAATTTTTCCAGGTGACGGTACAACTTAATATCTAATAACACTTTTCACACGCGTTATTTTCTAAATCCTGTTTTCTCTTCTCAAGATTCTCACTTTGGACAACTGAGATAGTCTCACTATCTTTTAGTATCGTACCCATCATGCATCTGCTTACAATCCACAACCACACCTTCGCAAGCTACACTACAGCATGAAAGATGCAGGGAGGACACGTGGCTTCCATATTTTTGTTTTTTTCCCTCCTCTTGTTGAATTCACTTGGAATGTACCCTTTTTTACCCCACTCGTTTACACGTTAGTTGAACGTTGAGCGATTAAATACGTTTCGTGGATCATGCTGGAAATTAGCAAGACGCACAATGCCCGTGTTTTAGCGTCTGAAGCCTACATTTACGTCTATTCGTACATTCCGAAAGCCACGTTACTCTGTGTAGCGGAGGGTACTTCGTGTACCAACGATTGCTGGTAAGCTGTCGTGAGGGATCGAGTCCCTCTAGTTTTACGTTCTACCCAGAACCAAGCAATATATTGGTTCAGTCTCCTGCGATAGTACACTAGAATCGTGTTTTCAGTGGATGGGAGTGGAGACCTGGGATTTCAGTAACAGACGAAGTTCAGCTGAATAGGATTTACGAAGTAGTTCATTTTCGAGGGCTACGGTGGAGATCCGGCATCGCTGCGTGAGGCGACATGAGGCGCCAGCTATACCCCAGTAATGGCCACAGTCCTGTAGGCCTAAATGATACTAGTGAATAGCCACGGCCCACTTAAGATACCACTCTTCAAATAAGACAAACAACAAAATGTCTTAGATAAATATAAAAAATTCGAGAGTTTTCAAAAAGGTCTTTTGAAAAGATCTTACTTCCAAATTTCCGTAAATGCACGATTAACGCAGTCAGACAGCCCTTTAAAAAACTCTCTGAAATGTACAGATTCACATCGTAATAAAAATTTTATAATTATCATCTAAGTCTACCACTACTAGAAAGGTTAAAGTTTAATCACGGGACTGTAAAAACTCAAATTAAATTATCAATATCAATATCTGGCTTTAACAGGTTTCAATCTTAAAATTACCAAAGGAGTGATATCAGATATATTGAGTTTAGTCTTAGCGGAGAGTTATCCTACAATGACAGTTAGGGTCACTCGTGAAAGCTACCTAACCCGGTTCACCAATCACCGCAGGACACAACATAGAACAGCCAATGCCCCGTCCCACATCCTTTATGGTACAGGTGTACGCTCTATGTTCTGTACATGCCGAAGTACCGGCAGCCCAAACCGGTTATTTCTCGCACAGCGCATCTTGGATAGCTTATCTCACCTCCAGTTAGCTTTATTTTAAAGCAGGCCAGCGCAACAGGGGTGCTTATAGCTAGATATCACTTATCCCCGGTGGCTGAGTGGTCAGCACGACGGAATGTCAATCCTAAGGGCCTGGGTTCGATTCCCGGCTGGGTCAGAGATTTTCTCCGCTCAGGGACCGGGTGTAGTGTTGTCCTGATCATCATTATTTCATCGCCATCGACGTGCAAGTCGCCGAAATTGAGTCAAATCGAAAGACTTGCACCCGGCGAACGGTCTACCCGACGTAGGCCCTAGTCACACGACATTTACATTTACTTACGCTATATAACGAACCAATTTACTAGCCTAAGGGAGGTTGGATACATATTTCACTTAGAAGTAAGGGCAGTCCTATTGGGCAGAAAATGTACTTTAATTAAGTACAACACTGACAATCAGTATTAAAAGGCCGTGACGACTGTCACCTACCACAAATTACAAAGCAATGTGACAAACTGCAAACACACATCCTGAAACGTTTCACCAGAAAACGTAGGGCGTGTAATATTTCACAGACACTGCCGCTAGCGGCGCACTTTCACCGAGTGTGTGATGTCCGAAAAACAAGTCTGAACAAGAGTCGCAAATTGCCTAACCAGCACACTAACAGCAATGGGCACAGAAGATACAATGCCCTCACTGGCAGTGGCATTGTAGCGAGAAGGAAGCGACTCTGCCTTACCTCTCTCTTCTGTGTCACTAACCTGGTGTCTTGCTGCTTCGATGGTCCCTCGTCGCACATTAGTAGCGCTCAGGCGCCAGGTTCAGTGTAGGTGATCCTGCTGAAGTGGAGTATTTCGGAATGCCAGTTTTTGAATGTCAAAAACGATTTGTACCATACTCGTTTTATTAAAGAAAATACTTTGTCTCACACATCACAGAATTTGGAGTATGGCGGCTCTGGGCTACTAATCCGCCCTCTCTTTGCGAAGGACAAGAGAACCCCACCCCCCTTTTTCCCTCAGCCAATAAGGACATTTCTCTCGTTTCCTAAATATATCCAAACTTTCAGCCAATGGGCGCTCAGATCGCTCTTGCTAGGCGGATCTGACGTCACGTTTGCGGACATTGTGACAGAAGTTTGTCTCGTAACACTGTCTCAAATTGTAAGAGCCTACTCCCGAATAGTCGGATCTTGTCCCTACTAACGTTGCACAACGTTGCCTCCTACGATTTTATCACTAAGGCTCCTTGATGACGCGTAATTGTCAAATGTACATGTAGCCTGGCTGCTACTGAGCATTCCCGATCGCATAAATGTTAGTAATACTTGGCTCACACGCGAAGGGAATGCACGTATGCATTAAAGACAGACAGAATGAACAACTCAGGGCTTGATGTGACGTATATTATGCCTGTTATACTGGGCAAAGAAACTGCTACACCGGCCTAATATCGCGTACGACTTCAGCGAGCAAGCAGAAGTGCCGCAAAACGACGTGGCATGGCTTCAACTAATGTCTGAAGTAGTACTGGAGGGAACTGACACCATGAATATTGTAGGGTTCTCCACAAATCGTTAAGAGTTCAAGGGGGTGGAGATCTCTTTTGAACAGCACGTAGCAAACCATCCCAGATACGCTAAATAATGTCCGTGTCTGGGGATTTTGGTGGCCAGCAAGTGTTTCAACTCATAAGAGTGTTCGTGGAGCCACTCTGTAGCAGTTCTGGACGTGTGGTAGTGTCGCACTGTCCTGCTGGAATTGTCCAATTCCGTCGGAATGCACAATGGACAGGAATGGATGCAGCTGGTCAGACAGGATGCTTCCATACGTGTCACCTGTCAGAGTCGTATCTAGACTGCAACTGCTTATGCCCACACCATTACAGATGCTCCAGCAGCTATAACAGTCCCCTGCGGACATTCGGGGTTCATGGGTTCATGAGTTTATCTCCATACCCGGACACGTTCATCTGCTCGATACAATTTGAAACGAGACTCGTCCGACCAGGCAACATGTTTCCACTCATCAACAGCCCAGTGTCGGTGTTGACGGGACAAGTCGAGGCGTAAAGCTTTTCGCCTTGCAGTCAAGGGTACGCGAGTGGGTCTTCGGCTCCGAAAGCCCATTTCGGTGATGTTTAATGGCTCGCACGCTGACACTTGTTGATGGCCCAGCATTGAAATCTGTAGCAGTTTGCTGAAGGGTTGCACTTCTGTCATGTTGAACGATTCTCTGTAGTCGTCGCTGGTCCAGTTCTTGCGGGGTCTATTTCCGGCAGCAGCCATGTCGGAGATCTGATGTTTTATCTAGTTCCTGATACGCCCACTGGCGAAATTGTAGTACGGGAACATTCCCAATTCATCGCTACCTCGGAGTTTCTGTGTCCCATTGTTCGTGCGTCGACTATAAGACCACGTTAAAAGTCACTTAAATCTTCAGTGTGCCATTGTAGCAGCAGTAACCGCACCAGACACTTGTTGTCTTGTACAGGGTGTTACAAAAAAGTACGGTCAAACTTTCGGGAGCCCGCATCTCGTGGTCGTGCGGTAGCGTTCTCGCTTCCCACGCCCGGGTTCCCGGGTTCGATTCCCGGCGGGGTCAGGGAGTTTCTCTGCCTCGTGATGGCTGCGTGTTGTGTGCTGTCCTTAGGTTAGTTAGGTTTAAGTAGTTCTAAGGGGACTGATGACCTAAGTTGTTAAGTCCCATAGTGCTCAGAGCCATTTGAAACATTTTTGAAAGTTTCGGGAAACATTCCTCACACACAAATAAAGAAAATATGTTATGTGCACATGTATCCGGAAACGTTTAATTTCGATGTTAGAGTTCATTTTAGTTTCGTTAGTATGTACTGTACTTCCTCGATTAGCCGCTATGATTTCATACGGGATACTCTACCTGTGCTGCTAGAACATGTGCCTTTACGAGTACGACACATGTGGTTCATGCACGATGGAGCTCCTGCACATTTCAGTCAAAGTGTTCGTACGCTTCTCAACAACAGGTTCGGTGACCGATGGATTGGTGGATACGGACCAATTCCATGGCCTCCACGCTCTCCTGACCTCAACCTTCTGGATTTTCATTTATGGGGGCATTTGAAAGCTCCTGTCTACGCAACCCCGGTACCAAATGTAGAGACTCTTCGTGCTCGTATTGTGGACGGCTGTGATACAAAACGCCATTCTCCAGGGTTGCATCAGCGCACAGGAATTCCATGCGATGGAGGGTGGATGCATGTATCCTCACTAACGGAGAACATTTTGAACATTTCCTGTAACAAAGTGTTGGTCGCCACGCTGGTACGTTCTGTTGCTGTGTGTTTCCATTCCATGATAAATGTGATTTGAAGAGAAGTAATAAAATGAGCTGTAACATGGAAAGTAAGCGTTTCCGGACACACGTCCACATAACATATTTTCTTTCCTTGTGTATGAGGAATGTTTCCTGAAACTTGGGCCGTACCTTCTTGTAACACCCTGTATAGGTATTGCCGACGGCAGCGCCATATTCTGCATGTTTTACGGTCTTGTATTTGAATACACATTCCTACACCAGTTTCTTTGGCGCTTCAGTGTATGTGATTAATGCGAAGACGGCCAATGATTCCTTCAGTGGAGGTGCACGCCCACCGAAAGAACAGACACCATTCATATATATAGTTAGTGGGACTGACCAATGATTGCTTGAGCGCAGATGCACAGACAGCTCGAACTCTTACATGAATCTAAGAAATGCCGCGAATAATGAGGATAATGGGGAAGGGGTACTTTGTCAGTAGTGTGTGGGTTAGTTGAGGTTTTAGTTGTAACTGCAGTCGTGCTTGGGTAATCCGTGTGTTGACCACTGTGTTCGGATGGCGTAGTCATCAGCGCACCTACCTAGTAAACTGCCGGCACGGTAGCTTAGCGTGTTCGGTCTGAGGGTTAGCTACCCTGTGTAATAAAAATACTGAGTTAATAGATCAATAATGAACTTAAAAGGGTGTCTTACGACGTCCGCCCCGAGCAGATTCAACAAACAAAAAGGAACAAAATGAAATTTAAAAAATAGTAAACAGGAGACCTGGGTTCGAATCCCAGTCCTGTACAATCTTTAAACTTTCCCCATGAACGTAAATCAATATCCATTCCCTCCTAATATTTTTAATCATTTTTAATCATTTTTAATCATTTTGATTCTTCATTAATAGTGACTGCAGTATCATAAGTCTTTTTTTTTTTCGGACTTCGTTCGGCAGAGATGCGCCTCAGTACTAGCCGATCGTGTAGACTTGAGCGTATATCTGACTTTTCGGGCATTTTCGTGTCTTTTATTTTTACATTACATCCTTTGGTTCTCGTGGTTGATTCGCATTTGGTTTGACACGTGAGATTGTTTTGTGGAGGCCTGCAGTGGGGTGTATACCTTCTGTACAGCTACTGTTATGGATTCCGGTCACGGTCCTGGTGGTGTTGGAATTTATGACTTCACTGAAGATGACGATCCATCAAGAGAAACCTATAAAAGTAGCTGAAATTGCTATTTATATAAATTATTTCTCGATTTTTGATTTTTTCATTCATTTGTTATTTGTTTTTGTATCATAACATTTTGTTAGTCGATACATTGTTTTATTTCTTGTATTCGTTGAGAATACAATGAAAATTTCAGCTCTGTGTAGAGCCCCTGCCCACAAAACCACCCTATTTTCTGTGGAGGTCTCGTTAGTTTCTCGGCTTTCGTTTTGATGGTATTCTTGTTTTGTTAATGATGCCATGGTTTGGTCGATTCGTGAGGCTAGTAACTCTGCAATGTTGATGGCACCATCAGTATGTCGGCGTCACATGTATTAGGGCAGCGATCGTCAAACTTTATTGTTCAAGAGCCGACACTAACACTATGGGACGACACATCGGGCTTCCTATGTACCGATGTCATTACTCATTGGTAGCCTACATTCAGTACACTAACTGTAGTGACGGCGCTGTAAGTTGGTTGGCAGCTCCCAAGTACTGACCGTTGAAAGTCGACACTGTACGAAACACTTTGTGTCGGGGTTGTCTGTTTCAGTTTTGTGACACCGTCAGCGACCCCAATAGATGATACTAATTTCCTGACAGTGTTGTTGTGTCGTGAGAGCGAGTGGATGAATAAGTGATCAATAATCCTAATTGTACTTAAATTTAAATGCATTATGGAATACGAGACATGATCACAAACGTTCTGAATGAATAAGTAATTATTCCGTTGTATTACAACAACCTTGATTTAATTTCATATTCCTTGCTGCAAATATGTAGCGAATTTGAATTTGAGCGTCTCTACAGTGTCCATTCACGAATCATTGGGTAAAAACGGAAAAGGAAGGTAGAGGTCGGAAAATATCCAACAAGTAACTGAGGGCATAGGTCGCAAGCGCTACTCAGAGATGAAGAGGATACCACAAGGCAGGAGTTCGAGGCGGTCGCATCGAACCAGTTAAAAGAATGCTGGCTGGAGATACAAAGTTACAAAATATGGCGGGTGAATCATACTGTTTTCCCGTGGCAAACATCGTTGCTTTAACCCAGGAGGAAAGAGGTGTCTGAAACGACACACACACATACGATCGCGCGCGCGCACACACACACATGCGATCAAACGTACACACACACACACACACACACACACACACACACACACACACACACACACCCGCGATCGCACGTACGCACACACACACATGCGATCGCGCGTACGCACACACACACACACATGCGATCGCGCGTACGCACACACACACACACATGCGATCGCGCGTACGCACACACACACACACACATGCGATCGCGCGTACGCGCACACACACACACACACACACACACACACACACACACACACACACACACACACACACACACACACACACACACACACACACACACACACACACACACGCGCGCGCGCACGCGCGCACACACGCGCGCGCACACGCACACGCACATGCGATCTCGCGCAGGCATGGACGTTGCCGTTGGTGGGGAAGCTTGCGTGCCTCAGCGATACAGACAACCGTACCTTAGGTGCAACCACAACGGAGGGTACCTGTTGACAGGCCAGACAAACGTATGGACCCTGAAGAAGAGAGGGAGCAGTCTTTTCAGTAGTTGCAGGGGTAAAAGTCTGGATGATTGACTAATCTAGCCTTGTAACATCAACTAAAAGGGCCTTGCTGTGCTGGTACTGCGAAAGGCTGAAAGCAAGGGTAAACTACAGCCGTAATTTTTCCCGAGGGCATGTAACTCTACCGTATGGTTAAATGATGATTGCGTCCTCTTGGGTAAAATATTCCGGAGGTACAATAGTCCCCCAATCGGATCTCCGGGCGGGGACAACTCAGATAGGATGTCGTTATCAGGAGAAAGGAAACTGGCGTTCTACACTTCGAAGCGTCAAGTTAATCAGGCAGGTAGGTTAGAAAATTTAATAAGGGATACGGATAGGTTACAGTTAGATAAAGTGGGAATTAGTGAAAATTCGTGGCAGGAGAAACAAGACTTCTCCTCAGGTGAATACAGGGTTATAAATATACGGGTAGGTTTAATAATGAATAAAAATAGGAGCGCGGATAAGCTACTACGAACAGCATAGTGAAAGAATTATTATTGCAAAGATTGACACGAAGCTCACGCCTACAACAGTAGTACGACATATGTTAACTATTGACTGCGGGTAAAGAATGAAAGAGGAAGACGCATGCTAGAGTTTTGCACAGAGAATAAATTAATCAAGGCTGACAGATTTAGAATCATGAAAAAAAGGTTGCATACTTGGAAGAAGCCTGGAGACACTGGAAGACGTCAGATATAATGGTAAGTCAGATATAATGGTAAGTCAGAGATTTAGGAAACAGGTTTTAAGTTCTAAGACATTTCCAGCGGACTGTGACCACAACTTATTGATTATGAACTTACACTAAAACTGAAGAAACTGCAAAAAGGTAGGACTTTAAGAGGATAGAATGTGGATAAACTGAAAGAACCAGAGGCGGTAGAGAGTATCAGAGAGAGCATTAGGGAACGATCGGCAAATACAGGGGAAAGAAATACAGTAGAAGAAGAATGGGTAGCTTTGAGGGATGAAATAGTGAAGGCAGCAGAAGATCAAGTAGGTAGAAAGACGAGGGCTTGTACAAATCCTTAGGTAACACAAGAGATATTGAAGTTAACTAATGAAAGGAGAAAATATACAATATCAGTAAACGCCGCTGGCGAAAACGAATTCAAAGGCCTCAAAAATGAGGTCGACAGGAAGTGCAAAATGGCTAAGCAAGGATGGCTAGAGGACAAATCTAGAGGCGTCTATCACTACGGGTAAGATAGATACTGCCTACAGGAAAATTAGAGATTTTTGGAGAAAAGACTACCACCTGTGTATATATATGAAGACCGCAGATGGAAAAGTAGTCCTAAGAAAAGAAGGGAAAGCCGATAGGTGGAAGGAGTACATAGAGGGTCTATACAAGGGCGATGTATTTGAGGACAATATTATGGAAATGGAATAGGACGTAGATAAAGAGGAAATGGGAGATAGATACTGCGTAAAGAATTTAACAGTGCACTGAAAGACCTATGCCGAAACAAGCCCCTGGGAGTAGACAACATTCGATTAGGACTACTGATAGGCTTGCGAAAGCCACCCACTACAAAACCCTACCATCTGGTGAACAATATGTATGAGACAAGTGAAATACTCTGATTCAAAGAAGAAAGTAATTTTTCCAATCCCAAAGGGAAAAGGTGTCGACAGGTGTGAAAATTACCGAACAATCAGTTTAGTAAGTCGTGGCTGCAATATACTAAGAATTCTTTACAGACGAATGGAAAAACTGCCAGGAGCCGACGTCGGGGAAGAGCATTTGGATTCCGTAAAAATGTTGGAAAACGCGAGTTAAGTGATCCTACGACTTACCTTAGAAGAGAGGTTAAGGAAAGGCCAACTTAGGTTTCTAGCATTTGTAGAGTAAGAGAAACGTTTGACAGTGTTGAATGTAATACTCTCTTTTAAATTCTGAAGGTGACAGAGGTAAAATACAGAACGAGAGGCTATTTACAATTTGTACAGAAAACAGATGGCAGTTATAAAAGTCGAGTGGCTTAAAGGGATTCAGTGGTTGAAAAGGGAGTGAGACAGGTTTGTAGCCTATCCCCGATGTTATTCAATCTCTATTTTGAGCAAGCAGTAAACTAAATAAAAGAAAAATTTGGAGTAGAATTCATGGAGAAGAAACAAAAACTTTGACGTTTGGCGACGACATTGTAATTTATTAATTCTGTCAGAGACAGCAAAGGATCTTCAAGAGCAGTTGAACGGAGCAGTAGAACGGAATGGACAGTGTTTTGAAAGGAGGGTCTAAGATGAATATCAAACAAAGCAAAACGAGGATAATGGAATATTGTCGATTTAAATCAGGTGATGCTGAGGGAATTAGATTAGGAAATGACACTTCAGGTAGTAGGTGAGTTTTGATATCTGGCGAGCAAAATAACTGATGGTCGAAGAAGAGGATATAAAATGTAGAGCGGCTAGAGCAAGGAAAGCTTTTTTCAAGGACAGAATTTTGTTAACATCAAGTATAGATTTGTGTGTCAGGAAGTCATTTCTGGAAGTATTTGTATGGAGTGTGGTTGTTCTTGTGGTCTTCAGTCCTGGGACTGGTTTGATGCAGCTCTCCATGCTACTCTATCCTGTACAAGCTTCTTTATCTCCCAGTACCTACTGCAGCCTACATCCTTGTGAATCTGCTTGGTGTGTTCATCTCTTGGTCTCCCTCTACGATTTTTACCCTCCACGCTACCCTCCAGTACTAAATTCATGATCCCTTGATGGCTCAGAACATGTCCTACCAACCGATCCCTTCTTCTAGTCAAGTTGTCGCACAAAGTCCTCTTCTCCCCAATCCTATTCAGTACCTCCACATTAGTTATGCGATCTACCCATCGAATCTTCAGCATTCTTCTGTAGCACCACATTTCGAAAGCGTCTATTCTCTTCTTGTCTAAACTATTCATCGTCCATGTTTAATTTCCAAACATGGCTACACTCCATACAAATACTTTCAGAAACGACTTCCTGATACATAAATCTATACTCGATGTTAACAAATTTCTTTTCTTCAGAAACGCTTTCCTTGCCACTGCCAGTCTACATTATATATCTTCTCTATTTCGACCATCAGTTATTTTGCTCTCCAAATAGCCAAACTGCTTTACGACTTTCAGTGTCTCATTTCTTAATCTAATCCCCACACCATCACCCGACTTAATTGGACTAAATTACATTATCCTATTTTTGTTTTTGTTGATGTTAATCTTATATCCTCCTTTCAAGACACTGTCCATTCCGTTCAACTGCTCTTCCTAGTCCTTTGCTGTCTCTGAGAGAATTACAATGTCCTCGGCGAACCACAATGTTTTTATTTCTTCTCCATGGATTTTAATACCTACTCCGAACTTTTTATTTGTGTCCTTTACTGCTTGCTCAATATACAGATTGAATAGCAACGGGGAGAGGCTATAACCCTGTCTCACTCCCTTCCCAACCACTGCTTCCCTTTCATGCCCATTAATTCTTACAACTGCCATCTGCTTCCTGTACAAATTGTAAATAGTCTTTCGCTCCGTGTATTTTACCCCTGCCACCTTTAAAATTTGAAAGAGAGTATTCCAATCAACACTGTCAAAAGCTTTCTCTAAGTCTACAAATGCTAGGACCGTAGGTTTGCCTTTCCTTAATCTTCTTTCTTACGTAAGTCGTAGGGTCAGTATTGCCTCACGTGTTCCAACATTAATACGGAATGCAAACTGATCTTTCCCAAGGTGTAATTATTAAATTCTTCTTAAATTCTGAGGGTATTTCGCCTGTATCATACATCTTGTACACCAGATGGTATAGTTTTGTGAGGACTGGCTCTCCCAAGGCTGTCAGTTGCTCTAATGGAATGTTGTCTACTCCGATGGCCTTGTATCGACTCAGGTCTTTCAGTGCTCTGTCAAACTCTTCACGTAGTATCATATCTCACATTTCCTCTTCATCTACCTCTTATTCCATTTCCATAATATTGTCCTCAAGTGCATCGCCCTTGTATAGACCCTCTATATACTCCTTCCACCTTTGTGCTTTCTCTTCTTTGCTTAGAACTGGGTTGCCATCTGAGCTCTTGATATTCACACAAGTGGCTCTCTTTTCTCCAAAGGTCTCTTTAATTTTCCTGTAGGCAGTATCTATCTCACCCCTAGTGAGATAAACCTCTACATCCTCAAATTTGTCCTCTAGCTCTTCCTGCTTAGCCATTTTGCTCTTCCTGTTGATGTCATTTTTGACACGTTTGTATTTTTTTTCGCCTGCTTCACTTGCTGCATTTTTGTATTTTCTCGTTTAATCAATTAAATTCAGTGTCTCTTCTGTTACCCAAGGATTTCTACTAGCCCCCGTCTTTTTACCTACTTGATCTTCTGTTGCCTTCACTGTTTCATCCCTCAAAGCTACCCTTTCTTCTTCAACAGTATTTCTTTCCTCCATTCCTGTCAATTTTCCCTTATGCTCTCCCTGAAACGCTGTACAACCACTGGTTCTTTCAGTTTATCCATATTCCACCTACAGTTTGGAACCGCGCCACCGCTACGGTAGCAGGTTCGAATCCTGTCTCGGGCATGGATGTGTGTGATGTCCTTACATTAGTTAGGTTTGAGTAGTTCGAAGTTCTAGGAGACTGAAGATCTTATAAGTTAAGTCCCATAGCGCTCAGAGCCATTTGAGCCATTTGAACAAGATCCCATCTCCTTAAATTCCCACCTTCTTACAGTTTCTTAAATTTTAACCTACAGTTCATAAACAATGGATTGTGGTCAGAGTCCACATCCGCCGCTGGGAATGTTTTACAATTTACAATCTGGTTCCTAAATCTCTGTCCTACCAGTATATTTATCTGAAACCTTTTAGTATCTCCAGGGATCTTCCATGTATAACACCTTCTTTCGTGATTCTTAAACCAAGTGTTAGCTATGATTAAGTTATGCTCTGTGCAAAACTCTACTAGGCGGCTTCCTCTGTCATTTCTTAGCCCCAATCCATATTCACCTACTACGCTTCCTTCTCTTCCTTTACCTACTCTCGAATTCAGAAATTTCATCATCATCTGCAGAGCTGGTTGGCATATATACTTGTACTACTGTAGTAGGTGTGGGCTCCGTATCTATCTTGGCCACAATAATGCTTTCACTTTGCTGTTTGTAGTATCTTACCCTCATTCCTATTTTTTAATTCATTATCAAACCTACTCCTGCATTACCCCTATTTGATTTTGTATTTATAACTCTGTATTCACCTGACCAATAGTCTTGACCCTCCTGCCACTGAACATCACTAATTCCCACTATATCTAATTTCAACCTATCCATTTCCCTTTTTAAATTTTCTAACCTACCTGCTCTATTAAGGGATCTGACATTCCACGCTCCGATCCGTAGAACGCCAGTTTTCTTTCTCCTGATAACGATGTCCTCTTGAGTAGTCCCCGCCCGGAGATTCGAACGGGGGACTATTTTACCTCCGGAATATTTTACCCAAGAGTACGCCGCCATCATTTAATCATACAGTAAAGCTGTATGCCCTCGGTAAAAATTACGACTGTAGTTTACCCTTGCTTTCAACCGTTCGCAGTACGAGCACAGCAAGTCCGTTTTGGTTAATGTTACAAGGCCAGATCAGTCAATCATCCAGACTGTTGCCCCTGCAACTACTGAAAAGGCTGCTGCTCCCCTTCAGGAACCACATGTTTGTCTGGCCTCTCAACAGATACCCCTCCGTTGTGGTTGCACCTACGGTACGGCTTTCTTTATCGTTGAGGCCCGCAAGCCTTCCCACCAACGGCAAGGTCCATGGTTCATGGAGGGGTGTGGCCATGTATGGAAGCAAAATATGGACGATAAACAGTTTAGAAAAAAAGAGAATAGAAGCTTTCGAAATCTAGTGCTACAGAAGAGATTAGATAGGTAGACAACATACCTAATGAGGATGTGCTGAATACAATTGGGGAGAAAAGTAATTTGTGGCACCACCTGACCAGAAGGAGAGAATGGTTTGTAGGTCACGTTATGAGGTATCAAGGGATCACCAGTTCAGTATTGGAGGTAAGCGAGGAGGGTAAAAGTCAGAGTGAGACCAAGAGATGAATGCACTAAGCAGATTCAGAAGGATGTAGATTGCAGTAGTTAATCTGGGATGAAGAAACATGCACAGGATAGAGTAGCATGGATAGCTGTATCAAACCCGTCTCTGGACTGAAGCAACAACTACTCCTCTAGTGTACTGAGAAGCAGTCACACTGTGTGTTGTCACCTCTAGACAGTACATCGCTGGGGAAATGCCCCAATGTGAGTGCATTTATTTCACGTTTCACAAGAGTGCCGATAACCATAACCATCGTCGTCATCGTCGAAATTGTTATCATCCTCTTCATCATCATCCCAAAAATATATCTTATGTTGACACTAACAGTACCCGGCGACACTTTGGTGTGCTCTGTTTGCTTAAATGGAAAATAAAAAATAAGTGAAATCACACATTGCTAATTGGATATACGAGCTAGTCTCTTTCTCTCACCTGTCCCTGACCATCTCCCCCTCCCCCATTTCTTGTACATATCTTTCTCCTTCCCCTTGTCTCTATCCATCTTAACCTCGCCTCCCTCCTCTCTCTCCCCACCTCCTTCTCGCCTGCCTCGTTGTCTATGTCCATTTCCTCCCACCGCTCTGTTCATCTGCTCTTTCCAACTCTTTCTAACTTAGATCCTTGTTTATTGTTATTGCAAATTCCTATTCATTAGTAGCAAGAGCAGTATTATTTATTTTTGTAATTATAAGCCGATAACTCGTAAATAAAACTTTGGTTGCTAACAATGTTCGAATAATATATGTATAGGTTGATATTAACTATATGAAAAAAATTAAATTAGTTACAAACCACGACGTGCAGACACTTTATTCAACGTGTAATCTACACTACAGATATTCGGATTTAGGTTATGACACGTTCGATATGCCTGCCATCGTTGGCGATGATAGCGAAACTTTGAATCACGCCCTGAAGTATTGAAACATCGATGCTGTCGATGGCTCCTGAATGGCTGTTTTCAGCGCAGCAATGGTTTTAGTGTTATTGCTGTACACATTGTTTTTAATACAGCCCGACAAGAACGAGTCCCACGTGTTCAGATCCGGAGGATATGGCGGCCAATCGAGGCCCATGCCAGTGGCCTCTGGTATACCAGAGCCAGGATGAA
Source organism: Schistocerca gregaria (assembly GCF_023897955.1). Taxonomy (NCBI): domain Eukaryota; kingdom Metazoa; phylum Arthropoda; class Insecta; order Orthoptera; family Acrididae; genus Schistocerca; species Schistocerca gregaria. The sequence continues at coordinate 616,935,791 of NC_064924.1, read as the reverse complement.
GTGCACAAAGTGCTCCTCCAGGACATCAATCAATCTCGTGCTTCGTCTTGTATGAACCACATCTTGTCCAATTCAGGTTCACTTTGGATAATGGCGATGAAATCATCTTCCAAATCCTTAACGTGACGTTAGTCAGTCACCGTGCCATCAAGGAATATCGTACCGATTATTCCGTGACTGGACATTGAACGCCACACAGTCGCCCGTCGAGTGTGAAGGGACTTCAACACGAAATGCGGATTCTCACTTCTCCAAATGCGCTAATTTGGCGTATTGACGAATCCAACCAAATGAATGTGGGTTTCGTCGCTAAACCAAACCATGCTTGCGCATGCTGATTCCCGTCATGTCCCGCTGCCAACATTTCAGTTTGAATGTCCTAACGCAAACCGTTCCGAAGTTGTGACGGTTTTGTTTCATATAGTTCAATAATTGTCATCCATAGTCTGTGTGTGTCTGAACGTTTATTACAGCAGTGTGTAATAATCTGAAGTAAACGGAAAGGTACATTTCGAGATTTTTGGTAAAGTCTTCCCCAAAAGAATTAGAAAAAGGAAATTTGTGGTAAGGTCTTATGGGACCAAACTGCTGAGGGAATCGGTCCCTAAGCTGACACACAGGTTCGAATTAAAAATGGTTCAAATGGCTCTGAGCACTATGGGACTGAACATCTATGGTCTTCAGTCCCCTAGAACTTAGAACTACTTAAACCTGACTAACCTAAGGACAACACACAATACCCAGCCATCACGGGGCACAGAAAATCCCTGACCCTGCCGGGAATCGAACCCGGGAACAGGTTCGAATCCTGCCTCGGGCATGGATAGGGGTCTGATGACCTCAGAAGTTAAGTCCCATAGTGCTCAGAGTCATTTGAACGATTTTTTTTTATTTTTCCGCGCAAATAGTAAAACACATCTTCGACTTTCAACAGAAACGAAATATAACTACGAGGCACTGAATATTCCTCAATTCGACTTGCCGGAATACTGGAATTACACAACATGAAATACCATTATTGTGCTGCCTGCTATTATTTTAAAGGTTCCTGTTCACAGAATTTCCTGTTTCGAATACGTATTTAAAAACATTTTTTATTTGTGAGCCTTTATACCAGATGTAGAATGCCTGCGAATTGAAAGTGACGTGTAACTCGTTTCTTCTTCTTCTTCTAGATAAGGAATGGACTTTTGGGCAAGCAACGCTGGTGTTCCCTACTTCATGCCGTCTGCCTCTACAACGCCGAACGCGAGTCTCTAAAGTAGGGTTCCAGCTGTCATCATTAGCTTTCTTCTTGTATTAAAATACGTTGGGAATTAAATCTTTGATCTACCGAACATTTTTCTGAACAATAAGACAGTGCGACTTCCCGCTGGTGGTGTTTTCTGCTGTTGAAACTTCTGGGCTGAGAGGCAGTTGTCGATATGTGTAACTTTTCTCTGACATATTCATCTTTTTGATCTGCAGCTCTTGTCTTTCCTTCCGTGTTTGCAGTTAAATTATAGGATATAGATTCAATCCTTTTGGGAACACAGTGTTTTCTCTTTTTACCCAAACATATTTCAGGACCTCTGTGCCCTCATCAGTGGGTGTTTGTTTATTGGAGACTGTAAAAAGTGAACACATTTTAGGTTGTAACAGGTCTTACAAAGTGAGGCTTACAGAAAGTTTTTGTTCGTTGTGCTTCTTACCGTTACTTTATTTTACATGGTTTAGCAGGACGAACTTAATTGTGTCGTGCGCTTATAGCTTGTCATCTGCAAACCAGACGACGTAAATGAGAATTTCATCGGTGGGTTAATACATTCATTGGGATGTGTTAACTCGCCGATGAATGTCACATTTACATCTTTCGTTTTGCAGATGACAAGCTATCAGTGCAGGACACCACACAGCTGGCCCAGAAAAACCATATAATGTATACTAACGGTAAGAAGCAAAACTAACGAAAACATTCTTTAGGCCTCGCTTTGTTAGAACAGTTACAACCTAAAAAGTGTTCTTTTTACAGTCTCCAATAAACAAACACCCACTGATGTTGCTCCTGAAATATGTTTGGGTAAAATGAAAAAACTGCCTGTTTGCAAAAAGGTGGAACCTACATCCTGTAACTGTTCCCTGACGTTCCACATCTGAATGTCGGAGACATCTGCGGGTATAAAACGACAGTCGTTGCGTTTCATCTCCGAACTTGTCTCCTTCAACTGGTAGCATTGGTAACATTCAACAGTTTTCTGTCCCACGTACAAGTGAACAATGTGTTTCGAGAGACAGTATTCCCGTAATCAGATTGTCAAACTCACATCCTTACGATGAAATACTAAGCACCTTACCAAGACATTTGCGGAGTTCATAAAATAGATAAAACACATTGGGCTGTGGGTCTTCGTCTTACACTAGAACCGTGGACTTGTATTCGTTGTCGTTTGTCACGGCGTTCGCAGTACCACCCTGCAAGGTGCTGTGGGCTCCGATAGTGTCAAGCAGACTCTGCTGAAGGTTTCCGGAAGTTGTTCCGAACTGGCATGTCCGCGGTATTATTGTGTATGCGCAGCTATTGAATATTGTTAATTAAATGCTGTACGAATAAGAACAAATAGAGCAAACTAAACGAAGAAAAAGCGATAGTGTCCACTACGATGTACTATGGAACAGCCTCTCAAAAACCACGAACATTTTTAAACCTCACGGTGTCAAAGCAGCGTTCTAGACGAACGATCTACTGAAGTATAACCTGAAACATGATTTCGGTAAGACGATAAATACATTCGAATGATCGGGATTGTATAATATATGCTATGACTTTCGTTTGCTAACACATTGGACAGGCAAGAACAACATCAGATACAAGGAACATAAAGATGCGGTCGTAATATGTAACTAGGACAAGGTGACTGTTGCCAATCATCTGTACGGAACAGACCATCCCTTTAACGGAATACGAGATCACTTGGCAAAGAAAGCATTGAAACTCGATTTGTTTCGATGAATTTAAGATCGCCATTCGTCAAAAGAAAGGCGACAGTATTTTAAACGCACAAATGAAAGACAACACTCAATTAGCCAATCTTTTCATCTCACAAGAGGAATTGCGACCTACGTCCTCATTTATCTGCCACACGTATTCCACTCTCTGTCTTCCACTATAGTTTTTCACTCTATATTTCCCTCCAGTACCACGGAAGTTATTCCTTGATGTCTTAATATATCGCCTACAATCGTGTCCCTTGTTCTCGTCAGTGTTTCCTAAATATTCCTCTCCTCGCCGAGTTTGAGGAGAACCTTTTGATTCCTTACTTTATCAGTCCATCAAATTTTTAACGTTCGACTACATCACCACTTCTCAAATGTTTCCACTCTTTTCTGTTTCATTCTTTTCACAGTCTGTTACAGTGCCATGCAATACCGTACTCCAAATACACATTATCAGAAATTTCTTGCTCAAATTAAGGCCCCTTGTTCGATACTAGTAGACTCCTTTTGGCCAGGAATGCCTTTTCGACAGTGCTCGTCTGCTTTTGATATCCTCCTTGCTCCGCCCATCATTATTTTGCCGCCTAGTTAGCAGAATTCCTTAACTTCGTCTACTTCGTGATCCCCAATTCAGATGTTAAGCTTTTCGCTATTGTTTTGTTACTTCTCCTGTAATTCTTCTACACTTTAAGTAGTGATAGCAATCTCATCACCGAATGTTGTCTTTGGTGTCATTTGACCCTGAATTTTAATCCCATTCTTGAATCTTCTTTCTATTTCCGTCATTACTTCTTCTAAATATAGATTGAAAATATGGAATGAAAGAGTGCATGCCTGTGTTTCACCCCTTTTCAATTCCAGCACTTCGTTCTTGGTCTCCCAGTCTTATTATTTTCTTTTGGTTCTTGTACGTATTGTATTACCTACCTCTTCCTATAGCTAATCCCTATTTTTATCAGAATTTCGGACATCTGGCACCTGTTCACATTGTCAAACGATTTTCCAGGCTGAAAAGTCCTATGAACATGTCTTGATTTTACTTCTGCCTTGATTCCATTATCAACCGCTAAGTCAAGAACTGCCTCTCTGGTGCCTTCCTAAATCCAAATTGATCGTCTTCTAACGGATCCTCAATTTTCCTTTCCACTCTTCCGTACATTATTATCGACAGGTACATGGTTGCATGAGCTGTTAAGTTGATTACGTAGTAATTCTCGCATTTGCGGCTCTTGCTATCTTCAGATTTGTGCGGATACTATTTCTCTGTCAGTCTCATGGTATATCGTTAGTCTCATAATACTCTACAAATAAAAGTGAATAGTCGCTTCGTTGCCACTTTCCCCAAAGATTTCAGAAATTCCGATGTAATTTTATCCACCCCTTCTGCCTTATTTGAGCTTAGTTCTTCTAAAGGTCTCTGAAATTCTGATTCTAATACTAGATACGCTGTCTCTTTCCTATCGAATCCTGTTTCTTCTTATATCACCTCATTAGAGGAGTCTTTGCCTCCAGAGAGGCCTTCAGTGGGCTCTTTCAACCCGTCTGCGCTCTCCTCAGCATCTAACAGTGGAATTCCGCCGCCCTCTCTTCTACTTTGTCCTTCCGATATCCATTTCTTTTTCGATTTCTTCACCTTTGTCATGCAGCTATATCACCGTACCTCCCCTGCTGTTGCTAATTATTTCATTCCTCAGTGACTTGTACTTCCGTATTCGTGAATTTCTCTGAAAACTTTTGTAATTCCTCCTTTCGTGTTGCACCTGAAGTATTCCTTCCACTACTCGTGCTTTCTTCGCAGCTACCTGCCTGGTTGTTTAGTTTTCTTCCCAAGATCTGTGACTGCCCTTGTACATTCCACTTCAACTGAAATGCCTACTGAGCTATTCATTATCACACTATCTATAGCCTCAGAGAATTTAAAGCGCATTCCTTCATTCCTTAATAGTACCCTGCCCAACTTCTTTGCGCATTGTTTCTTCCTGTCTAGTCTCTTAAATGTTAGCCTACTTTTCGTCATTACTGACATTACTTGCTTTATGGTGAGATCTTTAGCTGAGATTACGCAGTAATACCGCAGACGTGGCAGTTCAGAACCACCTCCGACCCCTATAGCAGCGTCAGCTTGACACTCTTGGTGTGGTATAGCGTGCCGTGTGAGAAGGCACGAGCACTGACAGAAGACGATTTTCATGGAAGACGGGGGCCCACAGTCGTATGTACTACTAAACTATTCCATTATATAAACGCCGCAAACGTGTTGGTAGCCTTTTGAATATTTTAACGTTATGAGCTGAGTTTAATTTGATGATCACATTATCTCTTCAGAAACGCGTTGTTAAGCTATGTATAGGACAGAAGACGGTTGAAAGTTTTACAATAAGGTTGTCACAGAAAAGTTTCATATGTAGGCAACGGCTACTCGGCCCTGAAGGCTTAGTTGAAAAAATAAGTCTGAACTGTACGAGACTCAATAGCGATGTGCTGGTTTTCAACTTGCACGAGACTTTCAGTAGAACTCACTCACAGGGAACTATACCAAAGTGTCAATAACCGTTCTTGAAGAAACTTGGCGGTATGTAGAGAGGATAAAATAGGGCGATACATATGTCATTGTTTGTGCCCAGTTTCACTTTTAAGGCGTAAAACGCACCCCGTAAGATAATTTAGCATTTTAGATGTAGAGGAAAGATCTTCGAAACGAAGTTGATATGTAATTAGTATTCTTGTGAAATTTACAACGAAATTTTGCAATAAATTGAAATTTTGCAATAAATTGAAATTTTGCAAAATGCTCCGTCACCACTAATTGATTTTTAAAAATGAAAACTTTTCTTAAAACGTAAACTAAAGGAACTTTTAAGTCACCTACATGCCGTTGTAGTAAAGCTGGTTACTGGGATACCATTTTTGGCAAATGAGCTGTAAACAATGTTCTGTGGAGGTATTTCCAATGATTAACCGCCACACTATACTTTTTTCTTTCTGAAATTTAGCCCAGATTTACTTCTCACTCACTAAAAGTCTACATATTACCAAAACTATCAACCCACAAACTGTTATCTGACTTAAGCTCGTATGCTAACCTTTGACCAAACAGGTTACAGTTCAGTTCAAAAACTTGATATTAAATGCACAAGTGAAGTAAACCAATCATCTGGCCCTAACCAAAATTTCCACTTACCTAGCGTCTTGACAACATTGTTGCAGATTTCTCGAAAGCACAACAGCAGACAACAAGCAAACAGTGGCTAAGCTACGGTTCTGTTTCTAAATACGTATTCAGACTCTTACATGTGGTAATGCGTAATGATAAACGCTGTGGTGGTGAGAGAAACTATTCCTATCAAATGATGTTCCAAGATCATGTTTTTAGAATGTAGTACGTATTCAGAAAGACGGAGTAAAACTTCGCGTGTTCTTCACAACACAACATTACGGCGAATAATACCATGCTTAACAAAGTCAACAATGATTTAGAAAGGTTAGCATGTTAACAGAGAATTTCTATAAAATCAAGCAGCTCAATCAATTAATATGTTAATGCATGACCCGCAGGAGTGGATTGGTCTTTCCCTCAGCTCTGAGCAAGTTAACTAGCTGAAAATAATCATTGCTAGCTGCGGAGTGCTGGAATATTACCTCAAGCTTCCTCCCTCGAAGAACAACGATATTCTATCTATACCCGAATCCCGCTCCAGCTACTGCCGGGTGTGGGTGCTGACGAGTCCTCTCCATTTGGCTCGGTCCTCCCACTACTTTTCTTCCTGCACTTGCTGCCAGGTCTCAACACTCCTTTCAACAGATATTCTCACTCCCATTCTCCACCGTGTTCTTGGCCGCCCTCTAGGTCTTTTCCCATCCATCTCTAGTTCTTCCATAATTTTCGGGTGTCTCTGCCCATGCATCCTCTTAACATGCCCATACCATCTTAATCTCTTTCTTTCAATTTCTTCTCTCATACTTTCTTGTTTGAGGTCTTTTCTAATCTCTACATTCCTTACTCTGTCCATTCTTGCTTTTTCCTTCTGCTCTGAGAAATTTCATATCCCCTGCCTGCAGTCTGCTCCAGTCCCTTTCTGTCATTGTCCATGTTTCTCCACCATAGGTGACAATAGGGATGTAATAATTCTTATACATAAGGAGTTTTGCTCTTTTTGAAACCTCATTATTCCCAATCAGATTTTTATTGTTTGGTAGAAATTGCCTCCCTTCTGTAACCTATTAATTTCGTTAGTTATTCTTCCATCCCTAGATATTTCACTCCCTAAATAAGTGAAACGTTCTACCACCTTGAGGGGTTCTCCATTCAAGGTAATATTTCCAACAGACGAGCCTCGGAACGAACCACTCAGGAATAACGATGTTACTAAAAATTAATATCCTTGTCGCCGTCCAGTATATACATCATATTCATCCTTGCTGTCCTTTACAATAAATCTTTCTTCATCTAACAGATACCATTAAAAGTTGTAAGTAGGCTGTTGAGGTTTTTTTATTGGTAACACCACATAGCGCTCTGTATGAAAAATCACTGGCTGTGCTTTGTGCAGTCAGTGGCTGGTTGGCATTGTTGTAATACTCTCCATTGTAGTGTTGGGCTGCTGGATGTTAACAGCGCGTGGCGTTGCGCAGTTAGAGGCGAGCCGCCAGCAGTGGTGGATGTGAGGAGAGAAATGGCAGAGTTTTGAAATTTGTAAGAATGGATGTTATGAACTGCTATATATATATATATATAAACACTGTTAAGGTAAATACATTGTTTGTTCTCTATTACAATCTTTCATTTGCTAACTGTGCCTATCAGTAGCTAGTGACTTCCGTAGTTTTAATCTTCTATTTGGCTGGCAGTAGTGGCGCTCGCTGTATTGCAGTAGTACGAGTAACGAAGATTTTTGGTGAGGTAAGTGATTTGTGAAAGGTATAGGTTAATTTTAGTCAGGGTCATTCTTTCCTTTGCGTTGCGCTAAAAAACATTGTGTCAGTTTAAGCACAGTCTTGTATAATTTTTCCAAGGGGACGTTTCAAAGTCAACACAGCACTACCGATTATGTCCACCTACCACACTTCAGCTAAGAATGTGTGAGACTGCGCCGAGGCAAAAACTGTGCCACGACGAGTCCGGAGATTGTTTAACAGTAACGTAACTTGCTCTCTTTCTGACGTACACTTCTGTAACACACACAAACCAAAGTGACATGACCGCCTTACAGCCATACAAACGTACCTAATTAAAGTATATAAACATTCATTACTTTTTAATTATTTATTTTACTTACATTTGTTTTATATTTTAAGTTGTTGTTTTACGTTTTGTACTCATGGTTTTTTGACTGCCGTTTCATATACATGTATTTTTTCATTGAGAATAGTAAGGAATTCATTATTATGACAGAAAAAATTAGAATAATGACAATCTGTAAGGGAATACTTAAAACATAACTTTTTTTACACTGTGCACATGAAAGGAACGAAATTTCTTTACGTAATATACACGACGGAGAAGACAATATAAAACAGAATTCAACAGGATATCAATTTGTCACGGTGTGGTCCTCGAAGTATCCTGATTGTACATGTGACGTCACGCCCTTTGTGACCACCAGATAAACAAGTTCCTTGTCCTTAGGTACAATGCTTTAAACGGTTCATTCACACTCATCACCCCAGCGATCTAACAATAACACAGATATTTCTCCCTCACTGGAAATGGAAAAAGCTTTCAAATATCTGTTTACCTGGTGAGACGCTTTTATATCATATTTTGACGCTGTTACAAGGACAGTTGTGGTTCAAAAAGAGAATGTAGAATTCTCTGTCCAAACTCACCAGTCAGTGTGAAAAAATCGGTTTGACCGTCGAACTCGAGGACAAAAACATCTGGTCCCATAAGGCCTTAAGGGCACAAGTATATCCGTGGGAGCTCTGTAGTAGAGTTACTATTCCTAAATCAAGTGTTTTAAATGATAATTAAGTGGCTGACGCGCACATGAACTAGGCAGAGTCAACGACTACCACAATAGATATAGATAATGTCATTCTGCGTACAATACCTCCTAAAGAAGACAGTTTTAAAACGGTCAGAACCATAGTCAATGGTTAATAAACCTGTATTTTGCAAATGGTTGGCTGTTATTTCCGGTCCATTGAACCAATGTACTTATTATTTCATTGTTGTTGTTGTTGTTCTCTTCAGTCCTGAGACTGGTTTGATGCAGCTCTCCATGCTACTCTATCCTGTGCAAGCTGCTTCATCTCCCAGTACCTACTGCAACCTACATCCTTCTGAATCTGCTTAGTGTATTCATCTCTTGGTCTCCCTCTACGATTTTTACCCTCCACGCTGCCCTCCAATGCTAAATTTGTGATCCCTTGATGCCTCAAAACATGTCCTACCAACCGATCCCTTCTTCTAGTCAAGTTGTGCCACAAACTTCTCTTCTCCCCAATCCTATTCAATACCTCCTCATTAGTTACGTGATCTACCCATCTAATCTTCAGCATTCTTCTGTAGCACCACATTTCGAAAGCTTCTATTCTCTTCTTCTCCAAACTAGTTATCGTCCATGTTTCACTTCCATACATGGCTACACTCCAAACAAATACTTTCAGAAACGACTTCCTGATACATAAATCTATATTCGATGTTAACAAATTTCTCTTCTTCAGAAACGCTTTCCTTGCCATTGCCAGTCTACATTTTATATCCTCTCTACTTCGACCATCATCAGTTATTTTACTTCCTAAATAACAAAACTCCTTTACTACTTTAAATGTCTCATTTCCTAATCTAATTCCCCCAGCATCATCCTATTTAATTTGACTACATTCCATTATCCTCGTTTTTCTTTTGTTGATGTTCATCTTATATCCTCTTTTCAAGACACTGTCCATTCCGTTCAACTGCTCTTTCAAGTCCTTTGCCGTCTCTGACAGAATTACAATGTCATCGGCGAACCTCAAAGTTTTTATTTCTTCTCCATGAATTTTAATACCTACTCCAAATTTTTCTTTTGTTTCCTTTACTGCTTGCTCAATATACAGACTGAATAACATCGGGGAGAGGCTACAACCCTGTCTCACACCTTTCCCAACCACTGCTTCCCTTTCATGCCCCTCGACTCTTATGACTGCCATCTGGTTTCTGTACAAATTGTAAATAACCTTTCGCTCCCTGTATTTTACCCCTACGACCTTCAGATTTTGAAAGAGAGTATTCCAGTCAACATTGTCAAAAGCTTTCTCTAAGTCTACAAATGCTAGAAACGTAGGTTTGCCCTTCCTTAATCTTTCTTCTAAGATAAGTCGTAAGGTCATTATTGCCTCACGTGTTCCAACATTTCGACGGAATCCAAACTGATCCTCCCCGAGGTCCGCATCTACCAGTTTTTCCATTCGTCTGTAAAGAATTCGCGTTAGTATTTTGCAGCTGTGACTTATTAAACTGATAGTTCGGTAATTTTCACATCTGTCAGCACCTGCTTTCTTTGGGATTGGAATTATTATATTCTTCGTGAAGTCTGAGGGTATTTCACCTGTCTCATACATCTTGCTCACCAGGTGGTAGAGTTTAGTCATGACTGGCTCTCCCAAGGCCGTCAGTAGTTCTAATGGAATGTTGTCTACTCCGGGGGTCTTGTTTCGACTCAGGTCTTTCAGTGCTCTGTCAAACTCTTCACGCAGTATCTTACCTTCCATTTCATCTTCTTCTACATCCTCTTCCATTTCCATAATATTGTCCTCAAGTACATCGCCCTTGTATAAACCATCTATATACTCCTTCCACCTTTCTGCCTTCCCTTCTTTGCTTAGAACTGGATTGCCAGCTGAGCTCTTGATATTCATACACGTGTTTTTCTTCTCTCCAAAGGTCTCTTTAATTTTCCTGTACGCAGTATCTATCTTACCCCTAGTGAGATAAGCTTCTACATCCTTACATTTGTCCTCTAGCCATCCCTGCTTAGCCATTTTGAACTTCCTGTCGATCTCATTTTTGAGATGTTTGTATTCCTTTTTGCCTGCTTCATTTACTGCATTTTTATATTTTCTCCTTTCATCAATTAAATTCTATATTTCTTCTGTTACCCAAGGATTTCTAGCAACCCTCGTCTTTTTACCTACTTTATCCTCTGCTGCCTTCACTACTTCATCCCTCAGAGCTACCCATTCTTCTTCAACTGTGTTTCTTTCCCCCATTGCTGCCAATTGTCCCCTTATGCTCTCCTAGAAACTCTGTACAACCTCTGGTTCTTTCAGCTTATCCAGATCCCATGTCCTTAAATTCCCACCTTTTTGCAGTTTCTTCAGTTTTAACCTACAGGTCATAACCAATAGATTGTGGTCAGAGTCTACATCTGCCCCTGGAAATGTCCTACAATTTAAAACCTGGTTCCTAAATCTCTGTCTTACCATTATATAATCTATCTGATAACTTTTAGTATCTCCAGGATTCTTCCATGTATACAACCTTCTTTTATGATTCTTGAACCAAGTGTTAGCTATGATTAAGTTATGCTCTGTGCAAAATTCTACCAGACGGCTTCCTCTTTCATTTCTTAGCCCCAATCCATAATCACCTACTATGTTTCCTTCTCTCCCTTGTCCTACTGACGAATTCCAGTCACCCATGACTATTAAATTTTCGTCTCCCTTCACTACCTTAATAATTTCTTTTATCTCATCATACATTTAATCAATTTCTTCATCATCTGCAGAGCGAGTTGGCATATAAACTTGTACAACTGTCGTAGGCATAGGCTTTGTGTCTATCTTGGCCACAATAATGCGTTCACTATGCTGTTTGTAGTAGCTTACCCGCATTCCTATTTTCCTATTCATTATTAAACCTACTCCTGCATTACCCCTATTTGATTTTGTATTTATAACCCTGTATTCACCTGACCAAAAGTCTTGTTCCACTTGCCAGCGAACTTCACTAATTTCCACTATATCTAACATTAACCTATCCATTTCCCTTTTTAAATTTTCTAACCTACCTGCGCGATTAAGGGATCTGACATTCCACGCTCCGATCCGTAGAATGCCAGTTTTCTTTCTCCTGATAACGACGTCCTCCTGAGTAGTCCCCGCCCGGAGATCCGAATGGGGGACTATTTTACCTCCGGAATATTTTACCCAAGAGTACGTCATCATCATTTAATCATACAGTAAAGCTGCATGTCCTCGGGATACATTACGGCTGTAGTTTCCCCTTGCTTTCAGCCGTTCGCAGTACCAGCACAGCTAGGCCGTTTTGGTTAATGTTGCAAGGCCAGATCAGTCAATCATCCAGACTGTTGCCCCTGCAACTACTGAAAAGGCTGCTGCCCCTCTTCAGGAACCACATGTTTGTCTGGCCTCTCAACAGATACCCCTCCATTGTGGTTGCACCTACGGTACGGCCATCTGTATCGCTGAGGCACGCAAGCCTCCCCACCAACGGCAAGGTCCATGGTTCACGGGGGGGGGGGATTATTTCATTACATTCCAATTTAACATATCATCAGTTTCATCACAGAGGAAGTAACAGGTATAGGGATCATACTTAAGGTTGATTTTTCTTCTTTCTAGCAGAGAATAACGTATTCTAGGTTGAATGACATGGTGCTTGTGACGCAGATAAGCTGCATTTGGATCATCTGCATTGATATTCAATGATGTAACTACTAATTTTCCAGTTTGGGTGAGAATTCATAATTCTCAAGAACACAGATGAACAGTCATTTCGGTTGATTTCCGTTATAATGAAGGGGTATTTAAAAAAGCTCAAGATATTACATACTTCCACTCATAGATAATCATGACATCCATTATTCATTTTTTCCGATTAGTACAAAAGTACAGTCCCAAGATAGAAAGCTATGCCCTGAAACAAATTTATGTTCGACTGCAATAAAATACCCTATCAAAAGCAGGTAGTCGTTCAAAGGTATGATACTCCAGTTACTGTTTTACCCAAACCAAACAAATTACTCCAGTGTACAATTTTTATCTTATAATAATATATAGCGTTCTTGTACGTACCATTTTTAACGTAGTTTTATGAGGTACGTTTTTAAGAGATATAGAAATGTGAGATTTTCACTGTTTCTCCTACTTTTTTTTTGACATTCTGCCTCCAATTTCTTTCTTTGCTTTTATTTAACGATGCAGTATCGTTAGAAGTCAAAGTTAGATACTTTTTCATTGACTTACAACGTTCTTCTGCGATGGTCTACTTTACAGCCACAGATAGTTCATCTTGTAAGCAGAAAAATAGTAGTATGGTAGCATTTCTCTTCTGACCTTTCACTTTATTCCAGTGAAAACCCAACTTCGCTAAAATGTGATACATTACAATCTTTGAGGGCGGTTTTCATTTGTTCAGAGTACAAAACTGTCATATCGCTGAATTCGCGATCGCATGTAAATAAGTATGTGATACACAGCCGCACGTGTATCACTGTTGAAGATTTACAACTCCCGCGCACGCTAGTGTGTGTGTGTGTGTGTGTGTGTGTGTGTGTGTGTGTGTGTGTGTGTGTGTGTGTATTTGTCTAGAGTGCATACTGTTATCTTCGATGAAGTTTCGTGTGCATGCTTTCCTTTTCTAACTTTAAGATTTCCTTACTTGTTTGGTCCTTAATCATTATTATAAATGTCACATGATTTTAAACATCTGTGGAGTACTGCCCACACATCTTACAAATAGCTTGTTTTTAATCCTCGGCTCTTTCGCAAGCCTGACACGTATCAGATGTAATGAAACTCACAGAAAAGCTATTCAATGAACAGTCCATTAGGCTAAAGGCTGGGAACTTGCAATAAAGTTTAGCTCACTCGAATAGTCTAGAAAGAATCCTAACGATGGACTAAAACGGTTTAATAATTTAACTATCAGCTCGTTTGTAACTGACAATGATATGATATACCGCCACTATATGATTGCTTTGCACACTGCACTACTGTTATCGTACAATTTAACACCTGCTATGTCCGTCAGAGTACATCCAAGTACTGTTTCTTTACTGTCAACTCCAAGCGAAACGTGTGAAATATAACGTGCTGTTACTACCTGTGCATATAAGTAACCTACAAATACTGCTGTTGAGCATTTTGTGTCGGAAACCCTCTCAAAATGGCGCACTTTCAACTGGCCTCAGATTCGCGAGAACAATTCCGTGCTGGTACCTATTGCCCACTAGCTTCAGTGCCATCGGAAAGTAAGGTGCAATCTATCTCGAACTGGAAACCACTGTAAAAATAAAAAATGTTCTATTGGCATCAGTTTGCTACACTTTCCAGCTATTTCTCTACGTAGTAGTCGCTCCGATTCAGACATGTCTCGTATGGTTGTACCAACTTTCCGATATCCTCGTCACAGCCGCAGCCGCCTGTGATTTCCTCCAATTCTCTACACTGGTCTGCAGCACGTTGTCTGTGCCAAAATGTTGCCTTCATTTGCCAGCGGTTCATGTGAGGAGAGGTGAAACGCACGGAGAGGTGATTACGGGCTGTATTGTGGGTGATCAAACGCTGCCCATAGAAAACGTTGCAGGAGCATTTTCATTGCTCCTGCAGAGTGCGTCCGAGAACTGTCATGGAGGAGACAAACGACAGCTATGTCATGCGGGTTACTTGATGTCAGGCGGAATCTCTCACCAGGCCCTCACACATGACACTATTGTTCTGACCATCTTTATGTGCGCCTTGTGCACTGAGAGCTGGAAAGAGCGACGTGACACAGTCGACGGGTATACTTTACACACTGTCCAACACATCTGTGCTAGGCTTCATTGGATTTTCGCTATTGTTTCCATTTCGCGCCCTATCGTTCTTTAATTTATTAAGTGACCTCGTAATACACACACCTACATGAAAATGTGAGTACAAATATGAAATCATAACAACTTATATAGGGTGTCCCTCTTATTACCCGTCTCAGGTGTTTCGACAGTTGTTCGCCATTTCTCTTTTTCATTGTGTAGTTGGAGTCAGCCCAAACAACAATTATTGCTCATCACGTCTTTTATGCGACGCCCAGTGTCGACCAAAAGCGTTCGCTTATTTCCAGTTACAAGCAAAACTACTTTCAAAGCAGAGTTATAATCGGCCATTCGGTAGTGCGGTCTCAAATTAGTGTAGTGCGATACTCGTTTTATCGAAATGTTTAAAAAGACAGTGCAAGCGGAATAACCAATTATCCAACAACGACAGCACCGCCCTGGCCCGCTCAGGCTGCTACCGCCAGGCAAATACGCTGCTCAGTCGCTACTGGAGTCCAGTATACTCTTAGTGCTTTACTGTCCCTGTTAATACATGCCGATGAAACGAATATCGCACTAGACTAATTTCGGACCGCTGTATCGAATGGGCGCGTAAATTTCCGCTTTAAATTAATTTTGTTTGTAAATGGGAACAAACCGATGTTCGTCCTCGGCACTGAGAGTCGCATTAAAGACGTGATGAGCACAAGTGGTTTGCGCTTACTCCAGATACACGATGCAAAAACAAAATTGCAAATATATGCCGAAACACCAGAGAAAATACACCTGGCAATCACTGTGCAAAACGTAAGGGCGAATGAAGCTTTAGTAAGTTTGCAAGTATGATGTCCAAAATTATCTTTAAAAGTGAAAGCGTCTAACCCAAAATTGTTTTCTTTTTGATTAGTGAAAGTATCAAAGATAAAATTGATCCAAAATAATTATTCAACACAATTCCATGTGACTGCGTCTGCGAACTTGTTTTGTGCACTCCTCAGTTTTGCCAGTAATGAAGCATGTATTCGACTCAGCAATGAAGTTTAAGAGAATAATACCATTTGTGCAATGGCGTAAGATGGTACTGAAAAATTAACTTTTGGCCCTGATGTTTACTTAGTGAAATTATATCTTGACTTTAATAATGCCAGTTGTATAATGGCATAAAATTAGGTATTTGAAATAATTTTGCTCTGATAACTCATGGAGAGCTGCATGAAACCAGTCTCAGGACTGAAGACCACAACACACACAACTTTAGTTATACCAGAATCGATTTAAAACTATGAACTGCACATATGTATTGCATAGAGGACTCATTTTCTGTATATTCTTTAATGTGGTGGGTAACTACTTCACTACTAATTTTCGTATTCGGTAGAAGCAAAGGATGTGGATTATGATTCAGGTTATTAGATTTCAACACAATGTTGATGTATACAAATTTCTCATATACAAAAACTACCATTTCCAACATTTTTGTAGGAAGAGTCACTCTTATAAAAATTTTTACAAAACTTTTACTTCGTCAAATGTTGGACATACAAGTACAAGTACAACTCCCATTAACGTGTTAAACTTTGCTCAGTGTACGGCCTGAAAACTACGTAGTGCAAACCCTATCTTAAAGCTGTCACCACACGTCTGCTTCCACCAGGCACCTAGTTGCGACGACCGAGATTTTTACTGCACGCGCTCGGATCTCTTAACCATCAAAGATCCTCCTACTCAAAGATGTTATACTCATTCCACCTTGCGGTTGGCAACTATCGACTTTATTTTCTGGATGTACCCTGATCAGACCTTACCACATACCTTTCACGTTATGTCAGTGCCAAGTAACGCAGCTCCATGAAACTTGGACCATACATAGAAATAACTGGGACAATATAGTACAGAAGGTAATTCTGATACATACGCAATGAGAAGAGCACATACGACACTTTTGTTTACAGACAGTACTGTAATTATACTGACGTTGTAGCAATTTATGACTGTCCACTGGACATCACAAAAGGCGGGACATGGTTCTAAATAGGACCACGGACGACAGTGCATGCCCTGCATCGTGCTTCCATACTGGCCACTAGGTTGGTAAGGAGTTCTTGTTATAGGGCGTTCGGCCCAGATAAGGGCTAGCGACTGCGATTCGCGTGCGGTCCCTTCTCTCCGCTCTGGAGTCCTTCCCTTTACCACCTCTACTTGCGGTCCGTTCACGTACGCCTCCATGGAGTACGCCTCGGCTGCAGCTTCGGCTGAAACTTTTGTATGGCCCTAAGGACTCCATTAACCCCGCCGCTCTCCGCTATCGCTTCCTCTCCATTCTTGACGTGTTCTGGGGCTCTGAAGTGGTTTACACCGACGGCTCAATGGCTGATGGTCAATTAGGCTTCGCATATGTTCATGGAGGACGTATCGAACAGCACCCCTTGCCAGTTGGCTGCAGTGTTTTTAATGCAGAGCTGTGGGCCATATCTCGTGCTCTTAAGTACATCCGCTCATGCCCTTTCGTGTCATTTCTCCTGTGTACTGACTCACTGAGCAGCCTACAAGATATCGACCAGTGCTGCCCTTGCCACTCTCTGGTAGCGTCCATTAGGGAGTCCATCTATGCCCTGGAGCTGTCCCGCCGGTCCGTTGTGTTTGTGTGGACCCCAGGACACGTCGGAATCCCCGACAACGAACTTGCCTACCAGCTGGCCAAACAGGCGACGCGGAAACCGCTTCTGTAGATAGGCATCTCCGAACCTGATGGCGTTCTGTCTTACACCGCAGGATTTTCCGGCTTTGGGAGGCGGAATGGTATAATAACACACACAACAAACTGCGTGTCGTTAAAGAGACTACGAAAGCGTGGAAGTCTTCCATGCAGGCCTCTCACAGGGAATCAGTTGTTGTCTGCCGGCTCCGCACTGCCCATAAGTGCCTAACGCATAGTTATCTACTCCGTCGCGAGGACCCAACTCAGTGTCACTGTGGCTCCCAAATGACAGTAGTCCAGCTCTTGCTGGGCTGCCCACTTTTAGCTGCTCTGCGGCCGACTTTTAACTTTCCCAGCACCCTGCCTTCGGTTTTGGGCGACAATGCCTCCACAGCAGCTTCAGTTTTCCTTTTTATCCGTGAGTATGGGTTTCATACTTTTATGTAGGTTTAAGCGCATGTCCTTTGTCCCTCCGTTTCCTCCACCTTAGTGCTTCTAGGGTGGTGGTTTTAATGTGATGCAGAATGGCTGGCTTTCCATTTCTATTCCCGTGGTTGGCCGGCCACTGTAACCTGCTTTCATGTTTTACTCCCTTCTGTTCCTAGCGTCTCTGTTTACTTGTCCTCTTTTGTTCCTTTTAGTATTCGTTGCCTTTCCTTCGTTCTTGAGGCTTTTCCTTTCTTTCGGTTTGGTGTTACATGTTTCGTCCGTTTTCTTCTCACCCTTGTGGCGTTGTTTCATTTGTAACAAGGGACCGATGACCTCGTAGTTTTGTCTATTCTCCCGCCTTTAAACCAACCAACCAATCGTATAGCGTTCCATTCCTCCACCAGCCAGCACGGTTGGGAACTGCTGGATGGTTGCTGTTGCATACGGACGTGATGAAACATATGTGCCCAACGCATCCCACAAGTGCTCGTTGGGATATAAGTCGTGGGAATGGGCAGGCCACTCGATTCATCGAATATGGTCTCGTTCCAAGAGCTCCCCCACCTGCTCATTACCATCCATAAAAATGAAGTCAGGTGCCAAGTGTGCCCCTGAAAAAAAAGCAGCGGTATCAGAATGACGTTGACCGGTGAGTGTGCCCTGTTCACACATATGGAAGTCAGTGAGTCAATGCAATATTATGCCTGCCCACACCGTGACACCTGGACCACTAAAAGGATTATGTTCGGCATAGTTCCTGGGTGCGTTACGAGCTCCCAGCTCTTGTCTTCCAGAACTGTCGAACATGACTGGTTTCGTGGTCCAAGTATTGTGGTGTGGAGAAGCATACTGTTGCGTGGTTGTTTTAAACAGAGTACACATCCCAGCCAGCGTTATTCTGACACCGTGTTCCTTCCCCAAGTGCTTCATTTGAAAAGTGTATTCGGTCGTGACTCATTTTAATGTATAACAATCCGTGACCGCATCAAATAGCACAGGTGGAAGAGATCTAACATAACGAGAGGACACTCGGGGAAGTGAATGGTCTGCTCCTTCCCCCGGATTAAATCCCACCAAACACGTGCGGGGTGAGGGGATACCAACTGCACCACATCAACACTGACGACCATCGAGAAGGTGTTAATGCACTATTTGACGATTGGAAGTCTATAACAAGAACCGTTTACCAACCTTTTGGCCTGCGTGGTAGCTATAGACTGTGCATTGGTGGCTGTCGTAATCCCTGTTAAGAACCGTGTCCCCCTTTCTGTAACGTCCAGAGGACCATCATAAGCCGCGGTGACATCAGAGTAGTTGCTGTCTTCGAATAAAAGTATAATTTTCGTTAGTCATTGCGTCTTTGAGTAAAATTAAAACTTAAAACAGTCTTCATCGCAATCTTCTGAAAATATTTTTTTGTTGCAGTGAGTGACCAGTTTCGACTGTCTGAAAGTGTCATCTTCAGCGGTCGCAGGTTCGAATTCTGCCTCGGGCATGGATGGGCGTGATGTCCTTAGGTTAGTTAGGTTTAAGTAGTTCTACGTTCTTGGGGACTGATGACCACAGATGTTAAGTCCCATAGTGCTCAGAGCCATTTGAACCATTTTGTCATCTTCAGACTCCAGACACTGCTAGATACTCGGCAGTTACACGACCGCTGAGGGTCGACGGATCTCATCTAGCAGTGTCCATCCACCACTCTGGAGTCTGAAGATGACAAAATGGTTCAAATGGCTCTGAGCACTAAGGGACTTAACATCTGTGGTCATCAGTCCCCAAGAACTTAGAACTACTTAAACCTAACTAACCTAAGGACATCACGCCCATCTATGCCCGAGGCAGGATTCGAACCTGCGACCGCTGAAGATGACACTTTCATAGAGTCGAAACTGGTCACTCACTGCAACAAAAAGATATTTTAACAAGATTGCGATCAAGGGTGTTATAAATTTTAATTTTAATAAATTTTATGATCTCTATGTTCTCAAAACTTTCTAAAATTTTATTGCAGTAATCTTTAGTACTATATTGTAGCAGTTATTCCTAGGTATCGCCAAAGTTTTATCGAGCTATGTTACTTAGCAGTGACACGTCACGTGAACGTTGCTTTCGTTCTTATGTTTTTGCACAATGGGACAGTTTGGGACCCATACTCGCAGACGCTTTACTGTTACGACGGTTACCAGCGGTCGAACGTCATAATAAAAAAAATAATGGGGATGTTCCCTTATTTACACGTAATACTCACCACGAAACCAGGATATTCTTTCAGACGTCAAATGGAGAAGTTGTTTTGATAGATAGAGGGTTTTGTAAGAAAGATAAAATATACTTCCATTTGATGTCTGTATGCTACTGATTTTAAATAAAAATTGTTACTGATTCACATTGTATACGTTTCTAACCATGCCTCTGTTCTTTGAAACATACGACGACATACACCAGTCGGGAGCAGTCTTTTTTTCTGTACGAATGTGGTCGGTCTGGAAATCGTTACTTTGAAAGGGTACAGTACAGCCCGACATTGAAAATAGGTACAACATTCTTCGTTATTCTTGTCAGTACAACATATTTTTTCTAATAGTAACTTAATTTCAATTAATTCAGCGAAGCCGAATACCAGTGTGGGAAAGAATGACCATTTATTTAATTGATCACATGTGCACTCCCACAAAATAAATCCCTACATACAGTTTGGTGAGATCTGTGAAATGAATGAATGTATGGTCGTCTGCTAACCACAGATAGTGAATGTGCGATATATGATCATCTTTGAGACTGTACTTTGGTCACCTTTGGTGGAACCAGAGAGATGAAATTTACCGGAACTTTGAGCGTCTGAAATGTGGCTGACCAATACAGCAGCATGGTGCTCCCCCACCTTAGCGCAGGTGCGAGATCGGCCAAGTTTCAGCACTCTGCCGCTGGATCTTGTGTTGGTAAGACCTGTCTTAGGTGTGCTCCGCAAAGACAAACGAGTGGAGACATGGTATGCATGTGAAATACTTAAGAGTAGTTAGGAATAAAAGTTTCTCTATTTCAGGAACTTTTGAGGGGAGAATTAAATGTCTGGTAGGTAATATTAACGGGATCGTAGTAATCTTCGCAAGTGACGAACGGTCACAATGAAACCACGTGTAGCAATAAGTTGAAATACTTCAGAGTGCTTAAGTTGAGCTGAATTACTAGCGTGTGTACTATAAGTTGGAAATATTTAAGAAATGGCGTGAGCAGGAGTACTGTGTGAGTCTCAATCTGTGGGAGACAAAGGATAAAAAGAAGTTCTCGTTCATTGTATCAGTTGAGGACTCGCGTGTGTGATGAATATGTTCTTAATATTATTTTGCGTGTTACGTTTCCGTGTGACGCTTGATTCAAACTTTAATACTGTAAGAGAGAAGCAAGGTGAGTCAGCCGTCTATCCAGCAACGCCACTTGCCTTGCATTGCGCAGGAAGACGTGCATATATCCTCCAGAGACCATAGTAGGAAAGAAAAGTTACGAAGTGGGGCAGTGTCGTGTGAAACTGGGATAAATACTAATTGAAGTGGGAAAGCTAAAAGTGATGTGAGTATAACGTTGTGACTATTCTTTGTATTGAATGTTGCCAGTGTGACGTATTTCATGAAATTTAAGTATGTGTGGTTGGCATGGGAGAGTAACAAGATAGTTTCAGAGGCAGTGGGTTATGCATGTTCCTTTTTGTACCACTTGGCCTGGAGGAAATTTTCGTGATGATAGGTGTAAGAGTCGGAGTGTGAGATACAGAAAAAGATCCACCATCCTATCCAGAAAGTGCACTGTAGCCTTAAATAATTAAGAGACCGTAAGATAGAGAATCACCAATGTAAAGCCATGCCAACTGGGCGGAATATCTCATGTGTTATTGTTGTAGGTTATAGAATTTGAATGTTTAAGTTACATAATTTATCGGTATAAATAAGATAAAATCATCATCATCATCATCATCTAAGACTGATTATGCATTTCAGCGTTCAGTCTGGATCATAGCTCCCCGTATAAAATTCCTCCATGCTCCCCTATTCAGTGCTATCATTGGTGCCTCTACTGATGTTTAACCTATTACTTCAAAATCATTCTTAACCGAATCTAGGTACCTTCTCCTTGGTCTGCCCCGACTCCTCCTACCCTCTACTGCTGAACCCATGAGTCTCTTGGGTAACCTTGCTTCTACCATGTGTGTAACATGACCCCACCATCTAAGCCTCTTCGCCCTGACTGCTACATCTATAAGAGTTCATTCTTAGTTTTTCTTTGATTTCCTCATTGTGGACACCCTCCTGCCATTGTTCCCATCTACTAGTACATGCAATCATCCTAGCTACTTTCATATCCGTAACCTCAACCTTGTTAAGGTAACCTGAATCCACCCAGCTTTCGCTCCTATACAACAATGTTGGTCGAAAGATTGAACGGTGCACAGAGAACTTGATCTCGGTACTGACTTCCTTCTTGCAGAAGAGAGTAGAACGTAGCTGAGCACCCACTGCATTAGCTTTGCTACACCTCGCTTTCAGTTCTTTCACTATGTTGCCATCCTGTGAGAATATGCATCCTAAGTACTTGAAACCGTCCACCTGTTCTAACTTTGTTCCTCCTATTGGCACTCAATCCCTTTATATTTCTTTCCCACTGACATTACTTTCGTTTTGGAGACGCTAATCTTCATACCATAGTCCTTACATTTCTGATCTAGCTCTGAAATATTACTTTGCAAACTTTCAATCGAGCCTTCCATCACAACTAAGTCATCCACATATGCGAGGTTGCTTATTTTGTGTTCACACATCTTAATCTCACCCAGCCAGTCTATTGTTTTCAGCATATGATCCATAAATAATATGAACAACAGTGGAGATAGGTTGCAGCCTTGTCTTACCCTGAAACTAGTCTGAACAATGAACTCTATTTACCATCAACTCTAACTACTGCCTGACTATCCTTGTAAAGACCTTTAACTGCTTGCCAAAGTTTGCCTCCTATTCCATAATCTCAGAGAACATACATTAACTTCCTCCTAGGAACCCGGTCATATGCCTTTTCTAGATCTAGAAAGCATAGATACAATTCCCTGTTCCACTCATAACACTTCTCCATTATTTGCCATAAGCTAAAGATCTGGTCCTGACAACCTCTAAGTGGCCTAAACCCACACTGATTTTCCTCCAATTGGTCCTCAACTAATACTCGCACTTTCCTTTCAACAATACCCGAGAAGATTTTACCCACAACGCTGATTAAAGAGATACCTCTGTAGTTGTCACAATCTTTTCTGTTTCCATGTTTACAGATTGGTGTGATTACTGCTTTTGTCCAGTCTGATGTAACCTGTCCCGACTCACAGGCCATTTCAATTATCCTGTGTAGCCATTTAAGACCTGAAATTCCACTGTATTTGATGAGTTCCGACTTAATTTCATCCACCCCAGCTGCTTTATTGCACTGCAATCTATTGACCATTTTCACCACTTCCTGTAATGTGATCCTATTTCCATCATCATTCCTATCCCATTCTACCTCTAAATCTGAAACATTACTGATCGTATTTTCACCTACACAGAGCAACTCTTCAAAATATTCCCTCCATCTGCCCAAGGCATCCACAGGATTCACCAGCAGTTTTCCTGACCTGTCCAAAATACTTGTCATTTCCTCCTTACTTCCCTTTCGAAGACCGCTAATTACACTCCGGAATGGTTTTCCAGCAGCTTGACCCAAAGTCTCCAACCTGTTTCCAAAGTCTTCCCAAGATTTCTTCTTGGATGCTGCAATTATCTGTTTGGCTTTGTTTGTTTCTTCAACATAACTTTCTCTGTCTACCTGAGTTCTAGTATGTAGCTATTTTTGATACGCCTTCTTCTTCCTTTTACAGGCTGCCTTGACTGTGTCATTCCACCAAGCTGTTTGCTTCATCCTACCTTTACACACTACTGTTCCAAGACATTCTTTAGCCACTTCTAGTACTATGTTCCTGTACCTTGTGCATTCCTTTTCCAATGACTGTAACTGACTACATTCATCTAACTGGTACCTTTCTGAGATCATTGTTATGTACTTGTGACTGATTTATTTATCCTAAAGTTTCTCCACTCTTATCCTCCTACATATGGACCTGACCTCCTGCACATTCGGCCTCACCATACCGATTTCGCAGCAGATTAAATAATGATCAGTGTCATCAAAGAATCCCCTGAATACACGTGTGTCCCTCATAGCCTACCTGAATTCCTGATCTGTTATTATATAGTCAATGACAGATCTGGTTCCCCTGCCTTCCCAAGTATACTGGTGAATGTTCTTATGTTTAAAAAAGGAGTTTGTGATAACTAAGCCCATACTGGCACAGAAATCCAAGAGTTGTTTCCCGTTCCTGTTGGCCTCCACATCCTCTCCAAATTTACCCATAACCTTTTCATACCCTTCTGTTCGATTTCCAATCCTGGCATTAAAATCACCCATGAGCAGAACACCGTCCTCCTTTACTGTAACGAGTACATCACTGAGTGCCTCATAAAAACTATCCATTTTATCTTGATCTGTCCCTTCACAATCCGAATATACTGACACAATCCCGATTTTCTTGCTAGACACTGTCAAACCTATCCACATCAGTCGTTCGTTTACATACCTTACTGCAAATACGCTGGATTCCATTTCTTTCCTGAAGTAAAGCCCTACACCCCATTGTGCTATTCCTGCTTTGACTCCTGACAGGTAGACCTTGTGTTCTATCACTTCCTCTTCTTTCTCACCCCTTACCCGAATATCACTAACAGCTAAAACGTCCAGCCCCATCTTACTTGCAGCCTATGCCAGCTCTACCTTCTTCCCAGAGTAGCTCCCATTGATATTAAGAGCTCCCCATCTCATTACCATTTGTTTGCCAAGTCGTATCTTAGGAGTCCCTGGTTTGTCAGTTAGAGGTGGGACTCCGTCACCTCGAAAGGTCCGAGGCATTTTGCTCTGATTGTTGCCAGCATCATATTTAAAGTATCGGGGAAGCAGGTTGCTAGCCTTACTTGCCCCGAGTCCCATTGGGTTTTACCCCTAACGGCTGAGGGACTAATCGGTGGATTTGGTAGACTTTGCCGTATGAGCACAAAGGTGACCACGACTCAGAATATGTCAGAGATGTTCAGCCTTATTCCAAAGTAACTGGTATCCCGGCTGTCGGGACCACTTACTTGGCCAAGCATACGTTGCGTGTGGTTCTTGAACTACGACATGACTACAGGAACCCACACCATGAACCACATAAATAAGGTAGTGAAAAGAAAAATTGGTGGGCTTTTCCTTCGAATAGTATGTTGTCATGATACCTAGAATTTATAATGTGTGAGCCATTCATATTCAGTGCGATGTCCACATGTTGATCAAAGCCGTTAAATAAGAAAGAAAATGTGGTATTGCCAGTGCGTATTGAACAGTCAGAGTTGTGTAAATTACTAATAGTCAGATGTGCGTTATCCGTTGCGTAATATTCGTACAGGAGAATAATTTGTAACTTAATTGTGAGTACTAGAGTTCTGTTACTCGATAAATAAGAATGAATCCACTCGCTTGGCAGACCACTCATCTTGTAGGCCTGACTGCTTGATGCCACAGTATGAGCAAGGCATGATGGTGCCTCTCAACTTAACCGTTCGAATTTAAGTGTGCTCTGGAATGAAGAATACTATGTTTGGCTTAGGGTTGTTTGGCTGGTTTGGTTGTGGGAGCGTGTGGAAGGGGGGGGGGGGGGGGGGGGGAGCGGCGTGCGGTACTGAGGTGTGACAGGTACGAGGTGTTATGGCCACTGGCCTTGTTATCGCCCTCCGTCTCTCACAGGCTTATCGCGCGGTGCGTTAACATGTCGTCGACATTATGGTCACAGAAACAGATTGCACATGTCATCCTCTGCCCAGTAATGACCGAATATACAACATAAACCAGCTGACTACCTAGACAAAACTCAATGGTAAACTCAACATCAGTAAATATTTACTTAATGAAACGGGAACCGTCGCCTTTTAACCGCCTTACAAGTAGTGTTCTCCAATAGAATAGTGGCCGCTTGGGGTAACTCAGAGTTAAGTGCGATTGTGCGCTGTTATAGTTACTTTCGAATTTTTGTTAATGGTTGTTTGTGGTTTTGGGACAGAGTTACGGCATTTGTGACGTTCAGCGGAATGTCGAGATGCGTCACTCCACCTTAGACATCACTGAATTTGGGAAAACATTTGGAAAGCGAATGTTCGATTTCGCTATTTTACTATGAAAGTTAAATTTATATCAAAGTACGTGTTGCGATTATCAAACAGTTGTTAACGCGTTTGAACATCAAGAGACCTAGAAGTAATGGATGCGCTTTCTAATGCGCTAAGAAAAGTTTGGACCTACTACAAAAATATGAGTTGGAGACACAATGCGCATGACGGCTACAAATCGTCGCAATGTGATCCACGATAATTCATGGGATCACTTTCTTGCAAGTTACACAATTTCTATATTTGCTTATTTTATATCTGCAAAACAAGCAATCTTCTCGGTCGACCGTATTCCTGACATATTCGTGTCAATAAATGGCTATCTGGATGCTCCACACGTCATAGGAACATAAAGGAATAACAGTTCTTTTAATACATCCTCATGTAAAGCCTCTTCTTCAAAACAGCTACCACGTTGCTGACCGTTTCCGATACTAATGTAACTGCCTAGATACTTCTTTTTAATGGACTGTTTCAGGTGTTATGAGATGTCTACTACGATAGTTCGAATATTTATAGTTACCTACACCTTATACACGATGTAGTGAATATCTTCTGTAAGGGCTCTTACGATCAGTAAGAAGCTGAAGCGCGAGTTTTTGTGCTAACTTCACTAACTGCAAACGCAGACCTAAGTACCCATCCTGGAGTAACATATGAAGTCATTTCTTCCACCAGGACATATGTGGGTATCGAAAGATTTCACACCCCATATCATCTGTTTGAGACCCCCCTGCAGGTTAGGGGGTTAGAATAAACAACCGGTATTCCTGCCTGTCGTAAGAAGCGACTAAAAGGAGTCCCTCCCCCTCAAGGGGTTAGTTAGCGCCTGCGTCCGGAGACGGACGGTTTCACGACCTATATTTGCGTTCATTTTGGTTTTTCACTACTTCTGGTTTCTTCCTTCCTTTGGTTGGTTTCTTTTTTTGTTCTTCTCCATCCCACTGTCTTACTTATTCTTTTCCTTGCCTTCCCCTCCTTGCCTTCCCCTCCTCGCCTTCCCCTCCTTGCCTTCCCCTCCTTGCCTTCCCCTCCTTGCCTTCCCCTCCTTGCCTTCCCCTCCTTGCCTTCCCCTCCTTGCCTTCCCCTCCTTGCCTTCCCCTCCTTGCCTTCCCCTCCTTGCCTTCCCCTCCTTGCCTTCCCCTCCTTGCCTTCCCCTCCTTGCCTTCCCCTCCTTGCCTTCCCCTCCTTGCCTTCCCCTCCTTGCCTTCCCCTCCTTGCCTTCCCCTCCTTGCCTTCCCCTCCTTGCCTTCCCCTCCTTGCCTTCCCCTCCTTGCCTTCCCCTCCTTGCCTTCCCCTCCTTGCCTTCCCCTCCTTGCCTTCCCCTCCTTGCCTTCCCCTCCTTGCCTTCCCCTCCTTGCCTTCCCCTCCTTGCCTTCCCCTCCTTGCCTTCCCCTCCTTGCCTCCCCTCCTTGCCTTCCCCTCCGAGCCTTCCCCTCCGAGCCTTCCCCTCCGAGCCTTCCCCTCCGAGCCTTCCCCTCCGAGCCTTCCCCTCCGAGCCTTCCCCTCCGAGCCTTCCCCTCCGAGCCTTCCCCTCCGAGCCTTCCCCTCCGAGCCTTCCCCTCCGAGCCTTCCCCTCCGAGCCTTCCCCTCTGAGCCTTCCCCTCTGAGCCTTCCCCTCTGAGCCTTCCCCTCCGAGCCTTCCCCTCCGAGCCTTCCCCTCCGAGCCTTCCCCTCCGAGCCTTCCCCTCCGAGCCTTCCCCTCCGAGCCTTCCCCTCCGAGCCTTCCCCTCCGAGCCTTCCCCTCCGAGCCTTCCCCTCCGAGCCTTCCCCTCCGAGCCTTCCCCTCCGAGCCTTCCCCTCCGAGCCTTCCCCTCCGAGCCTTCCCCTCGGAGCCTTCGCCTCGGAGCCTTCCCCTCGGAGCCTTCCCCTCGGAGCCTTCCCCTCGGAGCCTTCCCCTCGGAGCCTTCCCCTCGGAGCCTTCCCCTCGGAGCCTTCCCCTCGGAGCCTTCCCCTCGGAGCCTTCCCCTCGGAGCCTTCCCCTCGGAGCCTTCCCCTCGGAGCCTTCCCCTCGGAGCCTTCCCCTCGGAGCCTTCCCCTCGGAGCCTTCCCCTCGGAGCCTTCCCCTCGGAGCCTTCCCCTCGGAGCCTTCCCCTCGGAGCCTTCCCCTCGGAGCCTTCCCCTCGGAGCCTTCCCCTCGGAGCCTTCCCCTCGGAGCCTTCCCCTCGGAGCCTTCCCCTCGGAGCCTTCCCCTCGGAGCCTTCCCCTCGGAGCCTTCCCCTCGGAGCCTTCCCCTCGGAGCCTTCCCCTCGGAGCCTTCCCCTCGGAGCCTTCCCCTCGGAGCCTTCCCCTCGGAGCCTTCCCCTCGGAGCCTTCCCCTCGGAGCCTTCCCCTCGGAGCCTTCCCCTCGGAGCCTTCCCCTCGGAGCCTTCCCCTCGGAGCCTTCCCCTCGGAGCCTTCCCCTCCGAGCCTTCCCCTCCGAGCCTTCCCCTCCGAGCCTTCCCCTCCGAGCCTTCCCCTCCGAGCCTTCCCCTCCGAGCCTTCCCCTCCGAGCCTTCCCCTCCTTGCCTTCCCCTCATTGCCTTCCCCTCCTTCTGCCCACAAACGGAAACTTGACCAGCCACTAGTGACAAAAGTACTACCGCCTGCCCCACAGTTCCTCGTAGTTTCTCGATCTGAGGACGGAAAGGATTTTTCCTCTGTCAACCCTTTCGTTATCCAGAAGGGCGTAGATGCCATAGCCGGATCTGTCAAGTCTTGTACCAGGTTTTCGTAATGGTACCTTGTTACTAGAAACTGAGAGCGCCTTTCAGGCACAAAAACTGCTTCGGGCCACACTCCTGTACACGTTCCCTGTCCGGGTGGAGGCTCACCGCACTTTGAATTCGTCTCGTGGTGTGGTATATAGAAGATCAATCGACGGATTGACTGACGAGGACATTGTCTTTCCTCGCTGAGCAGGGCGTGACGGCTGTCCATAGGGTCATTGAAAAGTTCAACAATGACTTTGTACCGACCCGGACACTTTTCTTGACCTTTAATAGTGTTCAGCTGCCGTCGCGCATCAAAGCGGGCTACGAGGTTATTTCTGTTCGCCCCTATGTCCCGACACCTACACGTTGCTACCAGTGTCATCGTTTTAATCACACTTGCCAGTCTTGTTCCAATGCGGCTACATGTGTGACTTGTGCCAGGGATGCCCATGAGGGTGACTGTCCATCTCAGTCTCCTCGTTGTGTGAACAGTCACGGTGACCATGCAGCGTCCTCCCGCGACTGTCCCATCTACTAGGAAGAACGCTGTATCCAAGAAATTCGGGTCAAAGAGAAAGTCTCCACCTCGGCTGCTCGCAAGTTATTCGCTAGTAAGAAGCTCACGTTGCTCCCAGCAGGGAAGTAAAGTACTGTCCTCGCCTCTCCTCGGACTACATGCGATCTGACATTCAGCACTACGGTCGTCCGTTCGGCCAGTGCTAAGATCGCCCGGTCGACGTCTCCTCTTCCTCCCGTCGCCCCTCCGACACAAGTACCTTTATCAGCTTTTGCCAGGACGAAGACCCAGAAGTCAGAAGCATGGGCCTTCAAAAAGGAACCGTCTCGTGCAGACCTACGTACCTCGAACCCTCAGCCATCGACCAATCTTTCCACAAAACGACCTTCCAAGAAGGCTCATAGGAAGCACAGTTCTCCTTCCCCGCCACGGCGCATTTCTCCTCCTGTGCCACCCAGCTGTTGCCGCCCCCAGGCCGTCATCCGTTTCGCCTGGCCGCA
Organism: Schistocerca gregaria; assembly: GCF_023897955.1. Taxonomy (NCBI): domain Eukaryota; kingdom Metazoa; phylum Arthropoda; class Insecta; order Orthoptera; family Acrididae; genus Schistocerca; species Schistocerca gregaria. Next base: position 616,905,973 of record NC_064924.1, on the reverse strand, counting down.
CCGCTGGTAGCCGAACATCTGGCCGTTCACCAGCGGAGGAAGCTCCCCCTCCCGGCCATCTTCACAATATGGCCGATGAACCTATAGAAAAAATGGATGATGACTGTCCGCCTCCTGCTAGCGGCGGCGTTGCTCGCTCGAATCCGGGCCCTCAGCGGCCTTCGAGATGTGCCTTTCTTGCATCTTCTTCTCACGATGGCACTTATTCACTGGAATATTCGCAGCAGAGGACTTGAAATTGCTGCTCCGCTTGCACCGTCCGCTCTTCGTAGCCCTCCAGGAAATGAAACTACGCCCATGCGATCAAATTGTCTTGGCAAACAACACCTCTGTGCGTTTTGACTTACCCCGTGTGGCAGGTATTCCGGCTCATGGAGGGGTTATGTTGCTGGTCCGGGATGATATCTACTATGATCATCACATTGCGCAACGGCCTGAGGGCAGTTGCCGTCCGCATTACTCTCCCCACTTTTACATTTTCCATCTGTACTGTTTACACTCCATCGTCGTCTGCCGTTACCAGGGCAGACGTGCTGCAAATTATTGCTCAGCTCCCTGCACCATTTTTGTTAACTGGAGACTTCTACATCTACATTTACATGACCACTCTGAAATTCACATTTAAGTGCTTGGCAGAGGGTTCATCGAACCACACTCATACTGTCTCTCTACTATTCCACTCCCGAACAGAGAGCGGGAGAAACGAACACTTAAGCCTTTCTGTTCGAGCTCTGATTTCTCTTATTTTATTTTGATGATCATTCCTACCTATGTAGGTTGGGCTCAACAAAATATTTTCGCATTCGGAAAAGAAAGTTGCTGACTGAAATTTCGTAAAAAGGTCTCGCCGCGACGAAAAACGTCTATGCTGTAATGACTTCCATCCCAAATCGTGTATCATATCTGCCACACTCTCTCCTCTATTACGTGATAATACAAAACGAGCTGCCCTTTTTTTTGCACCCTTTCGATGTCCTCCGTCAATCCCACCTGGTAAGGATCCCACACCGCGCAGCAATATTCTAACAGAGGACGAACGAGTGTAGTGTAAGCTGTCTCTTTAGTGGACTTGTTGCATCATCTGCGAACAATCTAAGAGAACTGCTCAGATTGTCACCCATGTCATTTATATACACTCCTGGAAATTGAAATAAGAACACCGTGAATTCATTGTCCCAGAAAGGCGAAAATTTATTGACACATTCCTGGGGTCAAATACATCAAATGATCACACTGACAGAACCACAGGCACATAGACACAGGCAACAGAGCATGCACAATGTCGGCACTAGTACAGTGTATATCCACCTTTCGCAGCAATGCAGGCTGCTATTTTCCCATGGAGACGATCGTAGAGATGCTGGATGTAGTCCTTTGGAACGGCTTGCCATGCCATTTCCACCTGGCGCCTCAGTTGGACCAGCGTTCGTGCTGGACGTGCAGACCGCGTGAGGCGACGCTTCATCCAGTCCCAAACATGCTCAATGGGGGATAGATCCGGAGATCTTGCTGTCCAGGGTAGTTGACTTACACCTTCTAGAGCACGTTGGGCGGCACGGGATACATGCGGACGTGCATTGTCCTGTTGGAACAGCAAGTTCCCTTGCCGGTCTAGGAATGGTAGAACGATGGGTTCGATGACGGTTTGGATGTACCGTGCACTATTCAGTGTCCCCTCGACGATTACCAGAGGTGTACGGCCAGTGTAGGAGATCGCTCCCCACACCATGATGCCGGGTGTTGGCCCTGTGTGCCTCGGTTGTATGGAGTCCTGATTGTGGCGCTCACCTGCACGGCGCCAAACACGCATACGACCATCATTGGCACCAAGGCAGAAGCGACTCTCATCGCTGAAGACGACACGTCTCCATTCGTCCCTCCATTCACGCCTGTCGCGACACCACTGGAGGCGGGCTGCACGATGTTGGGGCGTGAGCGGAAGACGGCCTACCGGTGTGCGGGACCGTAGCCCAGCTACATGGAGACGGTTGCGTATGGTGCTCGCCGATACCCCAGGAGCAACTGTGTCCCTAATTTGCTGGGAAGTGGCGGTGCGGTACCCTACGGCACTGCGTAGGATCCTACGGTCTTGGCGTGCATCCGTGCGTCGCTGCGGTTCGGTCCCAGGTCGACGGGCACGTGCACCTTCCGCCAACCACTGGCGACAACATCGATGTACTGTGGAGACATCACGCCCCACGTGTTGAGCAATTCGGCGGTACGTCCACCCGGCCTCCCGCATGCCCACTATACGCCCTCGCTCAAAGTCCGTCAACGGCACATACGGTTCACGTCCACGCTGTCGCGGCATGCTACCAGTGTTAAAGACTGCGATGGAGCTCCGTATGCGACGGCAAACTGGCTGACACTGACGGCGGCGGTGCACAAATGCTGCGCAGCTACCGCCATTCGACGGCCAACACCGCGGTTCCTGGTGTGTCCGCTGTGCCGTGCGTGTGATCATTGCTTGTACAGCCCTCTCGCAGCGTCCGGAGCAAGTATGGTGGATCTGACACACCGGTGACAATGTGTTCTTTTTTCCATTTCCAGGAGTGTAGATCAGGAACAGCAGCGGTCCCAGGACGCTTCCCTGGGGAACACCTGATATCACTTCAGTTTTACTCGATGATTTGCCGTCTATTACTACGAACTGCGACCTTCCTGACAGGAAATCACGAATCCAGTCGCACAACTGAGGCGATACCCCATAGCTCCGCAGCTTGATTAGAAGTCGCTTGTGAGGAACGGTGTCAAAAGCTTTCCGGAAATCTAGAAATACGGAATCGACTTGAGATCCCCTTCAATGCTCACCATTCTCTTTGGGGCTCTCCAGCATCCTGTCCGAGGGGCTCCCCGTTAGCAGACGTTTTCAATCAGCTCAATCTTGTCTGCCTTAATACTGGCGCCCCTACTTTCCTTTCAGACACCTCTCACACCTATTCCCATTTAGACCTCTCTGTATGTACTACCCAACTTGCACGCCGGTTTGAGTGGTATGCGCTTTCTGATACATATTCGAGCGACCACTTCCCGTGTGTTATCCATATCCTGCATCATACCCCCTCTCCGTGCTCAACTAGTTGGAACATCTCCAAAGCAGACTGCGGGCTATTCTCTTTCAGGGCGACCTTTCAGGATCAAACCTTCGCAAGCTGCGATAGTCAGACCGCACACCTCACGGAAGTCATTCTCACTGCTGAATATTCCATCCCTCATACTATTTCTTCTCCACGCCGCGTACGGGTCCCCTGGGGGACCGCAGCATGTAGAGACGCCTTACGTGCTCGTCGACGTGCTTTACGCACCTTTAAACGCCACCCTACAGTGGCGAATTGTATCAATTATAACATTACGTGCGCAGTGTCATCGTATTTTTAAAGAAAGCAAGAGAGCCAGCTGGGATGCTTTCACAAGCACCTTCAACAGTTTTACTCCTCCTGTTGTCTGGGGTATCCTGCGCCGGCTATCTGGCACTAAGGTCCACTCACCAGTTTCTGGTTTTACGGTCGTGAATGACGTCCTTGTGGCTCCTGAGGATGTCTCCAATGCCTTCGGCCGCTTTTTCGCAGAGGTTTCGAGCTCCACTCATTACCCCCCTGCTTTCCTCCCCCGAAAACATGCAGAGGAGGCTCGGCCACCTAATTTCCACTCCTCGAACTGTGAAAACTACAATGCCCCATTCACCATGCGGGAACTCGAAAATGCACTTGCCCGGTCATGGTCCTCCGCTCCGGGGCTTGATTCTATTCATAGTCAGATTCTGAAGAACCTTTCTCCTGCGGGTAAAGGTTTCCTTCTTCGTACTTACAATCGCATCTGGACTGAGGGACATGTTCCCGCATGCTGGCGCGACTCTATTGTTGTACCGATTCCTAAGCCGGGGAAGGACAAGCACTTGCCTTCCAGTTATCGACCCATCTCGCTTACCAGCTGTGTCTGTAAGGTGACGGAGCGAATGGTTAACTCTTGGTTGGTTTGGCTGCTCAAATCTCGACGCCTACTTACCAATGTACAATGTGGATTTCGTAGGCGCCGCTCTGCTATTGACCATCTGCTTACCTTGTCGACCTTCATTATGAATAAATTCTTGCGGAAGCGCCCGACCGTGGATGTGTTCTTTGATTTGGAGAAGGCTTACGACACCTGTTGGAGGGCGGGCATTCTCCGCACCATGGATACATGGGGCTTTCGCGGTCGCCTCCCTCTTTTTATTCGTTCCTTTTTAATGGATCGACAGTTCAGGGTACGTGTGGGTTCTGTCCTGTCAGACACCTTTCGCCAGGAGAATGGGGTGTCACAGGGCTCCGTTTTGAGCGTTGCTCTCTTCGCCATAGCGATCAATCCAATAATGGATTGCCTCCCAGATGATGTATCAGGCTCCCTTTTCGTGGACGATTTTACCATCTATTGCAGCGCGCAGCGTACATGTTTCCTGGAACGCTGTCTTCTTGACCGTCTTTACTCCTGGAGTGTCGCCAATGGCTTCCGTTTTTCTGCCGAGAAAACGGTCTGTATTAACTTCTGGCGCTACAAAGAGTTTCTCCCACCGTCCTTACGACTCGGCCCCGTTGCTCTCCCATCCGTGGAGACAACAAAATTTTTATGTCTTACATTTGACAGGAAACTTAGTTGGTCTTCACATGTCATATCTGGCTGCCCGTTTTACCCGTTCTCTAAATGTCATCCGTGTTCTCAGTGGCACGTCGTGGGGAGCGGATCGAACCGTCCTACTTCGTCTATATCGGTCGATCGTCCGCTCCAAGCTGGATTATGGGTGCTTTGTATACTGCTCTGCACGGCCGTCCATCTTACGCCGCCTCAACTCCATACAACATCGGGGTTTACGGCTTGCGATCGGAGCGTTTTATACTAGTCCCGTCGAGAGTCTTCATGCTGAAGCCGGTGAATTGCCACCCACCTACCGGCGCGATATACTGCTTTCTCGTTACGCCTGTCGACTACTGTCAATGCCCGACCACCCATCGTATCGTTCCTTTTTTGACGACTCTCTCGACCGTCAATACGGGTTGTATGTCTCTGCCCTGTTCCCCACTGGAGTTCGCTTTCGTCGCCTCCTTCAACACCTTGATTTTTCACTCCCTGCAACCTTTAGAGTGGGCGAGAGCCACACACCACCTTGTCTCCAGGCTCAGGTTCGCGTTCACCTTGACCTCCGCTCGCTCCCAAAGGAGGTTACCCCCGGTTCGGTATACCACTCCCGTTTTGTCGAACTTCGTTCGAAGTTCTTTAATATGACCTTCATTTATACAGACGGCTCTAAGACCAATGACGGGGTCGGGTGTTCTTTTATTGTCGGGGCACAAAGTTTCAAATACCGGCTACATGGCCATTGTTCGGTCTTCACAGCTGAGCTCTTTGCCCTCTACCAGGCTGTTCTTTACGTCTGCCGCCACCGACATTCTGCTTATGTCATCTGCTCCGATTCTCTGAGCGCCATCCAGAGCCTCAATGATCGGTATCCGGTTCAACCTTCCGTGCACCGTATCCAACGCTCTCTTCAGCAGCTGGTGGACGACGGGTCTCCAGTTAGCTTTATGTGGGTTCCTGGCCATGTCGGTATCTCTGGGAACGAAGCTGCAGATGCCGCGGCCAAGGCTGCGGTCCTCCATCCTCGGACAGCTTCTTGTTGTGTCCCTTCATCAGATTGTAGCACGGTCATTTGTCGGCGCATTTTACCGCTATGGCATGCCGATTGGGCTGCACTTACGAACAAGCAGCTTGGGGCCTTGAAACCTCTTCCCGGAGCTTGGACGTCCTCCTCACGTCCTTCTCGGCGTGAGGAGGTCGTTTTGACCCGGCTACGAATTGGACACTGCCAGTTCAGCCATCGCCATCTGCTGGCGGCAGCGCCGGCGCCTTTCTGCCCATGTGGGCAATTGGTGACGGTCCGCCACATTTTAGCGTCCTGTCCGGATTTTACTACGCTGCGTCTTGATCTTGGCCTGCCATATACTCTGGATGCCATTTTAGCGGATGACCCAGGAGCTGCTGCTCGCGTTCTTCGTTTTATGAACTTGACACACCTGTCTAAGGACGTTTGATTATGCTGTAGTTTTTTAATCCTATGCCTGTTAATACGTCTTTTATAGTGTTGTCCCTTTTAGTTGCTGTTTTAACCTTGTGCCTCGCGGTACATTCCTAAATTAGTCAGGGCGCTAATGACAATTGTAGTTGTGCGCCCTAAAATCACACAAAAAAAAATCTGTCTGAGACGGAATGAGTTCGCGTAGTTGTTAAGACAATGGAGTCACATAAGGAGAAGCGTTGTTCAAATTCTCACTTGTGAAACAAGATTTTGAATGTTAGAGCCATCTCTAAATTGCTGAAGGCAAAATCAGGAATGGTTCTTCTGTAGAACACGACCTGTTACCTTCCCAACTTTTCTCCACAATCGAACATGTGTTCCCTCTCTAATGACACCTTTGTCGACAGAACGTTAAACTTCAATTTCCCTTTCGTCCTTTCTTCGGCGTGAGTGCCTGGAAACTGTGCTTCAGATTACTCAGTCTTGTTGTTTGGCATATTTTCTTTTCTTTATGAAGGCAGCAATACCGATGAAGACTTCGGGGTTAGCCACCTCCTTGATTGGGTGTGACAAGTTAAAACATTGATCCGAGTCAGAACTGAAAACAGAATATACGCCTTCTTCCTGCAGAGTCAGCTGAACACTCACATTACGTTATACGACAGAACATGATTAATTGTACCAAAGGATAAAACAGAGATTCTTCCTCACCGACAACCCTGAGTCCGCAACGAAACTGAACTTTACACTTCATCCCCAGTGTCGTGGGAGCTACTACCACAGCATTAAAAACGGAAGTTATGTTGGCTGCATCATGCCCCACCAGACTTGTCAGAGTGTCTAAAATTTTCGTAAATGCTCGAAAACGGCATTAATTTTGAGTTAAAAAGAAGGAAAGGGAAGTGACCAAATTAAGGATGCTCGTAATTTTAGATAGCCAGAACCTGATTGCAAGCAACCTTGAGCCTCCTGTGCGTTGGAGGATCCTTAATCCTCTCCTAAGAAAATGAAGGAGAAGAAGATTAGGTTACAGGGTCCCATCAACGACAAAATCTGTAGAAACGGAGTTTAAGCTCCGACTGGGTAAGGATGAGAAAGGTATTAGTCCATGTCCTTTCTCAAGAAACACCTCGGAATTCACCATAGGCGATCTATGGTAATCAAAGTTAAAACTGGTTAACTGGCGGAGGCCTTAAAGCGCCTTCCTCTCTCATGCAAGCCCTGTGCCTTACGACTGCACCACTTACTTCGGTGGACGAGAATGGAACATGCGTCGTACATATCGGTGCGGCTATCATGTGTGTCTGTTTCCTTATTTATTTTGGAAAATACTCAATGCAGACGTCATGGCCATGTTTCACACCTCTGACGATCGTAACTTAGGTTATCCGCGTGGTTGGTGGCTTGTTTCAGTAGATAGTGCCTATCATTGTTCCAATTTGCTTTCTTCTCCAGCTGAGTTTTTTCTTCGGCTCCAACGGCCTCCCTTTCAGTAGGACGGTAGATTCCGAACAGACTATAATGTAACTCCCTGAAGATTAAAACTGTGTACCGGCTGGAGGTAGTAAAGCTATGAGGACGGATCGTGAGATTTGTCTGGGTAGCCCTGTTGGTTGAGCACTTCCCACGTAAGGCATTGGTCCAGAGTTCGAGTTTCTGCCCGGCACACGGTTTTAACCTCCTAGGAAGTTTAATCTCAGCGCACATTCCGCTACAGAGTGAAAATATCATTCCAGACTACAAAATGTTCGGGATTAATTCAGCAAAGAAACCACAGACATTATTCACACGCTATAAAAGCTGCAATCTCTGTGTACTACCGATATAGGTACTACGTTATGTTTCAGGAAGAACACTAAATATTTTTGCTGGCGGTAGATTAGTTTGAATAACACAGTCCATATAATATGTGTACAATTTTTATTGCCTGCAGAGACACAGCTGTTAGTATGTCAACCAAGTAAATACTCCCGGGAGAAGTTAAGCAAATGCAAATAGTTAAGTTTGAAGTTGATTTTCGTAAATTCCCCATCAAACTCCATTGTCCACCCTTGTTTCTCTTCAGAACATCACGTGTAGCTTTTCTGAGGTCGGCTTGGCGTTCTTTTACGAGAGCGGCGCTATTAATATTGCGAACGATCCATTTGATTTTGTTTTCACCTTTCCTTTGTACCCTGCCAGTCCAAAAAGTTCAGAGGCTTGATAAATATAAAACAGAGAATAGTTCAAATGGTGGTTTCAATAGTTCACGAGTTCTACGTTACCTATCTCCAGTGGAGTACAAAGCGCACAACGTTCATAAACCATGCCGAACTGTATCAAATCGAGCGTCATATCTGTTTGAATACTAGTTACGTTATCGGTGCGTTGAGCCTTCATGTGAATTTCTGAATTTTGTCCTCCTTCTGTAAGTTCACATTGATATCACGAAGTGTCGTCTCACGAGATGACTTTTTCCAGATAACTGTCCACGTCGTTCATTTCGATCAAATAGCGGTACACGTCCAAGCGTCGTTGTTTCTCTTCGGCAATCAAAGAGCGCGATGCAAACCATGAACACACTTTCCTCTTCTTCAAAACATTCTGTAGAATGTCTCGAACATTTGATTTAGTTTTGTTGTTCCATTGCGAATTCCTACGCAAAAACTTTAACACACTATAGCCCCACGTCCAGTTCTTACTATTGCCTGCTCATTAATGACTGATCGAACACATATCCGTTGTTTGTTCAAGCTGCGACATAATTACTGCACTGACGTTGCTTACACGCCAAGATAAAATCAGTCTGAAGAAGTTTTGGATGGACGCTGCAGACTTTGCTTTTCTTCTAATAATTCTGGGAGCTCGTTTTCAAGAAATCGTTTGTTGGGCCAAACGAAATGACACCCGTCGGTACAGTGGTTGGTTCCTAGCTTCAGTCCTGGATGTAGCCGAGGTGATTCAACAACACATAAAATCTTACATCACTTTACTACAAGATGAGACAATTTTCTACAGTCCAATCTCAGCTGTATTTATACTGTCGCTGAACATTATCGCTGTTCCCATAGTCTCTGCCCTAGGGTACGCTACTCCGACTAAGAACGCTATCTGATCTGTTGTCAGTCGTCTTCGACTTAGCCTTGTTGCGTTTGCTGACAAAAAATGTATTAAGCGATTTGAAGTAAGCCACGTCCCAAGACTACATGCGGTGTGTGCAATGAGATGGCAGCGATAACATAATTGTCCCATTTTTTTTAGAAATTTCTATGGAGGCTAGACTTTGGGTGTCCATGAAGTATCAACCAGACTTTTGGTTCTGGAGAAGTTTTGTCAGCAGACACAAAGTGCTACAACCATCGGCAGAAAGCTTCCGCATTAATGCATCCGTTTTCTTGGCAAGCAATTATTGCCCCAGGAGGTGCTTGGAATGAAAGAGATTACTTCATTCTCTTCCTAGGATAGAAGAGCGTCGGTGGCACGTAGTTTCCTGACGCACAAACAGGGTAGACCCCTGTCACATTTTGCCCTCGTTCCCAACTTGTGAGCCGGCCGCGGTGGTCTCGCGGTTCTAGGCGCGCAGTCCGGAACCGTGCGACTGCTACGGTCGCAGGTTCGAATCCTGCCTCGGGCATGGATGTGTGTGATGTCCTTAGGTTAGTTAGGTTTAAGTAGTTCTAAGTTCTAGGGGACTAATGACCACAGCAGTTGAGTCCCATAGTGCTCAGAGCCATTTGAACCCAACTTGTGACAGCTCATACTTGATGTTTTCCTTTCTTAGCAAGCACCTTTGCAGGACGTTGCACAACTGTGTTTGAAGTTTCGTCCATGTTGAATATTCTTGTAGCTGTGATTTTATGTTCATCCACGATCTTCTCCAAAAAATTTATCGACAACTACCTTGTTGAAACTGTATGCCCTAGCTTACGACGTTAATTCTGGCTGTCGTAAGGTCAGTACGAGGTGCCGCCTCATAAAACCGTCTTATCATTCCTTACCAGCCGATCTTTGGTCCCTGTTGAAGTGAGTGTTGACTTATTTGCCTCTGTTGTTTCTGAACCTAGTCTCATCATACCTCTCCTAGTCGCACTGGGAAGAACGAAAAACTACGCTTTGAAAGGTTAACAAAACATCAGTTTCAATGCGGAATATTGATTGTGGCAAGTTTAATAAAACTATGCGTTAGTTTAGTTTTGTCAGTTGTACATTTTTGTAACTGGTTAGTAAGGCAGTTGAAACTATGCACCCATAAAACATGCTTCCTAGGTGTAGCATCTGCTGAGCAACGTCATTTTCGACTGCAGAAGACAAATCCATTGGACGGCCAATGCGAAAGTCAAATGCAGTGGTTTTTTTGAGGGGAGTGTATCTCTTGACTGTCGTTTTGGGAAAATTGTACCTCGCCGCCGAATTCTTAACAACTTCCTCGTTGTTCACTGCTGTTAAGGGCAGTGCCAAGTCGTCATGTTTGAATTTACTATATTTTCCTTTCGATTTTCTGGCTTCCCTGATGGTAGTCTAGAAAACTATACGAGTAGATTGATGTGTAGTTTGGACCAGTTGACCAAACTACACACTCCAATGTGGTCCGAATTAAAAGGGAAGTAGCATTACACAACCACAATATATATTAAATATTACAGTGAAATTGCTTCCCTTACAGTTCTACTGAAAACCAGGCAAAGCGGTTTTGTGGTTTGAGCTAATAAAGTGGACAATACAATAGACTATTAACGGTGACAATTTATTAGTAATATGTTTTGTTAAAGCACACCACGCTGTCGGTCCAGCTGTTTGTTCTCGAGTGACGTCAGATGGCGGTGCCATATGTTTTGCATTGCCGATCACATAAGTGTCTGAGAGGTGGTGCATCTATCGTCCTTGCAGAGTATTAAGGAATGGTCAGAATTACGCTTTGGTGAGAAATTTTAGTTTGTTTGGAGTGTTAGCTTCTACAAGCATCTTCGAATACCTGAACACATGAGTGAGACAGACTTTGACTACCATAGGTCAGTAGAGCTGCGGCGAACGAGGCAGACGAATTGCACTTGCCAGCAGTAGGGGTCGAGTCGTGGAAAGCGAGAGTGAGTGTTGTGTGATAGTTGAGTAAGGAGCCTGGGTGGCGGATGTGCAACACAAAGATTTGCATTCAACATGTTACATGCCAAACTGAGCATGTCTAATCGTCATCATTCTTCTGTAGCATCACATTTCAAAAGCTTCTATTCGCTACATCTACATCTACATCCATACTCCGCAAGCCACCTGACGGTGTGTGGTGGAGGGTACCCTGAGTACCTCTATCGGTTCTCCCTTCTATTCCAGTCTCGTATTGTACGTGGAAAGAAGGATTGTCGGTATGCTTCTGTGTGGGCTCTAATCTCTCTGATTTTATCCTCATGGTCTCTTCGCGAGATATACGTAGGAGGGAGCAATACACTGCTTGACTCTTCGGTGAAGGTATGTTCTCGAAACTTTAACAAAAGCCCGTACCGAGCTACTGAGCGTCTCTCCTGCAGAGTCTTCAACTGGAGTTTATCTATCATCTCCGTAACGCTTTCGCAATTACTAAATGATCCTGTGACGAAGCGCGCTGCTCTCCGTTGGATCTTCTCTATCTCTTCTATCAACCCTACCTGGTGCGGATCCCACACTGCTGAGCAGTATTTAAGCATTGGGCGAACAAGCGTACTGTAACCTACTTCCTTTGTTGTCGGATTGCATTTCCTTAGGATTCTTCCAATGAATCTCAGTCTGGCATCTGCTTTAACGACGATCAACTTTATATGATTATTCCATTTTAAATCACTCCTAATGAGCACTCCCAGATAATTTATGGAATTAACTGCTTCCAGTTGCTGACCTGCTATTTTGTAGCTAAATGATAAGGGACCTATCTTTCTATGTATTCGCATCACATTACACTTGTCTACATTGAGATTCAATTGCCATTCCGTGCACCATGCGTCAATTCGTTGCAGATCCTCCTGCATTTCAGTACAATTTTCCATTGTTGCAACCTCTCGATACACCACAGCATCATCTGCAAAAAGCCTCAGTGAACTTCCGATGTCATCCACCAGGTCATTTATGTATATTGTGAATAGCAACGGTCCTATGACACTCCCCTGCGGCACACCTGAAATCACTCTTACTTCGGAAGACTTCTCTCCATTGAGAATGACATGCTGCGTTCTGTTATCTAGGAACTCCTCAATCCAATCACACAATTGATCTGATAGTCCGTATGCTCTTACTTTGTTTATTAAACGACTGTGGGGAACTGTGTCAAACGCCTTGCGGAAGTCAAGAAACACGGCATCTACCTGTGAACCCGTGTCTAAGGCCCTCTGAGTCTCGTGGACGAATAGCGCGAGCTGGGTTTCACACGACCGTCTTTTTCGAAACCCATGCTGATTCCTACAGAGTACATTTCTAGTCTCCAGAAAAGACATTATACTCGAACATAATACGTGTTCCAAAATTCTACAACTGATCGACGTTAGAGATATAGGTCTATAGTTCTGCACGTCTGTTCGACGTCCCTTCTTGAAAACGGGGATGACCTGTGCCCTTTTCCAATCCTTTGGAACGCTTCGCTCTTCTAGAGACCTACGGTACACCGCTGCAAGAAGGGGGGCAAGTTCCTTCTCGTACTCTGTGTAAAATCGAACTGGTATTCCATCAGGACCAGCGGCCTTTCCTCTTTTGAGCGATATTAATTGTTTCTCTATCCCTCTGTCGTCTATTTCGATATCTACCATTTTGTCAACTGTGCGACAATCTAGAGAAGGAAGCACAGTGCAGTCTTCCTCTGTGAAACAGCTTTGGAAGAAGACATTTAGTAATTCGGCCTTTAGTCTGTCATCCTCTGTTTCAGTACCATTTTGGTCACAGAGTGTATGGACATTTTGTTTTGATCCACCTACCGCTTTGACATAGGACCAAAATTTCTTAGGATTTTCTGCCAAGTCAGTACATAGAACTTTACTTTCGAATTCATTGAAAGCCTCTCGCATAGCCCTCCACACACTGCATTTCGCTTCGCGTAATTTTTGTTTGTCTGCAAGGCTTTGGCTATGTTTATGTTTGCTGTGAAGTTCCCTTTGCTTCCGCAGCAGTTTTCTAACTCGGTTGTTGTACCACGGTGGCTCTTTCCCATCTCTTACGATCTTGCTTGGCACATACTCATCTAACGCATATTGTACCATGGTTTTGAACTTTGTCCACTGATCCTCAACACTGTCTGTACTTGAGACAAAACTTTTGTGTTGAGCCGTCAGGTACTCTGTAATCTGCTTTTTGTCACTTTTGCTAAACAGAAAAATCTTCCTACCTTTTTTAATATTTCTATTTACGGCTGAAATCATCGATGCAGTAACCGCTTTATGATCGCTGATTCCCTGTTCTGCATTAACTGATTCAAATAGTTCGGGTCTGTCACCAGAAGGTCTAATATATTATCGCCACGAGTCGGTTTTCTGTTTAACTGCCCAAGGTAGTTTTCAGATAAAGCACTTAAAAATATTTCACTGGATTCTTTGTCCCTGCCACCCGTTATGAACGTTTGAGTCTCCCAGTCTATATCCGGCAAATTAAAATCTCCACCCAGAACTATAACATGGTGGGGAAATCTACTCGAAATATTTTCCAAATTATTCTTCAGGTGCTGAGCCACAACAGCTGCTGAGCCCGGGGGCCTATAGAGACATCCAATTACCATGTCTGAGCCTGCTTTAACCGTGACCTTCACCCAAATCATTTCACAATTCGAATCTCCGTCAATTTCCTTCGATACTATTGCACTTCTTATCGCTATAAACACGCCTCCCCCTTCACTGTGCAGCCTATCTCTGCGGTATACATTCCAATCCGAGTTTAGGATTTCATTACAGTTTACGTCTGGTTTCAGCCAACTTTCTGTTCCTAGTACTATATGGGCGTTGTGACCGTTTATTAATGAGAGCAGTTCTGGGACCTTTCTATAGACGCTCCTGCAGTTTACTATAAGCACATTAATATTGTTATTCATTGTTGCATTTTGCCTACTCCTGCCTTGCCGCGTCTCAGGCGTCTTGTCGGGCCTAGGGAGGGAATTCTCTAACCTAAAAAAACCCCGTGTGCACTCCACACGTACTCCGCTACCCTCGTAGCCGCTTCCGGCGTGTAGTGCACGCCTGACCTATTCAGGGGGACCCTACATTTCTCCACCCGATAGCGGAGGTCGAGAAATTTGCACCCCAGCTCTCCGCAGAATCGTCTGAGCCTCCAGTTTAAGCCTTCCACTCGGCTCCAAACCAGAGGACCGCGATCGGTTCTGGGAACGATACTACAAATAGTTAGATCTGATTCCACCGCGCGAGCGAGGCTTTCCGCCTTCACCAACTCCACCAACCGCCTGTACGAACTGAGGATGACCTCTGAACCCAGACGGCAGGAGTCATTGATGCCGACATGAGCAACAATTTGCAGTCGGGTGCACCCAGTGCTCTCTATCGCCGCCGGTAGGGCCTCCTCCACATCTCGGATGAGACCCCCCGGCAAGCAGACAGAGTGAACACTGGCCTTCTTCCCCGACCTTTCCGCTATTTCCCTAAGGGGCTCCATCACCCGCCTAACGTTGGAGCTCCCAATAACTAATAAACCCCTCTCCCCATGTGCCTGCTCGGACCTTGCTGAAGGAGCGGCCACATGTCCACTGACAGGCAGAGCGGGCGATGCCACACGGCCAGCCTCCACATTGGCCCTCCGCCTGGTGCGCCGCGAACGCCGCTGAACCCGCCACTCCCCTTGGGGAGAGGGTGGCCCAACCGCGCCCGGTACCCGCGAAGATGTCTCGACAGCAGGGACAGTGGGTGAAGCATGTAACACCTGGGGTGTACCTTGCGACGCACCAGACTCCCCACTGCCGCTACACTCCGAGGCAGCAGCCTGAAGACGGCTGACCGCGGCCATCAACACGCTCAGCTGTTCGCGAAGAGTGGCCAGCTCCTCCTGCGTCCGTACACAGCAGCCACACATCCTATCCATCCTAAGAAATCAATTTACTATAGAGTGTTAATAAACTTTTAAATATACTGCTAATTCACTAAAGGCGGTTGATTGACTAAACTGTGATTGCTAACCACTTCTTGTAGAAAACAAGGAAAATAGCACTACCTGTCTCTGGACTGTATTCAAAACAAACACTAGCACTACTAGCACTATGGCTGACTAAAGGGACTCTCTGTATTCAAAACAAACACGAGATCTATGGAACACTTAATAGCACTTGACTATTAAAGCTTCCTAAAAGCAAAAACACGCAGAAGAAGAAGTGACAAGTAAGAAAAATACAGTTAATACTTGTCCAAACAGTTTATAGTCCATGTTTCACTTCCATTCATGGCTACACTCCATACAAATACTTTCAGAAGCGACTTCATGACATTTAAATCTATACTCCATGTTAACAAATTTCTCTTCTTCAGAAACGCTTGCCTTGCTATTGCCAGTCTACATTTTTTATCCTCTCTACTTCGACCATCAGTTATTTTGCTTCCCAAATAGCGAAACTCCTTTACTACTATAAGTGTGTCATTTCCTAATCTAATTCCACCGCGGTGGCGCAGTGGTTAGCATACTGGACTCGCATTCGGGAGGACCACGGTTCAATCCCGTCTCGAGCCATCCTGATTTAGGTTTTCTGTGATTTCCCTAAATCGTTTCAGGCGAATGCCGGGATGGTTCCTTTGAAAGGGCGCGGCTGATTTCCTTCACAATCAGTCCCTAACCCGGGTTTGCGCTCCGTCTCTTAATGACCTCGTTGTCGACGGGACGTTAAACACTAACCACCACCGCTACCACCACCACCACCACCACCACCTAATCTCCCCCCCTCCCCCTGAGGGTCCGGGGTAAGAATAGGCCTGAGGTATTCCTGCCTGTCGTAAGAGGCGACTAAAAGGAGTTTAAACCGTTTCGGCCTTCCATGTGATGGTCCCCCTTGGGGTTTGACCTCCATTTTTCAAAATACTACAGAAGTACGAGCCTTTTGGGGAAGGACGCCTTACGTGGTGAATCATGGTCCTCAGTGCACTAAGACTTTGGCACTCAGCATTGTAACGGCGATGTAACTGCACCCACTATTCCTCAAATTGGGCCTAAACGCCTGATGGGTTGCACAAGTTACGCCCATAGTGCGTTCCCATCTGCACCTACAATCATGATGGAGTTTCCATGGCACACGAAATCCAGCACGGTAGCCAGCCCGTTGTGGTGGGGTTATCATGTACCCTCTAGGTTGTAGCCCCCTGACAACACAGAGATCGTACTGCCGATATGAGCTGCACCCTCCCCACGTCGGCCAAGGAGAAGATGCCCGTCTCCTTGGGGCACCAGGACTCCTGGCAACGGTCATCCTGCCAGGTGGCCCTTGCTGAGGCTGGGTGGCGCCCGTGGGGAGAGCCCCTAGTCGGAGTGGGTGGTATCGGGCGGACGTTTCGCAGATGAAACGTCAACATGTATCAGGTCGATCTGCGGCCAAGTCTTTTAAAAAGAAAGGTACTGTCTCTGGTTCTGGTTCTCCTGCTCTTTCCCCCTTGGCCACTCTCTGGGAGGAAGGACAGGCCCGCCGGCATGGGGCGAAGTACTTCCCCCGCTATTTAGTCTGTTCTCGGACCGGTGGGGGGACGTTCGCCACCTCCAAGCCCATGTTCTTTGTCCAGCACATCGAGGACATCTTTGGGGAAATCTAGGTTCTCAGTAATATGCTTTTGGGGTCCGTTCTTATAAAGACCACCTCCGCCACACAGTCGGCGGCGCTCCAGGCGTGCGACCGACTAGGGGACATCCCAGTGTCCATTGTCCCGCATCTGGCACTGAATAGGATGCAGGGGGTTATTTTTCATCGGGACCTCCTGCTGCAATCTGATGAGGAGCTCAGGGCCAACCTGGAGCGCCGAGGCGTGCATTTCTTCCGGCGAGTCCAGCGCGACCCCAAAGACCGTCGCATCGACACCGGGGTCTTTATCCTCGCCTTCTAGGGGGACGTTCTCCCGGAGAAGGTAAAGGTGATGTGCTACCGGTGCGACGGGCGACCTTACGTCCCGCCTCCTATGCGCTGCTTTCGGTGTTTGCGCTTCGGGCACATGTCGTCACGATGTGAGCCTGAGCCCCTTTGTGCCGATTGTGGACATCCTCTTTGTGAGGAACATGCATGCACCCCACCACCTCGGTGCGTTAATTGTCCTTGCCTCCACTCTCCTAGATCTTTAGACTGCCCTGCGTATCAGAAGGAGCGTCTCTTATTCTGAGGCCAGGAAGAAGTATGACCGCCTCCATCCCGTGACGTTGAGAACTTCGTTTGCCTCGGTCGTGTCCACTCCTTCCACAGTATCCTCACCCCTATCCTGTCCCCCATCCACCTCCTCGCCTCCGCCTCCCAAATCCCTCCCTTCCATATCATCCTCCCTCGCGGCCCCTGCCCCCTCTGCCCCAGGGGCCACCCTTTCTCCTCCTCCCCCTCCGCCGACTAAGAAGCGATCCTCTTCTCAGGCGTCCATCGGGGAAACGTTCTAGACCCCGACTTTCGAGGTCCGGCGTTCCAAAACGGACCCCGCGCGTGAGGTCCTTCTTCAGGTCCAGCCCACCTTCCCCGCACCTCATCGGAATTCCAAGAAGGCCTCCAAGAAGTAGTCTTTATCCCCCTCTGCACCCTGGCGTGTTTCGTCTCACGCTCCATCCGTGAGTCGCTGCTCCCGGCCGTCCACAGTTTCGCCAGGACGCTCTGCTTCCAGGCACCCAGCTGGTCTGTCGTCGGCGAATGATGTTGCCCCTCCTACGCAACCCAGGAATGCGGCCACAGCTGGCGACGACTCGATGGAACAGGATCCGCCTCCCGCCGGTTGTAGCGTTGTGCCCTCGAAACCTGGCCCTCCGGGGCCGTCGAGGTGACGAGCTCTTCACCCGTTTCGTTCCCCCTTTTTTTCTGACTAGCGATGGCTTTGTTACATTGGAACATAAGAGGTATTCGATCTAATCGGGAGGAATTAAAACTGCTCCTCCGCCTGCAATGTCCGCTCGTCCTTGGTCTCCAGGAAACAAAGTTGCGCCCAGCTGACTGTATTGCTTTTACCCACTATTCCTCGGAGCGGTCTGACCTTACCCCTGTGGACGGTATTCCAGCTCATGGTGGGGTCATGTTGCTCGTTCGGGACGATGTCTATTACCATCCCATCCCATTGACCACCCCACTCCAAGCAATAGCTGTCCATATTACTCTTTCTGCCTTTACTTTTTCTGTTTGTACTGTCTACACTCCATCGTCATCCGCAGTTAGTCGGTCTGACATGATGCACCTGATTGTACAGCTTCCTCCGCCGTTTTTATTGTTTGGTGACTTCAATGCCCGTCATCACCTTTGGGGCTCTCGTGCACCTGTCAGAGAGGCTCCCTCTTGGCGGATGTCTTCAACCATCTCAATCTTGTCTGCCTCAATACTGGCGCCCCAACTTTCCTCTCGGACTCTACTCATACCTACTCCCACTTGGACCTCTCCATCTGTTCTACCACTCTTGCCCGTCGATTTGAGTGGTATGTCCTTTCTGACACCTATTCGAGCGACCATTTCCCCTGTGTCGTTCGTCTCCTGCACCACACCCCATCCCCACGTCCTTCGAGCTGGAACATAGCGAAAGCTGACTGGGGACTTTACTCCTCCCTGGAGACCTTTCTGGACCACGATTTTCTCAGTTGTGACAGTCAGGTCGAATACCTCACGGCTGTTATGATAAATGCTGCCGAACGTTCCATTTCTCGTACTACCTCTTCTTCACTTCGCGTTTCCGTCCCCTGGTGGAATGAGGCTTGTAGAGACGCTATCCGTGCTCGACGACGAGCTTTACGCACCTTTCGCCGCCATTCTACGTTGGCAAATTGTATTGGATAAAAACGATTCTGAGCGCAATGCCGTAGAGTCATCAAAGACAGCAAAAAAGCTTGTTGGGCCTCTTTCACCAGCTCCTTTAACAGTTTTACTCCCTCTTCTGTGGTCTGGGGTGGCCTGCGCCGGCTGTCGGGCATTAAGGCCCACTCCTCGGTACCTGGCCTAACTTCAGGTAATGAGGTACTTGTTGATCCTGTGGATGTCTCCAACGCCTTCGGCCGCTTTTTCGCGGAGGTTTCAAGCTCCGCCCATTACCACCCTGCCTTCCTTCCCAGGAAAGAGGCAGAAGAGGGTCGGCCACCTTCCTTCCACTCGCTGAATCTAGAAAATTATGATGTCCCCTTTTACTATGCGGGAACTCGAACGTGCACTTGCACGTGCATGTGCACTCCCTACCACCTTCAGAGAGGGTGAGAGCCCGACACCACCTTGGCTCCAGGCTCCGGTTCATATTCATCTCGACCTCAGCTCGCTCCCGAAGGAGGGTACTCCGGCTGCAGTGTATTGCTCAGGGTTTGTCGAACTTCGTGTGCGATTTGGCAGTCACACCTTTATTTACACTGATGGCTCCAAAACTGACGATGGGGTTGGCTGTGCCTTTGTCGTCGGGGACGTCGCCTTTAAATACCGGCTCCTCGACCACTGTTCCAGCTTTACGGCCGAGCTTTTTGCTCTCCATCAGGCCTATGCCGGCCGCCACCACCATTCGTCGTATGTACTCTGCTCTGATTCACTCAGTGCTCTTCAGAGCCTTGGAGCTCCATATCTGGTCCATCCCTTGGTCCAACGGATCCAGCAGTCCTTCGATTCTTTTGCTGATGATGGCTCTCCTGTCAGCTTTCTGTGGGTTCCCGGCCATGTAGGAGTGCCTGGGAATGAGGGTGCTGATGCTGCAGCCAAGGCTGCAGTGCTCGTGCCTCGGCCATCCTCCAATTGTGTCCCGTCATCTGACATCAGTGGGGTTGTTTGTAAGAGGCTTGTGTCATTGTGGTGGGATACTTGGTCATCACTTCAAAGAAACAAGCTCTGGGCCGTAAAACCATTCCCCACTGCTTGGACAACCCCCTCCCGACCATCTCCGCGAGAAGAGGTCCTTTTGACCAGGTAGCAGATTGGGCATTGCCGGTTTAGCCACCACTACCTACTCTCCGGTGACCCAGCCCTGCAGTGCCCTTGTGGTCATGCATTGACAGTGCGCCATGTTTTATTGTCGTGTCCCCGTTTTAGTCAATCTCGTGTTGTCCTGTCTTTGACATCTACTTTACGGGATATTTTAGCTGATGACACTCCAGCAGCAGCTTGTGTTGTGTTCTTCGTTTTATTACTTTGACTGGCTTGTCCAAAGACATATCTTTCACTTATTTTATCTGCATCTTTGTAAGAACTTTCTGGTGTTCACCCCCCACCCCCTTGAGTTTTACTAGATTCTATGTGCTCTTACAATTGACTGGGCAATCTAATTCCCTGAGCATCACCCGACTTAGTTCGACTACATTCCATTATCCTCGTTTTGCTTTTGTTGATGTTCACCTTATATCCTCCTTTAAAGACACTGTCCATTCCGTTCAATTGTTTTTCCAAGTCCTTTGCTGACAGAATTACAGTGTCATCGGCGAACCTCAACATTTTTATTTCTTCTCCATGGATTTTAATGCCTACGCCAATTTTTTCTTTTGTTTCCTTTACTGCTTGCTCAATATACAGATTGAATAACATCGGGGAGAGGCTACAACCCGGTCTCACTGCTTTCCCAACCACTGCTTCTCTTTCATGCCCCTCGACTCTTATAACTGCCATCTGCTTTCTGCACAAATTGTAAATAGCCTTTCGCTCCCTGTATTTTACCCCTGTCACCTTTAGAATTTGAAATAGAGTATTCTAGCCAACATTGTCGAAAGCTTTCTCTAAGTCCACAAATGCTAGAAATGGAGGTTTGCATTTCTTACTCAATTTTCTAAGATAATTCGTAGGGTCAGTATTGCCTCACGTGTTCCAAAATTTCTGCGGAATCCAAACTGATTTTCCCCGAGGTCGGCTTCTACCAGTTTTTCCATTCGCCTGTAACGAATTCGCGTTAGTATTTTGCAGCTGTGACTTATTAAACTGACAGTTCGGTAATTTTCACATCTGTCAACAACTGCTTTCTTTGGGATTGTAATTATTATATTCTTCTTGAAGTCTGAGGGTATTTCACCTGTGTCATACATATTGCTCACTAGATGGTAGAGTTTTATCAGGACTGGCTCTCCCAAGGCCGTCAGTAGTTCCAATGGAATGTTGTCTACTCCTGGGGGCTTGTTTCGACTTAGGTCTTTCAGTGCTCTGTCAAACTCTTCACACAGTATCATATCTCGGATTTCATCTACATCCTCTTCCATTTCCATAATATTGTGCATCGCCCTTGTATAGACCCTCTATATACTCCTTGCACCTTTGTGCTTTCTCTTCTTTGCTTAGAACTGGGTTTCCATCTGAGCTCTTGATGTTCATACAAGTGGCTGTCTTTTATCCAAAGGTCTCTCTAATTTTCCTGTAGGCAGTATCTATCTTACCCCTAGTGAGATAAGCCTCTACATCCTTACATCCTTACATCCTTAGCAATTTTGCACTTCGTGTCGATCTAAATTTTGAGGCGTTTGTATTCCTTTTTGCCTGCTTCATTTATTGCGTTTTTATATTTTCTCCCTTCATCAATTAAATTCAATATTTCTTTTGTTACCCAAGGATTTCTAGTAGCCCTCGTCTTTTTCCTACTTGATCTTCTGCTGCCTTCACTACTTCATCTCTGAGCTACCCATTCTTCTTCTTCTAGTGTATTTCTTTCTCCCATTCCTGTCAGTTGTTCCCTTATGCTCTCCCTGAAACTCTCTACAACCTCTGGTTTAGTCAGTTTATCCAGGTCCCATCTCCTTAATTTCCCACTTTTTTGCGGGTTCTTCAGTTTTAATCTACAGTTCATAACCAATAGATTGTGGTCAGTCCACATCTGCCCCTGGAATTGTATTACTATTTAAAACCTGGTTCCCAAACCTCTACGTTACCATTATATAATCAATCTAATATCTTCTAGTATCTCAAAGATGCTTCCATGTATTCAACCTTATTTTATGATTCTTGAACCAACTGTTAACTTAGGATAAAGGATGATTAGACACGATTTATAGAGAGACGGCTCATTGGGATAAAGGTAATCTGCATCAAGCTTTATTTGCTGCAAGCGGTAGTTGAGTAATTTGAAATCTTTACACATTGTGTTTAACAATATCTACTTGTTGGTATCCAGAAGGAATTATCAGTCATGTGTTAAGATTTCTAGTTAAATTACTCCCTCTTCAGTTAATTAAAAAGTATGTTTCTTAAGGAGGGGAAATAGCGAACTGTAATGTAAAGATTTCATTGTGTTTAAAAATAACTATTTGTTGGTGTACAGGGAGAACTATCCGTCTTTTATTCAATGATTAAATTATTTACTTTCCTCCTCTCGTGGTTATCCGTCGCCAAGGTAAGAAGCAACTGAAGGGAATAAATGAACCTTTTGAGAGACAAATAAATTTAGTTTTCATTACCAAAATTTCATTTAACTTCAATGCATGCGTATTCGCACAAGAGCTTATTTACCTTGTGTAACACTTAGTGTGTGCGATTATTCCACTGTAATGTCATTCTGAATAATTAGAATTATATACACAAAAAGGAGTTTGCACAGGTAAGTTTGTGTGCAGCGGTATGGAACGTACAGCAGTTCTAGTGAAAATCTGTAATTTCAATATTAGAACACAACATTCAGATTACTAGCTAGAGATTTTCACACACATACAGGTTACACTTGCCAGCTAAACGTTTGTTTAAACTTTTTGTACATTATCTGGGCACTCTCAGATAATGTGAGACTACAGCTTGGTTCTCAACATGTCCCTGTGATTCTCGTAAGATGTGTCAGCTGATGACATAATGAGTAAACGAATCACCCCTCCCACGTAATAATACAAAATGAATTAATGAAAAATTCTTACAATGGAAAGTTCTGCAGTCTGTAGTGACAGTATGGGTGACCCTCACAAACAAACCGAGGAAGGCCCATAGCTCACATAGATGTATTAAAGAATGCTTTTGTCTAACCACCAAATGAAAGTAATGATCTCACTGAAGTTGAATTTATTACAGAAACACAAAGCTTCTTTAATAATCATTGACTGAATTTACAATCAGCCTGGAACGCACAATGGCTCCCTGAAATTCATTATTCGACACGTTCAGAGCTCAGTAGGATTGGCAGAAAATAGGATTGACAGATGATTAGAAATCATCACACCAACACCAGTGCGGATTGTGAAAGGAACTAAACAACTGAATTGATGACCAAACCATAAACAACAGACATACTAAGTTATATTCAAACACTAGTTCCCTCCACCAAGAGCTTATTCATTCAAGTAATCTGCCAGTATGAATTTGGTTAAGTAAATCAATCTCAAAATAAGCATGTTTATCGCCCCCTCACTATGTCATAATGTCATGTGCAGTTGCTGCGCCTTATCATATTCATGTAGTTTTCCTGTAGCTGGTGACTGAAGTGTTAACTGCAGTCTGACTGGCCGTGGCACCTGCGTTCGTTCTGCAACAGAGTCTCTGCAAGACGGTGACGAAGATAGCTGCTGAGCTCCTGAAATTGAAGAGACCTCGGTGCCCAGCGAAGGTGAAATGTTCTCTGCTTGCTTTATAGAAATTCTGTTAGCTCTCCCAGTGATGAAAACTATCTATCCAATTACGGTGAAGATAGCAAGGTTCAACCAAAAGAAAATTCAAAAGTATGTTACAAAAGTCCCTTCCCTTACATATTTTGACTTGATTAACCAATGATATAAACTGTCACTAAAAGTGGGGTTAGAAGTTTGGTGTTATTTTACCCAAGAGCGTAACTTTGTCCTGCCCAGTAAGAGAGAATGCGCCTAAACACATGTGAGCCTCTCCCCCAGCTGCCAAAATAATTTTGGTGAATCAGTCAGTTCATTTTTCAAGTTTAGTTGTACCCACCTTGCTGCCTTGTTTCTCCGAGCGGTACCATTCTTCACATCCAAAGTGTTCCCGGCTTTTCCCTAAGGCTCCCAGCAGCCTTGAAGTTGTACAGTATGCTAGTTTTGCCACGACTCCCCATATTATTACAGTCATTGATGGTTCTGACATCTTTCAGCTCCCAGCTGTGGCAACCACACCTTTGTCCAGGACTTAAAAAAAAAAAAAAAAAAACACATTTATGACCCCTATTGCACCCAGCGCAGAAATGTGCTACGGCAGCTTACACAACTGTCTTGCAGAAAGGGTAGACCTAAGAGTGTGAAAAGAGAGAACAAAAACTAAAGGGATTCACAGTCGTTGTAATAATCTGTAGTTGCAGGCATACTTAAGTGCACTACTCATATTATGACTTCAGAGTGTCTCTTACTTCAGATAAATGAATGATAGTTAGGTTGCATGTCAGTTTGGCAAAAACTGTCATATGACAATTGTTTGGTGAGAATCCCATTAACTACTCTTGAATCTGGTACTCTGCAGTTCAGCTGTCATCTGCTATATTTTTCACAAGCAACAGTTTCATTTCAATTACGAAATCTGTTTACAAATGCCATATCTATGTAAGCAGCATTTCTACGTCCATGTGGCATCGTTGAGCGATACAGAGGAATCGACTAATAAATAATAATCACAGGTAAAAATTTTTAGTTGTTCTACTTCAACCATATCTTCACAGTTTGAAATTAAAACAAATGACAGTCAACAGATAAAGTCGTAGCATCCGGAGTAGCAACTAAAGAAACGTATTTGAGAAGGGAGTGAAACAAGATAGTAGCCTATCCACAATCTAACTGATTCTCTAAATCGACGAAAGAGTAAATAAAACCGATTAGAAATTTGGAAACTGAATTAAAGCACAGAGATAAGAAATAGCTGCTTCAAGTTTTACCATTGATATTCTGATTCTATCAGAGATGGCAAAGGACTGGGAAGATGACATGGAGAGAATGGATGGTTTCTAGAAAACAGGTTATGGGATGAACATCAACCAAAGTAAAAATAGGGTAATCGCGTGTGACTGACTTAAAAGGAGTGATGCTGAGGGTATTACACTAGGAATTTGGGCGCTAAAAGTAGTAGATGAGTCTTGTTATTTGTCCGTAAGAAGAAATGGCGGTGGCTGAAGTATTGAGAATACAAAATGCAGAATGCAAATAGCGATAAAAACATGCTGAAAATAAGAAATTTGTTAGTATACAAATTTAAGTTAGCAAGTCATTTATGAAAGTAATTTGTAGAAAAGAGATATGTAATAACGAATTCAGACAAGAAGAGACTAGAAACTTTCGACATTTTTTTTGCAGACGAATGCAGAAAATTAGATGGGTAGATGTGAGAGCTAATGAAGACGTATTGAACTGAAAGAAAACTACGGTACCGGTACTACTTAAGAAACAGACGTGATCCGTTTATAGGACAAATATGGAGGCATCAAGGAATCATCAGTTTGGTAAAGAAGAGACGTATGTGTGCGTATGAGTGGGGGCAGCGATGTGGGGTTCTTAAATTTCAGCAGGAGGCCTAGGAATAAATACAATCGGCAGGTATAGACGAATGTAGGTTGTAGTAGTGATTCAGAGATGAAGAGGCCTTTGTTTTTCTTCTATTGCAGTTGCTGCATTCATATTTTATCTGTAATTAGGTGTTACCAGCAGCTGCTCTCGCGTATCGTTAGTTTTGTTACGATGATTCATGGTGAGTAAGGAGGCTACTGCAGTAACGTCGGCTACCCTCACACGCTTACCTTTTCTAGTACGAATAGCTCGTGATGTGTACACAGCAACCCCTTCTCCCCTCCACGCCACCACCATTGCATTGGGAATGCCCTCTATACATCATGCTATTGAAGTAGCTATGTGTTATACAATGTATACATTTGTAACGTCCCCTTAGAAAAATAGTAAATTACCATGCTTAAACTGACACAGAATATTTTTAGCGCAACGCAATCTGACTTTCAATACTCCCTACAAAAGAATGGCCCTGACTAACATTAACCTATACCTTTCACAAATCACTTACCTCACAAAAATCTTCTTTACTCGAACTACTGCAATACTGCACCACTGCTGCCAGCAAAATAAAAGATTCAAACTACTGAAGGCACTAACTACTGATAGGCATAGTTAACAAATGAAAGATTGTGATAGAGAACAAAAAATGTATTTACCTTAAAGGTGATCAAAAGTCATAGTATATATCAGTTGATGACATCCAGTCTTACAAATTTACCCTCTCTGATGGACACACGTCCAGATCATCCACTCTCAAAACTTTGCCATCTCTCTCCCAACATCCACCACTGCTGGCGGCTCACCTGCAACTGAGCAACGCTACGTGCTGCTAACAGCCAACTGCGCAACACTACAATAGCCAACAACAATGCAAACCAGCCACAGGCTGCAGACAGCACAGCCAGTGATTTTCATACAGAGCGCTACGTGGCGTTACCAGTATAAAAAGCTAAACAGCCTACTTAAACGTTGTGCAACAAAGTTACTGACTTTCTATCATAATTCATCTTCACTGACACAAAAAAGGTGTTCCATTCAGTATTCCGCTCCCCCTCCCCCCCCCCCCCCCGGGAATCATTTCTTTCTTTTATCCTCTCTCTCTTTTCTTTTTTAAAGCAGCCTATGTTATTTCTCAGGATTCAGTTTTTTCGAAATCGGGTCAGCGTAACAGAATTGTACTAGTCTGGTTGTGTCACAATTTCCTTTTCTCCTCAAGTCTGTTCAGCAACTCATTAGTTACGTTACCCACCCATCTAAGCATCAGCATTCTTCTGTAGCACCACATTTCAGATGCTTCTATTCTCTTCTTGTCTGAACTATTTATCGTGCATTTTTCAGTTACATACATGGCTATATTCTATATAAGTACCTCCATAAAAGACTTCCTAACACTTAAGTCTATATTAGATGTTAACAGATTTCTCTCCTTCAGAAACGCTTTTCTTGCCATTGACAGTCTATATTTTATAATCTCCCTACTTCGACCATCAGTTATTTTTCCGCCCAAACAGCAAAAATTATCTAATACCTTTAGTCTCATTTATTAAACTAATTCCCTCAGCATCATCTGATTTGACTACATTCGGTTATCCTTTTATTGCTTTCGATGATGTTCATTTTCTATCCTCCTCTCAAGGTACTTCCCATTCCGTTCAACTGCTCTTCCACCTCCTGCGCTGTCTCCGACAGAAATATAATATTCTCTCTGAACTTCAATTCCTACTCCAACCTTTTTGTTCCCTTTATTGCTTGTTCAGTGGAAATATTGAATAACAATGGGGATAGGCTCCTGTTCTGTCGCTCCCTTTTCAACCACTGCCTCCCTTTCATGCCCCTCTACTCTTATAACTGACTTATGGTTTCTGCTGAAATTGTAAATAGTCTTTCACTCCCTGTATTTTACCCCTGGTACCTTCAGAATTTCAGACAGAGTATTCAAGTCAGCACTGTCAGAAGTTTTCTCTACGTCCACAAGTACAACAAACGTATGTTCGCCGTTCCTGACCCTATCTTCTGTGAGACGTAGGGTCAGTGCTGCTTTGTGAGTTCCTATCTTTCTCCGGTATCAAGACTGACCTTCAACGAGGTCGGCTTCTACCAATTTTTCCATTATTCTGTAAGGAATTCGTGTTAGTATTTAGCAACCATGAGTTACTAAACTGATAGTACAGTACCATTCACACTTGTCAGCCCTTGATTTCCTTGGAAATGGAAATATTATATTCTTCTTGAAGTCTGATGGTTTTCGCCTGCCTCATACACGTTGCGCACGAGATGGAAGAGCTTTGTCGTAGCTGGTTCTCCGGGGGCTATCAGTACTTCTGACGGAATGTTGTCTACTCCGAAGGCTTTGTTTCGATGTTGGTCTTTCAATGTCTCTGAAATTCTTCTCGCAGTTTCATATTTCCCATCTCATTCTCATTTGCGTTCTCTTCCATTTCAGTAATATTGCCCACAGGTACTGCTCCCGTGTACAGACGCACTATATACTCATTCCATCTTTCAGCTTTCCCTTGTTTTCTTACGACTGGTTTTTCATCTGAGCTCTTTATATTCACACAGGTGCTTCTCTTCTCTCCAAAGGCCTCATTAAGTTTCCTGTAGGTGATACATATCTTTCCCGTAGTGGATATGCTTCAAACCCTTACATTTGTCGCCTAAACGTCCTTGCTTAGCCATTTTCTCAGTCTCACTTTCTTGGACGGTTGTATTCCTGTTGCCGCTTCATGTAATACTTTTTGACATTTTCTCCTTTCATCAGTTAAATTCAATATTTTCTTCGTTATCCGAAGATTTCTACCAAGCCTTTGTCTATTACGTATTTGATCGTCTGCTGCCTTTACTATTCTCTTAAAGCTATCCATTCATCTTCTGCCATATTCCTTTCCTCTCTTCTTGTGAATTGATGCCTACTGCTTCCTGTGAAACTCTCAACAATCGCTGGTGCTTTCAACTTATTCAGGCTCCATCTCCGTACTTTCCTAACATTTTTACGATTGCTTCACTTTTAATGTACTGTTCATAACTAATAAATTGTGGTCAGAGTTCACATCTGCTCCTGGAAGTGTTTTGCAACTTAAAATTGGATTCCAAATTCTCTGTCTTACCATTGTACAATCAATTTTATACCTTCTGGAGTTTCCAGGTCTATTCCACTTGTGCACGTTGCTTTCATGATTCACAAATCAAGTGTTAACAGTGATTAAATTATGCACTGTCCCAAATTCTACAAGGCGACTTCCTCTTTAATTCCTTTCTCCAATTCCATATTCAATTATTAATTTTCCTTCTCTTCCTTTCACTGCTGCGGAATTCCAGTCCCACATCACAGTTACATTTTCGTGTCCCTTAACTATTCGTGGGAAGTGATATAGTTCGGTGGCAGAAGGAACACCAGGACCTCTGGTCAGGTAAATGAAGGGTTAGAAGTACGGAATGAAATAGGGGTTAGCTACTATGAACAGGAACGCATTATTGAAGCTAAGACACACACCACCGTGGTATAATTTTATACCGCAACTAGCTCCGCAGATGACGAACAGATTTCCATGCTTTACAGCGCCACCGTCTAGTTCCAACCACGGCGACCAGGTGCTGCGACCAGTCACCTAGCCTCACACACCTGACCAGTCACCTGGCCTCACACACCTGACCAGTCACCTGGCCTCACACACCTGACCAGTCACCTGGCCTCACACACCTGACCAGTCACCTGGCCTCACACACCTGACCAGTCACCTGGCCTCACACACCTGACCAGTCACCTGGCCTCACACACCTGACCAGTCACCTGGCCTCACACACCTGACCAGTCACCTGGCCTCACACACCTGACCAGTCACCTGGCCTCACACACCTGACCAGTCACCTGGCCTCACACACCTGACCAGTCACCTGGCCTCACACACCTGACCAGTCACCTGGCCTCACACACCTGACCAGTCACCTGGCCTCACACACCTGACCAGTCACCTGGCCTCACACACCTGACCAGTCACCTGGCCTCACACACCTGACCAGTCACCTGGCCTCACACACCTGACCAGTCACCTGGCCTCACACACCTGACCAGTCACCTGGCCTCCCACACCTGACCAGTCACCTGGCCTCACACACCTGACCAGTCACCTGGCCTCACACACCTGACCAGTCACCTGGCCTCACACACCTGACCAGTCACCTGGCCTCACACACCTGACCAGTCACCTGGCCTCACACACCTGACCAGTCACCTGGCCTCACACACCTGACCAGTCACCTGGCCTCACACACCTGACCAGTCACCTGGCCTCACACACCTGACCAGTCACCTGGCCTCACACACCTGACCAGTCACCTGGCCTCACACACCTGACCAGTCACCTGGCCTCACACACCTGACCAGTCACCTGGCCTCACACACCTGACCAGTCACCTGGCCTCACACACCTGACCAGTCACCTGGCCTCACACACCTGACCAGTCACCTGGCCTCACACACCTGACCAGTCACCTGGCCTCACACACCTGACCAGTCACCTGGCCTCACACACCTGACCAGTCACCTGGCCTCACACACCTGACCAGTCACCTGGCCTCACACACCTGACCAGTCACCTGGCCTCACACACCTGACCAGTCACCTGGCCTCACACACCTGACCAGTCACCTGGCCTCACACACCTGACCAGTCACCTGGCCTCACACACCTGACCAGTCACCTGGCCTCACACACCTGACCAGTCACCTGGCCTCACACACCTGACCAGTCACCTGGCCTCACACACCTGACCAGTCACCTGGCCTCACACACCTGACCAGTCACCTGGCCTCACACACCTGACCAGTCACCTGGCCTCACACACCTGACCAGTCGCAGTGTGCTTACTGACGCGTCAACCTGAGCTTGGACAAAAAGGAGCTGTGCATTATTGGGGAAGCTCTATCATCCAAGCAACAGTAATGTTGCAGCTGCACTTCCAGGATATCGCCGGTTGAAAGGATTACGAAAGGGTCCTTTTCCCCACCTGCGGTGCGGAGCCTGATGAAGTTCGAATCAACTGGAGAACTGGGTGTCGCTCTGGGAAGAGGCCGACTACCGGTTGCACCGCAAGTGGTTGATGAAATCTCTCTGGCTATGGAAGACAACGCAGCGCGCAATTCCCGATCGTCGGGCAGTGTTCGTGCTGTGCCACGACAGTTGAACGACCTTGGTCCACAGTACGGTAGGTGCTTCATACCATTCTCTAATGGCATCCGTACAAGATTTACATCAGCTTGCACCCCAGGACGCGCAACGACGTGTTCACTTCGCTCTCCAATTTCTCGCAAGGATTGAAGTTGAAGACTGCTGGCCTTGGACCATCCTATGGACAGACGGTCATTTCTCTCTGACGGGTGAGATGAACACACAGAATAATGGGTGTGGATGTCTTCACCTCCAGACACTGTGCGTTTCATTCGTTTATTGTTATTTTTATTTGATATCCAGTTTCAACAATCGTGATTTCTCAGGCCTCGTAAATATTGAACTTTACCTTGAGGCACTCGAGACCACTAACAGAGATTTAAGTTTCATTGTTTTGAATGATACTTTAATACCTGAAACATTTAGGAAAATATACATTTAAAAGGCAATCCCCCAAAGAGCAAAAATCAGAGGCGTTTGCTTTCAGTTTAAGTTTGAAAAGACAATCACAAGAAGCTTTTGATCGTTAGAATACACAATTGAAATTTAAATAGATATCTTTTAGATTTCAAAAATTATATGGATGTGTGTGATGTCCTTAGGTTAGTTAGGTTTAAGTAGTTCTAGGGGATTGATGACCTCAAATGTTAAGTCCCATAGTGCTCAGAGCCAGCCATTTTTCTAAATCATGCACAGAATACACATCAGAAAAAATACAAATAACATCAAGGGGCTTGCCATCAGATCAAGAGAAACTGTCCGTTTAGCCCGCACAAGCAAAACAGACGGTTGAACATTCAAATATTTTTAAATAATTAGAAATTTTATGATCCAGAGTCAAATGCAGATATAATTCTGAAGAATAAGAGTACTAACGCTTTAAATGCGAAATGTAATAAAAGGTTTGAGCTCCTGAGCATTCTAAATAAGGTACGGATACAAATTATAAGAGAGCAAATTCTGCACTTGATTGGATAATGATGAACTAGAGCCAGCCAAAACATGGTCCCTTAACAACTGTCTTCAAAATAACTCGTACATATTCTTATTACCAGGGATTGCGACCAATTTATAAAACGTAGACCAAATACTGGCCACTAGCGATAGGTGTGAACATAAAACAAGTTCTAGCAATCACGGCTCATCAAAGAATAGAGGCTCTCGCTAATCGCATGCAACACTTGATACGTAAGTGATGTGCTCGCCGTTTATTTCTATGCTGGTCCAAAGCACCAGAAATGGGAACTTATATAGCCAAAACATGCGACACATATCAACGAATGCAGAAGGAAGCAATGACTCTTCAAATGACGTCAGCAAGCTCTGTAAGGTAAACAGCCTCCAATCGCAACACGGCACCACACCTCTGTCCTATGCCAGCGAGCTCCAGTAGCGTACAGAACAGGCAACAAGACGAGACCTCTACATCGAAACAAGCATTTCATTGAAATTCGCCGGCCCTGTGGCCGAGCGGTTCTAGGAGCTTCAGTCGGGAACCGCGCAGCTGCTACAGTCCCAGTTTCGAATCCTGCTTCGGGCGTGGATGAGTGTGCTGTCCTTAGGTTCGTTAGGTTTAAGTAGATCGAAGTCTAGGGGACTGATGACGTCAGATGTTAGCTCCCATAGTTCAGAGCCATTTTAACCATTTGAGTCATCGAAATTTCTTCAAGGCACAAGGCTGCCCCTATCGAGGCGTCAGGAAGTACGTCTCTAGGAAACGAAATCAAAGAAGTTTAGCTATCGACTAGAATCGATGTGAACGCACGTGCGGCTCATTCAGCCTTGACACACGAGAAAAGCATCATGGGCTACATTTAACTCAGATTATCTCGTGTTAGACTTCTGCTTTGGAAAAGACTAATGTGTGACATATTGTTAAAATTCCTTTCCGATATTGTGTTCACATAAATTCAATATTCAATAACAAAAAGTTACCTGTATGTCAAAAATTCGATGTCATTATGGAAAGCTTATTCCTAAACCTTCTGTATCTAATAACTTTTTGCCGCAAATAATACTTAAATGAAAATGTTGTCCGCTGTTCTGGATGTTAGTTTCATCTTTGTAAGTTGAACTGTTAAAGATTTCAGGTAGTTGCAGGAAGTAATGTAAGATTATGCGTGTGTTCCGTGGAGATATGGCAATTACGCTCTGCAACCTCAGGAGCACCAATCCTAAAGGAATTATGAGCAATGTGAAAATCTGCTTGAAACAAGTCTGAAGACTACATCAACAACAAAAGGAAAGTAACGACGTTGTTTAACTAAATGGATCTTACAGAAGGAACGGGTGCGATAAACAAGTGGTTAACAAGTGGAGAACGCGTGATGTCACCGTTTACAGCTGTTGCTGACACAGGAGGCGTCTCTGAGGGGAGCGGATGGAAAGCGTTCAGCGTGTCGGGACTGAGGATCTCGCCGCCGCAACCTGGCTCGTAAAATAAAATAAAGCGCGATGCACGACACACTTTTCCGAAGGGGACGACAGCTTAGAGAACGGCGAAAAAAGAACATCGCCCCGTGGGATGGCGGCGCGCTGTAAATATGAGAGGCTCGTAAAACACCGCCTTCAGCGGGGGCGCCAAAACTGCTGATAAAACTTTCCCTGGAGGCCGACTGCACGGTATCTGAGGAGCCCCCCCCCCCCCCTCCCTCCCTCCAGACGGTTCCCTCGGCCTCTTGTCTGCGGTCTCGGCGAACGAGATTTAGAGGGCGGCGCGCCGTTCATTAAAAATCTTGTTCGACAGCCCATCACTCTTACGCCGGTGCATCGACCCCTGCCGCCGTCTTGCCCGACCCCTCGCCGCCTCAGAGCACGTCTCGGAATTAAATTAAAAAACGTGATGGGGGGAAGAAGTTGCAGAAAGGCGCACAACAGTAACAGGCACTTGCGAGAAGTCAGAGCATCAGTACTACGGACGTATTATCTCGACCTTTTAGTGAAATCGACAATGGACTTTAAGAACTGCCCCAGTATGTAAGACAAACTGTGCAGTAAGCACTCTTTTGAAGTAAACTGACTGGCGTTTGCAGAAGATTTTGCTGTATTTCCTTGTAAGATAGCCAATGAAGTGCGATTCTTTGCAAAGAAAACGACTTCTACCGCAAACAAAAAAAAATATGGCAAAAGTTTTAGAGGCTAATAGAAACGGTGCTAAGTTCAAATGACTAGGAGAGATTATGCAGTGAAGTTCTTCGGAAAAAACTGCCGTAAATGAAAAGATTTAGAAAACAGAACGCATGGTATAACAAAACATAGTTATGAAAAATACTTATAAAAATGTAAACATTATTTTCCTTCCTTTTTCTTCCTTGCCTTTTCCCGTGTCTCTACAGTAATGGCACACAGGTTTTCGCAATGTTTACAGTGGCAGCTAGTGGCTGGATGCTCTTGCTAAGGCTACTACTCCACCCTGCACAGAATCTGTGTGCTCCATCTGTCGGCATCTTGGGTAAATCTGATGTTAAAGCGCGACAACGTTTCTTAAATGTGTGCGTAGCGTTTCTCTGCGGCGTCAAGTAGGTACCAGTCTGGTATTCATGTAGCTGAATGTGGGGAAACTGCCTAAAAACCACATCCAGGCTGGACGGCTTATCGGCTTTTGTCGTTAATCCGTGGGATAGGTACGGCTCCCCAAATCCCAGAAGTCGCATGTTAACTAGAAATACTAGGCAGAACAATCATGAAGAAAATGTTAGTTTCCATAAGATGAAAAAATAACAAACAATAAAGATAAGAACCCTGACATTTTTTTTCGATATTTATACGAGATGGGCTTGTGAAGTAAACCTTGATGTATCCATGGCAAAAGAAATCAATAGAAACCTGGATATGAGAGTTAAATAAAGGTTTAAAAACACACTAATTTAAAGCAGAAAAAGCAGCAAAAGGAGATATTTTCAGATACAAAGTGTTGATTTTAGAATGATTCCCAAGCAGAAGTAGCAGGAGAACAGCTGTGTTGTGGTCTGAAGAAAGAAAAAAAGACACATGGTAAACTAATCAAAGAATGCTGGAAGAAAAAAAACAAGAGCCAATGACACGGAATAGAAATTTTGAGTTGGGCTCTAGCTGGTCAAAAGGAAAGAATGAAAACATGTGTACCGTTCCGTCAGACTGTTCGAAATTTGAATAATCGCATACCTAAGCTGTTAATGAAACAGTTTCAGAGACTTCACTGGTCTGGTACAGATATGATTTTATTTATATTATACTAAAACGGCCAATGAAAATTTGAACCGAACCCGGGTCTCCTGCTTACTATCCAGATGCGTTAGTCTCTAAGTTCCCTTGGCACAGGGGTTCACACAACGGCACGGATTACCCTGGCACGTCTCCCTCCTCGATCCAAATTCTCACTTCCGCCCTAGTCTACTTCAAATTCCCCCTTACACAGGAACAGAACTGCCGAGGTTCCCCGTGTTCTGAACAGCAATTCAGGATCCAAGTAAATGGGGGATCACGCCTGAACCCAGGTGCAGGTACATAGACATTTGTACAAATTTTCACTCGTCGCTTCAGTCTGTATATGCAAAATCTAAATTAGTACCAAAGATCATTCCATAACCACCTCCAACATACTTTTTGCAGTGAAATAAACCAGGGCACCGCTATAAAATTTTATTTTTAGGAACTTTGACATGCGTCTGTAATTTACCCCCTCCATTTTTTGTTGTTGCTGCTGTCCACTACTGTATCTTTCCAGAAGTTTCAAGAGTAAGACTTACAACAAACTTTTTACTTACAGTTGGCTCCAGTTCTTCAGATCTAGGGGTGTGGTTCTTGACGCTGAAATTCTCACATGTTACATTCTTGTGGTTCAATTGATCTACATAATTTTGAAGAATGTCGTTGCAGAATTTTTGTTTTTACGATAATTTATTGTCTCACATTTTACTATATCACACTGTCTTTTGAATTTTCATATTAACAAAGCCGAAATTACATTCTTCGTCCCAAATACAAAAATACGTCCGGTCAGATCAGAGGCATTCTTACTATTTCTTCCCTCTGCGGTAATGACACTATTCCAAAGGGTTTACAGTTTTTCTTGACAAATGAATTTCTATTAGTTCAGATAGTTATTTTATAAATGAAGCCAGAAATAAACATAACGAACAGTATTATGTTACGTAATTAATAACATAAATTTTAAATGTGCCAAATACTTCATAATTTCGAATGTTTCTAAAAAAATTAACTGCACATTCAGTTAGTACAAATCGATTGTAACAACGAAAGGAAAGTAATTCCTATTCATAAACTTTAGCTTGAAATATAACATATTGTGTATAAAATTATATGAAACTTCTCAGAAAAAGGGTTCAGAATATAATGACCTGTCCAATAATTAGAAAAAATTTCACTGGTATCGGCCACTACTGTTCACTAATGTAGAGAAGGATGTTCCTTTACACGTTCTATAGCAGTTAAAACGGAATGGGCAGGCAAACAGTTAAAAAACGAGAATTACTAGTTTCTATTTCTCGTAGTGCGCGCACGCACGCACGCACACACACACACACACACACACACACACACACACACACACACACACACGTAAAACTATACTGGCGATGCAAAAAACTGGTGGTTTCTCAAACTGGTGATTTCTCAAACTGGTGATTTCTCAAACTGGTGATTTCTCAAACTGGTGATTTCTCAAACTGGGGAACCTATCAAGAATGGGGTTCTCCACGGTTCGGCCTTAGGTCCTCTGCTGTTCCTAATATACACTCCTGGTTAATTGAAATAAGAACACCGTGAATTCATTGTCCCAGGAAGGGGAAACTTTATTGACACATTCCTGGGGTCAGATACATCACATGATCACACTGACAAAACCACAGGCACATAGACACAGGCAACAGAGCATGCACAATGTCGGCACTAGTACAGTGTATATCCACCTTTCGCAGCAATGCAGGCTGCTATTCTCCCATTGAGACGATCGTACAGATGCTGGATGTAGTCCTGTGGAACGGCTTGCCATGCCATTTCCACCTGGCGCCTCAGTTGGACCAGCATTCGTGCTGGACGTGCAGACCGCGTCAGACGACGCTTCATCCAGTCCCAAACATGCTCAATGGGGGACAGATCCGGAGATCTTGCTGGCCAGGGTAGTTGACTTACACCTTCTAGAGCACGTTGGGTGGCACGGGATACATGCGGACGTGCATTGTCCTGTTGGAACAGCAAGTTCCCTTGCCGGTCTAGGAATGGTAGAACGATGGGTTCGATGACGCTTTGGATGTACCGTGCACTATTCAGTGTCCCCTCGACGATCACCAGAGGTGTACGCCCAGTGTAGGAGATCGCTCCCCACACCATGATGCCGGGTGTTGGCCCTGTGTGCCTCGGTCGTATGCAGTCCTGATTGTGGCGCTCACCTGCACGGCGCCAAACACGCATACGACCATCAATGGCACCAAGGCAGAAGCGACTCTCATCGCTGAAGACTACACGTCTCCATTCGTCCCTCCATTCACGCCTGTCGCGACACCACTGGAGACGGGCTGCACGATGTTGGGGCGTGAGCGGAAGACGGCCTAACGGTGTGCGGGACCGTAGCCCAGCTTCATGGAGACGGTTGCGAATGGTCCTCGCCGTTACCCCAGGAGCAACAGTGTCCCTAATTTGCTGGGAAGTGGCGGTGCGGTCCGCTACGGCACTGCGTAGGATCCTACGGTCTTGGCGTGCATCCGTGCGTCGCTGCGGTCCGGTCCCAGGTCGACGGGCACGTGCACCTTCCGCCGACCACTGGTGACAACATCGATGTACTGTGGAGACCTCACACCTCACGTGTTGAGCAATTCTGCGGTACGTCCACCCGGCCTCCCGCTTGCCCACTATACGCCCTCGCTCAAAGTCCGTCAACTGCAAATAAGGTTCACGTCCACGCTGTCGCGGCATGCTACCAGTGTTAAAGACTGCGATGGAGCTCCGTATGCCACGGCCAACTGGATGACACTGACGGCGGCGGTGCACAAATGCTGCGCAGCTAGCGCCATTCGACGGCCAACACCGAGGTTCCTGGTGTGTCCGCTGTGCCGTGCGTGTGATCATTGCTTGTACAGCCCTCTCGCAGTGTCCGGAGCAAGTATGGTGGGTCTGACACACCGGTGTCAATGTGTTCTTTTTTCCATTTCCAAGAGGGTACATTAATGACTTGCCATTCTATATTCACGAAGATGCAAAGCTGGTACTTTTTGCCGATGGTAAAATTATAGCTATCACACCCAACTGACAAGAGTTAACTGCTGAAATTGTAAACGATGTTTTTCAGAAAATCATTAAGTGGTTCTCTGCAAATGGGCTCTCATTAAACTTTGAAAAAACACAGAACATACAGTTCCACACAGTAAATGGAATGACAGCATTAATGAATATAGACTTCAATCAGAAATCAGTAGGTAAGGTAGAATATTCTAAATTTCTGGGTGTATGCATTTATGAGATGTTGAACTGGGAAAAACACACTAAAGATCTGCTGAAACGTTTAAGCTACCTCTGCTATGAGGGTAATTGCAAGTTTTGGCGATATAAATTTCAGTAAATTAGCTTACCACATCTATTTTGTCTGCTTTCGTATGGCATCATATTCTGGTGTAGCTCATCCTTGAGTAAAAGAGTGTTCATAGCGCAAAAGTGTGTATCCGAATAATTGCTGGAGCTCATGCATGATCATCCGGCGGACACATAATAAATGAGCTTACAGATCTTCACTGTAGCCTCACAATATACACTCCTGGAAATGGAAAAAAGAACACATTGACACCGGTATGTCACACCAACCATACTTGCTCCGGACACTGCGAGAGGGCTGTACAAGCAATGATCACACGCACGGCACAGCGGCCACACCAGGAACCGCGGTGTTGGCCGTCGAATGGCGCTAGCTGCGCAGCATTTGTGCACCGCCGCCGTCAGTGTCAGCCAGTTTGCCGTGCCATACGGAGCTCCATCGCAGTCTTTAACACTGGTAGCATGCCGCGACAGCGTGGACGTGAACCTTATGTGCAGTTGACGGACTTTGAGCGAGGGCGTATAGTGGGCAAGCGGGAGGCCGGGTGGACGTACCGCCGAATTGCTCAACACGTGGGACGTGAGGTCTCCACAGTACATCGATGTTGTCGCCAGTGGTCGGCGGAAGGTGCACGTGCCCGTCGACCTGGGACCGGACCGCAGCGACGCACGGATGCATGCCAAGACCGTAGGATCCTACGCAGTGCCGTAGCGGACCGCACCGCCACTTCCCAGCAAATTAGGGACACTGTTGCTCCTGGGGTATCGGCGAGGACCATTCGCAACCGTCTCCATGAAGCTGGGCTACGGTCCCGCACACCGTTAGGCCGTCTTCCGCTCACGCCCCAACATCGTGCAGCCCGTCTCCAGTGGCGTCGCTACAGGCGTGAATGGAGGGGCGAATGGAGACGTGTCGTCTTCAGCGATGAGAGTCGCTTCTGCCTTGGTGCCAATGATGGTCGTATGCGTGTTTGGCGCCGTGCAGGTGAGCGCCACAATCAGGACTGCATACGACCGAGGCACACAGGGCCAACACCCGGCATCATGGTGTGGGGAGCGATCTCCTACACTGGGCGTACACCTCTGGTGATCGTCGAGGGGACACTGAATAGTGCACGGTACATCCAAAGCGTCATCGAACCCATCGTTCTACCATTCCTAGACCGGCAAGGGAACTTGCTGTTCCAACAGGACAATGCACGTCCGCATGTATCCCGTGCCACCCAACGTGCTCTACAAGATGTAAGTCAACTACCCTGGCCAGCAAGATCTCCGGATCTGTCCCCCATTGAGCATGTTTGGGACTGGATGAAGCGTCGTCTGACGCGGTCTGCACGTCCAGCACGAACGCTGGTCCAAC
This sequence comes from Schistocerca gregaria, assembly GCF_023897955.1. Lineage (NCBI taxonomy): Eukaryota > Metazoa > Arthropoda > Insecta > Orthoptera > Acrididae > Schistocerca > Schistocerca gregaria. Next base: position 616,866,385 of record NC_064924.1, on the reverse strand, counting down.
TGAGGCGCCAGGTGGAAATGGCATGGCAAGCCGTTCCACAGGACTACATCCAGCATCTCTACGATCGTCTCCATGGGAGAATAGCAGCCTGCATTGCTGCGAAAGGTGGATATACACTGTACTAGTGCCGACATTGTGCATGCTCTGTTACCTGTGTCTATGTGCCTGTGGTTCTGTCAGTGTGATAATGTGATGTATCTGACCCCAGGAATGTGTCAATAAAGTTTCCCCTTCCTGGGACAATGAATTCACGATGTTCTTATTTCAATTTCCAGGAGTGTATATATATACACTTACGAAATTTGTTACTAACAATCTGAACGAATTCAAAAGTAATAGCAGTGTACATGGTTACAATACTAGGAGAAAGGATGATCTTCACTACTCGAGGTTAAATCTAACTTTGGCTCAGAAGGGGGTAAATTACTCTGCCACAAGTCTTTGGTAACTTACCTAAAAGAATTTCTTAAAGGCCACTCCGTCTGCTCTTTAAATGAATTTTTGGATATAGTAAGTGGGTAATTTCCCCAACCTCCACAGAAAATTTGAAATATTAAGTGTCATGTAATATTTTGTGTAATGTAATATCTTGTATAGGCACCTTTTATTAACCTGACAGGTTCCAGATTATTACGAAGTGTCGTATTCATGATCTATGGAACAAGTACTAATGTAATCTACTGGACGATGAGAAGCTCGTAATCTGTAGGATATGTATATAATCGATTAACGGAACACATCCTGAGGCATCAACGAAATGTCAGTTTTGTAATGGCAGTAAGTGTGGGCAGCAAAAGGTTTTGGATGTATGAGGACTAAAATAAGCGTTCGTTGCGGTATATGAACAGAAGTGAAGAGAGTAAACCATTTGCTTCTTTGGACTGCACACCACAACACATGATACAATGAACTACCCACTGAGATAGTGTATCAGGCTGCACAACATGTAACACTTCAGATAATATTTTCACTGATCACAGAGTTGCCTTAAATAGGAAGCTCTTTATCTCCAAACAAATTTCTATCCTCTTTAACGAATACAATACATTCCAGTCCCTCTTGGAATAAAATTTTTATCCTAAAACCCAGAGTCTATTAGAAGGACTGAGGAGGTAGGATTTGGATGTGTGTTGTCGAACAATGCATTATGTCAGGCACTGGTTGTACGTTGCGAGCCGCTGATAGGGCGTATCCTAACTCTTCCGTACAAAAAGACACCACTGATACCTGCACTACTGCTACAAGTGAGTGCAATTGTGGCCTCTACAATAATTTCCGTCTGCGTTGGAATGTGGAATCTAGATTGCCACTAGATGTAACTTCGTGAGAGTGTCTTGTCATTGTCTGCTGCTGGTCTCAGAACATATTACCTCTGCAGTGTAAATTTTACTGTTAGACGTGTAGTTTTTTCCAGACCTGCCACCCACTATATTTCAGAATACTTTATGCTCATTTCCTGTCACAAAAGCAGTCGATCGCTGACACTTCATCACAATTACAAACAAGTTTCAGTAACTCCAGTATCTATCCCTTTTACTGCTCTGTTACTGCAGGGATTGCACCATTGGGAGCCTACGAACGCGAATGATGGAGAGAAAGATGGATGGAAAGACGTTCTTAATCCGTGGCAAAGTAGCAGCCTTGGGTAGACAGACTGGTATTCAGTTCCCTCATCCCACGCTTTTCAGGCGGGACATGGAACGACTTTCTCTGTGTAAAGATCACAGTAGTGTAGGAGCTTTTTAGAAAGATATGTAATCTGTAGACAGATGCCGCTTTGTAGAGGTTAGTGTGTGAACACCGCGTCATGACATTTGGTTTAAATTTTCAAAATACAGCATTCTGGTTGCTTCTTTCTGTTAGTTTCTGTAGAGCACGCTCTTTATCGGTTGAGCTTAAATATCAGCCATCTCATAGGTCTGTTTAAAAATTGTGCCCTGTAGTGAAAGAGAGTTTCTGCCTTTCTCTCAATCTCGTAGTACTTTTGGTTGGAAACAACAAAAATCGGCAACCTTATTAGATTGTTAAACGTTTTACTTGCTTTTTAGTGAGTGGAATTCGCAATGGATGCCACCATTGGCAGACGAGTTCCTACTTTGGCAAAAACAGCGAAGTACAGAGTTTCCGGAAAGAGAAAACATTATGTTAGCCGGATAGAGGAGTAAACACCTTACTCTAGGCTTTTGGAGAATGACTTCACACTAGACGATGGAAGAGTAAACTATGCTTAGCAATCCTGTCTGCTTTCCTCTCTCAGTAATTTTCTGTGTATACAGTTGTTGTTGTTGTTGTTCTTGTTGTTGTTGTTGTTGTTGTGCTCTTCAGCCCTGAGACTGGTTTGATGCAGCTCTCCATGCTACTCTATCCTTTGCAAGCTTCATCTCCTAGTACCTACTGCAACCTACATACTTCTGAATCTGCTTAGTGTAGTCATCTCTTGGTCTCCCTCTACGATTTTTAACCTCTACGCTACCCTCCAATGCTAAATTGGTGATCCCTTGATGCCTTAGAACATGTCCTACCAACCGATCCCTTCTTCTGGTCAAGTTGTGCCACAAACGTCTCTTCTCCCCAATCCTATTCAATACTTACTCGTTAGTTATGTGATCTACCCATCTAATCTTTAGCATTCTTCTGTAGCACCACATTTCGAAAGCTTCTATTCTCTTCTTGTCCAAACTATTTATCGACCACGTTTCACTTCCATACATGGCTACACTCCATACAAATACTTTCAAAAAATGACTTCCTGATACATAAATCTATATTCGATGTTAACAAGTTTCTCTTCTTCAGAAACGCTTTCCTTGCCATTGCCAGTCTACATTTTATATCCTCTCTACTTCGACCATCATCAATTATTTTTCTCCCCAAATAGCAAAACACCTTTACTGCTTAAAGTGTCTCATTTCCTAGTCTGATTCTCTCAGCATCACTGGACTTAATTTGACTACATTGCATTATCCTCGTTTTGCTTTTGTTGATGTTCATCTTATATCCTCCTTTTAAGACACTGTCCACTCCGTTCAATTACTTTCCCAAGCCCTTTGCTGTCTCTGACAGAATTACAATGTTATTGGCGAACCTTAAAGTTTTTATTTCTTCTCCATGGATTTTAATACCTACTCCGAATTTTTCTTTTGTTTCGTTTACTGCTTGCTCAATATACAGATTGAATAACATCGGGGAGAGGCTACAACCCTGTCTTACTCCCTTCCCAACCACAGCTTCCCTTTCATGCCCCTAGGATCTTATAACTGCCATCTGGTTTCTGTACAAATTGTAAATAGCTTTTCGCTCTCTGTATTTTACCCCTGCCACCTTTAGAATTTGAAAGAGAGTATAACAATCAACATTGTCAAAAGCTTTCTCAAAGTCTAGAAATGCTAGAAACGTAGGTTTGCCTCTCCTTAATCTTTCTTCTAAGATAAGTCGTAAGGTCAGTATTGTCTCACGTGTTCCAGTATTTCTACGGAATCCAAACTGATCTTCCCCGAGGTCGGTTTCTACCAGTTTTTCCATTCGTCTGTAAAGACTTCGCGTTAGTATTTTGCAGCTGTAGCTTATTAAACTGATAGTGCGGTAATTTTCACATCTGTCAACACCTGCTTTCTTTGGGATTGGAATTAATATATTCTTCTTGAAGTCTGACGGTATTTCGCCTGTCTCATACATCTTGATCACCAGATGATAGAGTTTTGTCAGGACTGGCTCTCCCAAGGCTATCAGTAGTTTCAATGGAATGTTGTCTACTCCCGGGTCCTTGTTTTGACTCGGGTCTTTAAGTGCTCTGTCAAACTCTTCACGCAGTATTGTATCTCCCATTTCATCGACTACATCCTCATCCATTTCCATACTATTGTCGTCAAGTACATCGCCCCTGTATAGACCCTCTATATACTCCTTCTACCTTCCTGCCCTTCCTTGCTTAGAACTGGGTTTCCATCTGAGCTCTTGATATTCATACAAGTGGCTCTCTTTTCTCCAAAGGTCTCTCTAATTTTCCTGTATGCAGTTTCTATCTTACCCATAGAGTGATAAGCCTCTACATCCTTACATTTGTCCTTTAGCCATCCCTGCTTAGCCATTATGCACTTCCCTTCGATCTCATTTTTGAGACGTTTGTATTCCCTTTTGCCTGCTTCATTCACTGCATTTTAATATTTTCTCCTTTCATCAATTAAATTAAATATTTCTTCTGTTACCCAAGGATTCCTATTAGCCCTCGTCTTTTTACCTACTTGATCCTCTACTGCCTTCACTACTTCATCCCTGAAAGCTACCCATTCTTCATCTACTGTATTTCTTTCCCACCCCCCATTTCTGTCAATTGTTCCTTTATGCTCTCCCTGAATACAGTTACACAGCCAAATGAGAAACCAAGCGCCAAATTTTATTTATATTCAAGGGTGGAATACATATATCAATAATTTAAATGTTCTTAAGAAAATTTATCTTATTAACATTCCAGATTAATACAACTTTAAGATGCTATGTAACTGAGTTAAGTGTGGATTTTTTCTGTGTGTGTGGTGAAGTGATTATTGCTTTTCAGAAACATGAGCTGACTCCATTAATAAAGACAGTATTACCATTAGTTCGAATGCCAAACATATGAAGATAAATTTTGGGTACATTTGCTGTATTTCATGTGCAGTAAATATCCGTTGCCGGTTAAACAAAACAATAAAGTCAGTACCATTTATAATTCCCATGAAATGGTGCGAATCTTCCAATCTTGTCAGTGACTTATTTTTGTATTATGCCTCCACTTAAACACGGAATATCGAGAAAAGCCGACCATGACATATGCAACTTTGAAACTTGCTGGCAGATTAAAATAGTGTGCCGGGCCGAAAAAAATGGCTCTAAGCACTATGGGACTTAACATCTGGTGTAGCTCTGGTAAGGTGTTGCACTGTGCAGGTGGTTGGTGATGAGGAACACTGAAGAAAATGGCTGTTAGTGTGCTGAACGCCACACTGGCAAAGAACTGAGTCCACAGAGAAACGCCAAGTTTGCAGCTTTGTCTTGCATCTCGTTATATTTGATCGTAATCTATTGAGACACTGAAGCGCCTAGAACCGCTCGGTCACAACGGCCGGCCAGCCGGGCCGAGACTCGAACTCGGGACCATTAGCTTTAGTGGGCAAGTGCTCTGCCGACCTTTTTTTAAGGTATAGATGGTCAGGGGGTAGGAGTGCAGGCGTTATGCTTGGAAACCTGGCCACGGTGTCGCCGACAGGATAAGGAAGAGGCAGCGGGAAAGAAACATTGCACGTGTGTGTAATTCGACTTTTTTATTATTTTTTGTTTATTTAATTTTAATGTCATAGAAAAAATCACAGAAAGGAAAGAAATATTAGGGCGAAGTGATATCCTCGTCACTTCACTGGGAATAATATCCTATCCCGCGAAACTACGTAAACCTGCGTAGAAAGTTCGCAAACTGCGTTTTGTGTTTAGAGTGACGGCGGATGATTTCGTGTTGATCTAGTAGATAATGCCAACAGTCCATGCCCGATATCACGGTCCGCAAGAGGTCGTAGTGTGATGCGTGTCTTCCATTCCAGCGCGAGGCCGACGTTTTCTGTGATGGGAAAAAGACATTGTCTTGGAAAAATAGAGCGTTCGTCGTGATCGTGGATTCGTCGGTGCGTCGGAGGAGTGCCATGATGCGTTGCGTCAGCCGCCCAAACATCCTTTGCCTCGCCGCACTGCAGAGAAGCAGAGAATGTTCTTCGGTGTCTTGAGTGACAGATATAATGCAGAGCGAGGAATCTACCATGTGAATGTCGTGCAATCGTCGGCAGTTGAGTGTCTTGCGGTTGATTAATGTACACCAAGACGTTCTCGCTGCCGTTTTGAGGAGAGGTGTATGGACACAGCCCGACACATCTGTCGCCAGTCCCTCGTTGGATATTTAAGTTCGACAACATTGCTGCCATGATGACGCCCCAAGTATCGGTATATCTCTCGTGTAGTGGGAAACCTTGTAGAAGGTATCTGTAACTGAACGTAACTAAAATCGACAAAGAATCACGCGACGTGAGAAAAAAAAAAGGCGATATTGTGCCTACCGCCACCAGCGGTTCAAAGGACAGGGGAAAAAGCACGTCCAGTCGGCGACGTGGTGGCGTGCGGCCGTTGGTTCCATGTCCGTAGCGTTGCTCGCAGATATAGAGCTAGATCCTCGTTCCACACATTCTTGGTATTAAGTCCTCCAGAATGATGTGGGAGAGTAAAAGTCTCGTTTTTGACTTTAAACAACATTCCTCGGGTGACGCAGTATCCAAAGGCCGCTATATTAACATGTCAGCAATACCATGTTGCATTGGCAGTAGCTGTGACAGGTGCGGCAGTCGCGAGGTCAGATAAACATTAGTGTGTTCCACTCACTGGAGCAGTTCGTGATTTCGAACTGAATTGTTGCGTATGTGCAGTCGAACGTGCAGTCGAACGTGCAGGAGCAGACGTCGGTAGATCGATGCCTCTGATTGGCGTAGTGATCGGGTGAACAATACTCCTAAGCATCGCAAGAAGTCCACCGTCGTAAACGGAATGTGCAGAGCGTTCAGCCCCCGTCCGTTGTGCATAATCTTGGTTTTATTCATGTTGACCCTGCTACCCTCCGCTACACGGTATGTAGTAAGAGGGGCAACCACCTTACGTACTTCCTTCTCTGACCGGACGAGTATCATCAAGCCGTCGGTATCTGCACGACACGTGAAGGAACCAGCACGAAGTCGGAGGACTGTAAGAGTCCGTTAAAGAGTCTGCATCAGTGGTTCGAGCGCTATTAGTACCAGTATCATCGACAAGGGACATCCTTGCCTATCACAGCTGCAAATAGGAGTCGTTCCTTCCTCCCTGCCATTGGCTCTCACCGTCGAAAGAGCGCCGTGAAGGAGGCGAATGAGGGTGGTAGTAAAATCCTAAGGTATCGTCATGAGTCGCATGGTAGAGTCAAGGAAGTCATGGCTGATCCTGTCAAAGGCACGATCAAAATCCACTGATACTAACGCCGCTAACATGCGACAAGCTCCCGTCAGGGAAATTGTGTCAAGGTAATAGCCTAGGATAGAATAGACGTTGCTCCGAACCCCTAGACAAGCCTACTCTTCCGGTAATGTCTTGGATACTACAATCTTGATCTATGCTGCGAACATTCACGCAAAGATATTAAAGTCAATATTGAGCATTGTTGGCAGTGTAAATCGATGCGCACTGTCACTCCCTGACGATTACGGTATTGGTATAATCAGTCCCGCCATGAATCGCGACTGAACGTCAGTATCAGCTCCTCAATAACTCATTGTAAATCAGCACCAATTGGAACATTATTACATCCGCAAATTCGCAATAAAATTAGACTGTCACCCCATCTGGCCCAGTGTATTTATGCACCGCACCCTTCCTGAGTGCCCTTCGTATGTCCTCTTCCATTAGGCGTTCCAACAAAGCCTCTGCATCCAGAACATCCAGCCCCGTTTGCATCTGAAGCATACGTTCTTCTCCTGTCCGATTGTACGTCGGTGTCCCAGTGAAAAGGTGGTAATGGTCCAGAAACCCAGCAGCAATGTCCAATTCTGACGTCAAGGGTTGACCATCACTCTCATGGAGCACTGTGCTGAAGGATAGGCGATTACGCGCATGTCCCTTGGACACATGATGTATCCTAATACGTTCTCCATCGATGTTGTCCAAGCACCGAGCATGTAGCGAAAGTCAATCCAGTCGACGTTTCGTGATCGATAAAGTGCACGTCTGAATGCGATGGACTTCCGCTTGAAGCTCGGGCGATGGGGCCCTGGAGAACATGTCACAGAGCAACGTGCAGTAATAATCAAATGTATTTCGGAGCCATTTCGAGTTTTCCTTGCCATACGTTATGAGAGCTCTTCGTATCGCCGGTTTTGCGCATAGCGGCCACCATGAAAGAACCGTACGGTGGATCGGCCGACGGCGAGAGCATGTCTGCCATATTTCTTCGACCCGGTGGTGACATTCGGGGTCCTACTATAAGGATAAATTAAGTTTCCACGAACTACAGCTCCATGAGACCCACTGCCGTGGGCGCGTTAACGTGCTTAAATATGCAAGGTGATCCTTAAAAGATATGGGCCAACGTTGAGCAGCCAGCACGTGATCTCTTAATTGGTCAGAAAGATATATACGATCCAGCCTGCTCGCTGAGTGGCTAGTAAAAAACGTGTAGCCCTCTCGTTGCCTATGAATCTTTTCCAACGTGTCCATTACTGCAATGTCCCGGCAGATCGTCTGCAAACCGTAGCAGAAGCTGAAATTAGGGGTTTGATCCTATGGTATGAGAACAGAGTTAAAATCCCCTCCTACCAAGATCTGGTCATATCCCTCAGGGAATAGGGGCATAATGTCCTCAGACTAGAATCACACTCGCACCTGTCGATTGTCAGATTCGAAGGATGCATGGATGTTGACAATACGTATCTCATTCACGGTCATCATCAAATCCCGGGCCGAAGGGACGTAATAGAGGTCACACATTAGAATCCCTTCCCAGACTAATATCGCTCTGCCACGTCCTCCATTTGGAGTCGGCGCTAGGTAAGTGTTGTAACCACGCACGTCGGGAAAGGCAGCATTGTAGGTTTCCTGCACCAGCAGAATACTCAGGTCTGTGTCGTAAATCAAGTCCTGGAAAAGTTGCATCTTAGTAAATGAACGTGCTATGGTCATGTTCACTGTTCCCATCTTACATACTTGGCCCGTTGTCTGTCATGCTCGTGTCATGTCATTATAAACTCCAAGGGCCTTAGTCCACTATTCGCGCTCAGAGGGGTATCCGCCAACGGGATGTCCTCCATTGTTTTCGATTAGAGGTGTGCATGCTGTAAGTGAGTCGCCTTCAGTTGGGGGTGCCAATTGTTTTCGATTAGAGGTGTGCATGCTGTAAGTGAGTCGCCATCAGTTGGGGGTGCCAATTCCTGAATCTCTTCGACTGGTTCTGCCGAGTCGCAGTGGTCATCAATCCCAGAAAAATATCTTCTGACGCATTTCGATGTGGCTGCCATGACATTGTATCTGACTCCTACGTCGGCAGTACCGGGTCAGTCGGTGTCAATGAAGAGGGACCGTCTGAAAGCAGGACGTCCGGTAACCGTCTGAAAGAAGCCTGTCCGCGTCCTCTAAGGGCACGTGTCCCGTGTCAGACATTTCTTCGTCTCGAATAACTTCCCTAGGCTCCGTAAGGACATGTCACCCGAATTATGGAGACGCTTTTTGCGACGCTTCGGCAACCGTTGTTTGCGCGCCCTGCTCTCTGCCGCCGTAGGCGACGTCTCACTGTTTTCTTCGACCGTTTGTTGGTCCGTTGCTGCCGCCATAGTCTCGACCAACACTTCAACGCCGCGTGCTACATGTGAGGGTGCGGAAGGTTCCTTCCTCATCTGACGTGGGTCGAGGGGCATTCTCTGTCACTTCCATGCTGCCCTGACTCGGCCTTCTCTAGCATGAACACGTCCTTGTTAAGTTCCGAACTCGGCAACACCTCCCGACTGGCCACCGACACGTATGTCACCGGCAGTTGGTTCGGAACTTCTCGCTGTGACACTTCTCCACGTGGCAGTTTAATGACGAGGCGTTGTATGGACTCCGAGCGGACTTTTCCTTCTCCACCACAGCCAGAACATGTGCGTGGCTGTCCATCGTAAATCACAATAGCCCGTCATCCTCCAATATATAAGTAAGAATTAATATGTTTGTTAAGGACCATCCGCACCTGTCAGACGTCGTTTAGCACGGAAAAGGTGCCAAAACTCCCGCAGCGTTCAGGCGTATGACTGAGTAACGTTCCATATGGTCGCAGCTGTAAAAGAGATCTGTATCTAACAGCAAGAGGGAGTACTGACCCCGAAATTGTTCAGTATTATAAAAACTATTGTGCGGTACTAAGAAAAGTTATCAAAAAGTCCAGAAGCATGTGTATCATGTCTGAGATCAGTAACTCTGATAATAAAATTAAAGCAATTTGGAATATTATTGAAAGGGAAACAGGGCAACCAAGAGCACAGGAAGACTTTAGTGCCATAAAACTGAATGACAAGTGTACTAAGAAACAATCTGAAATTGGAAATATTTTCAATAATCATTTTTTAAATGTGTGGAGAGAGTAGGATCTAGATCTTCACTAGAAGAGGCAAGGCTTCTAATAGAAGAGGCCATACCTGTGCAGTTTGAAACAACTGTATTTCCACGAACCTCTCGCTCTGAAATCAGTAAAATAATAAACGCACTGACAAGTAAAAGCTCTTATGGAATTGATGGCATTTCCAGCAAGATACTTAAAGCTTGTTCCCCACAGATAAGTAGGATTCTCAGTCACGTATGTAATAGCTCTTTGGAGCACGGTGTTTTCCCCGATAGACTGAAATATGCCATTGTAAAACCATTGCATAAAAAGGGGGATACGACGGATGTCAACAACTATCGCCCAATCTCTCTTCTGACAGCTCTATCAAAAATTTTGGAGAAAGTAATGTATTCAAGAGTAGCCTCCCATATTTGTAAAAATAAAGTACTAACAAAATGTCAGTTCGGTTTTCAGAAAGGCTTTTCAACAGAAAATGCTGTATACGCTTTCACTGATCAAATATTAAATGCTCTGTATAACCGGACATAACCCATTGGTATCTTTTGTGATCTCTCAAAGGCATTTGATAGTGTAAATCATGGAATTCCTTTAGATAAGCTAACTAATAATGGTTTGAGGGGGGCAGTGCACAAATGGTTTAATTCATACTTAACTGGAAGAATGCAGAAAGTTGAAATATGTGGTTCATGTAATGTTAATACAACAGCTGATTCGTCAAACTGGGGGGCTATCAAGCACGGGGTCCCACAGGGTTTGGTGTTAGGTCCTTTGCTGTTCTTGATATACATTAATGACCAACCATTCCATATTGATGAAGATGCAAAGTTAGCTCTTTTTGCTGATGATACAAGTATAGTAATAACATCCAAAAACCAAGGACTAAGTGATGTAATTGTAAATGATGTTTCACAAAATTATTAAGTGGTTCTCAGCAAACGGACTCTCTTTAAATTTTGATAAAACACAGTATGTATAGTTCCGCACAGTAAATGGCAGAACTCCAGTAATAAATATAGACTTTGAACAGAAGTCTGTAGCGAAGGTAGAATTTTCAAAATTTTTAGGTGTGTCCATTGATGAGAGGTTAAACTGGAAGCAACACATTAATGGTCTGCTGAAACGTCTCAGTTCGGTTAGGTATGCTATTAGGGTTATTGCAAATTTTGGTGATAAGAATCTCAGTAAATTAGCTTACTGTGCCTACTTTCATTCACTGCTTTCGTATGGTGTCATATTCTGGGGTAATTCATCGTTGAGCAGAAAAGTATTCATTACTCAAAAACGTGTAATCAGAATAATTGCTGGAGACCACCCACGGTCATCTTGCAGACGTCTATTTAAGGATCTAGGGATCCTCACAGTAACCTCACAGTATATATATTCACTTACGAAATTTGTTGTTAATAATCCAGCCCAGTTCAAAAGTAATAGCAGAGTGCATAGCTATAACACCAGGAGAAAGGATGATCTTCACTATGCATGGTTAAATCTGACTTTGGCACAGAAGGGGGTAAATTATGCTGCCACAAAAGTCTTTGGTCACCTGCCAAACAGCATCAAAAGTGTGACAGATAGTCAACCAACATTTAAAAATAAATTAAGGGAATTTCTAGATGACAACTCCTTCTACTCATTGGCTGAATTTTTAGATTTAAATTAAGGGAGGGAAAGAAACTAACTTAAGCATTAGTGTCATGCAATATTTTGTGTAATATAATATCTTGTACAGACATCTTTCATTAACCTGACACGTTCCACGTCATTACAAAGTGTCGTATTCATGATCTATGGAACAAGTTTTAATCTAATCTGATCTAATCTATCCACCGATTCTGGCACCTAAAACGGGAGTTCAAAGATCCGAATGACCCTCACACCCAAGCCTGAAGAAGCTACTGTTACTTCGCTGATATGGCCATAAGAGTGTCGAACTTTAAATCCTCTTTGAGCAGCGGCGAGAGTTCTTCAACTGGTAGCTTCATTGTTTATCTTAAAGTACGTTGTACTGTTCACAATGTATAGGTGTATTTCAATTAGGTCTGTAGCAGGCAAACGAGCTTCTTTCCACAAAACACGCTCTATTTCGAAAGCCTTGGGTCTGGCGTATTCGTTGGCAAACGTAAATTGGAGCGTAGTCTTTCCAAACTTGGGTGCCATGGCATCTAGTCAGACAACACACGTGAGTACCGGCGGTGTAAACACTTCCTCGTCCACGCGCGCCCGCAGCAGCAGGTCCACGCCGCACCACCGCGGCCGGCTAAAGCAGACTGCGACGACTGAGCTACGCAAGCACGACTCACGATCCGTCCTCACTGTTTCACTTCTGCCAGTACCCCGTCTCCTATCTTCCAAACGTCACAGAAGCCCTCCTGCGAACCTAGCAGAACTATCACTCATAGAAGAAAGGATATTGAGGAGCCATGGCTTAGCCACGGCCTGGGTAACGTTTCCAGAACGAAATTTTCACTCTGCAGCGAAGTGTGCGCTGGTATGAAACTTCCTGGCAGAATTGAAGCTGTGAGGACCGATCGTGAGTCATGCTTGGATATTTAAGTGGGTAGAGCACTTGCCCCGCGAAGGGAGAGGTCCCGAGTTCGAGTCTCGGGTCCGGCTTACCGTTTCAATCGGCCAGTAAGTTTCATATCAGGGCACATTCCGCTGCAGAGTGAAAATTTCATTCCTGAAACATAACCAACTTCGTCATCACATATACAGCCAGTACCAGAAGAAGGCCTGCTTGGTCCTGTCCCTCGAGAACATTATGTTCTAGAATCTGATGAAGATGTGGAGGTTGAATGCAATGAACACCATTAGTCTGTACAGCAAGAACGATACCAAGAGCTAGCTGTAATATGTCGCTGAAGATCTACATTTTGGACTCATCTTGATTTCATTCAAAGTAATTGTGGTTCTATGTGCTGCTTGCTTTGTATCAAGAAGTCTTCAGTCCAACCACAGGTTACATTTGATGCACCATATGGTCATAATTTCATTAACAATATTTCATGTGGAACTGTGTCACATACTTTTTGGAATTTGATCATATGGTACAGGATGTCCTGTGGGAAAAGTGCTAGCTGCGTTCCGCATAACGATGCCTGTGTATCTGTACTGACTTTCCAGGAGGAGGTCATTTTATTCAGTATACTTACCTCCCCCCATGAACCATGGACCTTGCCGTTGGTGGGGAGGCTTGCGTGCCTCAGCGATACAGATGGCCGTACCGTAGGTGCAACCACAACGGAGGGGTATCTGTTGAGAGGCCAGACAAACGTGTGGTTCCTGAAGAGGGGCAGCAGCCTTTTCAGTAGTTGCAGGGGCAACAGTCTGGATGATTGACTGATCTGGCCTTGCAACATTAACCAAAACGGCCTTGCTGTGCTGGTACTGCGAACGGCTGAAAGCAAGGGGAAACTACAGCCGTAATTTTTCCCGAGGACATGCAGCTTTACTGTATGATTAAATGATGATGGCATCCTCTTGGGTAAAATATTCCGGAGGTAAAATAGTCCCCCATTCGGATCTCCGGGCGGGGACTACTCAGGAGGATGTCGTTATCAGGAGATTCAGAAGGATGTAGGTTGCAGTAGGTACTGGGAGATGAAGCAGCTTGCACAGGATAGAGTAGCATGGAGAGCTGCATCAAACCAGTCTCAGGACTGAAGACAACAACAACAACAACAACAACAACAACTTACCTAACTGTGGTTGAGCTCAGAAAAGGTTCTAAGATTCAACAGCAGATGGGTGTGAACTATATTGGACTGTAGTTTTACTCCTCACTTGTGGTATTCGAATTGTACACGTGTACCATAAGTGCGTTAAGCAAATTTTATATGGAATATGATAGCGATACTTTTGAGCCCCGGAGATTTGATCAATTTTTCAGTGATTCCAGCTGTTTTCGAACGCAACATCTGTATCATTCATTCTCACAGTGATACGAGAATTTATCTGGGGCAATACTCCTTGTTATACTAGAGCCAAGGTAGCCCCCGAGGGCCGGCAACCCATATTACACCACAGACGACGAGGTTGCCTATGCCGAAGCCATATCAAAAGCACCACGTTAAACACCGGCTATTTACATACAAACAAGATAATGGAAACAGAGCACTACTTCCTGCAAGGGGATTTCGAGCCACGGACTGCAGGAAGCATCACTACGCGAAAACCTGATTGGCTGGAGACAGCTATTTAGGGGCTACATCCAGCCCTGAAATTCAGTTCACGCCAGATGCCAGCCTCGTGTAGTGCGACCGTTGAAGATTGCGTCTTCGTCTCTGAATTGGATTTTATTTCAAGGGTGGGCATAACCGAATACCTGGATCCTTGAATCGGCTGAAAACTTGATAGAAACCCTCAGGTCGTTAGTAGGCATGTTCCAGAATCACAGTGACAGCGTATGACTAGACGTTAATCACCTAGATACTGATTCCGATGGTTTTGTGAGCTATGCATACAACACAACATCATGTGAAATTATACTAAGACTCATCTCTTAACACTAACTAGAACAGATAGTGCGAAATGCCGGTCTTGTAGAAATATATTAAAGCTACTAACAACAGATAGACTTCAGCTTTTCGAGGGTGTCTACAGGGTGTTACAAAAAGGTACGGCCAAACTTTCAGGAAACATTCCGCACACACAAATAGAGAAAAGATGTTATTTGGACATGTGTCCAGAAACGCTAAATTTCCATGTTGGAGCTCATTTTAGTTTTTTCTTCCACCTATGCTCAATGGAACACGTTGTCATGATTTCATACGGGATACTCTACCTGTGCTGCTACAACATGTGCCTTTACAAGTACGACACAACATGTGGTTCCTGCACAATGGAGCTCCTGCACATTTTAGTCGAAGTGTTCGTACGTTTCCCCACAACAGAGTCAGTGATAGATGGATTGGTAGAGGCGGACCAATTCCATGGCCTCCACGCTCTCCTGATCTCAACCCTCTTGACTTTCATTTATGGGGGCATTTGAAAGCTCTCGTCTACGCAACCCTGGTATCAAATGTAGAGACTCTTCGTGCTCGTATTGTGGACAGCTGTGGTACAATACGCCATTCTCCAGGGCTGCATCAGCGCATGATGGATCCCATGCGACGGAGGGTGGATGCATGTATCCTCGCCAACGGAGGACATTTTGAGCATTTCCTGTAACAAAGTGTTTGAAGTCACGCTGGTACGTTCTGTTGCTGTGTGTTTCCATTCGATGAATAATATGATTTGAAGAGAAGTAACAAAATGAGCCCTAACATGGAAAGTAAGTGTTTCCTGATACATGTTCACATAACATATTTTCTTTCTTTGTGTGTGAGGAATGTTTCCTGAAAGTTTGGCCATACCTTTTTGTAACACCCTGTATACTGAAATTGGCACCAGTAACTACGATGCAAGCCGGACTGGTTGGCCGAGCGGTTCTAGGCGCTTCAGTCTGGAACTGCGCGTCCGCCACGTTCCATGTCTTTCTGGTTAATTTTCTTGTTTCTACCATTATTATACCTTCTAAGTCATTTTATGTTTTTTTCATGGGTGTCTATACGTGAGGATAGGAAACGGATTGTCTATGATCCTGTAATAAAGGAATTGCTACAGCTATAAAAAGCTAGCAAATATATTTTAATGGTCTGTTAAAGTTTTTAAAAAATATTTCATGTTTTCCATTCATCCTACTATTCTAAATGAAAACTGAACATTCCTAGGACAAGCTAGAATTTAGACCTTTTTTTTATAATCCAAAATAATAAAACATTGTGAGAGTGTCTTGTATTTCACCACAATGTTTTAAAGCAAAACAATTCCAATTATTGGACAATGCAATATTCTTTAATTTATTTTCAACAGAACGGGAGTAACGCCTCAAAAACTAAATGGTCGTCCAAATTTGGACCGCTTCCTCTACCTAGGTCCGACTGTTTCTGAAGGACCCGGGGGAAAGAAAACTGTGACGGGCACAACTTAATCCCCAGCTCCTGCGATTAGCCGCCGCCACCAGGGGCCCCGACGACATTTCTCGGGTGCCGAGCGGAGGGGGCGGCGGCTTGTTTCATTTGGGCCAGACAGCCCGACAATATGGCGCCCGCCGGCCGAGAAACTTCTGAAAAATTGATGAAACGACAGCGCGTGGCCTCCGCGGTTGGGGCAGACGCGCAGATAAAAGTTTGTGCGGGCAGCAGCTGTTGGGGCGTGGCATTCTTGCGTGGGTGGCTAGGGGTCGCGGTGGAGAGACGAGGAGGGTCGGGAGGGGGTGAGACGTAACGTATGAGGAGGCCGCCGGGCGCGGTGCAAGAGGGCGGGGATTCCCCGGCGGCTAATGAATCGCCGACGCGGTCAAACGGCGGAGACAAAAGAAAGACGCGGCGCGCTGCGAGCGCCGCGAAAACTGATAGGAACCGATAAAGCGTAATATGTCTGAGGAGGAGGCCTCCGCTCTGTGCGGACAATGAGCTGCCGTCGCGACCTCGTCCACGTCCCAGGTCTTTTGTTTGTTTTCACGTAGCGATCCACCACTGCGAGAGTCGAAAAGTTTCAGCATTTATTATGTCTGACAGTCACGTAAGAAGTTATCTGACTTACCAACAGCAGTGGTCCCGATATTTTTCTGGACTGATGTACATTCGCGAACTCGGGGAGAGTTAGCAGCTTCATATTGCCAACATTCGATCTTAAATTTATGTTCGTATTTGTCAAAATTCGAGAAAAATTCTGCCGGCTTCTTTCTTGCCTTTCCAGTGTTAAATGGTGACGGCAGATGTTCGACGACACAACACCGGGTCACTTCCAGTAAGGAAAGTTTATTACTCTTAAAACTTGGAGTAAAACTGATATTCCCAACATAATACATATAGAAGACCTAATCCCTGAATAAGATTGCAGAAACGAAGACTTGTATCAGGTTACTTATCATTTCCAGATAGGTGTACCACCGCGGTGGGTTTCTCTGTGAGCGGTTCTACTCCAAAACTTCGCTCTGCTGTGCGATAGGTCTGTGAAAAAAACGGAAGACAACGCCAGTCAAGGAAAGGTACAAATTTAAACTAAGAGTAGATATTTCTGTTATGGTGCCTGTTCGTGTCTTATTTGTGGTTCGTCGCATCGCTTGAACTGAAAATATCCTGATATTACAAGTCTTTAAGTACGCAGTTGACACTAATCAGTCCATCGGTATGAATAGAACATAATCTTACAAATATAAAGAAGAATTTGGAGTCACAGCAATTGCGAAAATTGACGAACTGTTTCTGGATATCAAATAACGAAAGTCTCCAACAAAACGAGTCCCGGAAGCTGCAGGCACAATGATCATATACTCATTTCAGATTTCAATGCATCCGACCTTATTCTGAACTTGAAGAAAGAGAATATGACTAGCAATTAGAAGAGTGGCAAGGAACATGAGGGGCACAGACATCGCATGTATCACGGAACCCATTCGTCCTCCAAAAGATCTACGAACTGGACGTGCAGTAGACGGAACTTAACTTCCATCACAAGGACTGCATTTCTGTCGCCGAAATTTCCCATCACCTCCACTGGATAGGCAATAGAGACTTCCTAACTTCTCCGATGGTTCAAATGGCTCTGAGCACTATGGGACTTAACTTCTAATGTCATCAGTTCCCTAGAACTTAGAACTACTTACACCTAACTAACCGAAGGGCATCACACTCCCTCATGCTTGAGGGAGGACTCCAACCTCTGGCGCTAGAGGCCGCTCAATCTGCGACATGGAGCCGCAAACCACGCGTACAGACGACGCTCTGTAAGATAAAAGGTACACATTTTAAGTACTGCTTAATTGTAAACCTATGTAAGTCATCTTAGCTTCTGCTAAAAGCATTCATTGGAAACAACAAACGACGGTAAGAAAGAGTACGCATACTCGTCAGCAGAAAATCAAAAGCTCCAAATTCTCCTCTCTGAACATGCGTCGTCATTTAGCGAAACATATTTAATGAACCAATCTAGTAAACTAGATGAATGAATTCATTACATCAAGTGTACTTACACTGTGACGAGAAATTGATAACCAGAAACGTACTACATCGGTTTTAATTCAGTATATATATATATATATATATATATATATATATATATATATATATATATATATATATATTATATTATTAGTCGTAAAGCTCCCATGTGGAAGACGCTAAGTAAAGCTGGTTCACTTTCCGTTCTTCTTGGTCTTCTGGTTCTTTTTATTTGCCCACCAGTTTTTCATTGTTTGCGAAAATTTAGTTCTTCTTTCTTCGCTCCATTTTGTTCCGGTTCTCGGTGCTTTTGTCTCTGGTTTAACCTCCCACTTTTCAACTTTTATTCTAAAATTGTTCCTTGCAGCTATTTCTTCTTTAGTAATTTTTGCTAATTCCAAATCTTTTTTACCTTTTTGGATCCATTCTCCTCAATTAACAAGAGAATCTACGTATTTTACAATTCTTTTTGTTAATCTGTGTTCAGGAAGTCTCATTATGTGGCCATAGAATTTAGGGCGTCTTTTCCTCATGTCTATCTCTATGTTAGAATATTCTTCAATTTTAGATGTTTTCTGTAATCTATATCCATTCTCGGTCCATCTTGGTCCCAAAATTTTTCTAATTATTTTTCTTTCTTCTTTCTTTAGATTTTCTAGATCAGTTTTCCTGTTTAGTGCCAAGGTTTCGCTGGCATATAACATTGATGGTTTAATGACTGTATTGTAATGCCTAATTTTTGCATTTAAAGATAAACATTTTTTATTATAGAGGTTTTGCACTAATCCTAAACCTTTACGAGCTTTTTGTATTCTTTCTTGTTGTGCAAATTTTTCCGAGATAATTTCTCCAAGATATTTGAAGTATGGTACTCTGTTGATTTCTCCGTATTTTGTTTGTAATTTGGAAATTTCTAAATTTGTTGTTGTAAACACTGTCTTTTCAAATGATATCTGTAGACCGACTTTTTCTGCACATTCTTTTAGAATTTCTACCTGTTTTATAGCCATCTCACTAGAATCTGCCATTATTGCGAGATCGTCTGCAAAGGCTAAGTAGGGGATTCTTAGGTTATGTTTCTTAGTTCCTAATGAAATTGGTTTCCAGCAGTTTTCTTCAAGTTTCTTCTCCCATTCTTCCATGACTCTATCCAGAACTACATTGAACAGCAAAGGTGACAACCCATCACCCTGTCTAACCCCAGTTTTTATTTCAAATGGTCTTGAAAGATTTCCCATAAATTTCACTTTGGATTTTGTATTAGTTAACGTCTGTTGAATGATTTTCTGTATTTTCCGACCAATCCTTTTTCCTCAAGAATCCTAAATAGTGTGGGTCTGTGGATTGAGTCATATGCCTTCTTGAAGTCGACAAAGACATACACTGTAGGCTTGCCTCGCATCTTCCTTATCCTTGTGATTAATTTTAGGTTTAAAATTTGCTCT
This sequence comes from Schistocerca gregaria, assembly GCF_023897955.1. Classification (NCBI taxonomy): domain Eukaryota; kingdom Metazoa; phylum Arthropoda; class Insecta; order Orthoptera; family Acrididae; genus Schistocerca; species Schistocerca gregaria. The sequence goes on along the minus strand of NC_064924.1, from coordinate 616,846,823 downwards.
GGGCATGATCTGTTTGGCCTGAACCCAGCTTGGAAATCTGAGATTTTAACTATATATATATATATATATATATATATATATATATATATATATATATATATATATATATATATATATATATATATAGTTAAAATTTTAAGTCATACACAAAAACTACCATTTCCAACAATTTTGTAGCACGAGTCACTCTTACAAAAAATGTTACAAAACGCTTACTGCGTCAGACCTTGGACATACAAATCCTAGCTCTGAACATTATGTAACAAAAACCAGTTTGAAATCATCATGTATCTTCACATTAACGTGTTAAAGTTTGATCAGTGTAAATTGCGCAGCGCGAATCCTGTCTTAAAGCTGTCACCACACGTCTGCTTCCTCCGGGCACTTAGCTGCGACTTTAGAGTTTTTTACTGTGCGCTCTCAGCTCTCTTAAAGTTCCTCCTACTCAAAGATATTATACTCATTCCACCTTGCGGTTGGCATCTATCGACTTTATTTTCTGGATCTACCCTGATCATACCTTAGATCATACCTTTCATTACCCTCTGGTCTGCTGGACCAGAATTTTGTGGGACGATTTGCTTTTTGACAAAGTCTGCATTTCTTAGCACATACCGTCCATGGTGTAAGGACGTTCACCTACTAGAACACAAACTTACTTCATAATTCTCAGACTATAATAACTTTCTCATTGGACACTGTATTTCTCTGTATTTGAAAAAATGAGACGTAACCTAAACAAATTTCCATTCAAAGTCCAGCATCACAAAATTTGACCAACTCTCTGCACTGTATTTTTCTAATCTTGAACGTAACAGTAATAAAGGGACACCCGTGTAACTCACTGAATTTCACCAATATAACAAAGCCAATCATACTAAGTGCATACCCCAGTCTACCAATAAAGATACAGATACCCGTTAGTTTATTTTCCAAACATGAATGCAATTGTATCTTCTCATCACAAGCAGCTATATTAATAAATATAAAAAGACCGATAAGCATTGCAATTAAATGAAATCAGTTGTTGAAGAAGCACTTACGATCCCACAAGAAACAGAAAATCTGTAAGAATAATCCCAATTTGTAATAGACCACTCTGCTACGATAAACATTAAGTGAAAGAAATTGTAGTGTAAAAGCAATCGGGAGAACCCAAAATCTATATCAAGGCAGGGTGGATCAATTTGAAAAGTGTGTGTGTTTTAAAAAGCATACACTACTTCCTTAAGTATTGTTAATCAAGTCCTGATATTTTCAAACTATGCAAAATATATAATTCTAGTGCCACAAAGGACAGACTTGGTGACGCCATCTGACTCGTGAACTGAACAGAAAATACTCACGCAACGGAAAGAGATAGGGGCCCACATATTTAGTAACTCTATGTACATCATCAGTGAATTTGTCCGAAAATGCAACAACACGGTGCGTGGAGGACGGTACCTTATACCTCAACTAGTCATTTCCTTTCCTTTTCCAATCGCAAATATAGCGAGGAAAAAACCACTGTGTAAAAGCCTCCATATGAGTCGTAATTTCTCGAATCTTGTGTTCGTGGTCGTTACGTACAATGTATGTTGGCAGCAATAAAATCGTTTGTCACTCAACTTCAAATGCCGGTTCTGATATTTTTCAGTAATCTTTCTCGAACAGAACTTCGCCTTCAAACGATGACTCCTCTTACTACACAACATCGTTACTGTTCATTGAGAGAATCGGTATTAGTCTGATAAAACAGCTGTCTGCAATGCAGCACACGTCAACCTAACTTTTTCAGCATCTAAAACTTAATAGTATTCACAGATATTCTATTATTAATAACAATTTCCAGTGGCAGATTATTCGAGTGCCTATTAACTAGAGTTCCTGTGAAATGAGCTTATGTAAGATAACAAAATGGAGCTCGCAAAACGTAGCACATTCAAATAAAAACACAGTAGGTGGTAGGCTTTACGACAGAAATGAATGCAAGGGAAATAAATAAGCACTAAATTGTCATCAAACACAAAAAATATTTTTACAGATTCGAGGTGATATTTCAACCTACTATTCCAACACATAGTTTTAGAAGTATATGCAACACGGTCTTCACAACAAACAATTCCAACTGATTGGAAAATTAAACTTTATATTTCAGAAGAGGGAAACATCTCTGAATTTACAATATTACGAAGTGAAATAAAGGATACAGGGTGTTCAGAAGTTCCCGATACAAACTTTGTGGATTGCAGAGGGGAGTGATTACATAATACTTTGAACAGGAACACACATCCGGAAAAGTACCGATTTCGTCCCACGACGTTTCGAGTTCAGATGTTTAACTGATCCACGTCTGTTTGAGGAATTGAATTAGGCGTGACGCAGTACAATCATTAGCTAACAATTCGAAAGGAAACATAACAACACATCCATTTATCATTTAAGCACATTTGGTTGTATGAACATCTAATGTTATGTGAATACATTATTCCAGAAGTAATGTACGCTCATAGGTAATGTTCAACTATTACTACAGTCATATGTGATTAACCGTTAACTGTATGTTTAGTCATTTTTCCTTTCGAGTTTTTAACTTATTAATTGCACAGCGTCCAACCTAATTCAGTTCCTCAAGCAGAAGTGGATGAATTAAACATCTGAACTGAAACAATCATAGAACGTGAACGGTACGTTTCCGGATATGGGTTCCTATTCAACATGTACAGACGCCCCCTCTAAAAGTCCAAGAAGTTTGTACCGGGAATTACCTGACATCCCGTATGTATTGCAATAATTAGCATCCGAAAGGTAGATGCTAGCAACCTATGAGCCCCTGTATCACTGAGCGGAAGTACACAGTCCGAAATGTGCCCACGGAGTGGTCTTCACTAGACAAAGGCAGACTACTCTCACCATGAAAAACTAACCGACTTCAAAGTAAATAAACTGAGCTGGTCTCACGCGGTTCCTTATGCGGTGTAGTATTTTCTCAGCAGCATGGATGTCACGTAGAGGAAGATCTGAACATCAGAATACAGCACCGGCCAAGCCTAGGACTCCATCACGCAGAATCCGGACGGATAATATACCGTAACAAAGTATTCCGTTCAAAACGAACAGAACCACCTGACCCAACGCCAGTGGATGAATCCCATTGGTCGAAAACAAAACGGCTTCCAAAAGACTTGAAACTGTCGCAGTACCCGAGCAAAGAGGTACCTAGCTTCTATCGATTGATCGAAATTAGTTGGCCCTTATTCGCGATGAGTATTGCGGATAAATGTACTGTGACCCAAAGGAGTGGCCAAGCGGTTCTAGGCGCTTCAGTCTGGAACCGCGCGGCCGCTACTATCGCAGGTTCGAATCCTGCCTCGAGCATGGATATGTGTGATGTCCTTAGGTTAGCTAGGTTTAAGTAGTCCTAAGTTCTGGGTGACTGATGACCTCAGACGTTAAGTCCCATAGTGCTCAGAGCCATTTTGAACCCAAAGGAAACAAGATATTACTGAGGAAATGAAAGTGCTGGTTGATGGGCACCTTTCAGCGAGCTAGAACCCGGTATGTTAACTTACACAAAACCAGTAACTCCCTAAGCATTATCAGACACAGGATGAGTATAGGTCCGGGTAATTTGCACTCCGTTTTGTGAGAAGCTAGTATTTCACGCATCTCAGTGTTTGTCTCATATCTCTCGAACTGCTTGTCGCACCAGGGACGTTCGATATGTAATGAAACACTTTTTTTTCTGGGCCAATTCCGGTTGAAAAACTGCAGAATTTGCTGTGAGACATCGTGCAATATTCCTACTTGAGCCCCTACAGTTTGATACGTAGCTTGAAAAGCGGCGTCTGTAACGGAGTTGCATTCCAAACAAACCACTGTCATTGACTTTTTTTTGGCGGAAATCCAGACCATAGCAAATATTCATAGGCACTTTCAGAAAGTTCGTGGAGACTGGGCAGTAAACAAATGCGGGATGAGTCGTTGGGTTAGGCGTCTGTCATTATCTCAAGGTGGAGCTAACCTGTCTGATCTCCCGAGTGCCGGCATGTTGTGACGGTACGTAACATAAATATTGACATTTTTATCGGTTGTAAGCAGTGAACAATATTGTGAAGTGTTACGGGTGAAATTAATTATTTATTATTTATTAATTATATGTAAACACTTAACGTATTTTTATGAACATAATTGGTATAAAAGATAAAGTTAATGTTCTTGGAAAAAACAAAAAAACTGATATGCAGAAACAATTTAAAAGTAGCTTTATTTAAAACATGTCTATGAAAATAAAGAAGGATCGCTAAGAGATACGAATGTACGGCCGAGGAGGACAGACGTACTTTATAGTACCCACACTGTTTTGTTTCGCGATACGGATGGCAGCCATTGAGCGGCTACACGTATTTTATGTAAGTTATTCCGTATTCTGCTAAAATAAACTAATTATTGTTATCACAAAATGAATTTATTTGTAATAGTTGTCACCTCAAATGCTCGCAGTGGCTAATTATTTTTAAGAAGCACTTTTTTTCAGTAATTTACCCTGCGGGAAACTCATCTTCCGATGCAACGCCTGGTCGGCCATTACGCACCGAGGTATTAATTTATTTTTCAAAAGTGTTAACAGTAACTGTAAATGCGAGAGATTTCGTTGTAAGAACCTTTCTAAATTGCAACAGATAATTAACTTAACGTTAAAGTTCATTTTTTAAATTATACGGTTTCCATGAGGTCAGTAAGTTTTATCTTGGCCGCTCCACGGCAACAACAGAAATTCTCTCGAGCCTTGCTTTGCAATCAATAAATAGAAATTAACAAAATTACATTCAGTTCAGTTAAAGATAACTATATTATAGTTATCACGTTCAAAATCTAAAGTTGGTACATGAATAACAGAGGCCCTTGAAGAACCCGTTTCATATTAACTTATGCACATAAGTAAAAGTGGTAAGAAAAGATATCATTGAGAGAGAGAATCATGCTCTAACAAAAAGAAAAAAACACCTGATTAATAAAAAATAAATATGTATAATTTTTTTACATATATACTAGTAACACTGTCTTGCGCAGCTACGACTCCTGCAATGGTGGAGCGTGCGACCATTCCCATTGGATGTGATCAAGCGTTCACAATCACCTCCTGCTCAACTGGACGTACCTGTTGGAAGTGCTGAGGCATTCGTCCACCCTAGAGGGGCTCACAAAACTTCATTCGACTGTTCCTCCTCATTGACCCTACAACCCGTACCTTGTAACTTCCGACTTCTACAGGGTGTTTCAAAAATGACCGGTATATTTCAAACGGCAATACAAACTAAAGGAGCAGATATAGAAATACACCGTTTGTAGCAATATGCTTGGGACAACAGTACATTTTCAGGCGGACAAAGTTTCGAAATTACAGTAGTTACAATTTTCAACAACAGATGGCGCTGCGATCTGGGAAACTCTATAGTACGGTATTTTCCACATATCCACCATGCGTAGCAATAATATGGCGTAGTCTCTGAATGAAATTAGCCGAAACCTTTGACAACGTGTCTGGCGGAGTGGCTTCACATGCAGATGAGATGTACTGCTTCAGCTGTTCAATTGTTTCTGGATTCTGGCGGTACATCTGGTCTTTCAAGTGTCCCCACAGAAAGAAGTCACAGGGGTTCATGTCTGGCGAATAGGGAGGCCAATCCACGCCGCCTCCTGTATGTTTCGGATAGCCCAAAGCAATCACACGATCATAGAAATATTCATTCAGGAAATTAAAGACGTCGGCCGTGCGTTGTGGCCGGGCACCATCTTGCATAAATCACGAAGTGTTCGCAGTGTCGTCTAAGGCAGTTTGTACCGCCACAAATTCACGAAGAATGTCCAGACAGCGTGATGCAGTAATCGTTTCGGATCTGAAAAATGGGCCAATTATTCCTTTGGTAGAAATGGCGGCCCAGACCAGTACTTTTTGAGGATGCAGGGACGATGGGACTGCAACATGGGGCTTTTCGGTTCCCCTTATGCGCCAGTTCTGTTTATTGACGAAGCCGTCCAGGTAAAAATAAGCTTCGTCAGTAAACCAAATGCTGCCCACATGCATATCGCCGTCATCAATCCAGTGCACTATATCGTTAGCGAATGTCTCTCGTGGAGCAATGGTAGCGGCGCTGAGGGGTTGCCGCGTTTGAATTTTGTATGGATAGAGGTGTAAACTCTGGCGCATGAGACGATACGTGGACGTTGGCGTCGTTTGGACCGCAGCTGCAACACGGTGAACGGAAACCCGAGGCCGCTGTTGGATCACCTGCTGCACTAGCTCCGCGTTGCCCTATGTGGTTGCCGTACACGGTCGCCCTACCTTTCCAGCACTTTCATCCGTCACGTTCCCAGTCCGTTGAAATTTTTCAAACAGATCCTTTATTGTATCGCTTTTCGGTCCTTTGGTTACATTAAACCTCCGTTGAAAACTTCGTCTTGTTGCAACAACACTGTGTTCTAGGCGGTGGAATTCCAACACCAGAAAAATCCTCTATTCTAAGGAATAAACCATGTTGTCCACAGCACACTTGCACGTTGTGAAAAGCACACGCTTACAGCAGAAAGACGACGTACAGAATGGCGCACCCACAGACTGCGTTGTCTTCTATATCTTTCACATCACTTGCAGCGCCATCTGTTGTTGAAAATTGTAACTACTCTAATTTCGTTAGTTTTTTCGCCTGAAAATGTACTGTTGTCCCAAGCATATTGCAACAAACGGTGTATTTCTATCGCTGCTCGTTTAGTTTTTATTGCCGTTTCAAATATACCGATCATTTTTTAAACACCCTGTATATGTTTGGCCCGATGATGGATGCACTCCCTGGACAGCAGTACGTCGTTGTGGGAAGGTTACTGATGCAGCAGTACTTTGGCTATGACATCGACTAGTGCAGTGGTACCAAGCGGGAATACAAACCCTCAAAGCAGGGTGGCGTAAGTCCGTCACATTGAAAGGAGATTATGTTGAAAAATAGGGTTTTTTACCGAAAAGATTGAGGAGTAATGAGGTGTGTTGGATCCTGAATGAAACTGACCTGATATCAGAAAAATGTGCTGCATTACTTACAGAACGCTCCTCTTAGAAGGATAGAGGTTTACATGTACACTGAATGGCATATGTACATACTGTCTGCAAGATGTATTGCGAATAAAGTTAATAGTAAAGAAGAAATAAATTAAAAGACCATGTCTGATGCTGAAGTTATATTGTACTAGCGACCAGCACTCGGCTTCGCACTAGCAGACAAGTATGTATGGGCAGGCGACTTGTGTGTCTTTGTGGTGATTAATTGTAACAAAAAAATTACGAAAAACCTCGCTAGTGAATCAGTTTGTCGATTAGCGAAAAGCGTATCAGAAGATCTACGTTAGTTCCTGAGATTACTGACGGGGAGCTTTCATTCGTATTGCGTATAGAGGAATAGCAAAACTGTAGTAAACGATTAACTATTTTCTTCGGTTATTTTGTGGTGGGTGTCACGGGGAAAAAGTTTCTAAAATGTTTGAAATTATGTGGAAATTTTATTGGGAGTGAAGGAGTTCTCTCACTGGATGAATATAGTGCGGAAAATTTGTGCGCTCTGAGATATGTAGCCTCAAGACGTGCAGGTAGTTTCTAACTTTAAAACTTGACTTACTGTGGAAAATCTTCAGGATAAGATTATACCTCTCAATGAACAGATTGCGACAACATTTAAAACTTTTAAATTTGGGCAATAACTAAATGAAATATCGCAAAATCAAATTTTTGTTGCCCGTCGGATAGGCAACCTGAAAGTGGAACAGGAAGAGTGACATTTTCAGCCGTTTAATAGTACAGATACCTGGAGAAGGCCTAAGTCACGGCCACAGAAAGGAATGGACTGAATAGAAGAGGTGAACTATAACGTTGAGGCATCTGTTTGATCTGTTCTCAACCCACTTCTTCCAATGTCCTCTGTGACCAATTTCGTGCACCAGAACGTGGCTGACAAGTTGTCTAAGATCTATAATCCTTACAGATAGTTGAGATAAGTACAGGGTGCTTCTGCTAAGAGTTGTATTCCCGGCGGGGTCAGGGATTTTCTCTGACTCGTGATGACTGCGTGTTGTGTGATGTCCTTAGGTTAGTTAGCCTTTAGTTCTACGTTCTAGGGGACTGATGGCCATAGATGTTAAGTCCCATAGTGCTCAGAGCCATTTTTTTGCTGAGAGCTGTAAGGCACATTTTATCTGGTGTTTCGGCAGATACTTGCAATTTTGTTTTTGCGTTGTAAAGCTCGAGTGAGCTTTAATTACTGTCCACCACGTCTTTCATCCCAAGCTCGATGTCAACAGGAAGCACCGGTTCGTATTCCATTACATATAAAATGACTTTTGAATCGAAATTTTACGGGTCCATTCGACAGAGTGCCCCAAAATTAATCTAATCAGATATTTTATTCTTGATCTTTATTAACTGGGACAGTAAAACGCGAAGAATAAACAGTACTCCAGCAACAACTCAGCAGCACTGCATGCTTAGCGGTCAGTGCTGTCACCGCTGAAGCTACTGGTTATTCTTAGTCTTCCTGTCTATGGTAACACACGTCGATAAAACAAACATCCCCCTGGACTAATCTGCGACCAATCTGTCGAATGCATAAGTAAACATTCCCTTTGTCTGTAGCGGGCAAGCTGCCGGTGTGGCCGAGCGGCTCTAGGCGCTTCAGTCTGTAACCGTACGGACGCTACGGTCGCAGGTTCGAATCCTGCCTCGGGCATGGGTGTGTGTGATGTTCTTAGGTTAGTTACGTTTAAGTATTTTTAAGTTCTAGGGGACTAATGACCTCAGCTGTTAAGTCCCATAGTGTTCACAGCCATTTGAACCATTTGTAAGGGGCAACTAACCGGAACTCGCCATCGACAATGGGCGTCTCATGATAGACGTGGTGAACACTACTTGTTTGCGTGACAGGTGTGATCAGGTGACCCAGTACATCCCATGTAAAGTCAGCCCACATCGTTATGGAGCCACCAACAGCTTGCACAGTACCTTGTTGACAACATGTGTCTGCGCCACATTCGAACGTTATGATCAGATTTTACCAACTGAAATCAGGACTCATCTAACCCGGGCATGGTGTTTCAGTATTCTAGGGTTTTTCAGTCTTCATGGTCGCCAGCCCAGGAGAGACGCTGCAGGTGATGTCAAGTTGTTAGCAAAGACAGTCGCGTTGGTCATCTGCTGCCATAGACCATTAATGCCAAATTTCATCGCAGTGTTCGTTCGTCGGACGTAAGCCATAGATTTCTGCTGTTATTTCACGTAGTATTGCTTGTCTGTTATCATTGACTACCCTGCGTAAATGCCGCTGTTCTCGTTCGTTAAGTAAAGGGTGTCTGCTATTGCGTTGCCCGTTGTGAGTGGTAATGCCTGAAATTTGACATTCTCGACTCATTCTTGACACTGCTGATCTCAGAACATTGAACGAATACCGAAATGCAATTCCCATGGGTGTAGCACAAATTACCATACAAAGACTGTTAATTCCCATCATGCGGCTATAAACACGTCGTAAATCTCTTCACGTGAGTCACCTCAACACAAATGACGGCTGGACCAATGCACTGCCTTTTTATACATTGTATAAGTGATGCTACGACCATCTGTATATTTGCATATGGCTGTCCCTTGATTTTTGTCACTTCAGTGTATGTAGGATGGACGTCGAAATATAGCGTCAAAATGAAGCCAGTGGTCAAGCTATTCGTTAGAAAATTTCTCTGTTAAACGCAAGGGTTCCACACACAAGCGTTAAGTATTGAGACGGAAATAACAGCATGAAGTGGATAGTATTAGAAGGAGGCTTCCGTGCAAGAGATGACGGCCGTTAATTCGGAGTCGAGTTAACGGCGACGTTAGCTAGCGGCTTCTTTGATCTCCCTCCCCATCCAGGCTGGAGGCACGCTGGATCGCGTTACACCACGAGTGGCAGCGCTGTTTACCCTTCGGCACGACGTGAGGGCACTCCAGTAACAAGAACTAAAATATGGACAGGGCTGCATCGTCTCGGGTTCGGAGATTGAAGTGTGCTCCTTGACGTCGTCCGCTCCTCTCTGGAGTCCTACTGGAAGGAGGGCTCTTGCCATCTTGTCACAGGAAGCCGGCAGCCCTTCACTTTAGTGAAAGTCGAGAACTATGCACCCGCAACTATTCCAAACCCTACCCGTTTCACACTTCGTAACATTCCAGCACGGACTATATGTACGCTTGCTAAGCAAACATGTTGTTTTATGATGTATCAGTAACATACTGACTTCGTTTTTGGTTTTCTTCTTGCAATATAACTTACGAGAATGTTTCTGGGCCCCAAGAATACCATGATCGTTGTAGAGATATGTTTGTTTCCGATCTTATCGCTATTTAACCCCTTCCAAACACTTTAAACGTGCAAACGTTTGTAACCAACAGACTTTGTAGTCTTCCCTGGCATAATAATTCTTGATAATGTCCTAGGGTTTGCTGCCGGATCCCATCATCAACATCATTAGTTACTTCAAAAATGTTCAAATGTGTGTGAAATCTTATGGGACTTAAATGCTAAGGCCATCAGTCCTTAAGCTTACACACTACTTAACCTAAATTATCCTTAAGACAAACATACACATCCATGCCCGAGGCAGGACTCGAACCTCCGCCGGGACCAGCCGCACAGATATTTCGACGATCCATCTGTCCACCTTCTTCTGGAGAACGTTACTGCCGCTGCTGAGTCTCGCTGAAAACTGATGCCAAGTCTGCAAATAGTCGTCTTTTATAGGCCTCGGTACTGTAAACAGCGTGTGTGCTGCCCATCACAGCTGTTTCCCTCTGAGACTGTCCTGGTTGTGCCGTCCGTAACAGAACGCCGGAGGCAGCGCTATACACCCATGAGCCAAAACAACATGACCACCTGCTTAATAGCTTGTTTGTCCGTCTTTGGAAAGAAAGACATAACTGAGTCTGGGTGTCAGGGATCCGGAAGTTCTTTTTTAGTTTTGTGGATGTATGTGGCTTTAGATTTCTACACACAGATCACGTAATTCTCGTTAATAGTGGGCCGCTGATCTACGTAGGCTATGATGTCGCCTGATATTGACACAGATGGGTTACACAGGATTTACATAGTGAGAAGTTGGTCGCCGATACATCAACGTGAGTTCGCTATAACGCTCCTCAAACCACTTTAGCACGGTTCTGGCTCCCAGGCACGGACAATTATATTGTGAAAGGTGACATCACCGTCGGGAAAGACATGAAGCATGAATGGATGCAGGGGTACACAGCTGTCAGCGTGTCTTCGATTACGACCACAGGTCCCATGCAAACGCAGGGCATTATATTGCTCCCACAAGTCTGCGTACGTGGCGCGCTGCACGTTTCTAGCCGCCGTTCATCTCGATGACGGCGTTTGCGAAGACGAACAGCGACTTAGTGTAGCAAAAATGTTTCACTCGGACAGCCGACTCGTTTCCATCGAACAACGGTCGAATCCTGCTAGTCCCGTGCCACTGAAATCGTAAAGTGACGATGTCCTAGAGTCAACATGTGAACACTAATGGTGGTCTGCTGCTGAGCTCAGTGTTCAACGATGTACTGTGAACGGTGTGCTCAGATACATAAGTGCATGCGTCAACAGCGTCAACATAGTGCTCTTTCGGCAGAAATGCCACAGATCACTATCTATGCTACTTCAGTCTCCGAACCCCGCGCTCTGTGAAGAGTCGCGCGAGTCCGACCACTTAGTGCATAGCGATAGTTTCTCTGTCCTACCTAAGAGTGTAGATGCCCACCACATTTGGGCGTAAACATTCGACCAGCTTCGCCGTTTTAGGGATTCTCGTTCAGACTCTGCGTATTAATAATGTGACCTTCGTTAAAGTTGCTTATCTCAAAGGACTTCCCAATTTGCAGCCCATATCCTTGCTTGGGTGACCCACTGTCCGTGTCTCCTCCGCTGGCAGACTTTTCTTACCGCGTCACTTTCCCTCTGCGCCACCAGGCGGCAATGGGCAGTGGTCATGATTGAGTATTGAGAAAACAGTCTTAGTCGCGATTTTTTATTTATTTAGTTCCGACCGGTTTCGTCACATCGCAGGGAACATCTTCAGGGCGAACATATGCTTGACTGCTGGTGGCGCCACGTCTACTGAGGTGTGGCAGTCGTCTATCATCACAACAAGGTTGAGCAAACCTGTCCGATCTCCCGCTTGCCGGCCTGAAGCACACAGCTACGACTCCTGCAATGGTGGAACGTGCAGACATTCCCATTCGAGGTGATCAAATGTTCACAGTCAACCACCTCCTTCTCAACTGGACATCTCTGTTGGAAGCGCTGGGGACCACGTCCACCCTAGAAGGGCTCAAAAAACTTCATTCGACTGTTCTTCCTCATTGGCCCTACAGCCCGTACCTTGCAACTTCCAACTTACATATGTTTGGCCCAATGATGGATGCACTCCCTGGACAGCAGTACGTCGATGTGGGCAGGTTACTGATGCAGTAGTACTTTGGCTATGACATCGACTAGTGCAGTGGTACCATGCGGGAATACAAACCCTCCCAGCTGGGTAGCATAAGTCCGTCACACTGAAAGGAGATTATGTTGAAAAATTGGGTTTTTTACCCAAAACATTGAGGAGTAATGAGGTGTGTTGGATCGTGAGTGAAACTAACTTGATATCAGAAAAAATACGTTGCATTACTTACAGAACGCTCCTCGTAGAATGATAGATGGGCATAGGTACTCTGAATGGTATGTATAAATACTGTCTGCAAATTGTATTGGGAATAGAGTTAATAGTAAAGAAGTAATAAATTAAAGGATCATGTTTGATGCTAAAGTTATATTGTATTAGGGAACCGCGCTCGCCTTCTCACCTGTATCACAAGTTTGTATGGGCAGGCGACTTGTGTTGCCTTGTGGTGATAAATTATAACAAAAAACACCAAAAACCTTACCCGTGAATCAGTTCGTTTATTAATGAAAACCTTATCAGAATCCCTGCATTAGTTCCTGAGATTACAGACGGGGAGCCTTCATTCGTAATGCGTATAGAGGATTAGCAAAAATGTAGTAAACGATAAACTATTTTCCTTTGATTATTTTGTGGTGGGTGTCACGGAGAAAAAGTTTCGATAATGTTTGAAATTACGTGTAAATTTTATTGGGAGGGAAGGAGTTCTCCCATTCTCAAATACTAGATGAATATAGTGCGAAAAATTTGTGCGCTCTTAGTTGTTACCACAAGACATACAGGCAGTTTCTAACTTTAATAATTGACTTATTGTGGAAAACCTTTAGGGAAAGATTATACCTCTCAATGAGCAGGTTGTGACAACATTTAAAACTTTTAAATTTGGGCAATAACTAAATGAAATATCGCAAAATCAATTTTTGGTTGCCCGTCTGATAGGCAACCTGAAAGTGGAACAGGGAGAATGCGTGACATTTTCAGCCGTTTAGTAGTAAAGATACCTGAAGAAGGCCTAAGTCACTGCCACAGAAAAGAATGGACTGAATAAGAGAGTTAAAGTACAAAGATGAGGCATCTGTTTGGAATCTGTGTTGTGATATGAGCTGATCTCAGCCCACTTCTTCCAATGTCTCCTATGACCAATCTCGTGCACCAGCACGTGGTGACCAGTTGTCTAAGATCTATGATGCTCATAGGTAGTCTTAGGCTAGAGTCTCGGTCAGGAATGCAGTTTCTGTGCCAGGAAGTTTCAGATCAGCTCACATTCCGCTGCAGAGTGAAAACTGATTCAAGAATAATTCAGGTGAGGGACGAAAGAAGGATGTACAAAACTTTTCAGATAAATTAGAAATACGAGACACTTAGGAATGAACTTTTGGTGTCATTGAGTATCGACTGCGGCGCAAAAACTAATGACCATAAAACACTTCCCTCTGGCGTGATCGAAGTTACTTTTATGACTGAATATTTGTCTCCGTTCAACGGGACATTCTACTTTCTGTTTAGTAAAGACCGCGTATTCCAGTCACAAAACTCGCGTGATATGCCATACGCTCGTATTTAGGTTATTAGATGCGGAACTGTAAAGAACGGCTCCTGTAAGTTAAGCAACAAGGCATTAACTTGCTCGCCCATATGCACAGCCGCCTGGATCTCGTGAACCAACAAAGCGAACTGGGTTTCATACAATCGATAACTGCGAGTCCATATCGATCCGTTCTGGAAGATTCTAGGTTCCTGAAAATGTGACACGCTAGCATGAAAGTCTTCGAAAACTTTAGAATTGACGGTCACTAATATAGACTAATGTGCGTCAGGAAAGTGTACTCACCGTGAACTAAGCAAACCAGCCAGTCCCTATCCACCAGTCGCATTGACGAGGAGAGCACGGAAAGCGTCATTACCCGATTTCCCAGAAACTTTGTTCAGTCGATAAGTCAAAATAAGAAAACAAGTGTGTTGGTTTATACGTAAATAGTCACCTGTTTCTGATAAAACGACAGTCATTGTTTCCTGTGTAGTATAGGTAGCTTCTAGAAGGTGACAATCTCTACCAAAATTGTGGCGCAGTGGCTAGAGTAGCGGTTTCTCGCTTTCTGCATCCTATGTTCAAAACCCGATTATTGTTTTCAATTATTTTATTTATTTTTCATCCATCTACCCATGTCCGTAGAAGATTACTACACGAATGTGTCTTATACAAGGGCGTTATATTAATTGCAAAATTACAACTGGGATTCAGAACATATTTCCTATGTAATATACGTGTGTATGGTGTTTTCAGGGTATAGAGTACATCTAAATCCAATATTCTTACATTTCGCTCTCCTATCATTTCTTATATTAATTTTTATATTTTATTCTTACGTTCATGTTTCAGGAAGATTCGGTGTATTCCTTTGGATCATACCGATCGTAGAAACATTCGAAGGATAGAAATTCTGAACACCAGAGCATCGCGCAAAGGCCTTTTCAACACACATATTTCTTCGTATGAACGTCACTTGAGAAAGGAACATAGTTTACATTGCTGAAAATTTACTCATGGCAAATAATTTCGATGCAAATCACGCATAACGGATTACTTTAAAGAAAACCGGTGCTCGCACCTTAAGTATGAAAGATACGTTACAGGAATTTCGCCGAAAACACTTTCAAATAATTTTCACAATCATTTGTTGATTTATTATTATTATTATTATTATATTTTTTACAGTGAACACATGGTGTGTCGTGGGGCGATCACTCTGTTTTTAAAATAATTGAAGAGCCACAATCGCTTGAATATCGTTTACTAGATGACCGCTTTCGGCACTCTGAAGGTGCCATCATCGGATCTAAAACGTGGATTAACATTTATAAAACCAAATATCTCATGTGCCATGACTTTCATATGGTTTTATAAATGTTAATCCACGTTTCAGATCCGATGATGGCACCTTCAGAGTGCTGAAACCGATCATCTAGTAAACGATATTGAAGCGATTGTGGCTTTTCAATTATTTTCTTTTTTTAATTCGTTCACCAGACATGCAATTAGTAGACAGACAGGGACAACGTTATTTCAGTACATATTGAAAAATATTCGTTTAGTAATCTCCTACGGATATAGGCAGATAAATTAAAAACAGAAATGGAAGTAATGATCGGGTTTCGAATATGTGGTGCAAGAGCAATCCTAGTTACTGTGCCACCAATTCAAGTGAACAGTTTGTCTCCTAAAAGCCACAAAAAAGGTCTGGAAAAATTTGAATGTCACTTCCTCGAAAGCGGTGAGCACGGGAAGATGAGACACATTCGCTTATTTTGACCACTGTTTCATCGATCAAAGTTTGTAGGCAATCGGGTTATGGGACTTGCTGGGTTCTCCTCGTGAGTGAATAAGGACACAGAGACACCTAGCGGAACTTCACTGTACTAGCAAACACTTCCGTACAGTACTCGAATTCCTGGAACTTTCGGATACCACTTCTCACAGCGATACGAGAGGTAGCTCCCTAGAACATCAGGCAGCTTGCACTGCCTCAGTGAGTGGTGGGGGGCAGCTGAACAAATCGCTTGCCCACTCGCTAAAAGCAAGCTCGTTTCTTGCGCGGCGGGCCGCAATCCGGCCGGCTGCCGCCGTCATCGCCGCTCCCCCTGACAGCGGAGCACTGCCATTCATTTGGGGCGGCGGCGATTAGCAGCCGATGGCTTCCTATTCTTCTGCAGCGCGAGCGGGCCTTCCTTGCGCCCACACCCCCTCCACGGCCGCCGCTCTGCGCTCCCCCTTGCCACGCACTGCCGACAATTACACGCTAATGAACGGTGCGCCCCGCTGATGGCCACCTTGTTGTTGACGGCTTCCGCAGATTCCCCTCCTAACGGCGCCCTCTCCGTCTAGAGGGCGGCCTTTCTGCACGGTGTCGTGCAAACTGACTGAGCGGGGTATTCATGCGTCTCATTTCAAGAACGAGATAATCTACGGCATAACAAACATCAGCCCAGTATTACCACCGCATGTAAACTTCTAGTGATACACAAGCTATAGAAAGGCGTCAGGTTATTGACAGTTACTACGTGCTTCTCTATACAGGGTTGTCCATTGACAGTGACCGGGCCAAATAATTCACGAAATAAGCATCAAGCGAAGAAACTACAAAGAACGAAATTCGTCTAGCTTGAAGAGGAAAACCAGATGGCGCTATGGCTGGCCCGCTAGATGGTGCTGCCTTAGGTCAAACGAATATCAACTGCTTTTTTAAAAATTGGAACTCTCATTTTTATTGCATATTCATGTAGCACGTAAAGAAATATGAATACTTCAGTTGGACCACTTTTTTCGCTTTGTCCTACATGGCGCTGTAATAGTCACAAACGTGTAAGTACGTGGTATCACGTAACATTCCACTAGTGCGGACGGTATTTGCTTCGTGATACATTACCCGTGTTAAAATGGACCGTTTACCAATTGTGGAAAAGGTCGATATCGAGTAGATGTACTGCTATTGTGATCAAAATGCCCAATGGGCGTGTGCTATCTATGCTTGTCGGTATCCTTGGCGACATCATCCAAGTCTCCACACTGTTCGTCGGATAGTTACGTCATTTAAGGAAACAAGAAGTGTTCAGCCACATGTGAAGCATCAACCTCGACCTGCAACAAATGATGCTCAAGTAGGTGTTTTAGCTGCTGTCGCGGCTAATCCGCACATCAGTAGCAGACAAATTGCGCGAAAATCAGGAATCTCAGGAACTTCGGTGTTGAGAATGCTACATCAACATCGATTGCACCCGTACCATATTTCTATGCACCAGGAATTGCATGGCGGCGATTTCGAACGTCGTGTATAGTTCTTCCACCGGGCACAAGAGAAATTATGGGACTGTGACAGATTTTCTGCATGCGTTCTATTTAGCGACGAAGCGTCATTCACCAACAGCAGTACCGTAAACCTGCATAATACGCACTATTGGACAACGGAAAATCCACGATGGCTGCGACAAGTGGAACATCAGCGACCTTGGCGGGTTAATGTATGGTGCGGCATTATGGGAGGAAGGATTTTATCGGTGGCAATCTAAATGGTGCAATGTATGCTGATTTCCTACGTAATGTTCTGTCGGTGTTACTACCAGATGTTTCACTGCATGACAGAATGGCGATGTACTTCCAACATGATGGATGTCCGGCACATAGCACGCGTGCGGATGAAGCGGTATTGAACAGCGTATTTCACGACAGGTGGGATTGGTCTTCGGAGCACCATACCATGGCTCGCACGTTCACCGGATCTGACGTCCCCGGATTTCTTTCTGTGGGGAAAGTCGAAAGATATTTGCTATCGTGATCCACCGACAACGCCTGACATCATGCGTCAGCGCATTGTCAATGCATGTGCGAACATTGCGGAAGGCGAACTACTCGCTGTTGAGAGGAATGTCGTTACACGTATTGCCAAATGCATTGAGGTTGACGGACATCATTTTGATCATTTTGAGCATTTATTGCATTAATGTAGTATTTACAGGTAATCACGCTGTAACAGCACGCTTTCTCAGAAATGTTAAGTTCACAAAGGTTCATGTATCACAATGGAACAACCGAAATAAAATGTTCAGACGTACCTACGTTCTGTATTTTAATTTAAAAACCTACCTGTTACCATCTGTTCGTCTAAAATTGTGAGCCATATGTTTGTGACTATTACAGCGCCATCTATCACAAAGCGAAAAAAGTGGACCAACTAAAGCATTCATATTTCTTTACAAACTACACGAATATGTAATAAAAATGGGGGTTCCTATTTTAAAAAAACGCAGTTCATATCCGTTTGACCTATGGCAGCGCCATCTACTGGGCCAACCATAGCGCCGTCTGGTTTCCCCCATCAAGCTAGACAAGTTTCGTTCTTCGTAGTTTTTCGTTTGAGGCTTTCTTCGCGAGATATTTGGCCCGGTTAGGATCAATGGACCATCCTGTGTAGCTGTGGATAGTAGCATTTCAAGGTTCTCTGATTTCGTTGTTTTATGCTGATGTGTGTACTCCGCAAGGCACATCATGATTTGTTGCGGAGGGGCTTCTGATACTACTATCAGTCCCCCCCCCCCTTTCCCCTGTTTGATTCGGAATAGGTGCATGGGACATACGACTGTCGATAAATAATCGTATAAGTTTTAATGTAGCCGATTCTTAGTGTTTTCGCAAAGCATTAACTATCTCATCAGGCACATCCGGACACATAAGGGTGTAACAACAATGTACGGTACAAATTACAGGACACACTCCTTACACGTAGACGAAGCAATTATGGGTCTGTTACAAGTGATTTTCTCCAACTCATTAATCAAGGGAAACACATGCAAACAGAAGACACCAGCATACCACAGGCAGCTCTTCGTCACAGGAGATGTTCAATGTGTTCGCTGTCGGCATTGGCACATACATCAACCCGTCATCTTAGTGAATCTCGAAAGCGCTGATGTATTCCTGGACATTGCATATGATTTAGCAGCCTTGCATAATGCGGGCAATGAGCCACTGAACATCTTGTAATGCGGTTCCATAAACAAGAGCTTTGAAATGGCCTCACAAATAAAAGACCAGGGGGTGTAGGTCCGAGATAACGGAGGTCAGGTAACTGTTCCATCTCTACCTATCCTTCTGTCACCATATCAGTTACTTATAAGCCGACGGACGATAACCTAAAAACAAGTAGGTGCTCCATAATGCATGAAGTACTTTTTTTTGTCTCACAGCTAAAGGCACATCTGCAAACAGATCAGGTGGAACATCTTATAAGAAATTATGGCATCTTTGTCCGTCGTACCTAGGTGCTATAAAGTGAGGCCCTACCAAAAAGTCACCAACAGTGCCGGGCCAAACACTGACAGAAGATCTTCCCGATTACTTGCTTCAACAATTAAGTGAGAACTGACGTCTCCTCACAAATCCAGACTGCGAAAATTTACTGTCTGGTCTCTAAACTTCCTTGCAGATTAAAACTGTGTGCTGGACCGCGACTCGAATTCGGGACATTTGCCTTTTACCGGCAAGTGCGCTACCATCTGAGCTACCCAAGCACGACTCACGCCCCGTCCTCACAGCTTTAATTCAGCCAGTATCTCGTCTCCTACCTTCCAAACTTCACAAAAGCTCATCTGCGAATCGGCAGAACTAGCACTCGCGGAAAAAGGATATAGGTTCGCAGAAGAGCTTCTGTGAGGTTTGGAAGGTAGGAGACAAGGTACTGGCAGAATTAAATCTGTGAGGACGGGGCATGAGTCGTGCTTGGGTAGCTCAGATGTTAGAGCATTTGCCCAGGTAAGGCAAAAGTCCCGAGTTAGTCTCGGTCCAGCACACAGTTTTAATCTGCCAGGAAGTTTCATATCAGCGCACACTCCAGTGGAGAGTGAAAATCTCATTCTGGAAATCCGGTCTCGTTGAAACTCTTTGGTTAAAATGCGTAATGACATGGAAACAAAGCGTTTCAAGACCCATGTTCATATTACAAAATTTCGTTGTCTACGTGCGAGGAACGTGACCTGCAATTTGTGCCGTGCGTTTTTGTTACACCCTGTGATAATGGAGATTAATATTTGGTGTGCCCAACATTGGTTCTGCGGAGGACATCTTCAGTGAAGTGACTGAATATCTGTGAAGGAATGGCAGATCTTTCTTTCCTCAGGAGCAGCAACCAGAGAAGACAGTCATGTTGCACGCTGGGGTCTGGAGCGAAAGGATTTCCAATGAGTTTCGGCCGGGCTCAGGACTGGCCTCTCCATTTCAGGAAAGTTATTGTGTACAAAGCACTGCCTCGTAGATGCCGCTTTATGACCGAGTGTAGTGTCATGCTGAAACAAACAGTAGTAGTCACCCCTTGTCTTCCTCTACTGTACGGAGTACACACGATGGCAGGTAACGTTTTCCACTCATCTGCCAAATTCAAACGCTTCCACAGATTTACCACAGGATATAGCATGATTCACGACTCCAAATCACTCGTTTCTGGTCATTCACTCTCATGTGGCGTCGCTCTTCACACCACCTCAAGCGTCGTTTAGCACAGATCGCAGAAATGTCTGGCTTACGAGAAGTCGTCCGAGCATTGTACGTGACTCTTTCTCACTTATTAAGCATAGTTACTGTGTTTGCTGGATTGCTGGTGGATGTTTGGAACTCACGAGGGCTTCCTTCCGCCAATTTCATGCGATGTTTCACAGCCACGTACCGCAATGCTCGACGATATCTGTCGTCAACAAGTAGAAAGTCAAGTACAGATTTAGAAATGGCTGCTAATCAAATTTGCACTGACATTAATAAATGGTATAAGGCGGATTCGCTGTCATTACTCTTTGAAAATACCCACTGTATTCAGTTCAGAACCTGTAAGAGATTTCCTTCCGGCATGTGTATAACGCACGAAAACAAGATCGAAAAAGTTTGACACTGTTAAATTTCTGGGGTTACAACTCCATAATAAATCCAGTTGCGAAGGAAGTACTACAGTATAGCTGAAGCGCTTAAACAAGTCTGTATTTGCAGTGAGAATGATGTCAGATTTAGAAGATATAAATATAAAAAAACTTGTATACTTTGCTTACTTTCATTCTATGCCGTTATATGCGATCGTATTCTGGGGTAACTCGTCAAACCGACCACAAGTTTTTAGCGGGAAAATGCGTGTAATAAGACTCATTTGTGGTGTAAATTCAAGAACATCATGTAGAAAATTTCGCATTCTAACCACTGATTCTCATTGTATTTATTCCTTAATGAAATTTGTTGCAAATAATGCCTCTCTTTCCAACCAATAACTCAATACATATTATCAATACTGAGAATAAGAACAAACTACATAAGGACCTAAAATCACTTACCTTGAACCAAAAGCTGGTCCAATATTCAGGAACACACATTTTCATAAACTGCCAGCAACCATTAAAAACTTGGTTCCAGATAAAGCACAGTTTAAAGAGAGTTTTAAAGACTTTATAGAATCTTCTATTCCATAGATGAATATTTTAAAAGGGACTGTTAGACTAGATTAAGCAAAAATGTCTGTTAGATTTCAGTTTTGACAGCATTTGGTAACAACAGGCAAATTTAGATATTTTGTGTATGATAAATTTATTAAAAGTGCGAAACTATGTTTTATTCTGAAAGTGTATTAATTCTGTAAATATTTAGCAGCTCCAGTTTACTTTAATGTATTCACTCATTTTGACAATCTCCTGACAAATGATCAGGGTAGTGAGTATTATATTCCGCTGCTTTATGCTGTTTATGCTACACTTTCTGACTCGTTTCCCTCTCATGAGAACCATCCTATTTGTGGGTCTATAGAATGAAAACTGAATCTAATGTAATCTAAACGTGAGCACGTGACGCCTGCCCGGCCATGGTTTAACTGTGGGCGTTTCTCCATGTTTCTACTGCACATTCGATGTGGCAGCTTTAGAACGATTGGAACGTCCCTAAGGGATTTGTTACTCTCGTGACATCCAACGACTAGCCCACGTTCGAATACAATGAGTTCTGCTGATCGACAGATTCTGCTGTTCTCTACTAACAGCACAATACTCCCTGCCTTATTTTATACTGGCTACCCCGTCTCTCGTAACGTCTGGTGGTCACTACTGCATGACATAGGGGTGTCGGGACACTTCTGATGAGATTGTGTATGTTGAGGAAAATAATGTGGAAGGAACATTGCCTCATTCTTCTGAACAACACAGTCAATGAAATATCGTACGTATCCGCGACGCCAAGCAAGTGATTCTGAATCAAAATAGCGTTCGCGTTCCCGTACGGGAATATACATACCGGATGTATGAGTACCATTTTGCGCCATAAAGGCACGAACCGTATACAGATAGTTATGGTAAGCCGACCGTTCGTGATAGGTGGGAAATCCGGGTTCGAGTCTTAGTCCAGCACAAACTTTTATTGTCGTCATTCCATTGTATAGCTGATGGTTATCCATATTCGCAACAGGGAATGCATTTCGTTTAACTGAAGCATCTCTCGAAGAAGTATTACTTTCGTGATTGAATTACAGTCAGCATATGTCCGACAAAACTGAAACTGCTCCCACAATTGGTTTTATATGTCATTCCATTTTAGGAAACGGTGGCCGGCTAGTCCTATGTATCACAAGGCAGTTACTTTTTCAGTGGTCTGTCGTCAGCAGCGTGTAATCGAATAACGGTGAATCTCTTCACCTATTTGTGTGGAATACGTTACATTTATTTACGTCCAGGGTCAGCTTTTGATTCGTACGCCAGTTAGCAATCCTCCTCAGATCTTCGTGCATTTCGCTACAATTTTTGGCATGCTGCCTTCCTACAGACAACAGCAGTGTCTGCGAACAGCCTTATGGAGTTTCCTAACGTAGTCCACATATATCATAAAAACTGAAATACGTACGAAAGTTCCACATCCCCTGCTGAACTACTGGATCGATTAGCGCACATATCACTTACTGTCTGGAAAGAAGGTCTATTGTAGTAAAAAGGATCTATCTACAAAAGAGGTCTCTCACAAAATAAAGAACGCCCCCCAAAAAATACAAAGTGAAAAATACACTTCTCCTCAACACTGGTAGTCTACGCAGTATCGATACACAAACAGAAGTGTGATTCCTGGATCAAATAGCTCTGAGTACTATGGGACTTAATTAACATCTGCGGTCATCAGTCCCCTAGAACTTAGAACTACTTAAACCTAACGAACCTAAGAACATCACAAACATACATGCACGAGGCAGGATTCGAACCTGCGACCGTAACAGTCTCGTGGTTTCGGACTGAAGCGCCCAGAACCGATCGGCCTCGGGGGCCGGCTTGTGATTCCTGAAATGGAAAGACATTTGCTTAAACATCTTAGTCTGACTGAGTTTAGATACTCATCTTACAATCTAATTTTTGTTATGCTTTTTACAGTCTGAGTAAATTTTGTTAGCGGCTTTGGAATCTGACTACGTTTCAGGAGATTACTGCGAATACAAAAATCATGCTCAGCGTCGCCAGATGAAACTGAGCCGGGTGCAAATTCTAACGAAGTAAAGGACGCTATAAATCCAGAATATGTTAGATTGTTTAATATATATCAAAAATATCACAGTAGCAGTATGTATTCTACAAACTATTTACTTCTCAAACTGACGTCCACAAACTGATTAAAATCTTAACAGAACACTCTCCCATACACAGCATCTCCAAAGCAAGCAGATATGATAAACGTAGCAAATTACGTACTGTACCACTTTCAATTAGCTTATGTTCTCCGTAACGCCGTTCATGGAATTCAAAGTCAGGTGAACTGTCTGCATTACCGTAGAAGCCTCACTGTGCCGCTTTCACTCGGTGTGTCACGTCTTTTTCAGGGAAAAGGTGTGACTTCACAGACTGTCACACAATTTCGCCGGCCGCGGTGGACGAGCGGTACTAGGCGCTTCAGTCCGGAGCCGCGCGACTGCTACGGTCGCAGGTTCGAATCCTGCCTCGAGCATAGGTCTGTGTTAGGTCCTTAGGTTAGTTAGGTTTAAGTAGGTCTAAGCTCTAGGGGACTGATGAGCTCAGGTGTTAAGTCCCATAGTGCTCAGAGCCATTTGAACCATCACACAATTTCATAATCACAGCACACGCAATCGGTAGGATGGCGAAGTGGTTAGGGTCATTAGTTCCTAACCCACGGGAAGAGGATTCGAATCGTGTCACTTCAAATACTTTAAATCGTGGTAAGAATCGTTACTTTAGGAGAACTAAGAGAATTACTGAGTATGCATAATTTTAAATAGTTCTTAAGTATATAACTGACAATGTAGTGGACTCATACGCACGACTACGTATACACCGCTGGTCTTGAACCACTTTCTCTCGTTACGTATTTTGATTTTTTTAAAAAAACTATATCTCCTTGGTGGTTTCGTCGATTTGGAGTCCTACCTGCATATAAATAAAAAGAACATGAATTAAT
This sequence comes from Schistocerca gregaria, assembly GCF_023897955.1. NCBI lineage: Eukaryota > Metazoa > Arthropoda > Insecta > Orthoptera > Acrididae > Schistocerca > Schistocerca gregaria. The sequence continues at coordinate 616,822,375 of NC_064924.1, read as the reverse complement.
ATGATGCTTTTCCTCGACGTAGAAAAACTAAAAACGTTCTCTTTGGTGCCTTCATTGGGATTGACGTCATACAATATGTGACAAAGAAATTAGTTTCATGTTTGTGTAAGTCGTTTGATCAATGGTCGTAAAATAATTTAAAATCAAGGGTCTATTTAACGACTGAAAAGAGTGAAATGAACTTTTTGTAGACAGGTAAAAGACACAAATTTTCCTCTTCTTTGAGAGAAAAAAAACGTTCATTTGTCATAACAAAATTTTCTCCCTAACCACACAACAGCTCAGTAACGTTCCAGTTTTTGTCCTCCTCTACCGAGCTATTTGGCCACCAAGGAAGAGAGGCAACAAGTTTCGGGATGAATCTGTTATACTGTGACAACTCTTCCTATGCACTATTATCTGCCTAGGAGAGGGCTGGCTTCGTTGACGGTGCTGATCTTCTAGGCCTAAGAATTTTCTCCATCTCTGCGAATACGTGCTCTATGGGACAGTGGTAAGTACTCTTGTGAGAGCAGTCCAACAGCTCAACGTCCCCGTTCATTTGAAACCAGAGTTCATTGTGTGGATAGGAGAACGGTCGTGTTGGAAGACTTTTGTTACCCGAAAATCTCAGATAGACAGACGGAAGCATTACGTTCTTCACAGAACGTAAGAAATGAACATGCTTCAAAGATTCTCAAGCCATTTCCTGCACGAGCAATAGCCACATGAGTAACTCTGCTATCACTGTGGCAAAATTGTACGATACTTGCGTTAGCAGCTACTATGTTCTCTCACTCTCTCACACACAGTAGTAGTTACTAAAAAACGAACTGTCCAGTTGCCGTAGAACATCGCAACCACTTGTTGGTACCCAACCCCAAACTGTGACAGCATTTCGGCCACACCTGCGCCCCTGATTGACATATTTTATGTCGAATCTCGCTCCACTTGGTCGAGATACATCCACTGACGTATTTGGTGCAGTACAAAATACCTTTTCGATTTTAAATACAACTTGCTTCCAGTATTACACGCTTTCTTTCCGCATGTTAGAGCTATTTTTAATCCTGCAGTCTTATATTTCTTCTTCAGTATTTTCTTGACCACTGATTTTCGTCCATACCTTCCTACATCGTTGAGACGACGACGAATGGCCTACCTGCTCACACTTACATGGAGGATGTTCCTAATTTATGTGCTAGTCCTGAAAGGGTCTTCATTACTGCAGTGGAATATACTGTTATGTTCATTCTTCGTGGACGTCCAAGGCTACAACAATGATCGACGTGGCCTTCCTCCGCCATCCTTTCCACCTAGAGATGTATCGCAGGCTTTCTGTAAGGCGCAGGGAAAGGCGCAAGAATGCGACCTTTATCAAATTCCTTCAGCTGCGACGTTTCTCAAGTAAAGGTCTACTGATAGGGCAGGGAGAAACCAAGTGCGATGCGAGGCAGAGAGCATTCCTTCGCCTCCGAAGTCAAATTAATTCTCGATTACATGCTTTGAAAAATGATTGAATACATTAGTTTATTGTATGTCATACGTAGTAATAATAATGACACCATTTTCAAAGATTAAAGGTAATATTTGGATTCAAGTTGTGATGCAGGTCATGTTGCTACGGCTATTACATTTTAATCTACTGTGTTACCTCACTTATAATACCACAGACGTCAGTAAGATCGCTTTATACAAGTGGAACGGTAGTGGTGCAGGTGAAGCAGTGTGTTTGTAATCTATTGTTATCGAGTTTGAACTCTGCGCTTCTACAAATTTTAATTCGTTGTAAACAAAGAAATGTTAATTCTAAGGTTCAAAATTCTCGTGATGTTGTAATATTTTATATCGCTTACAGTGCTATTGGAGGAAGGCCAGGGCAAACGGTCTTTCCTGGTTTCCCTTTCATAAATACACCTCAATTTGAGGATGAAGTCAGTCTGTGGTTGTTAATCGTTCTATATTTTTAGCAGTACCATTTCTTAATCGCGGTTCAAACTAAAGAATTCTACAGCTGGAGAAAACAGTGTGTGCTGAGTCTTACGCAAACTATGCTGCAGTGCTGTCAGACGGAAAGATCGCCCTGGCCCAGTTTCTGCAGATTTTGTTTTTAAATCTTTCCCTACCTGGACAATACGCTTTTCTTATTCGGTAAATTTGCGAACGCTGCTGTTTAATACGTATGAAGATTAAACCAAACTCCTTCATCTATGACTACGTTTAAACGAAATCTTCTTAACAGCATTAAATAGCGCTTTGTGAAGCAATTACTGGTCCCACTTGGCGCATTTCGCTGAATAGAAGCAAAAAAGCTTACTGAACAGAAAACTAATCTCCCAGAGGCAAAGGAGATACGAAATGACACCTCTCATGTTGGGAAGTCGTGTGACTTTTATTTCAGCGATTATAAAATCAAGTAAAACGAATAATGATGGTTGTAGCACGAGGACACTGTCGGTTTCAGTATGACGTTGCAGTACTTGGAGCCTGGAATGATGCAGAGCCATTTTAGGTCAGGATATGTACAGAACTGGAAGCCGTGGCACTATTAAATTCTACTATTCGTAGACATTGCTTACACACGAAATTACTGTTGCAGTATAGTTACAGAGCCCAATACATCACCTGCTTACTTTCCAATGTGAAAGAGCATTGTTAAACTGTCGACACTACTTCATTTTGCAAGCGTTTGCTTGCTTAATCATAAATACACGTCTGAGTGAAGCTAAATGTTGTTATCTTTACATAAAGAAAAATATTATCTCGTGCAACACGTTTATATCGTGTGTTACTCACATAGTCTTCTATTTGAATTAGTGACTTTCATCATGGCACTTTTGCTACCCCATACATATAATCACTTTCGGAAGGTAAGTTAAAAATCAAATTAATTGATTTAATAATATTGAACCTTACATTGCTGGTATACCCGCGTTCCACCAGAATAAAGTAAAAACAGTAAATAGTAGATGGACTATGAATGAGAACCATCGCTTATTTAAGTTTATAAAATAAAGAGATGTTTTTTTAAATCTTTAGTAACAATTACTTTCTGGAGGACTATCTGATAAATCTTACCTAAGAATGACAAATACAAATCATTTAAAAATGTTTTATAGGATATATATTGGGGTGGAAGCTATACAAATGCTCCCCTGAATTAATCCCTTTTATAGCGCAATCTGACTTTGTTTACGTTAATCCACTGTGAGGTCCAACACTATTCGAATGGAATCAAACTGTGTTTCACCTGAGGACAGAGAGTAGTGAATACCTCTTAACAACCCTACGCCGGTGCAGGAGTACTGTATCCTTTCACCTTGATTCTGGCGACAGCAGAAAACGACGCCCTGTTTGCGAGGAGCGGTGCTCTGCAGCAATTGTAACGTTCTGACACGTCCACGAAAATACACTAACTACGCAGTCTGCTGTTCTGATTATCAGAACGCGGGAAACTTCCCGATCACAGCCCTGAAATCCTGGCAGATTTCAGTGTGAGCACCCGTTGGCTGGTCAGGCCAAATCAATTTAACTCACAGGTACGATGGTGGGTGCTGGAATTGACAAACGTCTGACGGGCGATTGAGGACGAATAAATTCACCCTCGTGGCACACGACATGTCTGAGGCGATATGCAGTTCATCTGTCAGTACAGTTGGAAACTGCAACAGGCTGTTAGTCCACTGCAAGATACAGACCACAAGTCTCATCCACTAGGGAATGACCTGAAGTTCTCCACCAGCGGAGGATCAGAAGAGAAAGTCTCCTAAAGAATCACAACCACTTTCTACAAAGCGTCGGTACAGGGGCTGAATTAGCAAAACGCAACTGCTCCACATTGTACAACTCAAACTAACTTGGGTTTTTAGTGCTTTTCTTGGTGGTTGGCTTTTCCTTTTTTTTCTGTTTTTGTTTCTATGGTCGGCCAACCACTGTCACACTCGGTGTGATTTTAATTCGTTTTGTCTGGGTTCTGTTTGTGTCTTTCTTGTCCTGTGTCTTCTCTTGTAATCTCCGTTGTTTGTTTTTATTCCTTGTGGGTGTTTCAAGTTTATGGAAAAAGGGACCGATGGTCCAGTAGTCTGGTCCCTTCAATCCCACAAACCAACCAACCAACACATAAGTAATTTTCAACCAGGTGTCCGAATACTTTTGATCACATAGCGCATTTTTATACGTTTCCGGACGCAGAGGTTCAAAGTTAACCTACTGATACACTTAAAATATGTATGTAAAATCCAGTGTGAGGCGAAAACGTATTTTTTAAAGTGGCTTAGTACAGAGAAAATGCTGTAATGTGTCTCTGCCATCATCAGAAGGGTTCTGGGATCTCCATCTTTCAGTATTGAAACAAATCAAAATTTTTATGGTCTGAAGGGTGAAAATAATTTTGCGCTATTTCAGTTTGACATAAGCAAACTATCAAACTTTTATTGTGCCATGAACTTCTTTTCATATGAGAGAATGCCCTGCTGTGGCAGGGAAAAGAAGGGAACCTGGAAAAAATTCTCCTACCTGGTCACAGAAAAGGTGAAAATGCTCTTGTTTAAAAGATTGAAAATAGGAGTGAATAAGTAAGATACTAGCATTAAGAGAGAGCAAGAGAGAGAAGACGACAATGGGAGGAGACACTACTAGTAGGGCACGGTAAGGGAGACTCTGGCTTTGAGGTAGGAGAAAGTGACAGTTAAAGAGACACAATGAGATAATGACAATGGGGTAGGTTGAATGAGTGAGTGAGAATGGCTAAGTGTGAATGGATGGTGTAGTCGAAAGATTAGTGGGTGTTAGCGAGTTACACTGAGGGGATCTTGTTCGAGTGAAAGATAATTTGCATGTTAAAAAGAGCCTAAGTATATTCGCAAGCCAAAGAACTCGGATAAGTTTTTAAAGGTGCTGGAGAGGGTAAACTGAGGCGGATGGTACCCCCCTTTCCAGCCAGAATCTTTCGTAAGGGAACAGATTCGCATTTCATTTTGCTCCGATAGCAGCATTTTTCTGCTGGTTTTGTAAACGCTACAAGCAGAGTATCTATTGTTCCTATATACTACATGCCATGTATGGAAGTGAAACATGGACGATAACTAGTTTGGACAAGAAGAGAATAGAAGCTTTCGAAATGTGGTGCTACAGAAGAATGCTGAAGATTAGATTGGTAGATCATATTGAATAGAACTGGGGAGAAGCGGAGCTTCTGGCACAACTTGACTAGAAGAAGGGATCGGTTGGTAGGACATGTTCTGAGACATCGATGGATCACCAAATTAGTGTTGGAGGGCAGCGTGGAGGGTAAAAATCGTTGCGGGAGACCAAGAGATAAATACACTAAGCAGATTCAGAAGGATGTAGGTTGCAGTAGGTACTGGGAGATGAAGAAGCTTGCACAGGATAGAGTAGCATGGAGAGCTGCATCAAACCAGTCTCAGGACTGAAGACAACAACAACAAAATACATATTACTTTGAGCCTAATTCGTAATTTCACGGTGTTGTGTATTTGAGCTGGGGCTCGCGAGTATACGTTCATGTCCACAAATTTTTAGATTCAGGTAAATATGGAGTGTGGTATCTAACACTTCTGCTTATCAAGTACAGCCACTACCAGTAATAATAATAATAATAATAATAATAATAATAATAATAATAATAATAATAATTTGTCTAACAAAAGAAAGAACTGATTTTGTCGAATTTTGTTGTTTTGTATATAATGCAGTACAGTTTAGAGCAGAAACGAAATAATGTGTAAACTTTGATTACTCTCCATTCCGATTTTTTTTATGTAAATGGAAGATTTCAGTTCTTTTCATTATTTGTTTTTAGACAAATGTACAAGATCCCGAAGACATGTATTAGTCCACTAACTTCTGGGGTGAAAGTCAGGAATTCTTACACTGCACCAACACAACATACGCTACTATACCTTTCTTTGTTGAATGTTCGCTAGTAATTACACTTACTTGATTTCGTCACTTTCTCAATCAACAGATATGGTCTGGGAGGCCCTAGTACGTTTGTGACTAACTTTTCCTGATAATTTTCTTTTAGGTTGGCATTCAAAAACTGATTAAACAGAGTTCAGGTGGAGAGTGGCCACGAAGCCCATTCCTGCACAGTAAACCGAACACAGACTGCCATTTGTGGAAATTATTAAATACAGGGCGTAATGCCTACCAACATGGTGACTTGACAAGAATACTACAATAAGAGTCTAAAGCGCACCATCTTCGATCCCACATTTAAGTAAAACCAGTGACACAGCGTTTAGCCAATCTTCATATACACAATGTGGGTCTGCATCACAGATTAACCTGACTCACTATAAGATCAACAGATATCAGAAGCACGGAGAAGTGCTACAGTCTCACAATCGACACATAATTTAGGCCCTTATGGTTGTCACTGCCGCAGATGGGTTACTGTGTGATAAAATCCAAAACTTAAAATACTATAAGTTATTCACAAACCCACAATAAAGGCTTTTCTGTCAGTATAACATATACTGACGTCCGATCTAATTTTACTATATCGTGACTGAATTGGCATATCTGAGGAGTGTACCACAGTTTAGCGCAATTTATGCCAAGGGAATGGGGATGGGATAAAAGTCTGCTGCAATGTGCTACCATCCGGTTACGTTGATGTAAACCTGTAGTGGACTGGAAATGTCTTGTTCTGCGTGTTGTTTATCAAATTCGTATGTATTTGACCAGTAAGGCAATTACGTCACACCAGTTGCGCATGTGTAAAAGCTCCTTGAAACAGACACAACTGAAGACATGCTCTTGATCCTGATACCATGCTTCACGAATTCTAGAGGAGTAGCAATTCATAGTACAGTAGATTTAGTGCCGTGTATTTCAGATTACCACATCTATGTTGCGTTTAACAACAATCAAAGAAAAATAACCAACAAATCCGCAAGGTGTCAAAAGTTTGCTTGTTCATGTGCTCACTCTTACACAGCAGCCGCCGCAGATCTACCGCATCTAATGGTGATCTAGTTGTTGCGAACTTCTCCAGTAAACGCCATGGGACTGCTTTACCTTTAGTTTTGCTACATTGTTTTACATCGTTGATGTAATCTGTTGCTACCGTCTAATAGTTGTTAAAGTAATGTTACACGAGAGTCTTTCAGCATCTGCTGGTAAGCGCTGCTGTTTGCGGGCACAAGCAGTCGGAAAGTGGGCGACCACTTGTCGGGCCTTTATAGGCAACGGATTTCGCGGGCACGTTCAGCCGGGATACTAAAAGTTGTCGCCCATGTCCGCCGAACGACCACTACGTCCCTCGCCGCAGTGCTGTTACGACTAATGTCCGTGTCGCGACACTTAAAAAGGATACAAGAGGCGGGCTGCGGGCCGTATCTGGCCCCCGCGCAGCGGGACATTACCGCGACAAGGGCCGCCACACTGCAGCGCTACAAGGCTGCCAACAGACGCTCGGGATGTTGCGGAGGGCAAAGCACGGCGCGGCAGGGTCCAGCTCTGTGACGGAAAGTGTGGTGAGCGGGGCGCCGCGTCGCGCTTTTAAAACTGTTTACGACCACCGGTGTGGCTACGTCGTTTCGGTGACACTCGTAAAATGCGGAACCGTCCGACTCGAGACGGCTGTACGCTTGGGCAGTGCGCGAACTTGTTGCCGCAGAGAGCAGTTCGGTTAACGCCCCCGGTAGAGAGGCTACAATTCGGCGCAGAACGCATCCACATCGCTCATGGCCCTTCTGTCTTACCTCTGAAGCTCCCATTGATCGAAGAAGTTGCGAGAGCAGAGATAACAGGAAAAAGAAAATTATAGAGATGTGTACGGCTTCTTGTTCCCTTTACTTGAGTTATAGCTCGAATAAAATTGCTTTGCACTAATACTTGTAGGTTTGTTTTAAACGTCATCAGCGTATCGTTGCATATTCCAGAGAATACATAAATTTCCATTTACTTTGTGTGTAGTGCTTGATAGAAACCTTGTCCACATAATAGACAAAGAATAGTGTGTTTAACCCGGCGCGAATGAGGTGAGAAATTGCTACACCTGCTATGACGTGGATGTGAGATACCCAAAACTCTGAAGACGAATTTTTGACACTTTAATCGTGTATTATTTCGGATATTAATAATGTCTATTAAACAAAATAGGTATGTAAAATATTATGTTTAAGATATGAAACCTTTTTCTTTTGGGTTAAATAATGAAGTGTCTATATTTTCTCAGAAAAAGTACAAGTTTCAGAAGTTTAACATTTTCTCACAGAAAATTCGAATAAGATTACATTTTCTTTGACCAGTTAACATAATGATATTATCTTCTAATGACAAAACAGAAAAAGAAAATAAAGGTCGTATAAGATATCAGCGCATTCTCCGCAAGTAAAAATCTAGTGGTCCATACATATTGGCTTCTCACACTTGGAACAACAATGTTTTGTTTTCTTGTCTTTTTTTTCAGTACCGTCACCACACCTGGCATGTCTAACAGTCTCTCTCTCTCTCTCTCTCTCTCTTTCTTTATTTTCCTTTTTTTTAAACTGGAGATTGTTTCCCAGTTGATCAGCAACCCTCTTTCGAATCTATCTAGTAAGGCATACGTTTTATTGTCTAATACGAATGAAATCTCGGCGCTTCATGCGAGTTTTGTCACCTTTGTTATTTCCTCTATAGACTGATAGCATTTATGGCAGCCATTATGAGTATACCATAAAAAAGTCATGGGCTAACGTTTGCTGTTGTGGGAAACATCATAAGTGGCACTAAGTTCATCTGCAACATCGACACCTGCTTTAGTTGCATTGTAATAAGTAATCATTTTCGGTTTCCTTTTATCACTTGTCTATGTTTTCATCGTAGTGTAAAGTTGACATAGTCAGCACAACTTTATTTCTTTTTAAGATACGTAGGACACCAACGTAACGTTATTATGGAACCCAAATCGAGAACTATACACCTCTGTTCCTTTTTGAAAATCTCAGGTACACTTGCTTTGTTTTTGTGGACTGTGCCGACAGAAGTCAGTGAATGTTCTTTCAAAGAGATGGGTCAGAAGGGGGGTAACTAGTAAACAAGTTATCGAACGTCAAATTCCTACGTGTTTTCATCATTGGCTGCAGTATACGGTTTAAAATATCATACACTATGTGATCAAAAGTATCCGGATATTTGGCTGAAAACGACTTAAAAGTTCGTAGCACCCTACATCGGTAATGCTGGACTTTAATACGGTGTTGGCCCACCCATGGGTTGACGACAGCTTCCACTCTCGCAGGCATACTTTCAATCAGATGCTGGAGAATTTCTTGGGGAATGGCAGCCCAGTCTCCACGGAGAGCTGCAATGAGGAGAGGTATCGGTGTCAGTGAGTGAGGCCTGGCACGAAGTGATCGTTCCAAAACATCCCAAAGGTGTTCTATTGGATTCGGGTCCGAACTCTGTGCAGGGATGTTATTGTTGTGTAACCACTCCACCACAGGCGGTGCATTATGAACAGGTGCTCGATCGTGTTGAAAGATGCATTCCCCATCACCAAGCTGCTCTTCAACAATGGGAAGCAAGAAGGTGCTTAAAACATCAATGCAGGCCTGTGCTGTGATACTGACACGGAAAAAAAACAACGGGTGGAAGCCCTCTCCATGAAAATCACGACACACCATGACACGACCGCCTCCGAGTTTCACTGTTAGCACTGCACGCTGGCAGATGACGTTCACGGGCATTCGCCATACCCACATCCTGCCATCGGGTCGCCACATTATGTACCATGATTCGTCACTTCACACAGCGTTTTTCCACTGTCACATCGTGGAATGTTTACGCTCCTTACACCAAGCGCTGCGTCGTTTGAGATTTACCTACGTGATGTGTGGCTTACGAGCAGCCGCTCGACCATAAAATCCAAGTTTTCTCACCTCCTGTGTTAATTTGATAGTACTTGCAGTGGATCCTGATGCAGTCTAGAATTTCTGTGTGATGGCCTGGATAGATGTGTGCCTATTACACTTTACGTCACTCTTCAACATTCGGCGGTCTCTGTCAGTCAACAGACGAGGTCGGCCTGTACCCTTTTGATTTGTACGTGTCGTTTCCATTTCTACTTCACTCCGCACGAAGTGGCCGGGCGGTTTGAGGCGTCATGTCACGGACTGCGCAGCCCATCCCGCCGGAGGCTCGAGTCCTCCCTTAGGCATGGGTGTGTGTGTTCTTCTTAGCACAAGTTGTTGTTGTTGTTGTTGTTGTTGTTGTCTTCAGTCCTGAGACCGGTTTGATGCAGCTCTCCATGATACTCAATCCTGTGCAAGCTTCTTCATTTCCCAGTACTTTCTGCAATCTACATCCTTCTGAATCTGCTTAGTGTATTCATCTCTAGGTCTCCCTCTACGATTTTTACCCTCCCCGCTGCCCTCCAGTGTTAACTTTGTGATCCCTTGATGCCTCAGAACAAGTCCCACCAACCGGTCCCTTCTTCTTGTCAAGTTGTGCCACAATCATCTCTTCTCCCCAATTCTATTCAATACCTCCTCATTAGTTATGTGATCTACCCATCTAAACTTCAGCATTCTTCTGTAGCACCACATTTCGAAAGCTTCTATTCTCTTCTTGTCCAAACTATTTATCGTCCATGTTTCACTTCCATACATGGCTACACTCCGTACAAATACTTTCAGAAATGGCTTCCTGAAACTTAAATCTATACTCGATGTCAACAAAATTCGCTTCTTCAGAAACGCTTTCCATGCCATTGCCCGTCTACATTTTATATCCTCTCTACTTCGACCATCATCAGTTATTTTGCTCCCCAAATAGCAAAACTCCCTTACTACTTTAAGTGTCTCATTTCCTTGTATAATTCCCTGAGCACCACCCGACTTAATTCGACTACATTCCATTATCCTCGTTTTGCTTTTGTTGATGATCATCTTATATCCTCTTTTCAAGACAGTGTACATTCCATTCAACTGCTCTTCCCGGTCCTTTGCTGTCTCTGACAGAATTACAATGTCATCGGCGAACCTCAAAGTTTTTATTACTTCTTCATGGACTTTAATACCTACTGCGAATTTTTCTTTTGTTTACTTCACTGCTTGCTCAATATACAGATTGAATAACATCGGGGAGTCTACAACCCTGTCTCACTCCCTTTTCAACCACTGCTTCCCCTTCATGTCCCTCGACTCTTATAACTGCCATCTGGTTTCTGCACAAATTGTAAATAGCTTTTCGGTCCCTGTATTTTACCCCTACGACCTTCAGAATTTGAAAGAGTTTTACAGTCAAGATTGTCAAAAGCTTTCTCTAAGTCCACAATTGCTAAAAATGTAGGTTTGCCTTTCCTTAAGCTATTTTCTAAGATAAGTCGTAGGGTCAGTATAGCCTCACGTGTTCCAACATTTCTGCGGAATCCAAACTGATCTTCGCCGAGGTCGGCCTCTACCAGTTTTTCCATTCGTCTGTAAAGAATTCGCGTTAGTATTTTGCAGCTGTGACTTATTAAACTGATAGTTCGGTAATTTTCACAACTGTCAACACCTTCTTTCTTTGGGATTGGAATTATTATATTTTTCTCGAAGTCTGAGGGTATTTCACCTGTCTCATACATCTTGCTCACCAGCTGGTACAGTTTTGTCATGACTGGCTCTCCCAAGGCCGTCAGTAGTTCTAATGGAATGTTGTCTACTCCGGGGGCCCTGTTTCGACTCAGGTCTTTCAGTGCTCTGTCAAACTCTTCACGCAGTATCTTACCTCCCATTTCGTCTTCATCTACATCCTCTTCCATTTCCATAATATTGTCCTCAAGTACATCGCCCTTGAATAAACCTTCTATATACTCCTTCCACCTTTCTGCCTTCCCTTCTTTGCTTAGAACTGGGTTGCCATCTGAGCTCTTGATATTCATACACGTGGTTCTCTTCTCTCCAAAGGTCTCTTTAATTTTCCTATAGGCAGTATCTATCGTACCCCTAGTGAGATAAGCTTCTACATCCTTACATTTGTCCTCTAGCCATCCCTGCTTAGCCATTTTGCACTTCCTGTCGATCTCATTTTTGAGACGTTTGTATTCCTTTTTGCCTGCTTCATTTACTGCATTTTTATATTTTCTCCGTTCATCAATTAAATTCAATATTTCTTCTGTTACCCAAGGATTTCTAACAGCCCTCGTCTTTTTACCTATTTTATCCTCTGCTGCCTTCACTACTTCATCCCTCAGAGCTACCCATTCTTCTTCTACTGTGTTTCTTTCCCCCGTTGCTGTCAATTGTTCCCTTATGCTCTCCTTGAAACTCTGTACAACCTCTGGTTCTTTCAGCTTATCCAGATCCCATGTCCTTAAATTCCCACCTTTTTGAAGTTTCTTCAGTTTTAACCTACAGGTCGTAACAAATAGATTGTGGTCAGAGTCCACATCTGCCCCTGGAAATGTTCTACAATTTAAAACCTAATTCCTAAATCTCTGTCTTACCATTATATAATCTATCTGATACCTTTTAGTATCTCCAGGATTCTTCTATGTATACAACCTTCTCTTATGATTCTTGAACCAAGTGTTAGCTATGATTAAGTTATGCTCTGTGCAAAATTCTACCAGACGGCTTCCTCTTTCATTTCTCTCCCCCAATCCATATTCTCCCACTATGTTTCCTTCTCTCCCTTTTCCTACTCTCGAGTTCCAGTCACCCATGACTATTAAATTTTTGTCTCCCTTCACCATCTGAATAATTTCTTTTATCTCATCATACATTTCATCAATTTCTTCATCTGCAGAACTAGTTTGCATATAAACTTGTAATACTGTAGTAGTCACGGGCTTCATGTCTATCTTGGCCAAATAATGCGTTCAGTATGCTGTTTGTAGTAGCTTACCTGTACTCCTATATTTTTATTCATTATTAAACCTACTCCTGTATTACCCCTGTTTGATTTTGTGTTTATAACCCTGTGTTCACCTGACCAAATGTCTTGTTTCTCCTGCCACCGAACTTCACTAATTCCCACTATATCTAACTTCAACCTATACATTTCCCTTTTTAAATTTTCTAACCTACCTGCCCGATTAAGGGTTCTGACATTCCACGCTCCGGTCCGTAGAACGCCAGTTTTCTTTCTCCTGATAACGACATCCTCTTGAGTAGTCCCCGCCCGGAGATCCGAATGGGGTACTATTTTACCTCCGGAATATTTTACCCAAGAGGACGCCATCATCATTTAACCATACAGTGAAGGTGCATGTCCTCGGGAAAAATTACAGCTGTAGTTTCCCCTTGCTTTCAGCCGTTCGCAGTACCAGCAAAGCAAAGCCGTTTTGGTTTTGCTAATCCAGATCAGTCGATCATCCAGACTGTTGCCCCTGCAACTACTGAAAAGGCTGCTGCCCCTCTTCAGGAACCACACGTTTGTCTGGCCTCTCAACAGATACCCCTTCGTTGTGGTTCCACCTACGGTATGGCCATCTGTGTCGCTGAGGCTCGCAAGCCTCCCCACCAACGGCAAAGTCCATGGTTCATGTGGGTAGGTAGCACAAGTTAAGTAGTGTATAAGTTTAGGGTCAGATGACCTAAGCAATTTGGTCCCACAGGAATTCACACACATTTGAACTTTTTCCACTTCGCTATCACATCGGGAACAGTGGACCTAGGGATGTTAAGTAGTGTGAAAATCTCGCGTAGCGGCGTGTGACACAAGTGACACCCAGTTACCTGACCACTTTCGATGCCCATGAGTTCTGCGGAGGGCCCATTCTGCTCTCTGACGATGTCTAATGACTATTGAGATCGCTGATACGGAGTACCTGGCAGTAGGTGGCAACACGACACGCGCAATATGAAAAACATGTTTTTGGTGGTGTCCGGATACTTTTGATCTCACAGTGTTTGCTTTATTGCTAAGCTGTTAAGGTCCTCGTGGTTGTTTTCCTGAGTATACTTCCAGTTTGAGTATACAGAATGTCTTCGCATCCTCAAGAGCACATATTTTTCTGCCATATTTCCCTGGTTTGTTTGGCATGCATACACAGGAAGGACATCTTCCTCGGCTAGATAACAGCATATCATCAATAGTAGGGTTCTAAGACGGTAAATAGTGTTATTGAATATTTTCAACAAAATTATCAGAAATATCTCTTAAAGCAGCCAGACTCTGTCTTTTTCCTTTCGTCCCATGTGTTCTTACTATCTAATGTCAAACAATTTCGAATGAAGACTGCAACTCCGCTACCATCTTTACGCCACAAATCGTTCAAGTTTTGTTTGAGCCGTTTAGGCCCGCTATATAAAAAGTCTCAGAAATCTCACAAAAGCGTTAAAATCCTCCAACGTTGCATCGTTCATGTGCTACTGCTCTTAATTTTCAGCATATTTTCCCCTAATATTCCTTATTTGATTATTTGTATGTTTAAGTATAGTATTGAACATACTATTTGTTATAAAAAACCTCTAACATTCAGCCTGTGTTCTGGCATGTTTTGCAGCACCTTCTGCACCTGGGGAACTAATAATAATATTCTCTGAACGAATACGAAAACTTTGCTCAAGTCAATTTCTCATCCACTTTGTACCGTCTTTGAATCTATAAAAAATCCCACCTACCTCAGGTGACTGACGAGGGGCTGCTAACGCGGATTTTGGCTCTTCTGAATCATCCAAATACCCTCTTGCTCCGAATCACCTCTTCCACTTCTTTGGAAAACTTTGTTAATTTCTGCTTCACTCTCGAAGTCACAGGAACTAGCATTTGAACAGTTTTCTAAAACTTCTTCTAATAGTTCTTGTAGCTGATTTTCATTTTCATCATAAGACATCTTGAGAAATAAAAATCTAAAAATAAATCAAAGAGCAATATAAATAACCATATATCTCACAAGCAAGCTGACAGCTCGAAAATGTAACACCGAATACAAGATCGGGTACGGTGTACCCTAGCCACCTTTGCACACGTGTATCTCCCTCTGACACTGGCGCAACAATAAACTCAACACTGCACTGGCCCCCCTCTCCTTTTCCTTCAGCTACTGTGACAGCAACATTTGTGTGGCACAATGACATTCAATAATCAGCGCTTCGAAACACATCGGGTATAACATACCCGACCTCAGTCATGCCGATTTAAAATGATATAGCAGCTATACTACTAAGCGAGGTCAAAACATCTCAAATTTTATGTGAACGTTGTGGAAGGGTGTTGACAGATGCGATTTTTGAATTCCTTATATGGTCAAAACAGCTGAGAGAACGAACGAGTCGTGTTGCAGTTCTCGATGCAGTTGAAATTCTTGGCCGCACATGGCTGAAGAGACTACTCATCAGCGTCTGTTATTCTGCGTTAGTTACTACAGCGTCTGTTATTCTGCGTTAGTTACTAGCGGTCTCTCTTTATCTGCAGCTAGCGTCTCGCTCATGCCTTCGGTGATGACATTTCATTTGTACATCTAAATGCAGTGGTAGTAAGACATTTTTATTTTATTCTGATGCAACCCAATCATTACTACTTTCGGTACTGTATGCGCCTGTCTACTTGATTTCTCATTCTGTCAAAATTGGTACCTGTGCTTACAGGGATCCTTGTTATACTTGACAATGTTCTTGAAGCAAAGCCTCTACCCTTACAGATTATATAACATCAGAAAAGTCTTACTAATTTTACGTGACATGCAAACAGAGGTCCTAAGATATTAGAGCACGTAACAAGTGTTAGCAGTGTGGGCTCCCTTTGCATGCATTTCCTTAGAACTTTCCATACATTCGAGAGTTAAAATGACAACCTAAGGAAGCTCTTAAGAAGGTTGGTGAGTTAAGTACTGTATTGTGAAGTACACAGCTGTAACGATATGTTTTATTACATACTATCGATTTCTATCTAGAACCAGATCTTCATTGTGTCCACTGTACCAAAAAAGAGCAGAAACACGTACAACAAAGTGTGTAACATAAAAGTATACAGCTGTTTCATGATACAACAATAAATAGACTCACTTCTGCCAGTACCTGGTCTCCTACCTTTCAAACTTTACAGAAGCTCTCTTGCGAACATTGCAAATCTAGCACTCCTGAAAGATAGGATACTGTGGAGACAAGGCTTAGCCATAGCCTGGGGGATGATTCCGGAAACAATAAATACATCACAACTTACATCACATTAACAAAGTATTGAAGAAACCATCTGAGCTATACACCTGCATAATTATAGAACCGGTTATCAGATGTACAATGTTCCATCATTATTAATAGATGTATATGTATAATATTGCATCCCTTCGCGCTCATAGCAGTTAATTGTGTAATAAACTCGTGGACTGACTGGAGTAGGTCTAAGTTTATCAAATAAATCATTTATGACAAAAAAAGATGCACCAGCTTCATAGATCGATTATCAATAACTCAGTGAGTTAAAATTACGTATAATACTAAACGTAACGTGCATCCATTATGTTACAACATTTATCCTTCAATTAAAAATTACTCAAAATGCATCTATGATTTTACAATATTAATAATTCGGTTCCAAACTGAGTTTACGGTTGATATGTAGCATTAGTAGAACCACAGGTGGCTACACTTCAGTCTCACCAACACTGAAAGTAAAATTGGCGCTAGTCATTAAGATCACATCGTCCACCCAAAATCTATAATTTTTTACGTGTACATATCCAGATCAGATACATAGATTAATAATAATTACCAGTGAATATCAGTAGTAGTGGAGTGGTGTTTTCAGTGCAATGTTGATATGAAACTTATTGGCAGATTAATTAAATTGATCAATTAATCACGTCTGCCACTGGCCCTGGACATGCCCACCCCTACACCCCGATTGTGTCATGTGTTTTTCTCAGCTGCACGTGTGGCCCAGCCCTTCCTTCCCCTCCCACTCATGTAGTGCACCCCTCCCCCTCACTCTACCTACCTTATTGATCGAAATTTGGAATTTTGTGGGAATTTAGAATTCTAGTGGGAATTTAGAATTTTTGCGGGAATTTATTTGTCCCAGGGCTTTGCTGACATCACCTCCCTCCCCTCCCCCTTGGAATTGACGGAAAATCAAAATTGGCAGTACCATTTCTGGGATCCGAACCCTGGCCCTCTTGGGCGGAAAACCCAAGTGTCTCCCCCCCCCCCCCCCCTTTTCACTTTGAACCACCAGACGCGCTTGGAACTGATGGGAAATTAAAAATGGAGGTGCCTTTTCTGGGATTCAAAGCCTGATTCTGGTGGATGGAAAGCCCAAGTGCATCCCCTAACAAATGCAAACTGTCCAGATGCTGGTGAGGAAGGTTAGGTTAGTGTACTTTATATATTTTGGTTGGGAAACTGATGCTAAAATCGATCCTAATTACGTAATTAGTCACCAAGATTCAACCTTATTACACTACTATATGCATAGTGCTACACAAGACAGTATAAGACCGCAATACACCTCAAAAGCTGATGATACCATACAACTGGTGTTACCACAATGGGAAAAAATTTCACATTACCACTCGAAACTAAGGATGGACACACTCAAACTCTACTCTCCACCTACAAGCTGCCAGGAGAAAGGCACGGGTGTAAGACACTATCTTTATTCTTTTTGGCAGGAAAAAACAGATGAGAAGGAGGTGTTGGACAGAGAGGAGTTAAAAAGTGCATTACCTGTAAACACACAGTATCTATCGTTGTTTGACGTCAGAGTTCGCCACAGATGCCTGTTAAAAAACCACCTACAGCCCAGATTCCAAAACATGACACCACAACTGATGGAAATAAAATGTGTCAAGTTTTAGTTATGCTTCAAATTGTTTTGAAAAAAAACCATCAGTTGTAATGAATGGGTCGCAATGCACCACATGCACTGGGGAAAATCATCATCCTAAAAGACTGCAGAGGCGTCAGTAGTTCTCGATAGGCGTCCACAAACTGCTCGAAATTGAGGCCCTCATTCTCCCTCCCGCCATCCCTCCGTCCCTCCATCCACCTACAGGGAGGACGCAGGCTTATTCAAATGGGCAGCTGCTCCACTGAGCATCTCATAGTTTCTCTGTACCCCCTCCCCCCCCCCCCCTTTGTTGCCATCCTCGGCAGTCACTGGCCGCAGTGGGCTTTCCACAATTTGGGCACCACCTTGGGGTGATGGTCCTATGCTAACACAATAAAGTGCAACTTCTTCATGTAAAATTTAGCAACAGAGTTCCCATGCACTGCCCCCTAGGCAGAGAGCAGCTGTGTCCAGCGACCACTCACAGCTGAGGTGCCCCCCCTCCCCCTCTTTGCTCCACTCATGATACATGATATGCGGTATGCCTTTAGGCGGCGGTCCTAAAGGGAAATTATGTAGCATAATTCTGCCAATCTGGAGAATGATCTAGATGTCATGCAGCACTCAGATTTCCACCATCTGGCCACCGCCTTAAGGCTAAGCTCCTACGCCAACACAGAAGCATGTATAGTCAACTAAACAATAGAAGATAAAAGTACGGCCGCCTGAAGTGCAACTTACACATCTAAAGTATAGTGACACGGCTGCCCCTAATGTGTAGTCAGCACACCTGTGGTGGTGACCTGACACATAATAGGCACGCCCCACAACGCCTTCAATAGGCCTCTGTTCTGTGATGGAAAACACTTTCGTTTGACATCAACATGTCTCTAATCAACTATGTATTAAGAAAAGGAAAACACATTTGTGACCATAATAAGTATCCTCCTTGCACGAAAATAGGCAAAGTCCTATCCCATTTTGTTTCATTAGCAAACTTGGTATACTCATATTCTTTACATTCAACTGCAGAAAACAATTATTTATTAAGCAACTTTTTCCAGCTTGTTGAACAAGTTACACGACCAGAGAGTGTCTCTCGCATTCACTGTCTGCAAGCAAAATGTGATGCATGTGTGTATTACAAACATTTCCGACAAACTTTCTCGCCATTGGCACACATGTCGGAAAAACACATTCATTTTACGTTTGGCAACAAGAAGCTATAATTCTAGAGAACGTAGCTATTTTTACTCTATGACAGGTCCCCTTTTACCACTGCATTGCTACATACTAGCATTTACGAAACAAATCGTCAGAGCCTGTCTCGCCCTGCGTCGGTGGGAGACTGAAATTTTGTTGAACGATATCGCTGCAGTGGAAAAAAAAGAAACGAACGCTTTTCAAGTATCTTTCTGTGGCGCCCTAGCCATCTCATCCACCACCCACGTGGCACATCATTGATAAAAATTTGATAGGATGCTTAATTAATTGGATCCTGAAAGTCACTTTGTGTGGCGAGTAACTTTTTTTTCAGCAGTCAGAAGTAGGAAAACTGGGTATCCATGGAGGGAACACGATGCTCTTTTCGAGTAACAGTATTGAGAAATGACATCTGAAGCTTAACACAGAGGAATTCTACATCCCACGACACGCATTTCGCGTAAGGACCGATGTAGTGGAACAAGGCAGTTGTCACGTCACTCTGACGTTATCCAAGTTGGCGGCTGTGACGTCAGCTGATAAAGCGAGTACCATTATCCAAGATGGCGGCCATGACGTCTGCTGTTGACACGAGTACCGTTATCCAAGATGGTGGCTCTGATGACGCAAATTACATTATACAAGATGACGGCTTTTGTCGGAAAGTCCATTCATCTCTGGTGGGACGTTTGAATTTTTGAAGGGAAATTGAATTATGTGCTTCTAATTGTCCCCTGCCCCCCCTTTCCGACTTTTTTGCATAATGGTGCGTCATCTTCTTGCAAAATGGGCGAGAGTTTCGAATTTTGGAGGGAAATATTTTTCCGCCATTCATGTGACCAGAACTGGTGGCACACGTTCAGTCTTTGCTGTCATTGAGGAACCATCGTGATGTGTTCAATCACTGAGATGTATGTGAAGGATAGAGCAACTTCCAATAGCTGCATTACATGTACGCATTCGAATGAGGACCGTAGCCACAGTGTACCACATGAAGTATGGAAGAGTATAATAATGGAAGACTGTAGGAGAACGAAGCAGAAGAATGCAGTTTAGCAGATTGCTACAATGCAGAGGGATGGAGCCAAGATGCAGGTCATAGCCAACACATGCTCATGCGCATGTGCAAACTGTCGAGATATCCAACATGAAGCAGTCACTCCCCCAAAATGGAGGAGGTGGGTGGTCAATGTTAATTAGCTTCAGTGGAAGCATATTAATATACGTGATATACACCACTGAAGAGCAACTAATCATCCCCTTCCTCATGGCTGTGCGGGATGTGTTCTGCCGAAGAGCTATTGGTGTCTGTCTGGGAGGAGTTTAACAGCCATGTTGTCTGTAAGCATACAGCCGAGGCCTGCACCCATAGCCTCCTACATGTGGAATGGAAGCGAGCATTAGTGTATGAACATACGAAGTGGATGAATACACTCCTGCAAATAAATGCTTTGCATCCAGATGCATTAAAGATGCGTTACACAATGCATGGAAACATCTGTCTCTGCTGGAACTGTCTGCCAATTCTAAATCCTGCATATAAGCTCCCGCCCCACAAGACACAACTGCCTCCGATCCAGCACACCAAAGAGCTGAGCTAGTATGTTATAAATGTATGAGTTTTTACATGCACCACTCAACAGTTGTAACTTTTTCAATCTGCACTCAGCGATAACAACTATTATGGAAAGAATAAATAGATGGCTTCCTTATGTTCAAACTGTGTATATTGATATCATGAACTGGCTTCACATATGTAGCATTCACATAGACGATATAGATCACTGTTTTGCTACTTATCTAACTGCAGTGCTGAATTCAAGCGCTGTTCGTCCTATAAGTAGGAAAATGTTAAAATTAAATTTACTGATGGAATGCGAGACTACTGCAATGCACCGATGACATTGCCAGATATACCTGCAGGATTTGAGGGATATAAGAAGCGGCTATTTTCCAAGTACTCCACAGCTGCTGCATTGATTAAAAAAAGAGAAGCAAGTGATTTTTCTGATGGTGTTAATGCTACATATAATAGTCAGTGCTGAATAAAGAAATATATTCATTATGTCAAATTTGTGTTTAATTTAGTTCTCTAGACAAAATGACCCTGCATATAATGTCATATGTGATTACACACATTTTCTTTTTTTTTAAAGCATATTGCACGCCAGGACCTAACACAGTAGGTATCATGGCAGGCTGGGTGAAGCATTCTCGCCACAAGGACATTCTTGTAGGTGACTGGTGCTATGATGATGAAGATCCGGAAAATAAGAGTAAGAAGAATGTGGTACTCCTTGCCCACAGCACAAGAGCTATAATTGTAGGTCCCTCAAACTGCGGGAAGACAAATCTTCTCATGGCTCTGCTAACAGATATTGGCGGAGTTCGCTTGGAATATGTCTACATATTCTCCAAATCACTATTTCAACCCAAGTGTCAGGTACTGCAGAGAATATTACGCTACAGGCAATTAAAATTGCTACACGATGAAGATGACGTGCTACAGCCTCGAAATTTATCCGACAGGAAGAGTATGCTGTGATATGCAAATGATTAGTTTTTCAGAGCATTCACACAAGGTTGGCGCCGGTGGCGACACCTACAACGTGCTGACATGAGGAAAGTTTCCAACCGATATCTCATACACAAACAGTAGTGGGTTGGCGTTGCCTGGTGAAACGTTATGATGATGCCTCGTATAAGGAGAAGGATTGCGTAACATCACGTTTCCGACGTTGATAAAGGTCGGATTGTAGCCTATAGCGAATGCGGTTTATCGTCTCAAGACATTGCTGTTCGCATTGGTCGAGATCCAATGACTGTTATCAGAATATGGAATCGGTGGGTTCAGAAGGGTCATACGGAACGCCGTGCTGGATCCCAATGGCCTCGTATCACCAGCAGTCGAGATGACAAGCATCTTATCCGCATGGCTGAAATGCATAGTGCAGGCACGGCTCGATCCACGAGTCAACAGATGAGGACGTTTGCAAGACAAGAACCATCTGCACGAGCTGTTCGACGACGTTAGCACCAGCATGGACTTTCAACTCGGAGACCATGGCTGCGGTTACCCTTGACACTGCATCACAGATAGGAGCACCTGCGATGGTGTGTGTACGAAACGACGAACCTGGGTGCACGAATGGCAAAACGTCGTTTTTTCGGATGAATCTAGGTTCTGTTTACAGCATCATGGTGTTCGTGTTGGCGACATTGCGGTGAACGCACATTGGAAGCGTGTATTCGTCATCGCCATACTAGCGTATCACCGGGCGTGATGGTATGGGGTGCCATTGGTTACACGTCTCGGTCACCTCTTCTTCACATTGACGGCATTTTCAACAGTGGACGTTACATTTCAGATGTGTTACGACCGTGGCACTACCCGTCATTTGATCCCTGCAAAACCCTACATTTCAGCAGGATAATGCTCGACCGCATGTTGCAGGTCCTGTACGGGCCTTTCTGGATACAGAAAAAGTAGGACTGCTGCCCTGGACAGCACATTCTCCAGATCTCTCACCAATTGAAAACGACTGGTCAGTGGTGGCCGAGCAACTGACTCGTCACAACACTCCAGTCACTACTCTTGATGAACTGTGCTATGGTGTTGAAGCTGCATGGGCAACTGTACCTGTACACGCCAAGCTCTGTTTGACTCAATGCCCAAGCTTATCAAGGCCGTTATTACGGCCAGAGGTGGTTGTTCTGGGTACTTATTTCTCAGGTTCTATGGACCCAAATTGCGTGAAAATGTGATCATATGTCAGTTCTAGTTTAATATATTTGTCCAGTGAATACCCGTTTATCATCTGCATTTCTTCTTGGTGTAGCAAATTTAATGGTCAGTAGTGCAGTTTTCCTGTAGCACGTGACTGAAGTGTCAACTGCACTCGCAAACTGGCCATGGTACCTATGTTTTGGTCGTCATATGCGTGTTGACGTATTTTATCTGAGTCATATTCCAGGAACCTGAAACAGTTGGTCAGGGATAATGCCAACATCATTGTAGCATTCAAACAAGACAGTCTCAATTTTAAAATAACATTTACCAGGCTCATGTGGGGACTGACATGTCGTACAATAGATTTGTGAAGATCTGTGGATATCGCTGGAATCACTCACAGAATGTGTTATTGATAAAACTCGTAAACTGAATGACGATAGGTACCGTCGAAACTTTCAGGAGTTTCTCCATGTATAATTGTACAAAGTTGGTAAATGCATCAGTTTACTCTACACCTTGGACAAGTTCGGACGCATATCGGGCGCTCAGTCTGAGAGGTTAAGTTTACATTCACAAAATGGTCGCATCTATGCTGATACGAAATTTCAAACTCTTGAGGGAACACTCAACATACTTGGTAAGGCTGTAAGGGAATGATAGGACAAAGTTTTTGCGCTTCACCAACACCGGCTAGAGAAAAGAATTAGCGCCATCGAGGCAAAAATAGAAGCTGAGGTTTTTATTATTGAGCAGGATGGGGAGGAGAATCCGGGAAAGAAGAGTAAAACGAAGAACAATGCATATATAAAGACTCGCTGCTATACAGAGCTCAGATTAGCATGCGTCAAGATGTCTACTAAGCTTAAAATCAATCATGCGCGAAAAGCTGTCCGTTAAAAATTACGTTTGTTGAGGATGGGGAATTTGGAGCAGGAGCAAACACTAAGAGAGACATTCAAACCCGTTACCGAATCTATCAGAAAGCTAGAATCACGAAATGTCAATGTTGAGCGCGATCAAATTGCTGACTTTACCAACCAATACACGACTAGGAGAGATAGAACATTCGGTGTCAGCAAGTAGAGACCATACATGCTCGACTCTCAATCTATAGGTTTAACCGATAGCACAGTAAGGATCGGGGATAGAGTTTAAAAGAACACCTGCCTTAATGAAACTCATCTTCCTAAGAGCCTCAAACAACTTAAAATACCCTGCCAGTGATCGCAAGGCGTATGGAGAAATAGTACAGTTGACCGAAGTATAAAAGAATGCAGATGGAACACTGAAAAGCCGACAAAACTCTAAATACACTAGCATTATACAACCTTCACTGACTGAACAACCTTACAGCAATGGTGAAGGTCTTCACATTCAACATAAACGAGTGAGCAGGCAACCCCCACAGTATATATATATATTACGATGAGGCCGATGAACTATTAGATAGACATCAGCTGTTCATGGCTTCAGCTGCAGTGGGTAATACATCACATTCGAATGAGGTTGTCTCAGTAATTTCAGAACTTAAAGAGAGAGGAATCATCGAACAATAACAATAATAGCATGTATGGAAACAGTAGTTAAGGAGTTGCCCAAACCAGCATTCAAAACATACCCTCACAGACATGTGATGATTAAAGGACTGGATGACTTATGGCTGGTGGATCTTATGAATATGGGTCTGTAAAACCGTGAGAATAAAGATTTCAGGTATATTTTAACGGCTATTGACACATACTCTAAATTCGCATGGGAATTCCATGTGAAAACAAAGACAGGGAGAGATGTTGCTGCGGTGTTCGATAGTTTGCTGCAAACAGGGATCCGATGTCCGGACAACTTTTAAAACGATCATGGTGGAGAGTTTTACAATGAACGTTTCAAGACTGTAATGGAGCGATACTGAATACACACCTACACAACGTTTACCCATCTGAAAGCGAATATTGTGGAGCGTCTGAACAGAACAGTTTAAGCTCAAATGTGGAAGCAATTTAAATTTTAGTGTGTCGTACAAGTGGACGGATATCCTACCGCAGAAAATAGCACGGTATAATCGAACCAAATATAGTACAATAAAAATGAGACCGATAGATGTTCGTGACAATTCACTCATGGAGTCGGTGTATTTCCGCTTTAAAATGCTGGATTCACGCAAACAAATGTTTAATGTAGGTGACTTAGTGCGTATGTCAAAGCACAGGACTGCATTTGAGAAATCGTACTTACCAAACTGGTCAGTTGAAATATTCACAGTATCCAAAGTGCACAGAACGAACTCACAAACATATATCTTAAAGGATAGCAAGGGTGAAGAAATTGCAGGATGCTTTTACACAGAGGAATTGCAGAAGAGCTCTGTACTAGATGTATTCCTCGTCGAACGTGTAATAAAACGTCATGGAAATAGAGCGCTAGTTAAATGTTTGGGATTTCATTCATCAGAAAACAGCTGGATTGATGCTGACGAAATAGTATACAATAGGATACGTACACCTCAATCACCTCAGTAGCCTTCAGTGCATGATAGGAGACACACCATAATAAGAGGTGGAGGTGGTGTTTTTGACAAAATACCATTTGAATTACACATTCCGGGATATAACTTCTGTGGACCAGGAACAAAGCTCCAGAAAAGCTTGGCACGTGGCGATAGAGATATTAACCTACTCGACGAAGCCTGCCTGGAGCACGACCTAGCCTACACCGCAAATAAAGATCTCGCAGCACGTCACTTCGCAGACAGAATTTTAGCTGATAGAACCAAGGAAATAAGACGAGGAAAAGATATTCGTGTAGGCCAACCTGTGGCTGCATTCGCTGTTGATAAGACAATGCTTGGTAAAATTAAGTTAGGCTTAGGAGTGACGAGTTTCAAATGAATTATGAAAGCAGCGCTGTCCGCTTCGGGGAAGAAGACGAAATAATAAGGCTGTCTGAAAAGCTGCGTTCTCACCTCGACGTGACTACGAAATAGAATAACAACAAGAAGGGTACAATTAAACCACCTCGCGTTCTGCCTTTACCCAAGACATCAGGCGGAATTATTCCATTCCTCGTTCCAGCCCTTGTGGCTCTGTCAGGGGCAGGCTCACCTACAGGAGGGGCTGTAGCTTGGGAAAAACAGTCAAGAATGCTCAAAACGCCCAATTCCAGCTACAGGAGGCAAGAAGGCATAATCGTCTCATGGAAGCTGTAGCCATTGGGAAGTGTCTATACTTGAAACCCTGCAAGAAAGCACTGGGTCTCTTCATGAAGGAAAAAGCCCGTTAGCTATTCTACCAGATCGAGCGCTCACGAATAAAGATCTCCTTAAGGTTGTTAAAGAGAAACTCCACGTTCCAGGATTCCGTGGTGTCTTTATGCGAGATACATTACCGAAGACAATGTGGAGAAAGTAATGAAAGCGCAATTGTGAATTTAGATGTTTCAGGCGGTCGAGGAAGCCACTGGGTCTCATATGTCAATAGTAGTGCTAACACAGTTTATTATCTTGATTCATTTGGAGATTTACAGCCATCGGAAGAATTGAAACGATACTTCACCAGCAAAAGACGAGTATTCTACAATTTTGAGTGATATCAGGGCTTTAACACATACGTGAGTGGTCATCTCTGCATCATGTTCATCATCGCATATTTGATGAAACAGCATGTGAAACAACATCAAAGACAAGTGTATGCTCAACATTCAGGATGATTCACGTATATAAGAGCCATCACTGAATGTCCCAACCATCAGTTGAGGTTTGGATGTGATGTCGTACACTCTGACGTTAAAACAACGACCGTCTGTATTACGTGCAAATTATTTTCCGCCGACTGATTTAAGTTCTGGTGATTGGAGTATTGCGCTTATTGCTCTGGAGACGCGTAACAGCATCCAAAATATCACAAAGGCCAACAATAAACTTCATCTGGAAACTGACGGTCAGAAGGAGATTCTACAAATACAACATGATGCCTATGACATTGATGAAGTCTTGAAACACTCTGGAAAAGGAATTCAACTACTCGCAAAGATCAATAAGCTTGAATCTGAAATACGAACAGAGAATGTGACGATCGACTTATGGCAGGAAGTTTTAATAGGTTCACTGCTAGGTTTTGCGAAAGATCGGATTTTGGTGAAGGATTCCACTAAGTTTTACGCATCAGATCAGGCTGTGGACATACTACCAGACAGCACAATCCACGATGAATGTAATATAGCAACAAACTCGAACCTCAACGATAAGTTGATTCACTCTATTTACGGATTCTCCCCTACAGTTGGAATCGGGTGTAAGGTAGTTCAGACCACCAAACCCGATATACCTCCCGGTGACAGTTCAGACATTGGCGTACCTGGAGCTACGTATTGTGGATCAGAATAATCGACTTGTCGACTTTCAGGGTGAAGAAATTATTGTATGTCTGCATCTAAGACAAGATCGGGGTAAGGTATAAAGGTAGCACGCAGAGCTTATTGTCAGTCAGTGTGCCATAGAAGCACAAGGTGATAACATGCCTTAATTAAGAGTTCGTTATTTCAGCTGGTCTCAAGCCGTGCGATGACGACACTCAACGCAATGCAGTCAGTCGATTACGATGATGGAATTATATATCATGAATTCCACTCACAAAAGCCCTACGATTCAAACACATTTAACAAAACTGATGAAATTGGGATTGTTATTCAACACCAGGACGCTTTAATACTACATTGCAAGAGCTTCTTCCACCTGGACTGCACATTTAAGAAAACTGATGGCGCTGCGGTAACCTCTCGAAGCTGAAACGTAATGCTCCGGCATTCCTGTTTCAAGTGATCCATTACGAACTTAATGGAATAGAAATCGACCGCATACGTAATGTCGGGCTAGCATCAACCCTTAAGAAGTACGTTTCAGCCTCAACCTCCGCTTCGAAGAGCTTGGAAAATGCGGCCTGATTCACAGATGCACCAGATGTCAGATACAGTCGGTTAACTGCTTGCGTGCCTCTAAAAATGCTTATGGGTTACTTTTAGGACATGCAACGAATTATTATGAACGCCAAACAGAAAACTTATTTTGGTGCGGAGTGTAATGATGCCAATTCATACACTCAAACAAAGGCAGAGGATGTCAAAATCAAGATTAATAGTGTAGTATGAAAAATTCCCCACATCAGTGTTGCTGACAAGGAGCACTTGAAATTTTTAAAAGTTCAGAATGCCAGCACTTATCTGCCACTAACTTTCCTGTCATGGGAGCTTTTAGAATACCCTGTCTTATCTACGGCATCAATACTAATGTGGGCTATTAAAACAGTAGTTCAGTAGGAGGCACCATGATTCATCATACTTGCATTTCAAACTCAAAGGCGAGGGAATGTTTCAAAAGACTAAAATGAATTTGACCACTGCAAGTTATCTGACGTCAGTCTACTTGAATTGGGAATACTATCCATACGAGAATTTACATCTACAGTGGGACAGCAATGTTTACAGTCTAGCATTTGACATGTATGCCAGATTCGGTGCATCTTACTATGAAGGAGTGGATAAGGAGGTATATCTACTCAGCCCACAGAATATCAAGAAGTTGGCACCAATAATCGTGACTACCTGCTCAAAACAGAATGAGGTAATTAAATCAGGACCGGTACATGTACGGATTGAATTTAATTCATCAACAAACTTCCCAGATCACACTGCAGCGTATGCTCTAGTCCGGCATTATCGTGTTGTTAACTACTGTTCACTCACAGGTGTTGTACAGCGAGTTGTAAAATTTAACTTGTGCTCTGCTAGCTCCAGCACAGTTCACGATGGTACCCCAGGGTGTAAGGATCTCAGCTGGCGTTCAGAGATTCTATTACGCAATAACAGCCTTCGCAAAAAGTGATGGAATAATTGAAATATCTTCAGCAAGTTCTGCATCGCCCATGTGAAGTGTGTTAAAATAAGGATAAGTGCAAAGTGGCTACCACGTCTCTTTCATGGACTCCACTGCGACGATCCTGGTATACGTTATAATGAACTGATGTCACTTCGAATATTCGATCATCCTGAGACCATAAACTACAACAAAGGCAAGGAGAAGATCGCATGGATGTAGCGAATCTTCAAGTTGACACTATTCAAGACCTGGAATCCATCGGGTGCCCTGCTATCCATAAGCTCAGGAAGAAGAAGTAGAAGATGTGTGAAAATAGTATTGCGTCTGCTTATGAAAATGTAAAATTACTTGTAAGTTAGATTAATGAAAATAAATGAATTTCCTACCTCACATTCGGTGTTTTTCTTTCTTCCTATCTAGCTCCTACTTAGATAACATGTAGTTTTGCCCAGATCCTTTGTCTGCGGCTTTTTTCAAGCACAGGCGATGTAATTTAAAGCCATGTGTGATACATGTTTTTGGTAGCCTATACAATCACACACCGCCTGTTCCCAAAAACCAATATGTGCAGCACTATAAGTGAAACCCCTTGCAATCATTACATATATTTTCTTATCTTAAAACCTAAACTTCACCTTGTTAATCTTCAGCAAAACTACCGAGCGAGATGGTGCAATGGTTAGCACACTGGACTCGCATTCGGGACGGGATGGCTTAATCCCGCGTCCGGCCATCCTGATATAGGTTTTCCATGATTTCCCTAAATCGCTCCAGGAAAATGCCGGGATGGTTCCTTTGAAAGGGCACGGCAGGCTTCCTTTCCCGTCCTTCTATAATCAGATGAGACTGATGACATCGCTGTTTGGTCTCTTCCCCAAAACAACTAAACCTCCACCCCCCACCCCGTTCAACAAAACAAATTTCATTTTAGACATTCACAGCCTTTATATACATAATGTAATAGGAGATAGTGTTTTTTTGTAAATAACAACAAAGACATATGGTGACTATTTTTTTCTTGGTTTATTCAGGACACAAAAATACAATATAGCTCTTTAGGTGGAATGTAGTTTTTGATGTATAATATGGTATTCTTGAGGTACAAATTGGTCTGCTTTTCCAATGCGTAAATACGTTTAACTTACTCGATGCAACATTAACACAGGTAGGAATTTTTTTTATAAATCTACGGTAAAAACTAGTGCAGAGATACTCTCTTCCCTACTACAAATAAATTCCACAGCCCCCGTAGCATAGCTTTTACAATAATTATAATGGACTGTGCGCACTTAGAATATAATTTCAACAGTCCACAATAGCAAAGGTTTTTCGAATAACAATTCTGACGGACTGTGAGCTATATACACTTAAACACTATTCTGACTTCGATGGCTAGTGGCAGGTGAAAAAATTAAAAGCCATTCTATTTACAACACACAAATGGTACGGCCAAACTTTCAGGAAACAATCCTCACACACAAAGAAAGAAAATATGTTATGTGGACATGTGTCTGGAAACGCTTACTTTCCATGTTATAGCTCGTTTTATTACTTCTCTTCAAATCACATTAATCATGGAATGGAAACACAGAGCAACAGAACGTACCAGCGTAACTTCAAACGCACTGTTACAGGAAATGTTGAAAATGTCCTCCGTTAGCGAGGATACATGCATCCACCATCCGTCGCATGGAATCCCTCATGCGCTGATGCAGGCCTGGAGAATGGCGTATTGTATCACAGCCGTCCACAATACTAGCACGAAGAGTCTCTACATTTGGTACCAGGGTTGCGTAGACAAGAGCTTGCAAATGCCCCCATAAATGAAAGTCAAGAGGGTTGAGGTCAGGAGAGCGTGGAGGCCATGGAATTGGTCAACCCTATACCAATCTATCGGTCACCGAATCTGTTGTTCAGAAGCGTACGAACACTTCGTCTGAAATGTGCAGGAGCTCCATCTTTCATGAACCACATGTTGTATCGCACTTGTAAAGGCACATGTTGTAGCAGCACAGGTAGAGTATCCCGTATGAAATCATGATAACGTGCTCCATTGAACGTAGGTGGAAGAACATGGGGCCCAATCAAGACATCACCAACAATGCCTGCCCAAACGTTCACAGAAAATCTGATGACGTTATTGCACAATTGCGTGCGGATTCTCGTCAGCCCACACATTTTGATTGTAAAAATTTACAATTTGATCACGTTGGAATGAAGTCTCATCGGTAAAGAGAACATTTGCACTGAAACGAGGATTGACACATTGTTCGATGAACCATTCACAGAAGTGTACCCGTGGAGGCCAATCAGTTGCTAATAGTGGCTGCACACGCTGTACATGGTACGGAAACAACTGGTTCTCCTGTAGCACTCTCCATACAGTGACGTGGTCAACGTTACCTTGTACAGCAGCAACTTCTCTGACGCCGAGATCAGGGTTATCGTCAACTGCATGAAGAATTGCCTCGTCCATTGCAGGTGTACTCGTCGTTCTAGGTCTTCCCCAGTCGCGAGTCATAGGCTGGAATGTTTCGTGCTCCCTTAGACGCCGATCAATTGCTTAGAACGTCTTCCTGTCGGGACACCTTCGTTCTGGAAATCTGTCTCCATACGAACGTAACGCGCCACGGCTATTGCGCCGTGCAAGTCCATACCTCAAATGGGCATCTGCCAACTCCGCATTTGTAAACATTGCACTGACTGCAAAACCATGTTAGTGATGAACACTAACCTGTTGATGCTACGTGCTGATGTGCTTGATGCTAGTACTGTAGATCAATGAGTCGCATGTCAACACAAGCACCGAAGTCAACATTACCTTCCTTCCATTGGGCCAACTGGCGGTGAATCGAGGAAGTACAGTACATACTTACGAAAGTAAAATCAGCTCTAATATGGAAATTAAGCGTTTCCGGACACATCTCCACGTAACACCTTTTCTTTATTTTTGTGTGAGGAATCTTTCCTGAAAGTTAGGCCCGTACCTGTTCGTAACATTATATACACACATGGTGTGCATATATACAGATTTTGTTCTTTTCTTTTTTTACTGTTTCCTTTTCTCACATTCTCTATATATGCATATATATATGATACACATGTACGTAGTACACAAAAATATTTACACCACACACACACAATTACTTACACTATGATAAAGGTTCATGCTACTACTCTGCAGACACATTCTCTCTCTCCCTCTCATTCTCTCGCACTCAGAGTAGTTTGAGTATGACAGAGTTTCAATCCCATCATCTCCACAAATAGTCTCCATGCCATATGATGCACAGCCTTAGTCCACTTCTGGATGGCATCTTACATGTGCGATATGCATAGATTTTTGAGTGTACCCACAAACTCCACAATCGGAGCTCCATTCGCCTCGCCGTTCATATGACCAATAACTTTCTTGTTAGTGGAATAATAGCATAAGGATTATTAGCTGTGTATGAGGACGTGTCGAATTCAGTACCATCCAATCTCATTACTTCGTATGGATCACAGTTATTCAACCTATAGATGAAGCTATCTGTATCCATATAAAGTAATTTAGGCTCTGCGAAATGAGTTTTTGCAAACCCATAATGAAAGCAGTACATGTGGAGTTTGGATAGGTCTAGTATGCACGTCCCCACAGAAATAGGTTTCCTAAAGTCTAATGCAGTCTTCACCATTTCCAGAACAACAATGTTCTTATTGAAATGATGACCTGCTTAAAATTTGGCATGGATATGCATCTTCTTACGCTCTAACTCCCATCCCATTCAGTTCTAATAAAAATTTCAGGTCGTTCCCTGAAATTCTCTATTGTTTTAGTGAAAGTTGAATTATTCATTAATTTATAAAAAAAACTCTTTCAATGTCGCATGTCGCAGAAGCTCTCTGTCTCGTATTCAAATCAATATACTCCTTCAACCAGGGGAACTGCTTGAAGGAGATAGCACGGGTAATTCTAACCAGCTCCATACCAAAGCTGAGAGATTGCTGGAGATTATGATAATGAATGATGTATCTCCGCTTATCTCCCAGCGTTGTGATCAGTTTTGGCGTGAAGACTCCTTGTGGAACTAGTTGCTCTGGACACAGCAGCAAATCGGCGTGCACATCATGCAAACGTATACGCTAAATGAGTTCTGACTCCACCGCATACCCTACATAGGAATCAGCTGCCATACCTCCCATGATTTTTTCCACCTAATCCCTTTTATTCATCTTTGGGCATCCATCGAAACTCAACAATCGGCAGTGATTGCTGCATGGTGTGCCCATGTAAGTTATTCACATCCAGGTGCATTACGTAACTCGAATCAAGGGATGTGTTGAACCTGTCACCCATCCACGGTTTACTTACCTTCACATGCCTATCGGCACATAGGCAAAGACCGCCACGCGTAGCTCGCTAAAAGAAAAGAAACACGCCAGCATCAGTCAATAATTCAATGATGCACTTCGTTTTCTTGATAACTGCTACCCAAAACAACCCAGGTGCTGTGTAATAAAAGGCGGGATCTAGAGAATATGTGGTCATGGACAGACACCGGAATTTCTCGAAAACGCCCACAAGCAAGTGCACTTCTGTGTCCATGTAAAGCCATGCATACTCTCCTAAAGTGGAAATGTCGAATTCCCACCAGACATTCACGGCATGCTCACACTCTGCATCCAACACCAGTGACGTTCCTGGAGAATGCAGTTATGTCGGGTAGCCGGGTTTTGTTGAGTTTCGCCATACTATCCATATACTCACATAGGAAAACCCCCTTCCTAATGACAAGTTGAAACTTTTCCTCATCAGGAAATGCAGCTCAAGTGAAATGCACATCCCCTCGAGGTAGAGCTTCAACGAGTTTCTGGAGTGGTGCCTGCATAAAATGTTGCGTATCAAGGAAGCAGAGCAGAAATCTTGGTGTCATTCATTTGGAGAATGAAATGTATTTCTCGACACTGTGAGGTAGGACACTGACCTGATGTTCGCAAAGCCAAAATCCGCCAAGTGCTGAAGTGAGCCCACTAGCATCCCTAGCGACTGGAACCTGAACTAGCCAGATGTGTCCAAAACGTCGAAGGGACCTGAGTCTCTGATAATTTATGGATTTACAGCGATAGAATTCATACTATGGGCAATGCTGCTATTTCGAATACACGTTGGATGATACTGAATTCATCCTCTGAATCTGGAGTCATTATGTGTATTCGAATAATTAACCACACTATATTATGAGCTCAGTGCATTCAGCAGATATTTAAGCTGCAGAGAATACAATTAGAGCTCGGAACACTTTACATATATTCTGGCAAGTAGCTGGATGAAGAAAGGGAGTATGTTTTACAACCATACTGGATGCAAGAATGGTTTCAACAGTTATCGTGCGGTTGATTGCACCTCCCTTAAAGTCTGCGAGCTTGGCGATTTTCCACGGCGAATGTTACATACGAATAATACGACGTTGTTGGTATTAACACTAGTGTTTCTTACATTTAGATTAGCTTCATAAACGCGGAAGGAAATGATTTACGAAATCTTCAAATGATAAAAACGAAGAATTTTACTATTTAGGAAATGTGTACAATGGGAAAGTTTCAAGCAGCGCTATCGGTGGAATCGACGGCTTAGATGAACATGTTTGTACTAAAGTGTTATATGTTTCGAACTATTTAGAGCTACAGTTAAATATCTAATGGCTCAGATAGATATCTTTCATTGTCTAGTTAAGTCTGGATATGATTCTCAAAGGTGAATCTTATCTTAATTCAGTGATAGAATGATACGTGAAAGACAATAATAAGGCAATGAACGCTAGGGGAAAAGATGTAGCCCACTGTAAATTATTATTCTCTCGTTCTTTTACGCATGTAGCAGGATGATGGGAAAAATTTTCTCTAAATGCATAGTTATAACTTTTGTACTGAAGTGTTATATGTTTCGAACTCTTTAGAGCTGGAGCTAAACATGTACTGTATTTAATAGATGCATTTCATGGTCTTCCAATCATTTGATAAGTCCAGGAATATTTACATGATGTTATGAATCGTAATGACCGAAGAGCTTTGAATGAGCTCTTTGTTCATCGCTGTTAAGTACATCTGCGTGTGTTCACTAGCAGCGCATCGCCTTTGTTTACGCCATACCTGTTTTTGGGAAAGCTCGTCTTGCCTTTGTTGTCGCTGTTACGAAAGCATTCGTGGACTCTCACAGGTAGCTCTTTGTGTTGCGTGACTGAAAGCAGGCGAGTCTTCGTTCTTATAGGTATCGGCGCGGTCGGACGCTCACTGGCGCCAGCTGGTCTGAAAGTGGCAAGTCTTCGTAGCTGCAGGTATCAGCCGAGTCAGACGCTCGGGCGACTGAGAGAAGGTGGGGAGACAGTACACACACCGCGTTGCGTGACTAGTCTGCATGATCACGTGACCTACCACAGCGCCCTCTAGTGATGAACTCGTGAACTAGCTCACTTCTTTGGTCTGCAGGAACAGAGGCAGTTGTCTCTAGTGGGGTGGGAGCTGAGACAGATGTTTCCTTGTGTTGTGTTATGCAAAGCATTTATTTGCAGGACCGTACTCTTACTCTTCATATGTTCAAGCATTAATTTCAAGCATTAATGCACGCTTCCATTCTTCATGCAGGAGGCTATGGATCCACTCGTTGACTGAATGAGTGCATGTAATACAGTTATTATAACTCCCCCCGTCTAGCAATAACATTTCCCCATGCTCGTTCCACACCAACAACAAATTTCAACAAATTATATTGGAATTTTAAGGCATCATGAGCCGTCTTTAGTGGGGGCCACACCATACTAACTCCCCTCAGCTTCAGAAGTAGGTTCTTGGAGCAAAATTACTTACAAAATTCGAAATTTCCACCAATTTTCCAAGAGGATGTCACACCATCATGCAAAAAAAGTTGGGAACAGAGGGCGGGGGGACCCGTAGAAGCACATAATACAAATTCCCTCCAAAAATTCAAACTTCCCACCAGAGGGTAGTGACACTTACCCGCCAAAAGCCGCCATCTTGGATAACGGTATACGCGTCATCAGCTGACTTTAGGGCCCCCATCTTGGATAATGGTACTAGCATCATCAGCTGATGTCACGGCCGCCATCTTTAATGACGTCAGAGTGGAGGTGACGATGGCATTGTTCCACTACTGAACGCACTATTAAGAACACCATCATATCGCCTATGTTACCATCACCCTGCGTTAAAAGCAGTCTTGAGTCTACAGGCACACATGGGTCACTGGTAGTGTTAAGCTTTCAGGCAGAAATGCTGTCCGCAATTTGGAATCAAGTCTACACATTCAACCACATATTTGCGTTGGATAGCGAAGAGATATGCCTTTTAATGATTACAGCCGCTTGTGAATCATATACTCCTGTACCTCGAAACGAGTCACCTTTTTTTTGACCTATCTGTTAAGGATCCCATACAACAACAACTCTAGCACTGTTTTTAGACAGTGTCTCTGCATCTTGTAGCTGCTCCTAAGTCTTTGACCTTCCCCCCCCCCCCCCCTCCCCCGCCGACCCCTGAATCTTAGTGTATGTGATCGTTCCAATTTAAGTCTGACCTGTATGGTAGTTGGAAAGTGCTGTATCTAAGTCCTTTTGTATAGTGTGGGGAAATGGAACGAGCTGAGTTAATGCGACACGAGCTCATTTTGACCACTGGGTGGAAATGGGTAGATGGTGTCATAGCTCTACCAACTGTTTACAGTGTGTAAGGCCAGTGCCAAGCGAAGATTTCCCCTGCAACACGAAGTAGCAGAAAAGATAGCACGAGCAGTTATGGTGGTGTTTATTGTTGGGAAATTTAGGAAGACTACACATCATACACGGCATGGACGAAAGATGAAGATTTTGCTACTGCTTTGCAATACATCTCCAAACTACATACAAGGAGTCCAAAGGAGGTCTGTGTCTCTCAGGGTGCATTCGCGTATATCACCCAAACATATGGGGCGGTCCTTTTACATATAAGGTATTGGTTCATTGGAGCAGGTTGTTCATGATTGAAGTTGCTTCCACACTCCTAGGTAATGTTTCATCAACTGTACTAAAGGACGACCATATCCAACAGACTATCAGTCACACGAGAGAGTTTCCTGCCTTGATCCTTCATAAGTAGTTAAATACTTTTTTTTTCAGTTGTAACACGCCCGATCAGTGTACACCGCCATACACTTTTTCTCTCATGGCTTAGAGACCCATGTCAGCTGCTGCTAAACCGACATTAACACGTTTCAGTCCTCTGGCTCTCACAGAAAACTGAAGATCACATGGCATAAACTATGCAGCTACCACAACACATGCTGGTAGAAATAAAACACACATGCAATGTTTCTCATTGACAAAAATGTGGAAGACGTAACAACGTATGGAAACTGGAAGAGTTTGCGGTATTGTAGAACGCTTTCAACAGCTAACCTGTACAGTTAATCTCGTCTTCCCGTCGACAGGGTAGAGGATGTCTCGGTGCTCTGTTCCGAAAAGCATTGTTCTTTCATTTTGCAGTCATGTACATGATTAATGTTCCAGTGTTCACCATCGCCGGAAGGTGCTGTTCACAACACCCATGAGGTAGCACAAGTAAAATGAGGTACTGTTATCTTATTGGTGAAAAAAGTAAAGTAAAAACAAAAAAAATGTGTAGGGCATCGCAGCGTACGGAAATAGGACGAGTCTGAAGCAATGAGGAATGGTTCCAAGCAATTGTATTAAGGTGATGACCTCTGCATTTAATCCCATGTTCCCCAACGACAAGTAGCTGATGTCCAGTGTTCTGCCAAGGTTCCCACCTTTTCACTGGAGTGGTGTAAGTCAATCATCATACGGTAATCAATAGCATACCCCGTATACGGTCGGGATGGAAAAAGACACCATTGATATGGAGCTGTGTACTGTAATACTCACCGCCGTTGATTGTGAGATCAATTTTAGCAATTTTACCCAGAAGTCGGAGACATCAGTATCTACCACATTCTGCAACCCGTGTAGAAACAGAGTGAGCTGTGTTAATGCTACAGGAGCATGTTTTGACCACTCGGTGGAAGTGGGAAGATGTCGTAGTTCTGCCACTCATACACTCCTGGAAATGGAAAAAAGAACACATTGACACCGGTGTGTCAGACCCACCATACTTGCTCCGGACACTGCGAGAGGGCTGTACAAGCAATGATCACACGCACGGCACAGCGGACACACCAGGAACCGCGGTGTTGGCCGTCGAATGGCGCTAGCTGCGCAGCATTTGTGCACCGCCGCCGTCAGTGTCAGCCAGTTTGCCGTGGCAGACGGAGCTCCATCGCAGTCTTTAACACTGGTAGCATACCGCGACAGCGTGGACGTGAACCGTATGTGCAGTTGACGGACTTTGAGCGAGGGCGTATAGTGGGCATGCGGGAGGCCGGGTGGACGTACCGCTGAATTGCTCAACACGTGGGGCGTGAGGTCTCCACAGTACATCGATGTTGTCGCCAGTGGTCGGCGGAAGGTGCACGTGCCCGTCGACCTGGAACCGGACCGCAGCGACGCACGGATGCACGCCAAGACCGTAGGATCCTACGCAGTGCCGTAGGGGACCGCACCGCCACTTCCCAGCAAATTAGGGACACTGTTGCTCCTGGGGTATCGGCGAGGACCATTCGCAACCGTCTCCATGAAGCTGGGCTATGGTCCCGCACACCGTTAGGCCGTCTTCCGCTCACGCCCCAACATCGTGCAGCCCGCCTCCAGTGGTGTCGCGACAGGCGTGAATGGAGGGACGAATGGAGACGTGTCGTCTTCAGCGATGAGAGTCGCTTCTGCCTTGGTGCCAATGATGGTCGTATGCGTGTTTGGCGCCGTGCAGGTGAGCGCCACAATCAGGACTACATACGACCGAGGCACACAGAGCCAACACCCGGCATCATGGTGTGGGGAGCGATCTCCTACACTGGCCGTACACCTCTGGTGATCGTCGAGGGGACACAGAATAGTGCACGGTACATCCAAACCGTCATCGAACCCATCGTTCTACCATTCCTAGACCGGCAAGGGAACTTGCTGTTCCAACAGGACAATGCACGTCCGCATGTATCCTGTGCCTGCATTGCTGCGAAAGGTGGATATACACTGTACTAGTGCCAACATTGTGCATGCTCTGTTGCCTGTGTCTATGTGCCTGTGGTTCTGTCAGTGTGATCATGTGATATATCTAACCCCAGGAATGTGTCAAAGTTTCCCCTTCCTGTGACAATGAATTCACGGTGTTCTTATTTCAATTTCCAGGAGTGTATACGATGTGTGAGGTCAGCGCTAAAAGAAGCCCGCTGCAACACGACATAGTATAAAAGACAGTGCAA
Source organism: Schistocerca gregaria (assembly GCF_023897955.1). Taxonomy (NCBI): domain Eukaryota; kingdom Metazoa; phylum Arthropoda; class Insecta; order Orthoptera; family Acrididae; genus Schistocerca; species Schistocerca gregaria. The sequence goes on along the minus strand of NC_064924.1, from coordinate 616,783,540 downwards.
CAGTTACGGTGTTGTTTCTTATTGGGATAATTAGGGAGATTCAACATCGATGCAGATCTCCGACCCTCAGGATCCATGCACATCTGTGACCCAAACATTCTATCATCGTTAATCTCTACCATCAAGCACAGAAAAATTACGAACTATAAAAGCTCAGTTAATTTTGTCAGACAGATTTTTACCGCATGTCTCTCTTGCCATATACCGAAAACGAGTACAGTCTACGTGCTGGCATCGAGCATATGCAGCGATCCTACTAAATACACAGGTATTTATCTGCTGGAGCAGGTGGCCGGTGATCAACGTCACTTGCACAGATCGGTGTAAAGTTTCATTGCCTGTACTGTACGAGACCATCTCCCACATGTTATCAGTCGCAGGAGAGGTCCCTGTTTTGTTGTTTGATACACCGCTTTTTCAGCTGTAACACGCTTTGTACACTGCCATACATTTTGCTTATTTCCGCCACGACGTCGACCTCTGTGTGAGATTCTAAAACTGATATTAACACATTTGGTCCATTGACTTCGCCAGGAAACTAGACATCGCATGGTGTAAATCACATTATGTGGTAATCAACAGTGTACCAGTGGACTGTTGGGATGGGAAAGATACTGTTGGAAAAAGATACTGTCGACGTACTGTAATAATAAGCATCGTAGTTGATAGTGCGATGAATTTTAACAATTTCTCGTAATTTCAACACCGACCAATGACGGATCAGCAAGCTTACCAATTTCTGTATCATCGTTAAACAGCCTGTAACACTAGCGTCTGCTACTGCTGTACCATAACCTTAAAGCTTGAAGCAGGTTATGAAATAAAACTATCTTGTCAAAGCAATTATGGTATAAAGCAACAGAGTAGTGTTACCCTCTGAGAGGAATTTTGTTATGTTGACCGTGTTGTACCTAACGGAGGTGGCTTATCGGAAATGAAAGTCAGAATTACGTAAATATTTGAACAGTAACAAACAAAATTTTGCCTATCTCCACTGTTCAACGGATAAAGAAAACGGTCGTCAGCCTAACTAGGCAAGAGAATGATTAACATTCTCGTTCCAGAATATAGTTATTAACAACGTTAATGGATAAACTCAACCTATACTTTGTCACACGCGAGTGCAGTGATCTCTTGACACATACATGTGTTTACTGTAAGATTGAAACTAACAGTTAGAGCAGCACAAACTATTTGCAAAATTATAACACATACCGAAATACAGTATTACTTTAAGGGCTTACACAAACTGAATGATCTTTATAACGTTATTATTACTATTCACTGCAGAATCATTGATTGGATATAGGTTAAATCTCTCTCAGTTAATTACTTTACTATTTAAAATGAAAGTTAATTGGGATCCACTAACAGGTTGCTTCTCACTATCATTTGAAAAAAGAAATAATATTTTTCATAATTAGTGGTCTTCCCATTACTTGTTACCTAGCATTAACACAATCGGCAAACTGTGGATCCTGTTATATTATTAATATGCACTTCCAATACACATGAGAGACAAACACTTAGCAAACATGAGTATATAACGTTACACACTGCAGTTTTCCACTTTTACTACATTGAGAGACAAAATTAACATATATGTAAGATACTGACTCACTTTCTGCGATTTACAACAGGCAGTAATGTGATCATTTACTAAGCAAAACTTTTTAAGCCTCACTCGTAACTCTTAATTTGAAGTTGGCAACAACACATTAATAAGCAGTTTTACTAGGAAAATTATTTTAGCAAGCATCATTAACTTTAACTTTCTTTTGACTATGTTCAAGAGGCATTAATTTGCAAAAACAGTGGTCTTTAATATTATTCAGTAGGGACACTCGGTAATCACTTTAGTTCAAACGGAGAGGAACCTGAGTGGTGTTATGATAAGGAGAAAAATCAAGGTAGTTACATAAATCCAGTTGTAAATTACCTTATATTTGACCACACTAACACATCAATTTAGCTGATCCTTCACTGCACATTATTATAGTACTCCTTTACAGTGATTGCGCAATATGGTGGCAACTGCAAGTCGGTATGCGGATTTGCAGACAGAATTGCTGGACTCTGGCCTTACGTGGTGGCGATGATGAATACCAATTTCAGAGTCGTTCTAGCTATTTATCCATCCATCCGAGGCATTGGAAGGTAGCAAAAAAAAACCTCTCTCGGAACCAGCACAATATGCATCTTTTACATGTCAGTGCACCGTTTGGTAGCTCGTCCCCGACTGGTGGCTCGCCCCCGACTGACTCCTGTTCCACCTTTTCTACATGGGCCAACCACAATTTGCGCGCTTTACACAGTTCCGTTCCCGAGGGGGATCACAACACCTTTTACATACAAACTAACTAAGAACCCTAAGTGAGGATCAGCAGTTTACATAACAGCAACCAAATTCATTCAATAAAACAGAATATTTGCACATATTGTCATTTCTACAAAAAAATTATTCACACATAAATTACAATTATATATAGTAAGCTTTGTTCTCTCCAAATGGGACAAAGAATTTAAATGACAGATGCACTACATTGCATAGAATCATATCATGACATCGAAGTTCTTACAAAGAATGGATTATACAATTCTGTAGTATCTATTCAATCAAAAACATTTACAGAAGCTTAACGATGTAATATTAAATGAAACAAAAACGAAAATAAATCATTGGAGTATTAGAGCTATGCTGTTACAAGCCCCTCCACTACTTTGCGAGTACCGTCCCGAATGTAAGTAGATGACTGTGCAGTACGTTCATTCATTGTTAATCCTCAAACATGTACACAAAAGTGTGCCAGACAGCGACCTACATATCTGTAGCACTTCGATCATAGTGCGTAACTTACTATCTTTCTCTCTGTGGGTGGGAGTCACAGTACATTCTCGCATTCTTAGAATAAAGTTAGAGACTGAAAGATCACCTTGCATTGTCATTGGCAAACGCTCCCTGCAGCTGACCAGAAGCAGACCGCTACATTCCACGTTTCGTGTAGGAACAATGCGAACCGAGCCTAGAACTGCTGTCCCGCGCTCATCCAAGAGCACAAGATTTATTCAGATGCGCGAATGCCGAGAAAGTTAGCACCCGTTATCGGTGTACAGCAGATATGAAACTGTTGTGATAATTTAACAGACGGTTAAGAACAAGAAACGTGTGATTTTTGTGCGTGATGGAGTTTCAGACAGAAGGAGATTGCTGCGTTTTACGTAAATCAAATGCGCTAGCATTTCTAAAATATAGTTCTAGTGTCTCGTGTCATTACCAAGAAGGTATTGGAAAGAGAGAACATAAAAACATGCGCTCCTAAGGGTACATTGTTGCGCACTTAAAACACCCTATAATGTTAGATCGTTGCAGTTTCCGACCTACAGAAGAACCACTCTAATACGTCGCCTAGGGGACCGGGACCGGGTCCGAAAGAAAAAAAGGTCGGATTATCCGAAAAATCTAATACTTCTTGCAAAAAATATAAAAAGACATTTAGTACAAAAAATTAAACGACTTAAGAACTAAAAGTCCTCTACATTAATACAAAAAGATGTTTTTTTACATAGTGTTAAACAATATATGAATTAAAAAAACGCCTACACACAATATAATATATATTGTTTTTAAAAGGAAAAACGACAAACAAATTATAGTACTGTACTGTAATTAATATCGTATAAACGATATGCAGAATGTTACAAAAAGGTACGGCGAAACTTTCAGGAAACGTTCCTCACACACAAAGAAAGAAAATATGTTACGTGGACATGTGTCCGGAAACGCTTTCTTTCCATGTTATAGCTCATTTTATTACTTCTCTTCAAATCATATTAATCATGGAATGGAAACACACAGCAACAGAACGTACCAGCGTGACTTCAAACACTTTGTTACAGGAAATGTTCAAAATGTCCTCCGTTAGCGAGGATACGTGCATCCACCCTCCGTCGCATGAAATCCCTGATGCGCTGTTGCAGCCCTGGAGAATGGCGTATTGCATCACAGCCGTCCACAATACCAGCACGAAGAGTCTCTATATTTGGTACCGGGGTTGCGTAGAAAAGAGCTTTCAAATGCCACATAAATGAAAGTCAAGAGGGTTGAGGTCAGGTGAGCGTGGAGGCCATGGAATTGGTCCGCCTCTACCAATCCATCGGTCACCGAGTCTGTTGTTGAGAAGCGTACGAACAATTCGACTGAAATGTGCAGGAGCTCCATCGTGCATGAACCACATGTTATGTCGTACTTGTAAAGGCACATGTTCTAGCAGTACAGGTAGAGTATCCCCTACGAAATCATGGCGGTGAATCGAGGAAGTACAGTATATCGTGACGAAACTAAAATGAGCTCCAACATGGAAATTAAGCTTTTCCGGACACATGTCCACATAACATATTTTCTTTATTTGTGTGTAAGGAACGTTTCCTGAAAGTTTGTCCGTACCTTTTTGTAACACCCTGTATACTGAAAACTAAAAAAAAAAATATTTATAGCACTGTATATAAAAAGGAATTTCTTACAAAGAAATAAACTATTGTATGTATAAACTAAAAAATGAGTATACTGTATGCATTTTTTTACGGCAAAAACGAAAACAAACAACTGGAAAAAACTCAGCGATAATTTTTTGTTTATCAGGTGTTATTCTAGATTTGGCTGCAGTGTCCCTCCATTTTTTTATCCACAAAACGTCCATTGGAGTTGGAGTCTGCACGTTGTACTGAACGATGTCGAAAGCGTTTTTTGCGTTTTGTGAAATCTGGGTGGGAGGTTCGTCTTCGCCGTCCGAGTCCTCATTCGTTATTTCCTGGCTAACAGTCTGGTTGTTATTGAGCTCACCAAACGCGCCACAGTCTTCGTCACATTCGTTGATCCACTCTTCAACTTCATTGGCAGCGACGTTCGCTCCAGATTTTGTAGATCGTTAAAAATTTCCAGTGCGTCGTTGTTTGCTCAACCTTAGTGTGCTCATTTTCAGTCATAACTTGTGTCCAAAGCTTACGCCACGATTTCAGCAGTGTTTTAGGTTTCAGTTCATTACATGCTGCACCTATTGTGTAGATAGCATCTTTGATGTTCAGGGATTTCATTGCCTCAAATAAGTTATGACCTCCTTCAGATTGTTCCAAATTGAGCTGATATACTTTCTGCGATATCGCCTTTTTAACCATTCGATAACACCCTGATCCAGTCTTTGCTGCACTGCTAATTTTTCATTTAGTGAAAGAGTTACGTGTTTACGTTTCAAAAAAGACATGTTGAAAAACAGACAGGCAATGAATCTACAGTAATAAGTAGTGTAGAGAACACGCAATAAAGCAAACAACGACGTTTTATAATCCCAACAAAGGATAAAAGTGCACAATAACGTACAGTATAACAACATGCACAGCGATAGACACTGCAACAATGGCCCGACAGGCGTCCAGTCAGTGACGAGTCGGCACAGGCTCGCGAGCCTCAGCATGGTCGGACTAAACCGAGTGACGGACCATCCAAGGTCGAATTGCAGGGGTTCTACTGTATTAATCGTATGGAATGAAACTATCCCAATATAAGACATATATTTCAAAAATGGTTCAAATGGCTCTTACCACTATGGGACTCAACTGCTGTGGTCATTTTTTTTTTTTTTGGGCTCTACCAAACTTTTTTTTTTTGTACCTAGCACCCATACTACCCCCAAAAACCTATCTAGCTTAAAAACAAAAACAAAGCTAGTGCCGCCGCTGCTTTCATCCTTCAGGTTTCGCCAACGCAACAAAAATTAAATATGCCTCTGAACTTTTTATAAAAAAATAATAATAAAAGGAGAAAGGAAAAGGCTATAATACTTTATTATATTTTATTTTTTGTTCATTTTGTTCTTAGTTTGTTCTTGTGTATTTATTTGGATTGGAAACGCAGGTCTTCAGCCCACATTTTCTTTAATCTTTTTTTTATTTATATCGGTATCAATGTGCGAACAGTCATAGTTAATGAAGCCTGGAAAACCTAAACTAGAATGAAGAGACCATCGAAAATATTAAACGTAAATAACATGAAAATAAAGCTACCACGTCGTAGTTAGGCTTCCCAGCGACTTCGCCTACTGATAAAGATTGTTCAATATATGCTCGTTTGCAGTTCGTTCTGACCTCATCTGCCGCTGCCTGGAACATTCCAGCTGCGCGGCGGGCTGTGAAAGGCACTCCATAGGTAGTTTGCGAAGCATTGTCGATATCTGGTATGCCCGGAAACAGCATGATGTCTTTCTTGCAAATAGAGCCAGAAGTCAAGGAAATTCTTGTGTCCGTTACGACAGAGATAATGGACAGCATGTCCACGTATCCAGCTGACGGAGTTGCTTCGAGTCTTGGGGTAAAATGTCTCATCCGGAAATAATAACGTGCGGGCAGATATATGCTCCGGCCTAACTCGCAAGAGATAAGCCAGCATCTGTCGCACTAGGTGTCAAACCGGTTCCGCTTCTCCACAGCTGATGCGGTGCTCGTCAGAATCTACTGTGTTACAACCCACACAATTGGGAGATTCTGCCATGTGGATATTGTAGAGACGTTCTTGCGTCACCAGCTTCCCATTAACTACTACGTACCATTGGGAAACAACGTCGTAATCAAGCATGGCATCGTGTACAGTCTTCCACACCACGCACCACCGTACGTCAGGATATTTTAGTTCGACCACATTTAGGGGGCGGCGTTGCAGCGTGTCGTGATATAGGCGTCGAGTCGTGGCCATTTGTGGTGTCGTGAGCGCTACACTGCAATAACTTTGTTCTAAATAGAAACGTCCTATATAAAAGAGGGGTGCTGGGATGTCCTGTAGTGGCGCCGGCGCTCTTAGTGAAGCAGGTCGTAGCGCCGTCAGAAGCAGACTCGTGAGGCTCGTAGGACAACGGCGCAGCAGACATAAATGTGAACTAACATAGAGGGCAATGGCCCTATCATGGACATTGACTAGGCCGAGACCACCTTTTCCCTTGGGGAGGGTAAGAGATACGTATCTGATCTTCAGTAAGATACCAGCGGTGACGAAGTATCCCAGCGCTGCCATAATGCTACGACCAAAGGGTTTCGGAATGGGTAGCGTTTGGGCGACATGCGGTATTCGGGATGCAAGGTATACATTGGCATAATACGCCCGCTGAACGATGTTCAGGGATCGCAAGCGCTGATTTGCAATTCCGGCCCTAATTTGGTGAAGAAGGCGTCGATAATTCAGCGTCGTCGCGCGTCGCATGTCGTTCATGAACTCTAAGCCCAAGAAGCGGACAGTATCACTGAAGCGTAAGGGAGCAATGTGTTCCTGCGGTAGCCCAATCCCGATGCTCAAGGCGACAGACCTGTCAACGTTGATTTGGCTACCAGAAGCTGTACCGTACGTTGAAATCCAGTCCAACACCGCGGCCATATCGTCAGCTCCTCGTATGACGATCATCAAATCATTCGCATATGCGGTGCATCGATAGATGGAGCCGCCGAACTGTATCCCAGTGAGCCTGTCTCGGAGACCACACAACAAGGGTTCTAAGGCCAATGCAAATAACAATGTTGATAATGGACATCCCTGTCGTACTGATCGGCGGATCGGCATGGGTGCCGTCACTCTTCCATTAACAAGAACTCGAGAAGTAGCCCCATGCAGAAGGCGTGTCAACACTGTGATAAAGGGGTCGGGATATTCCATGCGCCGTAGAACGGCCGTGAGGAAAGTGTGGCCACACGGTCAAAAGCCTGGCTAAAGTCGATGGACGCCAGGGCTGCCGGCAAACGTCTCACCCGTGCAAGGGAGATGAGATCTCTGTAACGACATAACGCAGTTCTGATGTTGTTGGGTCCTCCTAAGGACATCTGATCGCTGGACAGGACGTGAAATAGTGTGCCCCGAAGACGTCCTGATAGCAGCCTCGAAAAGATCTTGAAGTCGCTGTTCAATAACGATAAGGGGCGATAATCGCGGACATGATTCCGTCCCTTCGGCTTATGGATGGGAACAATCAGTCCTTCCAAGAACGGTGCAGGCAACGGTATACCCGGGGACATCAATTCCTGACAAATTGCAACCCAACACGGTACCAACAGTTGTTTAAATACTGGATAGAACTCTAATGGTAATCCATCGATTCCTGGTGATTTATGGGGAGTACCTTTACCAATGGTGTCGAGCACTTCCTCTTCTGTCACTTCTCCCAGTAAAGTCGGTACCATGTCTGGTGGAACTGTACCGTGGACATGTGCTGTAACGGTGTCTACCGTCACCATATCAGGGAGCACTGCTGAATAAAGTTGAGCGTAATGCCCATAGAAGGCTTCTGCTATATCTGCTTCTTCTGCCACGTGTCGTCCGTCGTCCGTTATCATGTCGGTTACCAGTGCCCTTCGGCGCCTCCTGCGTTCTAGGAGCACGTGGTGCACAGATGGCCTTTCTGATTGTATCATGTCTGGAGCACGCGACCGTATAACAGCGCCTTGTAAATGTTGGCGTGCTAAGGAGACGAGCTGCGCTTTCGCGCGATTGACGATGATCTGCCGGTCAAGTGAGGGCTCCATAGCAAGACATTCCCGCAGGATGGTGTAATAAAAGTTTTCCGTGCTCCTCCTCCATGCCGCCGCTTCCCGGCCGTAAGCCATGAAGGTGCGCCTAAGAGCAGGCTTCGCACATTCAATCCACCAACTGAGGGTCGATCGGTAACGACCACGACGCTGTAAGGACGCGTTCCACGACTCTTCGATAGCACCTTTACATGCCGGCGCGTCCAGATGGGAGATGTTCAGTTTCCAGGGGGGCCTACTGCTCCACACACGTGCAGGTTGGAGGGCAATGGTGTAAATATAGGCTGTGTGGTCGGTGAATGCAGTGGGCCAGAGCTCTGCTCCTCTCGTCGCCATCGAAAGGGTGCTTGTGACGTAAATCCTGTCTAACCGACTTGATGAATGACTTGTATAGTGGGTGTATCCAGGAGCTGGGCCATGGATATGGCGCCACGTGTCAATCAGGTGGCGGTCATGCACTAGCATTTCCAACTCCGCACACGGGACGTGATGTGGCTGCTGATCAGACGGAGATAATGTATAGTTAAAATCTCCTTCGATCATCATATCGTCTATGCGGCCCATAAATAGACGCATAATGTCTTCCGAAAAAAAGCGGGCCCGATCTCTCCGTCTCCCTGATCCTGAAGGGGCATATACATTAATGAGTCGTACACCGTTGACAGTTATCGCCATGGCTCTTGCACTCGGTAAGTACAGTACGTCCGTAGCCGTCAGACCGTCTCGTAGCAGAACAGCTACACCACAATCGGCAGAAGAGGCGTGGGAGATGTGGGCGGTATATCCGTAGAAGTCAGGGAAACTAGCGACACATACTTCCTGTAAGAGGGCCACGTCGACGTCCGCCGGATCAAGCATGCGTTGTAGCATTGTTAATTTGTGTGGTGCCCTTATCGCGTTGATATTGATTGTGGCAAGGCGAAAGGTGTGCTGCCTAGCCTCTTCACCTAGGGTAGACGCCATAGCAATCAAAGCTAACCGCGAGAGATGCCGGACCCACCAAACCAGTTACAAAATAAGAGTCTTTCATGCTAGGAGTGGCATCCCCAATGCCACCCCCTCCCCTCTCACCCGTGCCCTCTTCAGGAAGTTCTTCAACATCGTCCGACCACAGTGGCTGCAACACCATGCTGTGTAGCTGTTCGGCACCTAAATCTCCCTCACGTACGTCGTCTTTGGTAGAGGTAGACGCAGCGCCATCCATCGACGCGACCTGCTGCATCTGTGGTGCAAGAAGTAACTTGGCACTCGTGGTATGGTAAAGTGAACCGTCTACACCACTTAGATCCTCAGCAGGCGCAGCATCCATGCCGTCGGATGAGATGTCACCTTGTAGGAGGCAATCGTCAGAAGCGGTCCGCCGAAGTCGCTTCCGTCGTCGAGGTGAACGTTGCTTTCGAACGTGGACATCTGTATCCCAATGTGGGAGACAATCCAGAGTCGTATTACCTTCCGCTAGGAAAGCCGGGGTTGGGACAGTGTTCGCGTCCACGTCCATCGCGTTCTGAACGTTACGTTGAGTCTGGAGTCCGTGGGACTGTTGCTGCTGTTGTTGCTGTGGAGGGTCGACATATGGGTTGGCTTCGGGGGTCCTTCCTCTTCCTCCCTTGGTACTTCTGGCGTCGATGGGTGAGTCTGATCGCCCGTTTCGTCCTCAACTATGGCGCGCATCGTCGTCTGAGCGTACGTGAGGGGCAGGATTGTCGTCCCCGTCGGGGAAATGGAGTCTCCCACTGGTATCTGCGTAATTCGACGTTGTAAGCAGCTCGATCGAACATGGCCTTCCTGCCCACATCCGGAACAGGTACGCGGCTGACCGTCGTACATGATGATTGCACGACAGCCACCGATGTTCAAATAGGACGGCACATGTTTCTTGAGCTCAACTTTAATTTGGCGCACACCATTGTAGACCTTATACGTCGAAACGTTTGCCACTTTTCCGCAACGTGGCTGATAACATTGCCATATGGTCGGAAGGCGTCCTTGACAACTTCCTCTGGGACCTCGAAGGGGAGCTTGAAAACCCTTACAGTCCGTAGGCCCATGTCTGCATGATCCACCGTCACTGCACCGATATGCCCGACAGAATGTTTGAATCTGAGAGAGTTCGAGTATTTAGACACCACTGACGCGCAGACCTCGGCACTGGTCATTTTAACATAAACCACGCTCGCCGTTATAGAAAAATGTATTCCGACGACAGTCGCCGGATCTAAACGTAGATCGTCGCGTATGAACTGTTCTATTTCATAGGCTCGAGGACCCTCGTGATCTGGTTGGAAAGTAATTCTGATCGTATCGTGGCGCCATGTGTGTGCCATAGTCACACTAAACTTGGAACTAATACAACTCGCGCCGCGAGAAGGTAAACACAAGCAAGCGCTCACGGTCGCGCATGGCGGGGCGCAGCGGACGTCCTCGCCCCACCGCAGCCGAAAGAACTTAGAACTACTTAAACCTAACTAACCTAAGGACACCACACACATCCATGTCCGAGGCAGGATTCGAACCTGCGATCGTAGCAGTCGCGCGGTTCCGGACTGCGCGCCTAGAACCGCGAGACCATCGCGGCCGGCGACATATATTTCGATGACTTACGTTCTCTTTCGCCGGCCATGGTGGTCTAGCGGTTCTAGGCGCGCAGTCCGGAACCGTGCGATTGCTACGATCGCAGGTTAGAATCCTGCCTCGGGCATGGATGTGTGTGGTGTCCTTAAGTTAGTTAGGTTTAATTAGTTCTAAGTTCTAGGCGACTGATGACCTCAGATGTTAAGTCGCATAGTGCTCAGAGCCATTTGAACCATTTTTTTACGTTCTCCTTGAAGATTTCGCTACGATAAACTATGGTGATAAACTATAAAATGAAAAACTACTTCCTTAAAACATCGATTCCTTGTGATACAAGTACAATATAGCTATGCAGAGGTGTATACCCCCACTGTTGACATCCGATCGCCGTTAGAAATTATACTACGCTTGCATCAGTCCTATATAAAATGATCGTTAGTAACGGGGAATGCTTCTTACAAAGAAAGGGACAAATGCATAGCAGCGGTGTTTGACATATGAAATTACATGTCATTCCGCCACTAACCCAGTAAACAGGTCATGTCAAGCAGATGTATACACGGCGATTGTAATACCTCACAAACAGCTGTCGCTAACTTAGAATCACCTTAGTTATGAAATTGAAGCCTTGATTTTATGCCCAAGATGCGGCAGGGGAATGGAGTACGTCACATAAATCTTTGTTCGTCTAGAGGAATATGTCGAAACAGGATGAAAGTTCTCTGATGACCGAGAGGTTTGCTGTTAACGATCGCAAGTAGACAGTGCTCTACGTCATGGACAAAACACGCATTGCATGCTACTCGAACGCAGGTTATGTCACGCAACTGATGCATCATGACAGAGCAAGGGAAAAATGGTCCAATGACTTGCAGCATCATGTTCCTCTCTCTCTAAAATGCATCATCAGTGTACCATTAAATCCTACCTCGTTATAGCTCCATCTCAATCAATCACACCATCTAGTCTCTGTCATCCTTTAACGCATATCCAAGTAAGTTTAGAGGCAGATGGTTCTCTTGTTTCCAGGAAAGAATCGAAGATAAGTCAACTCGCTCGTGTCAGTATCTTCTCAATAGACATTCAGTGGAATTCTACCTGAAAGAAAAATGGTTGTTTCCTCGGATCCCGATGCTTCCATCTCCACGTCTTCCCGTATCCTCTTGCTGTCGTATACTCGTTCCCATGTACAAGAACTGTCTTGCACTAATCAGAAAACATGCAAGTACGCCCTCAATTTACTCACATGTCGGCGCATTTTCCCGCAATTTATAAGTATTTTACGTCATTTTATCGATTTTATGCACTTCTATCCATGCGATCACGACATCACTTACCGTTCCGTGTTCCAAAATTACATGTAAATGTAACACAGCTGCCAACACCTAGCGCCGAAACACCGTTTTTCTGGTCTGGACTGTCTGAAAATTACGCCGGAGTTCTTGATGTATTCGATCGTTAGCAGATAGGTTCGAAAAAAGTGACTCATTTTGAGGTACGAGAGTGGCACGAATATGGTTCAACAGTGGCTGTAATCACATGTATAGGATCCAACGCAAATATGTGGTTGAATGGGTGATGTGATTCCGAATTGTGGACAGCATTTCTACCTGAAAGTGTAACACTACCAGCGACTCATGTGTGCCCACAGACTGAAGACCGGTCTTTATGAAGGGTGATGGTAACATAGGCGTTATGATCGTGTTTTTAATATAACGATCCTTACACGAAACGCATGTTATGGACTGCGGAATCCCTCTGTGGTCAGCTTCAGATGTTTTTTCTCAACAGTGTTCCTCGAAAATAGCATCGTGTTCCCTCCAGTGATTCCCAGTTGTCCTACTTCGTGAGTGTAAACAGACTGCTGAAAAAAAATTACACGCCATACAAAGTGACTCTCATGATCTAATTAATTAATTAGCCTATCATGCTCATATTGATGACGTGCCACATGACACGTGGAAGAGATGACTTGGGTGGCACGGATTTCTTGACAAGAGTTTCTTTTTTTTTTTTTTTTCGTTGAGGCGATACCTTTTAACGAGATTTCTTCTCGCACCTAGAAAGGGGGAGACAGGCTCTCACGATTTATTTCGTAAACGATAGTATGATATAGCACTGCACTAGAAAAAGGGGACGTGTCTTAGTGTACGAAACAGCTACGTTCTCTTGAATTATAGCTTCTGGTTGTCAAATGTAAAATGAATGGCTTTTTTTCTGATGTGTGTGCTAATTGCATGACAGATTGTCTGAGATGTTTGTAGTACACATGTGCATAACAGTTTGTTTACAGACAGTGAACGCGAGAGACACTCTCAGGAAGTGTAAGTTGTTCAACAAGCTAAAAGAAATTGCTCAATATAGATTTTTTTTCTGCAGTCGAATGTAAAAATTGAGTATACCGAGTTTGCTCATAAATCTAAAGGAAAATGGACTATGCCTATTTTCGTGGATGGACGATATTTATTGTGCTTGCAAATGTATTTTCCTTTCTTTAATACATGCTTGATTATAGATGAACTGATGTCAAATGAAAGTGTCTTCCATCACGGAAAGATAGGCCTATTGGAGCTGTTGGGGGCCTGCCTAATCTGTGTCAGGTAGCTGCCACAGGTGCGCTCACTAACCCTTAGGGGTAGCTGTGTCACTGAAGTTTAGACGACCAAGTTGCAGTTGAGGTAGCCACCCATTGCTGTAATTTCGCTTTTGTGTTGTCCAGGACCAACGCCTGAAAGCATGACACGTATCGCGAGTGGTGTAATGGGAGCAGCAGCGGGGACACCTCAGCTGTGAGTGGTCGCCAGACACACCTGCTCTCTGCCTAGGGGGCGGTGCATGGGGGCTATATCACTATATTTTAGATGAACAAGTTGCTCTTTATTGTGTTCGATAGGAGCGTCACCCCAAGGTGGCAGCCAGATTGTGGAAAGCCGACTGCGGCCAGTGACTGCAGAGGATACCGACAAAGGGTGGGCAATGAGGGCGCAGAGAAACTACAAGACGCTCAGTGGAGGAGCTGCCCATTTCAAGAAGCCTGTGTCCTCCCCGTTGGTGGATGGAGGGAGGGAGGAAGTGGGCCGCGATTTTCGGCAGTTTGTGGATGCCTATCGAGGAGAATGCACATTAAACTACTGACGCCTCTGCAGTCTTTCAGGATGATGATTTTCCACAGGGCGTGTGCTGCATTACGACCCATTCATTACGAGTGCTGTTTTCTTCACAACAATTTCGAAGCATAATTAAAACTGTGACGCAGTTTTTCGATGAGTTGTGGTATCGGGTTTTGGCATCGGTTACCTGGGGTGTAGGTGTTTTTTTGAGCAGGCATCTGTAGCGAAGTCTGGCGTCAAACCACGATAGATGCTGTATGCTTAAAGGTAGTGCACTTTTTAAACTCCTCTCTGTCCAACACCTGCATATCGTCTGTTGAACTTCGTTCATGCCAAGAAGAATAAAGGTAGTGCCTTACACTCCTGCCTTTCCCTTGCCAGCTTGTAGGTGCGGAGTAATGTAAGAGTGTGTCTGTCTATAGTTTCGAGTGGTATTGCGAAATTTTTTCCCAGTAGGATAAAACCAGTTTTTGAGGTATACTGCGCTTTGATGCCATAGTTTTGTAGCACTGTGCATATACTTGGGTAATTAGGCTCAATCTTTATGGTTAATTACATAACTAGGATTGATATTTGGGGAAATTTCCAAACCAAAACAAATAAGTACACCAATCTAACATTCCTCTCCCGCATCTGAACAGTTTCCATGTGTTGTGTCATGCACTTGGGCTTTTCATCGTGCAGAATCGGGTTTCGAGTCCCAGAAAGGGTACGGCCAGTTTTAATTTCCCGTCAATTCCAAGTGTATCTGGTGGTTTGATTGTGTTATGGGGTACACTTCGACTTTCTACCGAGGGTACCCAGGGTTTGAGTCCCAGAGAGGGTACTGCCAGTTTTAATTTCCCTTCATTTCCCAGCTGTGGGTTGGGTGGGATGCTAGCACAGCCCTGTGATAAGGAAATTCCCGCCAAAATTTGAAATTCCCACCAACGCTCGAAATTCCAGCCATCAGAGTATGTTGGTGGAGGGGGCGCCGAGGGCTGTGGGAAGGGAAGGTGGGGGATGCGGCCTACGTACAGCTGAAAAAAATACATGACATCATCTGAGGGTGAGGGCGGCTGTCGACAGGGCGAGGGTGGGTGTGGTCTGTGCTGGTGGTGGGGTGATTAATTGAACAATTTAATTAATTTACATATCTATTTGATATCATCATTGCACTAGAAACCCTATTATACTACTACTATTACCATCGTTAGTTCTGACAATTACTCAAAAATGACCGGTATATTTGAAACGGCAATACAAACTAAACGAGCACCGATAGAAATACACCATTTGTTGCAATATGCTTGGGACAACAGTACATTTTCTGGCAGACAAACTTTCGAAATTACAGTAGTTACAATTGTCAACAACAGATGGCACTGCGGTCTGGGAAACTCTGTAGTACGACATTTTCCACATATCAACCATGCGTAGCAATAATATGGCGTAGTCTCTGAATGAAATTACCCGAAACCTTTGACAACGTATCTGGCGGAATGGCTTCACATGCAGATGAGATTTATTGCTTCAGCTGTTCAATTGTTTCTGGATTCTGGCGGTACACCTGGTCTTTCAAGTGTCCCCACAGAAAGAAGTCACAGGGGTTCATGTCTGGCGAATAGGGAGGCCAATCCACGCCGCCTCCTGTATGTTTCGGTAAGCCCAAAGCAATCACACGATCATCGAAATATTCATTCAGGAAATTAAAGACGTCGGCCGTGCGATGTGGCCGGGCACCATCTTGCATAAACCACGAGGTGTTTGCAGTATCGTTTAAAGCAGTTTGTACCGCAACAAATTCACGAAGAATGTCCAGATAGCGTGATGCAGTAATCGTTTCGGATCTGAAAAATGGGCCAATGATTCCTTTGGAAGAAATGGCGGCCCAGACCAGTACTTTTTGAGGATGCAGGGACGATGGGACTGCGCCAGTTCTGTTTATTGACGAAGCTGTCCAGGTAAAAATAAGCTTCGTCAGTAAACCAAATGCTGCCCACATTCATATCGCCGTCATCAATCCTGTGCACTATATCGTTAGCGAATGTCTCTCGTGCAGCAATGATAGCGGCGCTGAGTGGTTGCCGCGTTTGAATTTTGTATGGATAGAGGTGTAAACTCTGGCGCATGAGACGATACGTGGACGTTGGCGTCATTTGGAGCACAGCTGCAACACGGCGAACGGAAACCCGAGGCTGCTGTGGATCACCTGCTGCACTAGCTGCGCGTTGCCCTCTGTGGTTGCCGTACGCGGTCGCCCTACCTTTCCAGCACGTTCATCCATCACGTTCCCAGTCCGTTGAAATTTTTCAAACAGATCCTTTATTGTATCGCTTTTCGGTCCTTTGGTTACATTAAACCTCCGCTGAAAACTTCGTCTTGTTGCAACAACACTGTGTTCTAGGCGGTGGAATTCCAACACCAGAAAAATCCTCTGTTCTAAGGAATAAACCATGTTGTCTACAACACACTTGCACGTTGTGAACAGCACACGCTTACAGCAGAAAGACGACGTACAGTATGGCGCACCCACAGACTGCGTGGTCTTCTATATCTTTCACATCACTTGCAGCGCCATCTGTTGTTGAAAATTGTAACTACTGTAATTTCGCAAGTTTGTCCGCCGGTGTATTTCTATTTTTGCTCGTTTCGTTTTTATTGCCGTTTCAAATATAACGGTCATTTTTGAAACACCCTGTATCAGAAAAAGACTGTGAAAGAATGTGCAACTATACTAACTGTATACATAGTATTTACAAATAATCATTTATAACAATAGACCTACAGAGTATCAAAGTATGCCACCAGCCTGTGTCACACTAATATTTTCCTAATAGTCCTCAGCTTTGATTCTGGTCTACGTACTCTAGTGATTTATCAAGACCTGTTGTGTGGTAATGTTTCACATGTTTCTGTGCATTTTCTCAGAGATACAGGAGTGGTCATGGATCACACATCATCAACCACGGCTTTAAGGTGATCTGGCTGTTTGCTGTGACGTGGTTAATAGATAATGGTACCTTAATCTGGATAAAGCTGTTACGAGTGTAAAAGAAAAATGGTATCTATTAAGCACAAGAATCCACAATTCTTGGTATTTCTTACGCTATCCACAAATGTCTCTTTCACAGAGCCGACACGATTGCTCACCTCCTACTTTCATCTGATGATATTATTATCGGAAGCGTGATAACAACAGAAATTAGTACAGAATCAGCACTGAGCTGTAATTATAAATTCGTTCTTCACAACCTGAAAGACGCAACAGTATTTGTGCTAAGGAGCCACTACATTTGCTACTAGAGTTTCCCTATCACAGTTTCAGGGAACAGTTAAGAAATACTTGCACATTTAAAACGACGTCTACGTTGATTCTTATTTGTATTGAATAACTGTGGCATACTACATCGAGAAGACACCACAAACAACTGAAACACATATTACTTTGAAATACCAGTATAAGATTGCTTATTAAGAGGCAACGAACAATCATTACCGGTAAGTGTTTTGTTTGATGTGGCGCAGGGACCAATGGTTCTCTCAGTCACTGACGGACGTAATCCTAGGTCGTTGATCATAAGGAGGCTCAGATACGAATGGAACTTATATCAGGTGGCAGCTGGAACCTTTCACAAAAGAAGGACGAAAGCGACATTAGTTGCTTTATTTTTGGTAGCCTTTTACCAGATTTTCGTCTGAATGCGTTATTTATATGTGCTCTTTGTATAAAAGGAATCTCTCACGACACTGTCGGGTCAGTAAGTGTTTTACAGCGCACATGAAGTTTCGGAACACGGCACCTGCATGTAAGATTCAGATATTAAAGTAGGTAGTCCTTCAGTAACCCCCAATAACGTAAGATGTGAAGCTAATACGACCAACGTTATGACGGATAGTCCGTTTGTCTTACCAGTCACACAGTTGCTCTTAATAAACTGAATGCATGTTTCTTGTGAACCGTGACTCCTTTATTAATCGACCTGCACGGTGATGAGTGGTAGATTAATGATCATTGTTCCGTCGGCGACAACGCCATTACAGATGGAGCACAAGTTTGTGTGGGGTAGGAAATCGGCCGCCTTTTCTTTAAAGGAATCATCCAGGTTTGCCGGCCGGTGTGGCCGGGCGGTTCTAGGCGCTTCAGTCTGGAACTGGTTCTCCGCTACGGTCGCAGGTTCGAATCCTGCCTCGGGCATGGATGTGTGTGATTAGGTTAGTTAGGTTTAAGTAGTTCTAAGTTCTAGGGGACTGATGAGGAGGGAGCGGGGGAGAGGGATGACTTTATGCACTATGGTAATCCTACTTTATCTTGAAAACCTCGTTCTATAATTTTCGACATTTTTTTGTCCTCCCCACTAGTCAATAAACAGAAGGAATTTGTTCTCATGTCCATAGAGTTTCACAACACAACGGTGAATATTCTGAGCATTATCTCGATTTGTTTGCAGCCTAATCAACACAAAAATTGAAAAGAAAAACGTTTCCGCAGAGGGAGTAGATCTCACGACACTAGGAATACGGACGGATCTCTACTCTTTCCGTTGCGACAACAGCTGCTTCAGAACTACGCTAACATAAAGGACTCACGCTTCGCCCGACCCACGCCGAAAATACTATTTTTTCTAGACGCTTGGTTATCTGAAGCTCGCAATACTGGCACTTCCATTTCTCAGCAAGCCCTGCGTATTTGGACAAATTCGGACGAAATCAGTGAGGAGGAGTATATGGTCTATTAAACATACACGAAAATAAAAGTGATTTGCAGTTGCAGTCGAGTCTTCGAATGAAGCACTTAGGATACGGTTTTGAATTATAACGCCCCAAGAATACGAGAGCACAGCGGAATGTCGAAATTGGTAGTTGAATTAAAATAAATTAACATCTTAATTACACGGGTGTTGGCGAGGACCTGAAGAGGGCACAAGGGAATGCCGAAACTGGTAGTCAAAATACCGGGTGATCAAAACGTCAGTATAAATTTGAAAACTGAATAAATCATAGAATAATGTAGATAGAAAGGTACAAATTGACACAAATTCTTGAGATGACATGGGTTTTTATTAGAACTAAATAAATACAACAGTTCAAGAAATGTCTGACAGATTGCGCTTCATCTGATCAGAATAGTAATAATTAGCATAACAAAGAAAGACGAAGCAAAGACCATGTTCTTTGCAGGAAATGCTCAATATGTCCGCCATGATTCGTCAAAAATAGTTGTAGTCAATGAATAATGTTCTGAACAGCACTGTTAAGCATGTCTGGCGTTTTTATGAGGCATTGACGTCGGATGTTGTCTTGCAGCATCCCTAGAGATGTCGGTCAATCACAATACACTTGTGACTTCAGGTAACCCCAAAGTCAATAATCGCACGGACTGAGGTCTGGGGACTTGAGAGGCCAAGCATGACGAAAGTGGCGGCTGAGCACACGATCATCACCAAACGACGCGCGCAAGAGATCTTTCATGCGTCTAGCAATACTTTTTTTGTTCTAATAAAACCCCATGACATTCCAAGCATGTGTGTCAATTTTTACCTCTCTGTCTATATTATTCCGTGGTTTATTAAGTTTTCAAATTTATACTGACTTTTTGATAACCTGGTAGAATAAAATAACATCTGGAATTACGAGAACAGGACTCTGATAAACAGCGCATAGCGCATGATTTGGCGATTATATAACACTAATTCGTGATACTTCTGAACGACACATGCAGGATATGGGCGAACTAAACACTGAAATGGGCCTTACAAAACACAGAAAATTGGTGTGGAGCGTTCCGATGGCTTCACAATATTCTCTTAGAGACATGTGGGAAAATCAGCAGAACACTATCACGCTAGGGTCGGTGGTGTGAATTCCCTAGACGACTGTGCGCGAACTTCGATGACAGGTAATGGATTGTCCTTTGCACGAGTTCATTCTAAAGCCCCCCTTTCGATGTAACACCTCTTCTTCCATAAGCGATGTGCTATGCTGCCACGGACGCAACACGGCAACCGAAGCACGCCACAGGGGGCGAGTGAGACCACTGCAGCGCCTCCGCCCGCACGCACTCGGCACGCATCCACGCACGCATCCACGGCTTGCCGGCTGATCCCGGCCGCAGGCGGGCTCCGGGCGCGCAGCTGTTTGTGTTCCATTGTCTGAACACCGGCCCCCGAGATCCGCTCCCAGGAAAGAGCTGCGCTTAGCGCGCACCCACCTCCCGGCCCCCACACTGCGCCGCCGGCGCCATCACGAAGAGTGCCCGCACTCTCTGCTGTCAACACGCTGCGCCGTCTCGCTTCGTGCTAAATGTAATTCTCTGTAACGACTCATCTGATCACGGACTGGATACTGACAACAGCAGATTCAGCCACAAAGCTTTGCATATTATACACTACTGGCCATTAAAATTGCAGCACCAAGAAGAAATGCACATTATAAGCGTGTCAACCATTGGACAAATGTATTATACTAGCACTGACATGAGATTACATCTTCACACACACTTTGGGTGCATAGATCCTGAGAAATCAGTACCCAAGACAACCACCTCTGGCCGTAATAATGGCCTTGATACGCCTGGGCATTGAGTCAAACAGCTTGGATAGCCTGTACAGGTACAGCTGCCCATGCAGTTTAAACACGATACCACAGTTCATCAAGAGCAGTGACTGGCGTATTGTGACGAGCCAGTTGCTCGGCCACCATTGACCATACGTTTTCAATTGGTGAGGGATCTGGAGAATGTGCTGGCCACGGCAGCTGTTGAACATTTTCTGTATCCACAAAGGCCGCACAGGACCTGCAACATGCGGTCGTGCATTATCCTGCTGAAATGTAGAGTTTCGCAGGGATCGAATGAAGGATAGAGCCATGGGGCGTAACACATCTGAAATGTAATGTCCACTGTTCAAAGTACCGTCAATGCGAACAAGAGGTGACCGAGACGTGTAACGAATGGCACCACATACCATCACACCGTGTGATACGCGAGCATAGCGATGACGAATACACGCTTCCAATGTGAGTTTACAGCGATGTCGCCAAACACGGATACGACCATCATGATGCCATAAACAGAACCTGGATTCATCCGAAAATATGACGTTTTGCCATTCGTGTACCCAGGTTCGTCGTTGAGTACACCATCGCAGGCGCTCCTGTCTTCGTTGCAGCGTCAAGGGTAACGGCAGCCATGGTCTCTGAGTTGATAGTCCATGCTGCTGAAATCGTCTTTGAACTGTTCGTGCAGATGGTTCCTGTCTTGCAAACGGCCCCATCTGTTGACTCAGGGATCGAGACGTGGCTGCACGATCCGTTACAGCCATGCGGATAAGAGGCCGATCATCTCGACTGTTAGTGATACGAGGCCGTTGGGATCCAGCACAGCGTTCTGTATTACCCTCCTGAAACCACCGATTCCATATTCTGCTAACAGTCATTGGATATTGACCAACGCGAGCAACAATGTCACGATGCGATAAACCACAACCCCAGTAGGCTACAATCCGACCTTTATCAAAGCCGGAAACGTGATGGGACGCATTTCTCCTCCTTACACGAGGCATCACAACAACGTTTCACCAGGCAACGCCGGTCAACTGCTGTTTGTGTATAAGAAATCGGTTGGAAACTTTCCTCATGGCAGCACGTTGTAGGTGTCGCCACCGGCACCAACCTTGTGTGAATGCTCTGAAAAGCTAATCATTTGCTTATCACAGTATCTTTTTACTGTCGATTAAATTTCGCGCCTGTAGCACGTCGTCTTCGTGGTGCACCAATTTTAATGGCCAGTAGTGTACGAAGCATATTTTCTCGGTCTCCTCAAATAATAAACTGCACTGAATTGGGAAATACACTCACCTTCGTGATCTTGCCTTTATAGTTGCTTTTTTTTGCGTACACTAGAAAAAATGGCCTTAAGCACTATGGAACTTAACACCTGAGGTCATCAGTTCCCTAGAATTAGAACTACTTAAACTTAAATAACCTTAGCTTAGGACACCTCACACATCCATGCCCGAGGCGGGATTCGAACCTGCAATCGTAGCAGCAGCGCGGTTCCGGTCTGAAGCACCTAGAAGTGCTCGGCCACAGCAGCCGGCTATTGTGTACATAACATATGAATTTGTCATTTAGTATCATTGACATTTCCTGATGGATTAAAAATGTGTGCTGGTTTAGGGCCTAAGCCAGTAAAACTAAAAACGGCTGCCTATTATTACTAATTTTGAATATAATATTACGATAGTACGCAGACTGAAACTTAGGGAGCTGTGGGGGGGCGGGGGGGGGGGGGGGGGGGGCAGAGACCTGCCTTCTTCAAACAAATTTCAGACTTGCACCTGTAGTAGCTGTAATAGAAGTTAAATAATATTTCTGATTCCATTTTAGAATCTTAGCATTCTCTTTGCGTGTGCTTCGCTCTTTATTTGAAATTGCAAAAGTTGCTTCTGAAAAGTAAGGTTTCCCCAAATGTAAGAAACTGTTCCAAGGTACAACATGATCATATACCTTGGAACGAATTGATGCATGGTGCAGGGAATGGCAATTCAATCTCAATGCTCAATGTAGACAAGTGGAATGTGCTGTGAATACATAGAAAGAAAGATCCTTTATCATTTAGCTTCATTATAGCAAGTCAGCTACTGGAAGCAGTTAATTTCATAAATTATCTGGGAGTACGCATTAGGTGTGATTTATAATGGAATGACCGCTTAAAGTTTATCGTCGGTAAAGCAGATGCCAGACTGAGATTTATTGGAAGAATCCTAAGAAGTGCAATCCGAAAACAAAGGAAGTAGGTCACAGTGCGCTTGTTCGCCCACTGCTTCAATACTGCTCACCGGTGTGTTATCCGTACCAGATGGGGTTGATAGAGGAGATAAAGAAGATCCAACGGACAGCAGCGCGCTTCGTTGCAGACTCATTTAGTAATCGCGAAAGCGTTACGGAGATGATAGATAAACTACAGTGGAAGTCTCTGCAAGAGAGACGCTCAGTAGCTCGGTACGGGCTTTTGTTGAAGTTGCGAGAACATACCTTCACCGAGGAGTCAAGCAGTATGTTGTTCTCTCCTTCGTATATCTTGCGAAGAGACCATGAGGGTAAAATCAGAGAGATTAGAGCCCACACCGAGGCGTACAGACAATATCTCTTTCCACGAACAATACCAGACTGGAATAGAAGAGAGAACCGATAGAGGTACTCAAGGTACCCTCCGCTTGCGGAGTATGGATGTAGATGTAGATGTAGATGTATATGTGTAACAAATATTCTACTCTAATTTAAAAGTGTTACAAGCGAAACTACCAATACTGTATTTAGTAATCAGTATGTTACATTATTATTCTACTATACATCAATAATCAGTAAGTGAAATCAGTCTAAGGAAAGTATTATCAAAAACCTTACCAGTTAATAAATATTGAAAATGAAACTTTCGGTAAGTAAGACAAATTTCCATTTTCAAGACCGGCGAAACTGTTAAGACATAAAGAAACTGAGCTAATTTGCAAGTATCACATGTTGCACGGTAACAGACGTTCGTGTGTTCCACGGTACAAGATGTGAGCGACCGACGAAGTATGAATTAACCGTCCACATGTTGTGTAACTAATTTTAAAAATTTATGGAATTTATCTTAACATGGAACTCTGTAAATGAAGAACTTAAGAGTATTCTGAAAATAGTTTTAATGTATTATACAGTAGTTAAGTATGTAGAATTAGTAATATTTACAAACGCTGCACAAAACAAAACCTCAGACCTCTAAACAAAAAATAAATAAATAAATAAATGTCGGAAACTGCTCTGCTGGCCAGTACTTCACATGAAACACCACCTACTTCCATACGTACCTACTAACACTGTCGTTTAGGTACAGTAGTCTTCCTAACTAAGATTTCAAATCTTTCTAATGAACACGAGATCATAGGAGTAACTTTGAAAATTTGTGGTACATCTACATCTACATCCATACTCCGCAAGCCACCTAACGGTGTGTGGCGGAGGGTACCCTGAGTACCTCTATCGGTTCTCCCTTCTATTCCAGTCTCGTATTGTACGTGGAAAGAAGGATTGTCGGTATGCTTCTGTGTGGGCTCTAATCTCTCTGATTTTATCCTCATGGTCTCTTCGCGAGATATACGTAGGACGGAGCAATATACTGCTTGACTCTTCGGTGAAGGTATGTTCTCGAAACTTCAACAAAAGCCCGTACCGAGCTACTGAGCGTCTCTCCTGCAGAGTCTTCCACTGGAGTTTATCATCTCCGTAACGCTTTCGCAATTACTAAATGATCCTGTAACGAAGCGCGCTGCTCTCCGTTGGATCTTCTCTATCTCTTCTATCAACCCTACCTGGTGCGGATCCCACACTGCTGAGCAGTATTCAAGCATTGGGCGAACAAGCGTACTGTAACCTACTTCCTTTGTTGTCGGATTGCATTTCCTTAAGATTATTCCAATGAATCTCAGTCTGGCATCTGCTTTACCGACGATCAACTTTATATGATCATTCCATTTTAAATCACTCCTAATGAGTACTCCCAGATAATTTATGGAATTAACTACTTCCAGTTGCTGACCTGCTATTTTGTAGCTAAATGATAAGGGACCTATCTTTCTATGTATTCGCATCACATTACACTTGTCTACATTGAGATTCAATTGCCGTTCCGTGCACCATGCGTCAATTCGCTGCAGATCCTCCTGCATTTCAGTACAATTTTCCATTGTTGCAACCTCTCGATACACCACAGCATCATCTGCAAAAAGCCTCAGTGAAGTTCCGATGTCATCCACCAGGTCATTTATGTATATTGTGAATAGCAACGGTCCTATGACACTCCCCTGCGGCACACCTGAAATCACTCTTACTTCGGAAGACTTCTCTCCATTGAGAATGACATGCTGCGTTCTGTTATCTAGGAACTCCTCAATCCAATCACACAATTGATCTGATAGTCCGTATGCTCTTACTTTGTTCATTAAACGACTGTGGGGAACTGTGTCAAACGCCTTGCGGAAGTCAAGAAACACGGCATCTACCTGTGAACCCGTGTCTAAGGCCCTCTGAGTCTCGTGGACGAATAGCGAGAGCTGGGTTTCACACGACCGTCTTTTTCGAAACCCATGCTGATTCCTACAGAGTAGATTTCTAGTCTCCAGAAAAGACATTATACTCGAACATAATACGTGTTCCAAAATTCTACAACTGATCGACGTTAGAGATATAGGTCTATAGTTCTGCACATCTGTTCGACGTCCCTTCTTGAAAACGGGGATGACCTGTGCCCTTTTCCAATCCTTTGGAACGCTTCGCTCTTCTAGAGACCTACGGTACACCGCTGCAAGAAGGGGGGCAAGTTCCTTCGCGTACTCTGTGTAAAATCGAACTGGTATTCCATCAGGACCAGCGGCCTTTCCTCTTTTGAGCGATTTTAATTGTTTCTCTATCCCTCTGTCGTCTATTTCGATATCTGCCATTTTGTCAACTGTGCGACAATCTAGAGAAGGAACTACAGTGCAGTCTTCCTCTGTGAAACAGCTTTGGAAGAAGACATTTAGTAATTCGGCCTTTAGTCTGTCATCCTCTGTTTCAGTACCATTTTGGTCACAGAGTGTCTGGACATTTTGTTTTGATCCACCTACCGCTTTGACATAGGACCAAAATTTCTTAGGATTTTCTGCCAAGTCAGTACATAGAACTTTACTTTCGAATTCATTGAAAGCCTCTCGCATAGCCCTCCTCACACTGCATTTCGCTTCGCGTAATTTTTGTTTGTCTGCAAGGCTTTGGCTATGTTTATGTTTGCTGTGAAGTTCCCTTTGCTTCCGCAGCAGTTTTCTAACTCGGTTGTTGTACCACGGTGGCTCTTTCCCATCTCTTACGATCCTGCTTGGCACATACTCATCTAACGCATATTGTACCATGGTTTTGAACTTTGTCCACTGATCCTCAACACTATCTGTACTTGAGACAAAACTTTTGTGTTGAGCCACCAAGTACTCTGAAATCTGCTTTTTGTCACTTTTGCTAAACAGAAAAATCTTCCTACCTTTTTTAATATTTCTATTTACGGCTGAAATCATCGATGCAGTAACCGCTTTATGATCGCTGATTCCCTGTTCTGCATTAACTGATTCAAATAGTTCGGGTCTGTTTGTCACCAGAAGGTCTAATATGTTATCGCCACGAGTCGGTTTTCTGTTTAACTGCTCAAGGTAGTTTTCAGATAAAGCACTTAAAAATATTTCACTAGATTCTTTGTCCCTGCCACCCGTTATGAACGTCTGAGTCTCCCAGTCTATATCCGGCAAATTAAAATCTCCACGATTATATGGGACCAAACTGCTGAGGTCATCGGTGCCTAGGCTTACGTACTACTTAAACTAAGTGATGCTAAGGACAATATACATACTCATGCCCGAGGGAGGACTCAAACCTCCGATTGGGGGGGGGGGGGGGGGAGGGGGGAGCCGCGCCAACCGTGGCAAGCCGCCTCACACCGCGTGGCTTCCCAGCGCGGCTACCACACGAGTATCCATAGAGGATGTGGGGGGGGGGGGGAGGAGTAGGAGAAAGTCTTGTGCCGGTTATCACCCCTTCCACCCCCCCACCCCCCACCCCCCCACGAAATAAGAACTCTTTAGTAACAGCATTTGTATTTTTACATGTACCAGTTTACAAATTTCCAGCCAATGTTCGTAACATAAAGTAGTCTCGTAAGTGATAAGGAGATGCAAAAAATTAGATATTGTGTTTAACATACTATATTTAAACCATCTCGGTAACAAGGATGAGCTTGAGATTTCACCACCTGAGGAGATAATTCGAGCGGAAAAATTCTTATTTCTTTTATTTATTTATTTATTTATTTCGACTGATCTGTTTAGGACAGTCAGTTTCTCTGCAGGCAGGTCCATTCACCGATTATCCTCGTGTTCCAATAGCTGCCCCACAGCGAGATAAATCCAAAAAGAAGACCCTCAAAAATAAGGAAATTGCAGTGGCATTCACACCACTGCTACTTTCAAGCTCTGTATCTGAGGCTGAGGCGGAGATCCCGGCGTCCGCTGAGGACCTTGGTCTCGCCGGCCATCAGACACAATTGATGTAGACTGCTCAGGAACTAAGTCTGTGGCAGCAGGTGAGCCTGAGGCGTAAACTGCTACATTGAGCGCTTCATGCCTTCCCTGCCTCATGAGAACCTTATCATCCAGTGGTATAGCTGCGGGTCGTCCCCCCCCCCCCCCCCCCGTGCCTCCTCCTCCCCCCACCTGGCTGAGCTGTGGCAACTGTTAAGCTTTACAACTGCTTTCAGCATTGCCCTCCAGGAAACCTGGTTCCCAGCAATGCCTACCCCTGCCCTCTGTGGCTATAGGGGATATTACAAGAACTGTAGCCATTATAATGGAGTGTGAGGTGTAGTTTGCGTCAATGCCCTGAACTCGGCATTTAGTGAACCTGTGTCTCTTCAAACTCCTCTTGAAGCTGTGGCTGTCAGGATAAGGACGATGCAGGAAGTAACTGTCTGAAATGTCTATCTTCGTCCAGATGGTGTGTTCCCCCAAATGTCTTGGTTGTACTGATTCATCAACTCCCTAACCCTTTCCTACTTTTGGGAGATTTTGATGCTCCTAACGCCTTTTGGGATGGCACCATGCTTACTGGCCAAGGTAGACATGTCGAAACTTTACTGTCTCAGCTCGACCTCTGCCTTTTAAATACTGGGGCTCCAACACATTTCATTGTGGCTCATGGTGGTTTTTCGACAATTGCAGCCCAGGACTTCTCCTATCTGTCCACTGGAGAGCCCATGATCACTTGTGTGGTAATGATCACTTCCCCACCCTCCTGTCACTCCCGCATCGTCATGCCCAGGGACGCCTACCCAGATGGGCATTAAACAAGGCACACTAGGAAGCTTTCACCTCTGCTGTCACCACTGAATCTACCCCACATGGTACCATCGATGTGATGGTTTAGCGGGTCGCTTGAACGATCTTTTCTGCGGCGGGAAACGCTTTCCCTTCTTCCTTCGGATGTCCCTGTCGAAAGACAGTACCTTGGTGGTTGCTATAAATTGCTAAGGCAATTAAAGAGCGTAGGCGGGTTCTACAGCGACATAAGCAGCATCCTTCCCTGGAGCACCTAATAGTTTTTAAATGGCTCCATGCCTCGGTTCGCTAGCTTATAAAAAGATGGAAACAGGAGTGCTAGGAGAGGTGTGTCTCCACCATTGGGTGCCATACGTCACCTCCCCAACTCTGTACGAAGATCAGATGTGTTTTTGGGTGCCAAACCCCAACATGTTTCCCTGGCGTTAGCATCGATGGCGTGTGTTATCTACCGATGCAAACGGAATTGCCGAGCACTTAGACAAGCACTATGCTACACGCCACAGTGAACCTTATAACGCCCTATTTAGATACTGGGAGCTCCTCAGAGCCCTTGAACTTTGCCCCGACACAGCTCCTGGACCAGATCGGATCCACAATCAGATGACTGAACATCTCTCGTCCGACTACAAGCGACATCTGCTCGTCATTTTCAACCGGATCTGGTGCGACGGTGTCTTTCCATCGCAATGCTGGGGGAGCACTATCATAGTCGTGCACAAACCTGATAAAAACCTTCTTGATGTAGATAGCTGTCAGTCCATCAGCCTCACTAACCTTCATTGTTAGCTGCTAGAACGTATGGCGAGCCGGCGATTGTCCTGGGTCCTGAAGTCGCGTAGCCTACTGGTTCATGGCAGGGAGGTTTCAAGTGGTTCAAATTGCTCTGAGCACTATAGGACTTAACATCTGAGGTCATCAGTCCGTTAGACGCAGAACTACTTAAAACTAACTAAACTAAGCAAATCACACACATTCATGCCCACGGCAGGATTCGAATCTGCGACCGTAGCAGCAGCACGGTTCTGGACTGAAGCGCTTAGAGCCGCTCGGTCACAGCGGCACGCAGGGAAGTTTCCGCCACGGTCACTCTACCACTAATAATCTTGTGTCCCTCGAGTCGGCCATCTGAACAGCCTTTTCCAGACGCCAGCGCCAGGTTTCCATCTTTTTTGAATAACGAAAAGCCTGGTGGCGTCATATGTTTGCTATAGTATATGAGTGGGGACTTTTTATCCAAAATTTCCTATCCCTCCGTCAGCTTAAGCAGAAGTGCTGGCAGCACCTCAACGGTCTCCGCTGCCTGAGTAACGTCAACTGGGTTGAAGATCGCTCCATGCTGCTGCAGCTCTACAAAGCCATTGTTCAATCCAGCCTTGACTAGGGGAGTGTGATTTACGGTTCGGTGGCGCCCTTAGCGTTTCGCTTACTCGACACAGTGCACCACTGCGAAATTCGACTAGGAACAGGATCTTTTAGGACCAGTGTACTGGCAGAGGCTGGAGTACCTCCATTGAATATCAGACGTGCACAACTGTTCACCATTTACTTTGCACACATTCGTAGCTCTCTTTAGCTTCCTAATTACCGTCTCCTTTTCCCAACCACAGAGATCCATCTCCCGCATCGGCGGCTCAGGTCATGGCTTACGATTGCGGTTCGCGTCTGGTCCCTTCTGTCTGAACTGGTGCCCTTCCCTTTACAACCTCTCCTCGAGGTTCATTCATGTACACCTCCATGGCGTAAGCCTCGGCCGAAGCTTCGCCTGGACCTTTCTCATGGCCCTAAGGACTCAGTTAACCGTGCGCCTCTCCAGTGTGATTTCCTTTCGATTCTCGACAGTTACTGGGGCCATGAAGTATGTAACACCGACCGTTCGATAGCTGATGGTCACGTAGGCTTCGCGTATGTTCATGGAGGACATGTTGAACAGCACTCCTTGCCAGATGGCTATAGTGTTTTTACTGCAGAGCTGGCGGCCGTATCTCGTTCTCTTGATCACATCCGTCATGCCCTGGCGAGTCGTTCCTTCTGTGTACTGACTCCTTGAGCAGCCTACAAGAGATCGACCAGTGCTACCCTCACCATCCTTTGGTAGCGACCATCCAGGAGTCCAGCAATGCCCTGGAACGGTGCAGTCGTTCAGAGGTGTTTACTGGACCTCACGACACGTCAGAATCGCAGGAAACGAACACGCCGACAGGCTGGCCATACAGGCGACATAGAAACCGCTTCTGGATATCGGCATCTCTGAAACTGATCTATGTTCAATATTACGCCGCAAGGTTTTTCGGCTTTGGGAGACGGAATGGCATAGCAGTACGCACAACAAACTGCGTATCACTGAGGAGACTACGAATGTGTGGGACCCTTCCATGCGGGCCTCTTGCAGGGACTCAGTGGTTCTCTGTCGGCTTTCACATTTGCCGCGCTTGGGCGATCCACGGCTACCTCTTCCGCCGTGAAGACCCGATTCAGCGTCGGTGCGGCGCACGGTTGAAAGTGGCCCACATTCTGGTGCACTGTGCTACTATGACTGCCCTGCGACGAAATGTTCGGCTACCGGACTCATTGTCGCGAATTTTATCTGACAAAGCCTCATCAGCGGATTCAGTTTTACGTTTTATTCGTGAGGGAGGGTTTTATGATTTGATCTAAGTTTTAGCGCTTGTCCTTTGTCCCTCTGTGTCCTTCCCCCCAGAGCTTTTAGGGTGGAGGTTTTAATGTGTTGCAGAGTGGCTCTCTCCTCCTTTTTATTCTCGTCGTCAGTAAGACATGGAAATCTGCTTTCTCGTTTTAATATGTTTCTTGCGTCTCTGTGGTTTCCTTGTCCGCTTTTGTCCATTTAATTGTTTGTTGCCCTTCCGTCGTTCTTGTTCGTTTTCCTTTCTTTCCGTTTTTTTGTTGGAAGCCTCGTTGGTTTTATTTTCACTCTTGTGGCATTGTTATATTAGCAACAATGGACCCCTGACCTAGTAGTTTGGTCCCTTCCCCCCTCTTTTAAACAAACCAACCAACCAAACAAACAAACAAACATCCATCATCATACATTTCCTTGCGTACTTTCTTATAAATACACCATTTCACAAAGGTTCAAGATCATCTAAATCTTTTTATTGCACAGAGCAAGGCTGCAACGAATTTTATTTATTCGTTTAGTTGTTTATTACTATTTTTTAAATTGTAGGCCTTATATAAGTCGTACTTTTTCCAAGTATCGTATCGTGAGGCACACATTAATTGCTGTTAGAGTTGCGTTATATAGCTGTTACTTGGAGTCCAGTTTTTATGGAATCTCTGAAACGTACTAAATGAGAAGCATGACTGGTGGTAAATTGACACTATACATTACTTTTAAGAAAAGAACACGTGTTCGACAGGAAAGAAAGAAGTTATTGAGTGTCCAGTAGCAGAGAGAGGTCTCGGAAAAGCGAATACCACTGTGT
This sequence comes from Schistocerca gregaria, assembly GCF_023897955.1. NCBI lineage: Eukaryota > Metazoa > Arthropoda > Insecta > Orthoptera > Acrididae > Schistocerca > Schistocerca gregaria. The sequence continues at coordinate 616,751,980 of NC_064924.1, read as the reverse complement.
CTCCAGACGGCCTGTGTTTGGCTGTTGGGCTGGATAGCTTGTTCTAATGGCTTTCACTGCGGAGTTAGAGAAGCACGGAAATACTACGTTCTTCACAGCTGAAGCCTACTTCCAACTTTTACGTGTCCTTATGGTATGTCCGCATGCCCTCTTCATGTTCATATTGTTGCTCTCCTTCTCTCTAATTTTTTTAGCGTATTTGTGGCTGGCGTCAATGTTTGGCATAGTGAAGAGTGCCTTGCTTTTCTAACATTATGCGTGGTGTCTGTTTGTTCTATATCGTGTCTCCCTACCACTTTCGCGCAACGACGCTCTGAGCATGTTTTTTAGGGAATTGACTAGTTTGAACCTGGGACCTGTTGCTGGTAAGGAGACGCCAGAAGAATGCAGAAGAGTTCAGTGAGACTTGCGATGATATAACCAAATAATTAATGATTTCAGCGTCAGCTCCACTGCACTCCCTGTAAAAACATCTTAGTACTAACTAAATTTAGTGGAAGGGGTTCAAGGCTTTCCTATTTTTAGTTAGCTGGTAAAATAACGTCGAAAAAGCAGTTACGTTTACCATTGGAAAATTTATTCTACTCACAAAACATCTTTTATAAATTGCACTATTTATAAAAGGAAATGTTTTAATACCGGATGGTAAAAACCAACTGCGTTCAACAAAAATGTGAACGAATATTCCCTGAATGGGTTTCCAAGTTCTACAATGTATCAAAGGACGACCTATGCCATATCACATCTATAATCTAGATTTAAATTAAGTTTCACAAAAGAGAAAACTATAAAAAATGGTCTACACTGACCCTCAATTATCTTTAATTACTTATCTAACTTGTCGTAAATTACAGTGGCTGATGTGGCTTTTCAATAACTATAAAACAGAAAAACCATCGCGTTTCAGATTTTTACTTCAAGTGGCAAATGTGAACACAATGAGCTTTAATTGGCGATCGACACTAGTATTATTCAAAAAGAGGGTGTAACAGATGAGACTTCTGCAGTTCTGAGTGAATGTTTATGCGCTGTTATGCGGCATCGCGTGCGTTCATTACCTTGTCGGTGTTCGTCAGGGGGGCGGTGGCCGGCGCAGCAGCCATCCAGCTCGCCGTATCGGAACTCACTCTTCACCTAATTTCTCCTTACTACCATTTACCGAAGTTGGTTTAAAAAAAACTATCTGGCTGTGTTTTCATCTGACCAATCAGGGTGTCAATGTTAACCTTAAGCTCCACCTACGAAAATTCTGTCTATCCAATGAGAAACGTTATACTTTTCGTGGTGGGGCAATGTTTTTAAAGTTTGCAACATAAAAGAGACACGAAAAAGTCTCACGATAAAACTTGCAGCTGGTGTGATCCTATTAATGTTATATTAAGATCTCTACTGTTCTTGTGGAAAGCTCTAGCTTTTATCAGGGGCTGGGGGGTGGTCCTGACGTAACACACACTCAAAAAGGCTCACGCTAAGGTTCTAGCTTTTAACATGGGCTGGGGGTGGTCCTAACGGTTAGCTGGCGACGTGGGTGTCCGTCCCTTATCGTAGGGCCTTCTAGCTTAACACGGTTCTGCTCTCGGCTTGTGTTCTCGTTTCTCCCCTCGGAATTGCGTCTGTCTCACGGTGGGAAGGTATGACATGCATTTAGGCATTCTTGTGTTAGTCTGTGGTATTCTTTTGGTCACTCGTTACTCGTATTACTTTGGTTAATTTAATGTCACGATTTATTCGGAGCTATGTGACATACTACTGGATTTACTTATCATGTCAGGGTTTTCATGGAAGGTGTTGGATTTGCCTGACACCTTACATGTCATCACGCTTCGAACTTAATTTGCGCACTAAATTTAGGCAGTGATTCAATCGTTGTCTAAGTCATTCAAAAATTATTCCTTTATCTATATTTTGTTGCCTACTGCTCAGCCACGTTATTCTGGTTCTATGCTAGTTTGTATTACAAATTTATATTTTTGTATTCTTCCACATTATTCTCAAAAACGACAAGAGAAGAATATTTTTATGCTACTATGAATTTTTAATTATTTTCTTTCTTTATTTAAGTGTGAAGTTTGTTTTTAAGAAGTTTGTTATCGAAAGTGAGGAGTCTTTCACATCGATTTTGTTAGAAATATTGATTATATAAATGTAGTATTAAGTAAAACCTATTCCTAACACATTTTCTAAATATTATGTACAAGTAAGATGATTTTGTTTCTACACGCTCATTTCAACATTGTTACACTAACAAATAAGAATTATTTCCGAGAATTGCTTTGACAAAGAATTATACATACACAAGTATTGAGATATTATCCTAACAAATGGTCCAAATGTTAAGAAAAAAAGGGAAAACATCCAACAAGATAATTTTTTGTTCTTTGTTTTTATAAGGAGAAAATAAATAAAATATAGTTTTTCTTTTATTTTTACGAGGACAAAATAAATGGCATATAGTTTTAGTGTTTATTATGCCTTACTTTTGTTCTTTATATACTGTCCATTTCAGAACTAATGACTCATTTTTATCAATAGTCTATATTTTTACTTATGTCCGTAGTCAATGACTGTTATTTTGTAGTTTATTAGCTGTATGGTGTGCTTAAGGTATTTAGTTTTTCACGTGTTTATTTTGCACAATTCCTACATCACATAATTTGATTTCACACATTCACAGAATCCTATGAATGTTTAAACATGAGGTTGGCGAATATTTTTGCGTGAAGGTGATGGACTTGAGCAAGATGGATTTGGGCAAGTATTTAGGGTACAGCTTAGTTCATCGTTACTTGTTGGCATTGCATGTGTGTGTTGCTGTTGTGGAGGTCCCATAATGGAATGGAGCTGTGAGTGCAGAATCTCGTGGTTTACTGGCTTTGTATGCGTGAAAGTCATCGTTATGTGTCGCAGAAGGGGGTCGTTTTTCGTTGTAATACTTCGCAGATGACTAATTTACAATAGGATAGGGATTTGGGAAGGTATGTTGTCTATTCTTCACCTATCTTCTTTCTTGGTCTCAGTCTTGCAAATCTTCAACTTCTGTTCTTCCTGCTTTTTCTCTGCTTCTTACTTGCTTCTTGGTTCTTCACCGTGCAGGATATGGAAACATTTATTGATAACTAGTCCCTTTAAAGTTCTCCTCCTAATAACAGTTTGATAAATGGTTTGGACGTGTCATTTCTACTTTGTGGACGTTTACTTCAGCTTCGTGCATGAGTGTGCTGTTTAATAGCGGTAATGTTACTTTTACACATATATTTTATTCTACTCACAAAATTGCACTATTGATAAAAGGAAATGTTTTAATAGAGGATGGTAAAAACCAATTGCGTTCAACAAAAATGTGAACGAATATTCCCTGAATGGGTTTCTAAGTTTTACAATCGATCGAAGGATGACCTATGTCATATCACATCTATAATCTAGGTTTAACTTAAGTTTCACAAAAGAGAAAACTATCAAAATGGTCTACAGTGAACCTCAATTATCTTTAATTATTTATCTAAATTGTCGTAAATTACAGTGGCTGATGTGGGTTCTCAATAACTATATAACAGAAAAATCATCGTGTTTCAGATTTTTACTTCAAGTGGTAAATGTGAACACCATGAGCTTTAATTGACGATTAACACTAGTATTACGCAAAAAGAGGGTGTAACAGATGAGACTTCTGCAGTTCTGAGTGAAGCTTTATGCGCTGTTATGCGGCATTGCGTGCGTTCGTTACCTTGTCGGTGTTCGTCAGGTGGCGGCGGGCAGCACAGCTCCGCTCACCTTGCCGCCTCGGAAGCTACTGTCTCCTAACTTCTCCTTTCTACATTTTACCGAAATTGGTTAAAAAAAAACTATCTGGCTGTGTTTTCATCTGAGCAATAAGGGTCAGAATGTTAACCTTAAGCTCCACCTACGAAAATTCTGTCTATCCAATGAGAAACGTTATACTTTTCGTGGTGGGGCAATGTTTTTAAAGTTTGCAACATAACAGAGACACGAAAAAGTCTCACGCTACAACTTGCAGCTGGTGTGGTCCTATTAATGTTACATTAAGATATATACTGTTCTTCTGGAGGGCCCTCTCGTTCAACATGGGCTGGGCTGTCTCACGGTGGGAAGGTATGACATGCATTTAGGCATTCTTGTGTTAGTCTGTCGTATACTATTTGCTCACTCGTTACTCGTATTACTTTGGTTAATTTAATGTTACAATTTATTCGGAGCTATGTGACATACTATTGGATTTGCTTACCATGTCAGGGTTTTCATGGAAGGTGTTAGATTTGCCTGACACCTTACAAATACTCATTTATTTTAATAAAAGAACACGTGGGCGACAGGAAGGAAAGAAGTTATTGAATGTCCAGGAGCAGAGAAAGGTCTCGGAAAAGCGAATACCACTGTGTCTCCAGACGGCCTGTGTTTGGCAGTTGGGTTGGATAGCTTGTTCTAATGGCTCTCACTACAGAGTTAGAGAAGCACCGAAATATTACGTTCTTCACTGCTGAAGCCTACGTCCAACTTTTACGTGTGCTTTTGGTATATCCGTATGCCCTCTTCATGTTCATATTGTTGCTCTCCTTCTCTCTAAATTTTTTTAACGTATTTGTGGCTAGCGTCAATGTTTGGCATAGTCAAGATTGCCTTGCATTTTTCTGCTAGCCTGTATTACTTTGCCCTTCTGCGTTTTCTGTCAGTTTCATTTTGTATACATCGTTATTCCGTTTTGTCTGTCCACTTGTTGCTCTTTCTTTTGTTAGTTAATTTCAGTAACACGTGTGTTGTCAAAGGATTTTTACTGGACCTTTTCTTTTTGTCACTGTTATCTTCCTCTGTCTGTCTGACTATTTTGATGTGGCCCATCACTAATTACTCTTGTGAGCCAACATGTTCATCTCAGAGTAACACTTGCACACTAAGTCCTAAATTATTTGCTGGACTTCCTCTACAGTTTGCCTCTACAACACCCTCTAATACCGTGGTAGTTATTCTCTGATATAATAACAGATGTCCTATCATCCTGTCTCTTCTTCTTGTCAATTTTTTCCACACATCTCTTTCTCGATTCTCTTGTGTTCCTGTTTTTCCACACTCCATGTTTCACTCTCACACAATGCTGTGCTCCAAACGTATATTCTCAGAAATTTCCTCCTCATGTTAAGGCCATGTTTGACACTAGTAGACTTCTCTTGGTCAGGAATGCCCTTTTTGGAAGTGCTGGTCTGCTTTTGATGTTCCCCTTGCCCCGTCCGTCATGAGATATTTTGCTGCCTAGGTAGCAGAATTCATTAACTTCATCTGCTTCGTGTCCATCAATCCTGATGTTAAGTTTCTCGTTGTTCTCATCTCTGCTACTTCTCATTACTTCCTTCTTCCCTCGATTTACTCTCAATCCATATTATGTACTCATTAGACTGTCCACTCCATTCAGCAGATCATGTAATTCTTCTTCACTTTCACTCAGGATAGCAATGTCATCAGTGTATCTTATCATTGATACACTTTCACCTTGAATTTTAATTCCACTCCCGAACCTTTCTTTTATTTCCATCATTGCTTCTTCGATGTACACTCTTTTTAAACCAAGCATTTCGTTCTTGATCGTCCACTCTTATTATTCGCTCTTGGATCTTGCAGATATTATATATTATCCGTTTTTCCCTGTGGCTTACCCATATTTTTCTCCGAATTTCGAACATCTTGCACCATTTTCCATTGCTGAACCCTTTTTCAAGGTCGACAGATCCTATGAAAGTGTCTTGATTTTTCTTTTGTCTTGCTTCCATTATCAACAGAAAGGTCAGAATTGCCTCTGGTGCCTTTACCTATCCTAAAGCTAAACTGGCCGTCGTGTAACACATCTTCAGTTTTCTTTGTCATTCTTCTGTATGTTACTCTTGTTGGCAAATTGGATGAATAGGCTATTAAGCTGCTTGTGTGATAATTCTCGCACTTTTCAGCTCTTGCAGCCATCGGAATTGTGTGGATGATACTTTTCCGAAAGTCAGATGATATGTCGCCAGACTCATACATTCTACGCACCAACGTGAGTATTCGTTTTGTTGCCACTTCCCCTAATGATTTTAGAAATTTTGATGGAATGTTATCGATCCCTTCCGCCTTATTTGACCTTAAGTCCTCCAAAGGGCTCTTAAATTTTGATCCTGGGTCCCCCATCTCTTCTAAATTGACTTGTGTTTCATCTTCTATCACGGCAGACAAAACTTCCCCTTATAAAGGACTTCAAGTTACTCTTTCCACTTATCCGCTCTCTCCTCTGCATTTAGCAACGGATCTCCGTTTGCAGTCTTAATTTTACCACCATTGCTTCTAATTTCACCATAGGTTGTTTTGTCTTTCCTACACTATGTGATCAAAAGTATCCGGACACCTCGCTAAAAGTGACTTGATAGTTCGTTGCGCCCTCCATCGGTAATGCTGGAATTCAATAGGTTGTTGGCCAACCTGGCACGAAGTCGGCGTTCCAGAACATCCCGAAGGTGTTCTATAGGATTCATTTTAGGACTCCGTGCAGGCTAGCGCATTACAGTGATGTTACTGTCGTACAAGCACTCCGCCACCGGCCGTGCATTATGAACAGGTGCTCGACACCACAACGGAGGAGTATCTGTAGAGAGGCCAGACAATGGTTCCTGAAGAGAGGCAGCAGCCTTTTCAGTAGTTACAGGGGCTACAGTCTGCATGATTGACTGATCTGCCCTTGCAACAATAACCAAAATGGCCTTGCTCTGCTGGTACTGCGAACGGCTGAAAGCAGGGGGAAACTACGGCCGTAATTATTAGCGAGGGCATGCAGCTTTACTATATGGATAAATGATGATATCGTCCTCTTGAGTAAAATATTCCAGAGGTAAAATAGTTCCTATTCGGATCTCCGGGCGGGGACTACTCAAGAGGACGTCGTTATGATGAGAAAGAAAACTGGCGTTCTACGGATCGGAGCGTGGAATGTCAGATCACTTAATCGGGCAGGTAGATAAGAAAATTTAAAAAGGGAAATGGATAGGTTAAAGTTAGATATAGTGGGAATTAGCGAAGTTCGGTGGAAGGAGGAACAAGACATTTGGTCAGGTGACTACAAGGTTATAAACAGAAAATCAAATACGGGTAATGCAGGAGTAGGTTTAATAATGAATAGGAAAGTAGGAATGTGGGTAAGCTACTACAGAAAGCACAGCGAACGCATTGCTGTGACCAAGACAGACAAGAAGCCCACGCCTACGACAGTAGTAGAAGTTTATATGCCAACTAGCTCGGCAGAGGAAGAAGAAATTGAAGAGATGTATGATGAGATAGAAGAAATTATTCATATAGTAAAGGGAGACGAAAATTTAATAATCATGGGTGACTGGAATTCGATAGTAGGAAAAGAAAGAGAAGGAAGCGTAGTAGGTGAATAAGGATTCAAGGTAAGAAATGAAAGAGGAAGCCGTCTGGTAGAATTTTGCACACAGCATACCTTAATCATAGTTAACACTTGGTTCAAGAAACATAAAAGAACATTCTATACATGGAAGAATCCTCGAGATACTATGAGGTATCAGATAGATTATATAATGGTAAGACAGAGATTTAGGAACCAGGTTTTAAATTGTAAGACATTTCCAGGTCTGATGCGGACTCTAACCACAATGTACTGGTTGTGACCTGTAGATTAAAACTGAAGAAACTGGAAAAAGTTGGAAATTTAAGGAGACGGAACCTGGATAAACTGACTAAACCAGAGGTTGTACAGAGTTTCAGGGAGAGCATAAGGGAACAGTTGTCAAGAATTGGGGCAAAGAAATACAGTAGAGGAAGAATGGGTAGCTTTGAGGGATGAAGTAGTGAAAGCAGAAGAGGATCAAGTAGGTATAAAGACGAGGGCTAGTAGAAACCCTTGCGTGAGAGAAGAAATACTGAATTTAATTGATGAAATGCGAAAATATAAAAATGCAAGCGAAAAGGAATACAGACGTCTTAAAAATGAGATCGACAGGAAGTGCAAAATGGCTAAGCAGGGATGGCTAGAGAACAAATGTAAGGGTGTAGAGGCTTATTTCACTAGGCGTAAGATAGATACTGCCTACAGGAAAATTAAACAGACCTTTGGAGAAAAGAGAACCACTTGTATGAATATCAAGAGCTCAGATGGAAACCGAGTTCTAAGCAAAGAAGGGAAAGCAGAAAGGTGGAAGGAGTATAAAGAGGGACTATACAAGAGCGATGTACTTGAGGGCAATGTTATAGAAAGGGAAGAGTATGTAGAAGACGATGAAATGGGAGATACGATACTGCGTGAACAGTTTGATAGAGCACTGAAAGACCTAAGTCGAAACAAGGCCCCCGGAGTAGATAACATTACATTAGAACTACTGACAGCCTTGGAAGTGCCAGTCCTGAAGAAACTCTACCATCTGGTGAGCAAGATGTATGAGACAGGCGACATACCCTCAGACTTCAAGAAGAATATAATAATTCCAATCCCCAAGACAGCAGGAGTTGACAGATGTGAAAATTACCGAACTATCAGTTTAATAAGTCACAGCTGCAAAATACTAAAGCGTATTCTCTACAGACGAATGGAAAAACTGTTACAAGCCGACCTCGGAGAAGATCAGTTTGGATTCCGCAGAAATGTTGGAACACGTGAGGCAATACCGACCCTACGTCTCATCTTAGAAGCTAGACGAATAAAAGGCAAACCTACATTTCTAGCATTTTTAGTCTTGGGAAAAGCTTTTGAGAATGTTGACTGGAATACTCTCTTTCAGATTCTAAAGGTGGCAGGGGTAAAATACAGGGAGCGAAAGGCTATTTACAATTTGTACATAAACATGATGGCAGTTATAAGAGCCGAGGGAAGCAGTGGTTGGAAAGGGAGTAAGACAGGGTTGTAGCCCCTCCCCGATGTTACTCAGACTTTATATTGAGCATGCAGTAAAGGAAACAAAAGAAAAAATCGAAGTAGTTATTAAATTCCATAGAGAAGAAATAAGAACTTTAAGGGTCGCCGATGACATTGTGACTATCAGAGACAACAGAGGACTCGGAAGAGCAGTTGAACGGAATGGACAGTGTCTTGAAGGGAGGATATAAGATGAACATAAACAAAAGCAAAACGACGATAATGGAATGTAGTCAAATTAAGTCGGGTGATGCTGAGGGAATTAGATTAGGAAATGAGACTGTTAGAGTAGTAAAGGAGCTTTGCTATTTGGGGAGCAAAATAACTGATGATGGTCGCAGTAGGGAATATATAATATATAGACTGACAATGGCAAGGAAAGCGTTTCTGAAGAAGAGAAATTTGTTAACATCGAGTATGGATTTAAGTGTCAGGAAGTCGTTTCTGAAAGTATTTGTATGGAGTATAGTCACGTATGGGAGTGAAACATGGACGATAAATAGTTTGGACAAAGAGAGCTTTCGAAATGTGGTGCTACAGAAGAATGCTGAAGATTAGATGGGTAGATCACATAAGTAAAGTGAGTGGGAGGGGGGGGGGGGGGGGGGGGGAAGAAGAGTTTGTGGCACAACTTGACTAGAAGAAGGGATCGATTGGGAGGGCATTTTCTGAGGCATCAAGGGATCACCAATTTAGTATTGGAGAGCAGCGTGGAGGTTTAAAATCATTGAATACACTAAGCAGATTCAGAAGGATGTAGGTTGCATTAGGTACTGGGAGATGAAGGAGCATGCACAGGATACAGTAGCATGCAGAGTTGCATCAAACTAGTTTCAGGACTGAAGACCACAACAACAACAACAACAACTTTGCAGTTACATTCTTTGTACGAATGTTTTTCTTTCAAGCTTCAGTGATTTCCCTTTTTAGACATGTCCATTTCTCTTCGACTCTACTGCACACTGGACTATTCTTTATCGCTGTATCTACAGCTTTAGAGAGGAAGCAGGTATGTGAAATTTAATTCTAAATATTTTCGTTTAACAATGCGCTGTGATAATCACATTTTCAAGATCGAAAGGAAGGTTCACAATTAGTTTCGGTATGTAGCTTGAGAAGAATCTTTGGCAGCAGCTATAAAATGTTACCAGGGCGGTCTAGTATTTTGCTGGACAGAGGCAGCATGACCCACAGATTGCTTCGAAACTCTGAACATCCTGCCATCGTGAAAGAACGCCTGTAAGGTAGACCTTAATCTGACTTGTGCCGAGTTTATGTCTTGAAAAAGACTTAACTTTGATATCGTCTTAATAACTGGATTATACCCTGACACAAAGCCACAATATGTTTGTCCAGAACATGTGGGCAAAAAATGTCTGTATCTGTTCTGTTTTTCGTGTACTCATACGGCAACGAAGTTACCCAATAGGCTGTAAGAAAACGATTTGCTGTAGAAGTGCGCGAGAGGGCCAAAGATCAGTAAACTGCGTGAAGGCGAGATTGTGGCCATGCGAAAGATAGTCGGGAATAATAGAAATTTACGTTCAGGCGTGCAAGAATTATTACTCAGATTGTTTGAATATATCTATTTAAGTTAGAAAAATATCTAGAATAATTGGATTTCCCACCACAGACATCAATGTGAACAAACATGGCTAACGTCTGAAGGCCTGCAATAAGTTACTAGGTGTTTCTGAATTACTACCCAAAATTTTGCATTAAACTAATTGGCAAAAAGCACAGAAAATCTACATGAAAAGAGAAGGTGTAAGGTAATGTAACGAAAAAATACTAGAGGGAAGAATGTCAAGATAGGCCTCAAAATGAAGGGAATTAGCAGTCGGCCATTATATAAGTTACTGTTCAGGTGTACTTTCCACAATGGAAAGATCCTGCGCTCATTACTAAAGTCGTTTCTTCCCTACTTTAGATTAATTTCAGAGACAACACCCTTTATTACGAAAAACACTGAGGTGACCAAAGTCACGGGATAGCGATATATGTATTTGCACGTGGCGGAAGCGTCGCGTACGAATGATATAAAAGTTCAGTGCGTTGGCGGAGCTGTCATGTGCACTGGGGTGATTCATGTGGAAAGGTTTCCGACGTAATTATGGTCACACGACGAAAATTAACAGACCTTAAACGGGGAATAATAGTTGGAGCTAGACGCACGGGACATTCTGTTTCGGAAATCTTTGCGGAATTGAATATTCCACAGTTTCAAGAGTGTGCCGAGAACACAAATTTTCAGGCATTACCTCTCATCACAGACAACGCAGTGCCCGACGGCCTTCACTTACCGACTGGGAGCGGTGGCGTTTGCGTAGAGTTGTTAGTGCTAAGAGATAAGCAACATTAAGTGAAATAACCGCAGAAATCGGAGTGGGACATATAACGAACGTGCCCTTAGAACAGTGCCGCAAAATTTGGCGTTAATGGTATATGGCAGGAAACGATCGACGCGAGTGCGTTTTCTAACAGCGTGACATCACCTGCAGCGCCTCTTCTGGGCTAGTATCCACATCGGTTGTACCCTAAATGACTGTAAAACCCTGGACTGGACAGATGAGTCCCGATTTTAGTTGGTATTAGCTGATGGTAGGCCTTCGAGTGTGGTGCAGAGGTCACGAAACCATGGACCCAAGTTGTCAACTAGGCACTGTGCAAGCTGGTATGGCTCCATAAATGTGGGGGTCGTGTTCACGTGATGTGGCTTGTGTTCTCTGGTTCAACTGAACAGATCATTGATTGGAAAGGGTTATGTTCGACTACCTGAAGACCATTTGCAGCCATTCATGGACCTCATGTTCCCAAGCAACGACGTAAGTATTTATGGATGACAATGAGTCCTGTTACCGGCTCAAAATGGGTCGCGATTGGTTTGAAGAAAGTTCTGGACGATTCGGGCGAATGATTTGGCCACCCAGATTGCCCGACAATAATCCCATCGCACTTTCATGGGACATAACGGAGAGGTCAGTTCGTGCATAAAGTCCTGCACTGGCATCCGTTTCGCAATTATGGACAGCTGTAGAGTCAGTATGACTCAATATTTCTGCAGGAGCCTTTCAACCACTTGTTGTGTCCATGTCACGACGGGTTGCTACACTACTGTGGGAAAAATGATCTCTGACACGATATTAGGAGGTATCGCAAGACTTCGTCACCGCTGTGTAAACCTGACCATGTGCCTAATACGAATATGTGTTTCCCTTACCTTTAAAATCTTTAAGATACTCAGTTGAAGAATGAGAAATGTCTCTTTGAAATAATAACTGTACACCTTTTTTTTGTCCCTTTGCACCTAACACACCTCGCTAACAATATCTACGCTTCTCCAGCCTCGTATTAACAGTCATTTTTATTTTCACATCCACACTAGAGCAACCGTTGCTATGTCATGTTCTACATCTACGTGAGTACCCTGATATTCACAATAACGTTCCTGGCAGAGGGTTCAGTGAACCACCTTCAAGCTGTCTCTCTATCGTTCCACTTATCTTAATCATTTTTCAATTCATTTTGGCCATCGGAGGGCTTTACAAGACGGCAAATGATAGCATCATCTGCAAACAATTTAAGAGGTCTACTGAGATTGTTTCCTATGTCGTTAATATAGATCAGGAACAATAGAGGGCCAATAACACTTCCTTGGGGAACGCCGGATATTATTTTTGTTTTACTCGATGACTCACCGTCTGTTACTACCATCTGTGCCCTTTCTGACAGAAAATCACGAATCCAGCCTCAGAACTGAGGCGATATTCCATAGCTTCACAGTTTGCTTAGAAGACGCTTGTGACGATCGGTGTCGAAAGTTTTCTGGAAAACTAAAATTTGACATCCCCTGTCGATAGCACTTATTACTTCATGAGTATAGAGTGCTGGTTGTGTTTCACAAGAACGATATTTTCTGAGTTCATGCTGACTGTGTGTCAATAAATCTTATTCTTCGAGGTTCAAAGATGGTTCAAATGGCTCTGAGCACTATAGGACTTAACTTCTGAGGTCATCATTCCACAGAACTTAGAACTACTTAAACCTATCTAACCTAAGGACATCACACACATCTATGCCCGAGGCAGGATTCGAACCTGCGACCGTAGGGGTCGCGCGGTTCCAGACTGTAGCGCCTAGAACCCCTCGGCCACCCTGGCTGGCTTTCTTCGAGGTAATTCATAATGTTGGAATACTGTATATGTTCCAAAGCCCTACTGCAAATCGACGTTAGTGATAAGGGCCTGTAATTCAGCGGATTACTCTTGTTTCCCTTTGTGGGAATTGGTGTGACATGAGAAATTTTTCAGTCTTCAGACACGGGTCTTTCTGTGATTGAGCGGTTGTATATAATTGCTAAATATGGAGCTATAGTATCAGCATACTGTGAAAGGAACCTGACTGGTATACAATCTAGACCGGAGACCTTGCGTTTATTAAGTGATTTAAGCTACTTTGTGACACCGAGGATATCTACTTATATTTTCTCATCTTGGGAGTTGTTCTTGATTAGAATTCAGGAATATTTACTTCGTCTTCTTTGGTGAAGGAGTTTCGGAAGACCGTGTTTAGTAACTCTGCTTTAGTGGCACTGTCATCAGTGACTTCACCGTTGTTATCGCGCAGTGAAGGTATTGATTGCGTCTTGCCACTGGTGTGCTTTACATATGACCAGAATCTCTTTGGGTTTTCTGCCATATTCCAAGACAGAGTCTCGTTGTGGAAATTATTAAAAGAATTTAGCTTTGAAGCACACGCTATGTTTGAATTTTGCGTCTTAGGGATTTTGAGTTCTTTTAAATTTGGTATGCTTTTTACGTTGCTTCTGCAACAGCGATCTGACCCGTTTTGTGTACCATGGGGGATCAGTCCCATCACTTATTTATTTATGTGGTATTTATCTTTCAATTGTTGTCGATTCTATCACTTTGAAATCATTCCACAACTTTTCTACACTTACATGATCAGATCGGAAGGTGTGAAGGCTGTCTCTTAAAAAGACGCTAAGAGCATTTTTATCAGCTTTTTTTAAAAAATAGATATACTTTTCTTTTCTTTTTGATAGTTGTAGGGTGTTACGGTATTCAGCCTCGCAGCAACTGCCTTGTGATCGCTAATCACTGTATTCATCACGATACTCCCTATTTGTCCAAGATTATTAGTTGCTAAGATGCCAAGTATGCTTTAGCAACCATTTACGCTTCGAGTGGGCTCGTGAAATAAATGTTCATAATAATTTTCTGAGAAAGTATCCAGTACAATTTCCGACGACATTTTATGCCTGCCGCCGGCTTTAAACGTATAATTTTCCAGCATATCGAAGGTAGATTGAAGTCACCACAGACTATAATTGAATGAATGGGGTAACTATTTGAAATGATACTTAAGTTTTCTTTAAACTGTTCAACGACTGTATCTTCTCAGTCGGGGTGTCGGCAAAACAATCTAATTAATAGTTGACTCCGATTGTCAAGTATAACTTCTACTCATGCTATTTCGAAGTAAATATCTACTGCAATTTCACTACAATGTAAACTACTTCTGACAGCAGTAAATACAGCACCACTAGCTGTATTTCATCTACGAGTATCCTTTCCGAACAGTGTTAGGTCGTTTGAAAAAATTTCGGCTGAACTTATTTCCGGCTTTAGCCAGCTCTCTGTACCTACAACTACTTGAGGTGCAGCGCTTCCTAATTAGGGCTTGGAGCTCTGTTTCTTTCCCAACACAGCTAAGACAATTTACAACTACAATACCGATTGTTGCTAAAACTACCTTACTGTGTTTTAGCTGCCCCCTTGTAGACGGGCGCCGTTTTTATGGTTTCCTGAGACACTCTAACCTAAAAAACTTTCCAGTCCCTTCCACGTAACCCCCGATTCCCGCGTAGCTGCTTCCTGTATGTAGTGGACTCCTCACCTGTTACACGGAACCCGGAAAACCACCACCTGATGACGCAAGTCAAGGAATCTGCAGCCTACACGGTCACAGTAAGGCCTGAGGCGCTAATTCAGACCCTCCAGTCAGCTCTGCACCAAAGGACCACAGTCGGTTCCATCGACGATGCAGCAGATGGTGAGCTCCGCCTTAATCTCGCAAGCAAGACTGGCACTCTTTACGATTTCGACTATCGGACAGAAAGTAGAGAGAATCTCCTCCGATCCAAAGCAACACACGTCATTGGCACCAACATAAGCCACCACCTACAGTTGGCTGCACCCTGTACTCTTCATGGCATCCGGAGGCACCCTTCACAGATCCGTAACGTCTCCCCCCCCGCCGGTATGCACACTTGCTTCCTTCCCGTCCTTGGCAGCCATCTTCCTAAGGGTCCCAATCACGTGCCTATCGTTGTAGCTCCCCAATACCAGCAAATCCACCCTCTGTGAATGCACAGACCTTGCGGGCCAAGAAGCTTCCTTTGGAACAGGGTGGAGGACTGCATCCGGCTCCAGACTTCGCCAACCACAGGTAACGCCCGAAATCTGTTCGTCAAACTAACCGAGGAGGCCTTAAGACAGCCCTTGGAAAGTCTTTCGCTGCCTTCCACACATCGGAATGATCCCCCACTCGACCAAGAGTGAGGGGTGAAACTCAGTGCAGGCAGTACCCGGGGCGGCCATAGCAGTGAACCGATCGGTGGACATGTGGGACCTGCCCGACGTCCCTCGCATCCCCGCGTCCGACCCCCCACAGTAATATCGCTTGACATCCACAATAATTAAACAGGTATCAGTGATCACGTAATTAACGATTCTAAAACACGACACTGTATCAACCATAAGCCCCTTAATTAATTACGTCCTTTTCGGCGGAGTAATTGAATTACTGAAACGCTTTTCTTCTACAAATGAACGTAACAATTTCAGCTATTAACTCCACTTCTACCAAACTGTTCCCAGCCACTTACCTTCGACACAGCTTCTCGCGATTGCTCCGTGGGGGAGCCTAACACCGACTCTTCTTCATACAGCAAGATGGCACGCTACCACTAGTGCTGGGGAACTGGAGTCATTATACGACCAGACAATGCTGCCTCACGGACAAGGTTCGCCCTATTCCAAAAGTTCCAGAGACCAACGATAAGTAAGAAATACAATATCGGTAAGTTGAAACTCGAAGATGGCAGCAGTCCTTACAACGACCTCCATCTAAGATAAAATTCACAACTGTAAGTCTGCCCAATTGTGACTTTAGACCCACACGAACATAAGCACGTTAACTGCATACGCAGAAAAACCCAATATGGTTGTTGTGAAGCGACTAGAATGAGGCCGGCCGCTGTGTCCGAACGGTTCTAGGCACTTCAGTCTGGAACCGCGCGACCGCTACGGTTTCAGGTTCTAATCCTGCCGCGGGCATAGGTGTGTGTGACTTCCTTAAGTTAGTTAGGTTTAAGTAGTCCTAAGTCCTAGGAACTGATGACCTCATATATTAAGTCCCATAATGCTCAGAGTCATTTGAATTTGATTAGAATGAGTCTTAAGCGATTACAAGCTCATATAACAAGAAAAGAAATGTTGACGTTCCTGTGTTAAGGCACATTTACGGCGTAAGCGATGAAGCGGAGCTGAAATGGAAGAGGCGTGTGGTATATAACGTGGATAATAATTAATTTTTCCCAGCACACTCTATAGCTGCTTCAAATTCTGCGGCGAAGGCAAGTCTTGTATGGCACGCAGGTGCGTGGGACTGGGATGTATGGCTTGGGCATTGAGGACATGGCCCAAGTATGGCAAGTCCCGAGCCAAAAACACACATTTGTTCTTCCGCAAGCGAAGATCATTTTGTCGCAAGACCTGAAATAATGTTCTGAAATTGGCCCAATGTTCTTCTTCCGTCTTTCCGGAGATCACAATATCGTCCAGATAATTTGCTGCAGTAGGGACCGACGCACAAACAGTTTGTAGATGTTGCTGAAACAATGCAGGGGCGGATGCACACCCGAATGGCAGTCGTTTGAATTGATACACCCCAAGATGAGTGTTAATCACCAAAACGCGCTGGTATTCTTCGTCCACCGGTATTTGCAAGTACGCATCTGCTAGGTACAACTTCGGGCGGGGTAAAGGAAAAGTGGCAATCAGTAGTTGTTCATTCACTGTTGCCTTGAAGTCCACACAAAGTCTTAACTTTCCGGAAGGTTTTGGCAAAATTACTAAGGGTGATGTCCAGAGAGAAGCCTGCACACGTTCAATTACACCTTGTGATTCCAAATCGTGTAATGTTTTTGCGACCTCATCACGGAATGTGTGGGGAACATTGTGCGCTCTGAAAAATTTCGATTGCGCGTATACTGTCAGTTCCAAATGTGCTTTATAGTTCTTAGCGCAGCCGAGGCCCGGTGCAAAAAGTGTCTGCAAATTTTTCACATAGACGAGAAACACTGTCTGAAGGCACAGCCTGGTTCACTGATAGGAGCTGATTTACTAAACAATTGAAATAAATCGAAACCAAACAAGTTCACTGCAGAAGAAGAAGGACGTAAAATGACAAGTTTAGTTTGTCCTTTGTATGTAGGAAGAAGGCTGCACTGTCCTAACAGGGATGTTTTGCCGTGAATAACTACTTAATTCAACATTTGCGGCACGCAACTGAGGTGTGCCCAGCAGTTTGTAAGTGTCTTGATTGATCAGTGAAACTGCAGCTCCGGTATCGAGCTGGAATGGTATCACTTTGCCGTTAATGTCCAAGTCTACAAAAAATGTGTTGTCCTGCTGACGACAAGAGCGACTGCCTCGTGCAACGTGAACTGACACTGGTAGATAATCACTAGCGACTTGACGGGAGTTCCGGCGATGTCGACGCACACTATTTTTGGGTCGAACACAGTCACTGTTAGAGAGTGGCACTGCGCGGAATGGAATGAACGACATGAATTTCCATGGGCGAAGTTCCGCGAGCCGGAGTATCCTTGGTTCGATTCCGATTCCGGCGCGAAGCAAAGGGCCTGGAACGGTTTTGAGCTTCCGATCTGAGCTTTTTCTGGCAAACACACTGAACATGTCCTTTTTTATTACAATAAAAGCAAACAGCTTGGCGTGACAGTCAATTCTCACGCGAATGTTTAGTAGCACACCGCGGGCATGATTTGATCACTGCATTTGCTTGCCTGCGCGGCACACGTGGATGAGAGCCTGGCGGCAGCGGCGCGGCCGGGCGCGAGGACTGTTTACTGCTCCGTGCAGCTCGCTCGGCGGGCCGGTTAACCTGACACACTGCTGGCGTAGTTTCAAATGATTCCTGAGCAAAGTCAAGTGTGTCCTGCCGATCCAATATGTCCATCACTTGTAGAAGGAAGGGATTTACTAGTTTCAAAATCTGTTCCCTTATACTAACATCAGAAACGTTCTGTACAATTGCATCACGTACCGTAGTATTGAATAAGGGAGTCCACATTGACACTCAAAAGCACAATCGCTAGTAAGGCCTTGCAAGGTTGCAACCCACACCCGATTAGTCCGACCTGCCGTACATTTTGTACGAAAGAAGGTATACCTCTTCGCAACTACATTGACTGATTCTTTGAAATATGCATCTATTGCAGACTATTCCACGGTACGTGTTCACGTCGACAGAAGTCAACAAATAAGGCTGCCGCTCGTTACCTTGAATTCTGTAGGCGGCGAGGTGGAATCCAAATTGGCGTGACCACTCCGTCCAGGTTTCCAGTGCAGCATCAAAAGGTCGAAAAGTGGGTGCACCAGCGTGTTGTGGCTGCGTTAGCGGTGGAGCGGCTGCTGCCGCATCGTTTTGCATCGCACGTTGACCCTGGACGAACTGTCCAAGGGCATCCAGTAAGGCCTGCGTCTGCTGATTCTGTAAGCGATAAAATTCGGACAGTTGATCTGGAGATTGTGGCGAAGCCATTACACAAGTAAATCAGGTCAATTTAGATAAGAACACTTTTGCTCTCGTCGCCAATGTTGTGGTTGGCAGGAGAGTCAACACCGTATTGCTAAAGGAGGCCGAAATGCACGCGTTTTAGCTCAAGCAGGCTGTCGTGAGGCCTGGAACATGACAAGGGAATTAGAATTGAGAAAAACGGACGTAGCTGGTGGAATACTTAACTTTAATCCATTAACAATGCACGTCGCGCTTGACATTACATGATTCACAGTAACAATATCAACAGATAATGGCGCCTTGCTAGGTCGTAGCAAATAACGTAGCTGAAAGCTATGCTAACTATCGTCTCAGCAAATGAGAGCGTAGAAGTCAGTTAACCATCGCTAGCAAAGTCAGTTGTACAACTGGGGCGATTGATAGGAAGTCTCTCTAGACGTGCCGTGTGGCGGCGCTCGGTGTGCAATCATTGACAGTGGCGACACCCGGGTCCGACGTATACTAACGGACCGCGTCCGATTTAAAGGCTACCACCTAGCAAGTGTGGTGTCTGGCGGTGACACCACACATTTTTATATTTTCTCGTTTCATCAATTAAGTTCAGTATTTTTTCTGTTACCCAAGGAGTTCTAGTAGCCCTCGTCCTTCATCCCTCAGAGCTACCCACTGTTCTCCTACTGTACCTCTTTCCCCCATTTTGTTAATGGTTACCCTATGCTCTCCCCGAAACTCTGTACAACCTCTGGTTCTTTCAGTTTATCCAGGTCCCATCTCCTTAAATTCCCACCCTTTTGCAGTTTCTTCACTTTTTATCTACAGTTCATAACCAATAGACTGTGGTCAGAGTCCTCATCTGCCCCTGGAAATGTCTTACAATTTAAAACGTGGTTCCTAAACCTGTCTTACCATTATATAATCTATCTGATACCTTCTGGTATCTCCACTATTCTTTCATGTATTCAACCTTCTTTCATGATTCTTGAACCAAGTGTTAGCTATGATTAAGTTGTGCTCTGTGCAAAACTCTACCAGGCGGCTTCCTCTTTCATTTCTTACTCCCAATCCATATTCACCTGCTACGTTTCCTTCTCTCCCTTTTCCTGCTACTGAATTTCAGTCACGCATGACTGTTAAATTTTCGTCTCCATTCACCACCTGAATAATTTCTTTTATCTCATCATACATTTCTTCAATTTCGCATCTTCAGCAGAGCTAGTTGTCTAATTATCTTATACGTTGAAAGCGTGACAACTCGGAATGTGCCACTCTTGTTGCATGACCCATGCGCACCCTCCAGCAATATCGCTGAAGCGATACTTTTCGTTCAGTGGATACTCAGAAAGCAGCCTACAACAAAACTAATACAACTGCCCTGAAGTGGGAAATTGTTAGCTAGGAATGTGATCTTATTCGTGCATGTTGTGGCACCTCACAAGTTATTTCATACCTATGAACTAAAGACTGCTGTTTTTCGAATTCAGTCACTTTTCGTGTGTAGTACGATAATGACTTCCTAGCTGTGACATTTAATATTAACTGATGCCAGAATTTTCTTTTCTTTAAGTGTTTGTGATCAGTGAATGCACTTCTGATGAAATGTTTATATTTACGGTCATCTACATGTTTCATTTAGTGTGCTTTAAGTATGAATGATGCCTGCCAGCTGTGTTGTTGGTCAGAGGTGGAAGGAAGTTAATACGTTCAATAGCTCACATTAGTTATTCAAATCTCCGTTTCAGACCAAAACCACCTGTGTCCTTCATTTGTCTTCCATCCTGACCAATGCCGAGGTCTGAGCCGTCGTTTTCACCAATGCTATGTTGGTTGAGGGGGTCACGTTATGACGTCTGTCGCTTGATTCACTCTGGAGACGTTCGGTGGTCGAATCTCTTATCAGGTACCGAAGACTGAACGTCGAGTTGCTTGTGAGATTTAAAACTGAAAAACTATATGGAAAAAGACTGCCTCAGAGTCTTTTTTATCGTACCATTCAAATTTAGAAATATGCCCACCTTAGTTAACTTTTTGATATAAAGCACCGTCTCCTTTGACTAGATAAAAAAACTTCTAGTAAGATGTGAGATGTATTACTGACGAATGATATGGACTACCAGGTAACTGCTGTATGTTTCAAAATCTGGTAACTCTTATTATATGAAACTAGACTTTTATTATGCTAATAACGTATACTTTTGTCATAGACAACGTATACGTGCAGGTTATCGAGAATTTCATGTTCTCTCCCTTATTTTAGTGCTTCTACATTCATTTATTAAAAGATTCAGTGCGAACTTATATCTCATTTAACTGACGATTATTTCGCTTAGAATGAAGCCAAACTCATTCCCTATTTCAATAAGCCGCTACTTGTCATTTAGATTGGAAGGCATTGCAATTTACTACACACAGTAGTAATCACTTTTTTTCATATAAGCAAGTCTTTATCTGCAGTAATATTTCCAGGAACAATCTCAATAGATAATTATCGTACTGTTTGAAATCCAGCAGCATTTGAAAGTCTATTATTGCAAAAACGATTAAAAGGTGACTTTGTTTTAGCTTATAAGTTTTAAGCACTCTGCTCTTATTACTTCAGCAGATGAAGTGTGTTAAAACAGAGATATCCATATACTATCGATACAACTGAAGTAGGTCATGGATGCTTTAAACTTTATATTTTTCACT
The DNA here is from genome assembly GCF_023897955.1 of Schistocerca gregaria. Lineage (NCBI taxonomy): Eukaryota > Metazoa > Arthropoda > Insecta > Orthoptera > Acrididae > Schistocerca > Schistocerca gregaria. The sequence continues at coordinate 616,730,550 of NC_064924.1, read as the reverse complement.
GAACTTGGTCAGCAACTGTGACGTCCACTTTCGTTAAAAGGAACGCAGATGTAAGCTTCTGTGTAAGGGAAGATCCTTTACGGTGGTCGTTGTGAGAGGAAGGTGCTTCTAGCTGCAGTACCGCTACGATATCTTGTATCGGTCCACTGCTAAGCACGGAAACGCCGATGCGTTGTCCCGCTTGCCTGTTGGTGAGGATAAGGCATTCGATTCCTCCGAACTAGCTTGCATGTTCATTGATGCGGAAACCGATGACTTGGTCGAATCGTTTCCGATTGATTTTCGTCGTGTAGCTACAGCCACAGCTGCGGACCCTGTCCTTGCTCCCGTTCTGCGTTTTGTTGCTACGCAATGGCCCTTGTCAAAGTCACGGATCCGAGATCCGTTGGTTCGCCGATCTTTTGCTCACAAGGAGACTTTTTGTATGACGTGGTGTTTTGCTGTTGCGTTCTGATAATGATCAGTCCATGGTCGTTGTACCACGATCGTTACAATCCTCTGTCTTACAGCTTCTCCAGCAAGGACATTGGGGTATAGTGAGAACGAAACAACTTGCTCGTCCGTACTGTACTTTGTTCGGAATCGATGCCGCGATTACAAATATGTGCTCTTCTTGCATGGTGTGTGCCGAACAACAATCAGCACCACCGCGGAAATTGTTTGCATGGCCAAAAGCCACTTCCCCTTAGCAACGCTTACACATCGATTTTGCTGGTCCATTCTGGAATGCTCGATGGTTGGTTGTGCTAGATTCATTCCGTAATTTTCCTTTTGTTGTCCGGATGTCTTCCACTACGTCATCTGCCACCATCCAAGCGTTATCCGCTATCTTTTGCATTGAAGGTCTTCCACAGACTATTGTTTCCGACAATGGCCCACAGTTCATGTCCGCAGAATTTCAGTCATTCTGCAAGGCCAATGGTATTCAACATCTGACGTCCGCGCCTTTTTCGCCACAGTCAAACGGTGCCGCTGAACGATTAGTCAGGACTTTCAAGTCACAGATGTTGAAGTTAAGACTCGCATTCTCGGTAGGACGCGTTATTGCTCTTTTTGTCCTCGTATCGCTCTCAGCCCCGAGATGGTCGCTCGCCGGCTGAGTTGCTCCACGGTCGCCCTCACCGAACCCTGATGTCTTTGCTACATCCGCCGCATCAGGTTCCTGTGCAGCGGCAGACACCTGCTTTTGCTCCAGGCGACGTTGTCTACTACCGCCAATACCGAGGTTCACGGCGTTAGCTCGAAGAGCTCATTCTTCGCTGCCTCGGCCGCGCTATGTATCTGGTTTTGGGGACCTCTGGTGAGGTGCGTCGGCATCTCAATCAGCTGCGCCTCTGTCGTCGCACGGGATCTGCCGCTCGCCGTCTGCTTTCAGCGACGGTGCCGTCCGGTCAGCGCCTCGGGGACCCATCTACTGGCTCGCCTCAGCCCCAGGTGTTACCGACGCTGCCTTACATTTTGCCCCATGGCGACGCGCCGCCGCCGCAGCCACCGCCGCCGCCGCCATCGCCGCCGCCGCCGCCGCCGCCGCCTGTTCTTCCGCCGGCGGCGCCCGCAGTGGACGCGTCGCTGCAACCGCCGGGCGCCTCCCTGGGTCACGAGCCGCCGATCGCTTCCCGTGACCAGTTGTCCTCCGACATGGAACTCTTGCCCGTTCCGGAACATATGTCGTCTTCGCCCGTGGGGTGCCCCGGCCCGATGGATGGAGGTCGACCCTTCGGCCCCTCGTGTCTCTCTACGGGCGTGCACCCTGGAGCAGGTTTTCAGGCTTTTCCTAGCTCCCCGCGGTCCGAATGGCAGGGTGCGGGTGGCACAGCCTCGCCTATTGTTAGGCTCCCCACCTCGTCGCATACGTCAACATGGGGTCCTCCCCACGGCTGGCGGAAGCCTTATTACACAACCGTACGCCGATTTGCGGGGGAGGAATGTGGTGGCACCGCCAGACACCACACTTTCTAGGTGATAGCCTTTAAATCGGCCGCGGTCCGGTAGTATACGTTGGACCCGCGTGCCGCCACTGTCGATGATTGCAGACCGTGCGCCGCCACACGACAGGTCTAGAGACTTCCTAGCAATCCCCCCGGTTGTACAGCCGACTTAGCTAGCGATGGTTCATTGATTTCTATGCTCTCATTTGTCGAGATGATGGTTAGCATAGCCTTCAGCTACGTTATTTGCTACGACCTAGCAAGGAGCCATTATCTGTTGCTATTGATACTGTGATTCATGTAATGTCAAGAGCGACGTGCATCATTAATGGATTAAAGTTAAGTATTCCACCAGCTACGTTCGTTTTTCTCAATTCTAATTCCCTTGTCATGTTCCAGGCCTCACGCCAGCCTGCGTGAGCTAAAACGCGTGCATTTCGGCCTCCTTTAGCAATACGTTGTTGGCTCTCCTGCTAAGCACAACAAAATGCAGTAAATGAAGCAGGCAAAAAGGAATACAGACGTCTCAAAAAAATGAGATCGACAGGAAGTGCAAAATGGCTAAGCAGGGATGGCTAGAGGACAAATGTAAGGATGTAGACGCTTATCTCACTAGGGGTAAGATAGATACTGCGTATAGAAAAATTAAAGAGACTTTTGGAGAAAAGAGAAGCACATGTATGAATATCAAGAGCTCAGACGGAAACCCAGTTCTAAGCAAAGAAGAGAAAGCGGAAAGTTGGAAGGAATACATAGATCTATACAAGGGCGGTGTACTTGACGACAATAGTATGGAAATGGAAGAGGATGTAGTCGAAGATGAAATGGGAGATACAATACTGCGTGAAGAGTTCGACAGAGCATTGAAAGACCTTAGTCGAAACAAGGCCCTGGGAGTAAACAACATTCCATTTGAACTACTGACAGCCTTGGGAGAGCCAGTCCTGACAAAACTCTACCATCTCGTGATCAAGATGTATGAGACAGGCAAGAAATATTTGTTTCTACCAGTTCGGTAAACACAAGTGCGAGCATAAGTGATTTGGACAACTTGAGATAAAAGAACTTAAAATGCAAAAGAGTGACCCAGGCTCTCTCGTTGTGAAACTACGTACGCATAGAAAGAATGTATACAGATGATCGCCAACAATACCTAGAAAGAAACAACTGAACATCTCTGCAGTACAATGCTTTATAGCGTACAAGGAAGAAGTGCAAATATCTGATATTAGGTAAGCTCCTGTTGAATGCCTACACTCGGAGAAATGCTGATTTTTGATTCTATGTTTTCGTAAATTCTGTTCGTTAAAATTTATCTAATTGATCTTCCTTATTAAATTATATTATTTTTTTATATATTATAATATTACATTTTGTATTATTCTGATAAAACAATTTCAACTTGTTTTTTTTACTAACTTAAGTACTAACTTTACGTCATGGAGGTTCGAATATTGTATAATATTACAGTAAATAAAAAAAATGTATTATCTGTGGTGGAAAAGAGGCAAAAGTGTTACGTGTGGCGTCATACCAAAAACTGAAAGATATAAACTGAAAGATATAAATAGTCAATTGATGTTAAAAATCATCGCAGACATTACTGGTAAATGATCCTTCCATCGGTTCACATGCGAAAGGAAAACGTAAATATTCCAAATCGCAAATCACACGTCATTGTGGAAACCCCACAAGCAAGCCAGAACTACCTTACCCACGGTGATACCAAACTGATTGGGAACACACACGCACGCTGTGATTCACAGCCACCCCACTTGGAAGGCAGCTTGTCGATTCATGCAGTAGAAACACACTAAATTACAGCTCGGAAAATGTGACTGACGTTAACCGATGCTTTCAGAATTCGCAAGTAGGCAACCACACTATCGGACGGCTGAGAAAATGTCTCGAAACATTTCCGCATCCAGGAGAATGCTGAATAGTCTGTAACTGTAACTCCTCTTTCCTGCTCTAGATGGCACAATGGGAATCTGTTGCATCTACACCTACATAATCCATTTCTCACCTCAGCGATTCTAGTAGGAAAGCACTGTTACCGCAACCGCTAGAAAAGACAAGACAGGTTGCAAGTTCCACTCTCCACCACGTGACGCGAGGACAGACCTCGTCTCCGGCTCGCTGCAGGTAACGAAAACAGCCGCCAGGCAGTTTCACTTCAGAGAGCGCAGCGAGCAGTAGGCTGCGGAATTTTAAAATCGTCGAATGTCTAGACCACTTGGCTCACTTGTTGGGTGCAGGCCCTTTTCATAGCTTCTGGCCCAGTGCGAGGTATTTGGTCCAGTCTGGAATTGCTCACCTTACAAAACAGAGAATCCCTAGGTGGATACGAGGATCCCCCTCCACCGAAACAGGGGTTTACCGTCCTGTAGCCTTGCTGGGACGTCCAATTAGGGGTCCTATAGATCACGGGATCAAGAGAACTCTGGCGCCGTTGTTTGTGGCGTCGGGCCACATGTCGCGAGGACCCAGAATCCGAGATCTTTTCGGCACGAAGGAACCCTTGGCAGGCATTACCGTTAACGAAAAGTGTGAGGTGATCCACATGAGTTCCAAAAGTAATCCGTTGGAATTCGATTACTCGATAAATAGTACAATTCTCAAGGCTGTCAATTCAACTAAGTACCTGGGTGTAAAAATTACGAACAACTTCAGTTGGAAGGACGACATAGATAATATTGTCGGGAAGGCGAGCCAAAGGTTGCGTTTCATTGGCAGGACTCTTAGAAGGTGCAAGAAGTCCACTAAAGAGACAGCTTACACTACACTCGTTCGTCCTCTGTTAGAATATTGCTGCGTGGTGTGGGATCCTTACCAGGTAGGATTGGTGGTGGTCGTTAGTGTTTAACGTCCCGTCGACAACGAGGCCATTAGAGACAGAACGCAAGCTCGGGTTAGGGAAGGATTGGGAAGGAAATCGGCAGTGCCATTTCAAAGGAACCATCCCGGCATTTGCCTGAAACGATTTAGGGAAATCAGGGAAAACCTAAATCAGAATGGCCGGAGACGGGATTGATCCGACGTCCTCCCGAATGCGAGTCCAGTGTGCTAACCACTGCGCCATCTCGCTGGGTTCAGGTGGGATTGACGGAGGACATCGAAAGGGTGCAAAAAAGGGCAGCTAGTTTCGTATTGTCACGTAATAGGGGACAGAATGTGGTAGATATGATACGCGAGCTGGGATGGAAGTCATTAAAGCAAAGACTTTTCTCGTCCCGGCGAGATCTGTTTACGAAATTTGTCACCAACTTTCTCTTCCGAATGCGAAAATATTTTGTTGAGCGCAACCTCATGTATCTTATCTTACCACGAAATATTTCCTTTTTGGTGTTATTACAGGCACATATCATTAACGTCGATATGCAGCAGCCTTTGGAGCGTATATTGTGTTCGAACAGTATGTATTAACTCGAGGAGAACGATCTGTTGATACACAGTCAATACGGATTTATAAAACATCGTTCTTCTGAAATACAACTAGCTCTTCACCGACATGAAGTGTTAAGTGCTATGGTCAAGGGATTTCTAATTGATTCCGTATTTACAGATTTCTAGAAGCTTTTCAGACTGTGCCTCACAATCGGATTGTAATTAAATTGTCTGCTTACGGAATACCGTTTCAGTTTTGGGACTGGGTTTGTGATTTCCTGTCAGAGAGGTCACAGTTCGTAATAATTCACGGAAAGTAATCGAGTAAAACACAAGAGATTTCTGGCGTTTCGCAACGTAGAATTATATGCCCTCTACTGTTCCTTATCAATATAAACGAGAGACAACCTGAGCATCCGTTTTAGGTTATTTGCAGATGATGGTGCTGTTTAAAACTATAGGAAGATCAAAACAAATTGCCAAATCGATTTAGAAAAGATACCTCTGTGGTGCAAAAATTGTGCGGTCATCCACATGAATCGTAAAAGGAATAATCCGTTAAATTTGGTTAGACAATAAATGAATCAAATATAAAGGCCATAAATTCAACCAAATACCTCGGAATTACAATTATGGAGAACTTAAATTGAAAAGAATGCATAGAAAATATCTGTGGGGGAGGCGAACCGAAGACTGCAATTTATTGGCAGAACAGTTAGAAGCAACAGATCTACTAAAGAGGCAGCCTACGCTACGCTCATCTGCCCGCTTTAGGAGTACTGCTGAGCGGTGTGGGATGGTTACCAGTTCAAAGAAGAGCAGCAAGCTTTGTGCTATCGAGAAATGGTGGAAAGAGTGTCACGGATATGATTTAGGATTTGAGGTAGGCGTCATAAAACAAATGCGGTTTTCGTTGCGGCGTATTTTCACACGAAATTTTCAGTCACCAACTTCCTCCTCCGAAAGCGAAGATACATTGTTGTCACCGACGAACGTAGGGAAAAACGATCATCTTAATAAAATAAAGGAAAACAGAGCTCCCACTGAAAGATGTCGGTGTTCTTTTGGAAATTGAAAGTCCTTGTGGTGTACAGACGGTAGCAGAGCTAGGATGTGGAAGGTCCAAGACTTGTTCTTTTTTACCTCCTGATTTCACTTAAGCTTACGTAAACCCTACACAAATGTCACTTATTTTTCTCTCATGTGACATCAATTCATCTTTCGTGACAAATACACAAAATTTCTAAATTATTTTATATCAATTAAGTAAGCTACAAGACAGAAATAACATTGACGACTGGTGACATGAGTAAACAGTGTCAAGTTTTCAACTTCACGACGGTTGTGTTATTTAGCAAATTTTCATTTAAATACTCGCCCCACGAGTTTCAAAATCAATGCAGTCAGTTTCCAGAAGCAGCACAACTTAATACACAAATATGGCAATACCAGGAAATAGATGGGTTTATCCCAAGCAATAATAGTAGAATTAAGAAATAGCAAATTTAAATGCACAAATTTTAACAAAGTGTAATGTAATAATAATTTGGAAAGAACTTTAATAAAATGATCGATGATAGTGGATACCGAGCCATACACTATGAAACAAATTAAGAATTATTCACAGTAGACACCTGGCACATGATGATATTCTCTGAAGTATTTCAAATCACAAAATGTTAGCTACAAGTACGAACCACATATTAAAGTAATGATCATTAAATTTAATAAAAGTATATGAAAATTTTGCCTTAGCCAGGTGACGAAAACCACACCAGTGCAGTTTCCTGTTACACTCGAGTGCAAGGCCCGACAATCAACAGCTGGTCATGGAGAACTACGCTAAGCAAGCGAACATCCCGTCCTCCCAACATGTTTGCAAACAGTCATACTCGTCGCAGTTCTTAATTGGCAGGCACCAGTTGACTCATATCTCGACCGAGCCGTCCTTGAAAGCTGTTGCTTCGCTTCGCGCAACTGATCACGCCCCCTATCGCTTCGGCGAAAAAAAGTGAAATAATCTCGCGGGTATATCAAATGAGCTGAGCCGTGACACGGCTCAACCTCTCCCACCAAAACTAAAACACCTCCCCGTTTAAGGACCACACTGGGACCCATCGAAAGTAGAACGAGGCGCACCTTTAACCTGTGACACATGAACTCATAGGGTCTTGTTCCCCTGAGGTTCCTGTACAAGAAGACTAACTGGTCCTAGCACCTTACGTACAACATATGGCCCAAGAAAACGATGGGGAAATACACCGGGAACTAGTCCTGGTGACTGACCTTGCTTGTTGAAATTACGGACGAAGACCTGGTCTCACACCTTGGCCACAAAGGATTTCCTGCTTCGGTAATAACGGCTCCTCAGATGTCTATGAGCCTGCTAGATGTTACTACGAGCTCTAGCCCAGTTTTGTTGAATAATCTGAGGATCCAATTTCTCAGGCAGCAAGTCCTTAATATCCCACAAGTTAGAAAGTGGTGCATTTAAGGGATAGGCCAACATGAGACATGCAGGAGTTGCCTTCAATGCCTAATGCTGGGCTGAATTAAAGGCTAGATTGAACCAGGGTATAGAATGATCCCATTTAGTACGTGATGTGGCATAATAAATTATAAGTGCTGCCTTCAAATATCTATTCACTCGCTCCTCGAATGATGGCTGGGGATAATAGATAGAGGTGGTAATATGCTTAATTTCACTGCCAAAGCAATACCTTTTAAACTCCCTAGAAAGAAAGGCAGTGGCATTATCACTAACCAGTGGTCTAGGAGGACCAAAGAGGGAGAAAATCCGGGTAAGATAACTTACGGTATTAAGAGCGGTCGTGGTGCGAACAGGAATGAGCCAAGTAAAACGCGAAAAGGTGTCAACCACCACTAAAATATTCAGATTCCCCGCCCTGGAAAGAGGTAACGGTCCCACATGATCGATAAATGCCTTATACATAGGCGCCGGTTCACGTTCTGAACACAACATGCCCTTTCTGGCTCCAGAATCAGGCTTAGCCATCATGCACGAACGACACTCCATCAACCTGCGAATCAGGCTTAGCCATCATGCACGAACGACACTCCATCAACCTGCGAACTTCCCCTACAAGGTTCGGCCAAGTAACATGTTCGTTAATTTTGTCAATGGTCTTATGTACACCAAGGTGAAAACCTGCCAATGAACCATGAAAGTACTAAAATACCGGGCGAACTAATTCCCTGAGTAGACATATCCGAAATCGTTTCTCATGCGTTATTTCCCGGCATAAGATGCCCTTATTTAAGACATAGCCCATGATTCTTTCACCACCCTTCCGCTGGCTACAGATGGAGCCTAACTGAGGATTAAGCTCTTGTTTATGCTGTAAATTACAAAACAACTTCGGAATCTCGGCAAGAACGTTGGCCACCAAAGAGGGTCCGTGCTCATTACCAACCACAGAATCACCCTGCTCTTCATCAAACATGCGACTGAGGGCATCAGCTATTCCGTTACCGGAACTCCGAATACGGCGTACTCGAAAACGAAATGCGGAAATTCGAACGGCCCATCTGGCTATCCGACCCATTTTTCGGGGGCGAGCCAGGACCCAAGTTAAGGCGTGGTTATCAGTTTCTAAACCGAATCCCCGGTGCTCCAAATAAAAACGAAATTTCACATTCATACACGGAATATCTACATTCCGGCCCTGCAAGTCGTCGCGATATGTAAGCAAGGGGGCGTCTATTTCGATCCTGTTCTTGCAGTAAAACTGCCGCGGTACCGCATTTGAAGCGTCCGTTTGTACGATGAACCTTTTTGTAAAGTCTGGAATGGACAGAATGGGGGGGGGGGGGGGGGGGGGTGTTGGCCAAAGCCGTTTTAATACTATTACAGGCAGCTTGTTGGCTTTCCCCCCTATAAACTTGCAGCCCTTCTTGCGAAGATCATTTAACGGTGCTGCAAGTTGGGCGAAGTCTGGGACGAACCGCTGAAAATAATTCGCCATTCCAGTAAATTGAGCTACACCCTTACAATTTACCGGAGGGGGAAATGTCCTAAGGCTATGCGTACACTCTGGGTCTACGCGAATGCCATCACCCGAAACTACGTGACCAAGAAAGGAAACCGGACGCCAAATCAATGTGACCTTGGCGGGTTTCACAATTAAGACCGCCTCCCTAAACCTTAACAAAACTTGGTGAAGGTGTTGCAAATGTTCGGCAAAGGAACGGCTATACACAACAACGTCATCAAGGTAGTTCCAAACACAAACGAACTTTAGGTCGCCAAGAACCCTATCCAAAGGACGAGATAACACAGCAGCCCCAGTAGACAAACCGAACGGAACCCGAAAAAATTCAGATAAATTCCATTCAGTGCAAAATGCAGTGACTGGTTAGGAATCTTCAGTCAAGAGTATCTTATGGTAGGCCTGGTTAAGATCAAAAACAGAAAAATACTGAGCACCAGAAAACCATGTAAACGCATTATGCATGTCAGGTAAGGGAACTGACTCAAGTACCACCTTCTTATTTAGACCTCTATAATCCACTACCGGTCTATAATAACCCGTTTCAGGTTTCGGGACAAGAAAAATCGGTGAAGCATATGGTGAGGCGGATGGTCTGATTACTTAATCGCACAGCGTTTGATCAATTTACTTGCGTAGAAAAGCCATCTTAGGTGGCGAAAGCCGATAAGAGCTCTCACTGGAATATCATCAGCCAAACCGATCTTATACTCAGTTAAGTGAGTGACACCAAGTATATCCCCCCCCCCCCCTCATGAACCATTGACCTCGCCGTTGGTGGGGAGGCTTGCGTGCCTCAGCGATAGAGATAGCCGTACCGTAGGTGCGATCACATCGGAGGGGTATCTGTTGAGAGGCCAGATAAACGTGTGGTTCCTGAAGAGGGGCAGCAACCTTTACAGTAGTTGCAGGGGCAACAGTCTGGATGATTGACTGATCTGGCCTTTAAACAAAACGGCCTTGCTGTGCTCGTACTGCGAACGGTTGATAGCAAGGGGAAACTACAGCCGTAATTTTTCCCGAGGGCATGCAGCTTTACTGTATGATTAAATGATCTCCGGGCGGGGACTACTCAAAAGGACGTCGTTATCAGGAGAAAGAAAACTGGCATTCTACGGATCGGAGCGTGGAATGCCAAATCCCTTAATCGGGCAGGTAGGTTAGAAAATTTAAAAAGGGAAATGGATAGGTTAAATTTAGATATAGTGGGAATTAGTGAAGTTCGGGGGCAGGAGGAAAGACTTTTGGTCAGGCGAATACAGGGTTATAACTACAAAGTCAAGTAGGGGCAATGCAGGAGTAGGTTTAATAATGCACCAAAAAATAGGAACGCAGGTAAGCTACTAAAAACAGCATAGTGAACGCATTATTGTGGCCAAGATAGACACGAAGCCTACGCCTACTACAGTAGTAAAAGTTTATATGCCAACTAGCTCTGCAGATGATGAAGAAATTGAAGAAATGTATGATGAGATAAAAGAATTTATTCAGATAGTGAAGGGAGACGAAAATTTAATAGTCATGGGTGACTGGAATTCGGTAGTAGGAAAAGGGAGAGAAGGGAACGTAGTAGGTGAATATGGATTTTGGGTAAGAAATGAAAGAGGAAGCCGCCTCATAGAATTTTGCACAGAGCATAACTTAATCATAGCTAACACTTGGTTCAAGAATCGTCAAAGAAGGTTGTATACATGAAAGAAGCCTGGAGATACTGACAGGTTTCATATAGATTATATAATGGTAAGACAGAGATTTAGGAACCAGGTTTTAAATTGTAAGACATTTCCAGGGGCAGATGTGGACTCTAACCACAATCTATTGGTTATGAACTGCAGATTAAAACTGAAGAAACTACAGAAACGTGGAAATTTAAGGAGATGGGACCTGGATAAACTGACTACACCAGAGGTTCTACAGAGTTTCGGGGAGAGCATAAGGGAACAATTGACAGGAATGGGGGAAAGAAATACGCTAGAAGAAGAATGGGTAGCTTTGAGAGATGAAAACACACACACACACACACACACACACACACACACACACACACACACACAATGCCGGAGAGGGGACTCGAACCTCCGACGGGAGCAGCCGCGCGAACCGTCACAAGGCGCCCCTGACAGCACGGCTACCCCGCGTGGCTCGTTGTTAGTTTATTCTGCGCTCAGTTCAAGAGTGGGATAATAGAGAATTAATGTGAAGGTGGTTCAGTGAACCCTCTGCCACGCAGTTAAGTGTGATCTGCAGAGTATCCGTGTAGATATTGATATGGTTGGATGGTACCTATGCGATACCAGGTGAAATAGCAGTAAGCAGTCAAATGTACGTGAAGATGACCAATGAGCTGCCTGTATGAGAACTTTCGTCACTGCTCACAGAGATTTTAAATTTCGACATTGTGACTGTTGCAGCCCTTCTTTCATCCGACGAAACCAGTTCCTGCACGATCTGCGCAAAAATAGCAAAGATGGACTTTGTTGTTCTATCAATAAAAGTACGAGATTGTGTATCATCCGACATCTCAACATGGTAATGCGAACACTCTTTCACGTCTTCCGGTTGGCCCTGATACAGACTTTGACGCTTCTGCTCTATCTTGTTGTCCCATCGATGCTCAGGATTCTGAATTACTTCAGTCTTTTCCGCTGAACTATAAGAAAATGACACAGGTCACGGAAGCTGATCCAGATTTAAACGTTTTGCTAACATACATCAGCACATCTTGGCTCCCATTCGGTGAATTGCAAAAAAAACTCTGTAATGTGGTGATACTTTGCACGTCGGCATATCCTTTCTGTACAGAAAGGTGTAATGCTTCTTCAGAATGACAGACGACGTCACAGTGTCACGCATGTGCGGAAAATCAGTTTGCACCGCCACAAAAGTTTTCTGCTTGGCCTAAGTCGTAATCGCCATGGCAATGTATGCGTATACACTTTGCGGGACCTTCCTGGAACTCTCGCTGGTTGATTGTGTTTGAACCGTATAGCAAATTTCCTTTTGCTGTGACAATGAAATCGACAACGTCACTTAGCACAATTCAGGTGCTGTCATCGATTTTTTGCCTAGTAGATTTACCCTAACTAATCGTGTCAGACAATGGCCCTCAGTTCGCGTCAAACGAATTTGAAACAAACCTTGAACGCAATGGGATACAGCATCTAACGGGCGCACCGTTCCATCTACAGTCAATCGGCGAATCGAAACGTTTTATCTGAACCTTCAAGCAGCAGATGTCCATACACTGGGGGAAGAAGCATTGCAACTGTTTCTCGCCTCATATCGAGATGAAGCATAGTCGGCGACATGGCATCACGGCCGCCGCCATCGCAGACTGCTCCATCACCTCCGCCCTCCTCAGCATGCGTCGCCGAAAGAAGACAGCAAGTGTCGCTTCACGCCGCATGATATTGTCTTTTACAGGATTTTTAGCGGCAGCAGACGGTGAGCGCTAGGCGAGATCGTCCGTCGACTAGGCGCTTGCATGTATCTTCTTTCAGGTCCAGATAGCTTGCAGCGACCCCATCAACATCAGCTTCGCCTCAGTCACGTACACCAAGATCTTTAAGTCTCTCTTCCCCCAGATTCACTGGTCCAGAGGACAGGGCGGCTACAGCAGCTGCCAAATGGTGTCCTCACTAAGTATAATTTTCCGCTGTACAAATATTCTTGGAATTTGGTGGCACCATACACAATAGCCAAAGCTTCTTTTTCAATTTGGGAGTAGTTACACTGAGCTTTCGGGAACAGATCAGATGCGAAAGCAACAGGCCTGTCTTTATCACCAATTCTGTTCGAAATCATTGCACCGATTCCGTAAGAGGAAGCGTCAACTTGCAATACAACAGGTTTGGCAGGATCAAAGTGACCTAAGCATCAATCACTGAGCATTGCATCATTAAGTTTTTGAAAAGCTACTTGGCAGTCACCTTCCAAACAAAGGGGACATTCTTGCGACGCAAGTGATGCAACGGAGTTGCGATTTGTGTAGCATTCGGTATGAACCGAATATAATGGTTAATTTCTCCTAAAAATGACTACAGTTCTGTGATATTACGAGGAACTGGATAATCTCATGTGGCAAACAAACGAGACTGAAGGGAGTGTATACTTTGACTGTTTATGACACGCCTCAGGTTTAAAAAAATTACACTTGTGCAGTCACACTTTAATCCTGTATCAGTTAACACACGAAAAAAAGCACGTAAATTTTCAATATGTTCTTCAAGTGAATGACGTGCTATGACACTATCACCCAAATAGTTTGAAAAGTTTGGCATTCCACAGTCAGCTTTTCCAAATATGGTTGGAAAATGGCGGGTCGGAAACAATGCAAAAAGGCAGACGCAAATATTTAAACAATCCCAAATAAGTGTTTACTATAAACATTTTTTGAGATTTTTTATCGAGGATTATTTGAAGATATGTGTCGCGCAAATCATTTTTTTTTAAAATAAGCGTTCAGCTCCTAATTTGTCCGTGAGATCTTCTTGGCATGGCAATGGATAAGTATCAATCGCAGTTTTTGGGTTGACTGTAGACTTAGTCAACAAAGAGGCGAATGCGACCTGAAGGTTTGGGGAGCAAAACCAGAGGACTTGCCCATTGACTAGCTGATATGGGCGCAGTGACTCCAATATCTTGCAGTTCTTTACGTTCAGCAGCGATTTTATCCGTACTGCTATAGGAACAGTTCTGGCCCGGCAAATTTCCGGCTGAGCAGTGTCTTTCAGCGTAATATGTGCAATAAAATTGTTAGCTCTGCCTAAACCTTCAGAAAAGAGTTCCGGGAATTCTTTGAGCAAGCTAGCTACACAGTCTTGTGCATTGAATTCATACACTGACAACACATTGTCCTGATTATTATACCCAAACAAATCAAAAGGATCAAGACGAAGTATGTTCTCAAACTCGCGTGATTTGAGCACTGTAAAGATCACTATTCGCGTAAGCGAGCGATACGCAGCAGGCGACGTACATGTTCTGATAACGGGAATGTCTTATCCAGTATAAGCCGTCAGTTGCGGGCTAGGTTTAAACAGGCGTGAGGAGCATAACAGTTCATGTGTGTGTAGATTGAGCAATGTGACTGACGCACCCGTGCCCAACTGAAATTTCCCACGTTTCCCACAAATAAGTAAATGAACAAAACGTTTGTTTGACTGGCGTGTCACTGACGAAACTACACGCTTGCCAGTTTTGCTAAGGCCTGTTGCAGACTGGGAATACACTGAATTAATGACGTATGACATGGGCCTTGTGACTAAATTTTTGTGAGTGGACCCAGTTCTTATGATTGTTCTGTAGCAAACATACCACACGTCCATTCCTACCACAAGCCTAGCACTGAGCTTGTCTCGAGGGTCAGTGTTGGCGTTTGAGCCCAGAATGACACTGAGGGTAAGACAACATTGTGTTCGCCTGCGTAGCCGACTGTGTAACGAACTGCTTACGTGGTGTGGAGGGTTTTTTACCCTGTGTGGCTGGTGCAAGCCACCGGTTTGGAATGCGACGATCGCAAGAAAGTGCTCAACCCAACAAATAGCTGGCTGTGCAAACTTATGAGCCGACAAGGCACCGGAATCATACTGATGTAGTATCTGAACTTTGATTATTTAAATAAAATTCACCCATAAATACAGTTTACCATGGAAATAGAAAAGGATAACAGAATATCTTTCTTGGATGTCTGTTATGAGACGGTCCGATGATGGATTCGACTGTTTCAAAATTTGTTGTCGGTGTTTATCAGGTACATTGTACACGATCATATCATGCAACATAACATCAGAATATAAAGCGCCGCAAGCACTTTTGAATTTGCATTTCCTTGTCATCCCCTGCAAATCTGTTACCCACTCACAATCAGTTTGTTCTGACTGTTTTTTGCAATTAAAGAAGCGATACATAGCTGCCATATTCACTTGTTGATCAAAATAGTTAGGGACTGTACTACTTGGTCGTACGGCAATTCACTTGAAGTGGCGTTAGGATATAACTTCTGGATAAGTCGGAACATTGCACTTTCTACCGTGCGTAATAGATATGGAAGTTTCACAGTACGTGGGACATAGTGAGCTAGCATATGGGCATCTAACTGGTGCAGACACTCTAGCCATTCGTCGTCTTGTTCACTAAACTGTCGAAAAGGTTGTATGGCAGCTGTAGTAGACTGTGCTTGTTCCGTCGGGAGCGCAGCGTTGGCAAGCAGCTACTAAACCATGTTGAACAGTGAAGATATTTGCTGCATCTGAAACTGAAACATCTGCATTAGCTACGTGGCACCTAACGCTTGCGGCTGCAGCCCCTGAGCATTTGTGGGACGGGTAGGGTGGGCATGTTGGAAGACACAAACGCAACAAATAGACAAAAAAAAAAAGACAAAAGCAAAGTAATTGTCTGCAACGTCCACCTGAAAACCCTGACTAGCAAAAACAAACTGTTAAAGCAATTAGCGCTCCTGCAAAGAAATACAAGAGAGAATTAAGGCGCCAGCACAATACAAACGAAAAGTTCGTGGCCGTTGAGTACTGAGTGCGGAGGATTCTCGTCGCCAGTTGTCGGGTCTTGCCCACTAATGTAGTTTACAGGGTGCTTAAGGGATGCTGCGTTCTTGGAATGCTATACAATAATTCAAACAAATAGCTTCAGTAGTTTTATTTCTATAAAATAGATTGACAATACTTAACTTTAATGTACAAAGATGTCGCAAGCGATGGACGACATGCAACATAAAAAAAATGTTCAAATGTGTGTGAAATCTTATGGGACTTAACTGCTAAGATCATCAGTCCCTAAGCTTACACACTACTTAACCTAAATTATCCTGAGGACAAACACACACACACACACACACACACACACACACACACACACACACCCATGCCCGAGGGAGGACTCGAACCTCCGCCGGGGCCAGCCGCACAGTCCATGGCTGCAATGCCTGAGACCGCTTCCTGGCGTGGCTGCCATTTCCTCACTGCCTTCGCTGGTCTTATGTTCTTCCTCTTAGTTCCGGCACATGTGGTTACGCCAGAACACTGATGGTCATTTCAGCGATGTAACACTAGTTCCACCAAGCTTAGGAGTGAGGGTTATTCGGATCTCTGAATGGCCACAACCATGTTCTGGCTGTGGTGGAGGAGAACATACCTGCTCGGAGAGCATACAACGCCGCGTCATGCAACTGCCACAAGGAGAAGCGTCACAGCCAGAAGTTCCCACGCAACTGTCGACGACGTACGTGTCGGTGGCCAGCTGGGAGGTGTGACAGAGTTCGGAGCGTGACACAACGTGTTGATGCAAGAGCGGACCGAGTTGGAGCAGCATAAAGGTGACACGGAGGATGCCCCTACACCCATCTCACGGCAGATCCAAGAGGAACCTTCCGAAAATTCACGTGTAGCACGCGGTGTGGAAGTGGAGGTCGAGACTGTGGCGGCAGCAATGGACCGACGAACGCTCCATGAACTCAGTGACGCATCGCCACTACCGAAGCGTCGCAAAAAGCGTCGCAGTAGTTCGGTTGATACGTCTTCCCCTCTCCTAGGGGACATGGAAGTTATTCGAGCCGAAGAGACGGCCGGCCGCGGTTGTCTCGCGGTTCTAGGCGCGCAGTCCGGAACCGTGCGACTGCTGCGGTCGCAGGTTCGAATCCTGCCTCGGGCATGGATGTGTGTGATGTCCTTAGGTTAGTTAGGTTTAAGTAGTTCAAAGTTCTAGGGGACTAATGACCACAGCAGTTGAGTCCCATAGTGCTCAGAGCCATTTGAACCGAAGAGACGTCTGACATGGAACAAGTGCCTTTAGAGGATGTTGAAAGAATTCCTTCAGATGGTGATCAGATGTCCTGCTTTTCAGGACATCTAAATGCAGCAGAGGGAGTTTCTGGGATTGATGACCAATGTGACTGGGTAGAACCAGTCGAAGGGATACTGGAATGGGCACGCCCACTTGATGACGTTTCATTTACAGGGCGCACACCACAGACCGAAGACGGCGGAGAGCAGTCCGCTGGCGGGATCCACTATGAGTCCGAATAGTGGACTAAAGTCATTGCAGTTTACAATGAGATGACACGAGCATGACGACGACAACGAACTAAGCATATAAGCTGGGAATACTGAATATTAACAACGCACGATCGCTTGCAAAGATGCAACATTTCGGGAAATCATTTACGCCACGGACGTGCATGTTTTGCTGGTGCAGGAAACCTGCAATGCTGCCTTTCCCGACGTGTGCGGTTTGTAACACTTACCTAGCTCCGACTCCAGATGTAGGACATGGCACAGCGATACTAATCAGGGAAGGGATACCGGTGCGTGACCGATTACCTCCCTTCGGCCCGAGACTGGCTATTGTCAAAATCTATGCACCATCCGGATCTGATAATCGGTGAAAGCGGGCGCATTTCTACTCGGAGGAGATTGCGCCCTTGTTCCGTGGATGATACGACGGGCTGCTAGAGTTGCTAACGGTAGGTCAGAAAAAAAACCTTAAGTTATTGCACAGATGTTTCAGGGACTCAAATGGGAATCACCAGGAAGGAAGGCGACGTTCTTTCTGAGGAGCACTATTGAGAGAATTGTCGTTTGATTGCAGAATGGTTCTACTGCCGCCAACATAAATATAGCGTAAGGGCGACAAAGATACGAGAAATTAGGACTCATTGGGAAGCATAGATATAGTCTTTTTTCCCCTCGCTCCGAATGGAACATTTTAAGGAAATGTCTAGTAGTGATTCAGGGTTCCTCCGCCACACACCGTACGGTGGCTTGCGGATTATCTTTGCAGGCGTAGATGTTGAAAAAAAAAAAATAAATAAAAGAAAAAGAAAAGTATGTCGCTCAGTGGAAACAGCGAGCTATGGAGAAAGTGTTAGAACCGGCTGCCTTCTTAGTACCTCTTTATGAGCCACAATGTGATAAAATAGTGGGAAAGCTTTATTCTGAAGATTCGATTAGTATCTGAAGAGCCATGGGAGGGGAGACTGCAAAACCAAGTCGTGCATCTGTGTCGGGAGCAGATATGTGATATGTAGGGCACGTCGTGTTGTACTGTGTTTTACTGTCATTCTTTGTGGGGCACAGAATAAGAAGGGAACAAGTGAAATACCGTCCTCAGCCCTATAAATCAACGTTCTCACATTACAACTTTTATCGTCCAGTTCCTTATGCAGCAGTCGCTGATTCGGTGAAGGCCAGTAGGGAAAACAGCAAATAATTGCCGTTGGGTCTTCATTTAGCTGAGGAAGTTCTGTGTCTTGTAAGAATATCGTCACAATCTTTTTTCGTAAATGAAATGCGCTTCCTCAAATAACGCCTGTCGTCTGCCTTTACTACTACTTAAATCGACCCATATAGATACTGTTAGAGATTGGACGGTAATGGCAGATCCGATTGATAATTCTGTGTCCAATGTTATTAACTTCGACGAGACGTTATTACAATAAATGATCAGTATTGGTACAATTCAATAATATCTTCGTTTATCGACTTAAAGTTTACTCGTACTCCTTATCATGCTGACAGTGTCTCCCGGAGACTCCGTAGTGTAAAGAGCGATAAAGGGAATAGGACCTGGAAGACAGGATGATCAGAACGGGTAGAGTCTTGAAAAGAGGGACGTAAATAACATAAAAGGCAAGTTATTGGAGTGTACGCGATTAAGGCCAGGTGATGTTGGGAGAACAAGCTCAATAGAAGAGACGCTGAAAGTAGTAGAAGTGAAAAAGCTGCAAAATAAATGTTCTAGAGAGGGAATATTATGTCGGTGACAACACATTTCTGAAACACAGAGATGTATTAACAGAAATTACAAATTTAAGTGTTAGAAAGCATTTTCTGAAAGTATCTGTCTGGAATGTGGCCTTCTATGGATGTGATACTTGGGCCATAAACTGTACACGAAACAATAGAATGGAAGCTACTGAAATGTGGACCTGCTAAGAACGCTGAAAAGTACGTAGGGAAATCGAATAACCAGTGATGAAATACTGAGTCGAATAGGGCACTGAGCCAGTTGGCACGCTTCTGCCTCTCGATAGATACAAAGCCCTGCATGCCTGAGTAAGCAGAGTTGCACACAAACAACTGTTCCACCTCAACAGCCATGCATCTCACCAGTGCACAGCACACCTGGCGACGGGGGATTTTTATGGAGGTGTGTCCTGCATCTACATCTACATCTACATCCATACTCCGCAAGCCACCTGACGGTGTGTTGCGGAGGGTACCCTGAGTACCTCTATCGGTTCTCCCTTCTATTCCAGTCTCGTATTGTACGTGGAAAGAAGGATTGTCGGTATGCTTCTGTGTGGGCTCTAATCCCTCTGATTTTATCCTCATGGTCTCTTCGCGAGATATACGTAGGAGGGAGCAATATACTGCTTGACTCTTCGGTGAAGGTATGTTCTCGAAACTTTAACAAAAGCCCGTACCGAGCTACTGAGCGTCTCTCCTGCAGAGTCTTCCACTGGAGTTTATCTATCATCTCCGTAACGCTTTCGCAATTACTAAATGATCCTGTAACGAAGCGCGCTGCTCTCCGTTGGATCTTCTCTATCTCTTCTATCAACCCTACCTGGTGCGGATCCCACACTGCTGAGCAGTATTCAAGCATTGGGCGAACAAGCGTACTGTAACCTACTTCCTTTGTTGTCGGATTACATTTCCTTAGGATTCTTCCAATGAATCTGTCTGGCATCTGCTTTACCGACGATCAACTTTATATGATCATTCCATTTTAAATCACCCCTAATGCGTACTCCCAGATAATTTATGGAATTAACTGCTTCCAGTTGCTGACCTGCTACTTTGTAGCTAAATGATAAGGGACCTATCTTTCTATGTATTGGCATCACATTACACTTGTCTACATTGAGATTCAATTTCCATTCCGTGCACCATGCGTCAATTCGCTGCAGATCCTCCTGTGAGCATGGCGGTGGCAGCCGAGGCGGTTGTACGTGGGGGACCGCGAAATGATAACAAGCAAGTGAGAGTTTAATGTGAGGTAGGGCATAACGGAACATGTGCAACAGGTGGTGCTAAAGCAGTCTTTGTATGGTGACTGATGTAGAAATTTTCCGTGATTACTGTGATTACCGTATTTTACGGACTATAAGACAGATTTCTTCCTTCAGAAAATTGTCTCCTAAATTCAGGCGCGTCTTATAATCGAAATTAATATAAGAAGTCCAGTGTTTGATTTAAAATTCACGCCAGCCTTACAACGGGCCATATATTCGATGCCGCGGGAAACCTTTCTCTGTCTGGCAACATAACATTCAACTGTCAACAGCAGATCATCAAAACGACGAACGTGAGTTGCCAGGATTCACAAGTTTACTAACGCTGTCTCACTCCCGCCCCGCCATGACAAGCCCAGAACACTGTGTAGCCTATGATGCGTCACTGCAGTCTGTGGTGCCAGTGAACTAGAATTGCAAGTGACCGCGCTGGATTAGCCGAGCGGTCTCAGGCGCTGCAGTCATGGATTGTGCGGCTGGTCCCGGCGGAGGTTCCACTCCTCCCTCGGGCATGGGTGTGTGTGTGTGTTTGTCGTTAGGATAATTTAGGTTAAGTACTGTGTAAGCTTAGGGACTGACGACCTTAGCAGTTAGGTCCCATAAGATTTCACACACATTTGAACATTTTTGAACAATTGAAAGTGGTTGGTGCTATCGGTAACTGGACAATATTTTTGTTGGTGGCTGGTTTCGTAACGGAAGAAAATAAAAGGTATTCAATTGAAGTGGGCTATAAATTGGAAGTGATAACAAATGCAGAACAACATGGAAACAGAGCAAGTAAGCGGAATTTCGGCCCTCCACCAACAGAAAAAAAACCATTCTGATTGGTGGGCTAGTAAAGAAAAACTGAAAAAAATGAGGAAGTCCAAATATGCAAATACAGGACTGAATGTAAAGTGGCCAAAACTTGATGTTAACATTCTGATATGGATTCGAGGACACCGTAAAAATGGTATTGTAATTAATAGAAATATTATTCACATACATGCTTGTAAACTAGCGCTATAGTGGAATGTAACAGACTTTAAAGGTCGAGTTGGTTTGTGCTACAGGTTTATAAAGTAACATGGACTTAGCATATGAACCAACAACAAAATATGTCAGAAAATGCCGCAAGAGTATGAAGAGAAATTATCTTTCCATAGCTTTATGACTCTACATCGAAAGAAAACCAGTGTCTAACTATGTCATAAATCGAAATGGACGAAACTCCTCTGACGTTTGATGTGCCGAGTAACAGAACTGTTGCTATGAAAGGTACTAAAACTGTAACTATTGAAACAAGCGGATATAAAGAAAATGCTCAACACTGTTTCCCTTTCATGTTGTGCTGATACTACTAAACGTGATCCAAAGCTTATTTGCAAGCGCAAAACAGTGCCAAAACTTTCTCAAGTACCGCCTAGTGGTGTTAACAAGCACTTGAAAAGGGCTGGATGGACGCTGCTAGTATGAATATATGAATTAAGACAGTGCGGGATAGAAGGAAAAGTGCTTTCTTGAAGAAGAGTTCTCTTCTTGCGCTATATCAGTTTAGTACTAATGTGAAAAATTCTGTGAATCAGAAACTGAGACAAGGAAATACAGAGTTTGCTGTTATTCCGGGAGGACTTTCTTCACAATTTCCATCTCTTGATGTCTCTATAAATAAACCATTGAAAGTATATATAGAGAGGAATGGAACAAATGGCTGATGGATTATACCCAACTTGAATTCACGCCGAAGGGAGTTTTAAAACGTCCTACAACCAAACAAATGTGTCAGTGGATAAACCAGTCGTGGTCTAGAGTGAGAGGAGACATTATTGTTAAATCCCTCAAGGAGTGCTGCATAAGCAACGCTCTCGAAGGCAGTGAAGAGCATGTTGTGTATGGGAAGGGCAGTTTTGGTATCAAATCATTTTCACCTATCTGTAGAGTGCTAACTGTATCGTCAGACTTCACATGGATTTTTCCGTATGTTGCTAGTCAGGGGAGCTGTATCATAGCATCTGTGTTTCAGATGAACCGGTTATCTGTGTGGAAAGTAAACAGAAAGGTCCAAACAAGCATCGGAGGTCAGATGAATGGAAATATACCACTGGTGACAAAGAAATGCAACTGCACAAGCCGCTTTCCCGATGTTCACAAGTTACGAAATGTTTGTTTTATATCTTTATGAACTAAATTAATTTAGTTTTAAATTTATTAATGAGTACATTAAATTGTAATTTTGAAATTTAGTAATTCTCTTATTGGTTTCTGATTTTAATAATTCTTTTCTGCTATAAAGTGAAAATTTTCAAGTAAGAATTCATGGGGCCCCTCTGTAGAAAATTGTAATATAGAGATGTGTTGCCGTAGTACGATTGCGAGTACGTGAAAATTTCTCACTAAAATCTGTGTTGGAATAATTATGAGCTGGTATCATTTTCGAGCCATACATATCCTGTTACTATTACGGGGCTGCTATTCTTGCTAAGAAATGTGGGAAAAGTTATATGTCTGGAAATAAGTGTTACAAAAGCTGTGTGGTGTTGCTTTCGAATTTAAGTGCAGTTGAAGCATCATGAACTTTGTCTTTTTTGTAACGGCTTGTTGCGCATAAAATGTCCCTGCTCTGGAACCTAATCGTATTGTTTCCGATGAAGGTTTTATATTGGCTTCTGGTAATGTACTAGATAAATGTAATATTAATGATTTAATAAGTGTACTTATTTTCCGAGTTTAATCTGAGTGTAAAAGAACTTCATCGCGCATCTTAACTATAAGTAAGGTTAACAACCCTGAATGAGTTTTCACTCTACATAAGACTGTTCGCTGATTTGAAACTTGGCGGCAGATTAACACTTTGTGGCGGACCGGGACTCTGAATTGGGACTTTCGCCTTTTGCTGACTAATCGCTGTACCGATGAAGTCAGAGGTCAGCAACCTATTTTCACGGAGGAGCGTGTAACTGAAAAAAATGTTGAGCAGGGGTCGCATCATCATACTGTGCAGTTCCTGCAACCCAGAACGAAAGGTCTGGGAAAAAGACGAAAACCTAAGTTCGGAATTCCGTGTTGATCATGGGTGAGTGGCATACAACCAACATTCTTCCCTACTAAAAAGTTATCACAGTAGATGATTATGTATTAGCCAACGTCCGAGCTAAGTTTACACGTCGCAGAGACCAAGGGTGGAGAGTATACCCTATGTAATGCTCATAAAGCAAAATTCACCAAGCAAACAGATCACAGTCAGAGGACTATGTACGGAGACAGCCACAATGTTTCGTGAACGCCCCTCCCCTTACCGATTTCGCAACCCGTTAGCAAAAAGGTAGTTGCATTAGACGTAGCGTGTACATATTCGACTCTCACAGATTAGGCAACAATAAAATGTTGCAGAGATTTGATGAAATGGTATTTGAGTCTCAAGATATCATCAGTGTTCGGTTTAGTGTTGCTGCATCCAATCAAGAGATTTGTATTCAAGTACTCATCAGTCAACCTCATTTGATTTGCCGACTTAAAGTGTCTCATTTACGGAAACGTTTACTCACATACGTTTTCCCAGACATTGATGCCATACCAGCGGCAAATTTCGAAATCCAAACATAAGGGAAGAAGCAGTAAATTAGACAAGTTTTCCATCTCTGTGCTTCTCTTTCAACACGTCATTTGCTGGCATATCAGTAGAATTCCTGAACCGTGACGAAATTTCACGGTTTGTTCTCTGCGTTTCCACCTTTGTAGCGCGTTCCTTTTGAAATTCCCGGTTCGCGCTTTGTTGTTTCCGTACCCTAGCCAGAGGGCGCTGCCGTGTTTGCGGGAAAGCGTCGGTCGGGAGGAGGAACTCTGATTGCGGACGTCTGGGAGCGTAAAGGGGGCCCGCCGTTTGTTGATGTTTGGCGTGTCTCGTGACAGGTGATGCATCGTTAAGACCGTGATAGCAGCCAATGTAACTGTCTTGGTCGCAGGTGGAGACAAGGGGGTGAGGCCTGGTTGTCCATTGAAACTCCTGTCCTACGGAAGTCGCCGGACTTAAAGTAAGATGTTTTGACCATTATTTTGCGTTATTTGCAAGCAAATGGACATTCCGGCGTCTGCAGTAATTCGGCGAAGATTATTTGTTTTGCCGGTGTGTAAATGACTGAACTAGGAGCAGTTTATTTAATGTTCACCTTATACCTGTATTCTGCTGTTTGCGAGTGTAAACTTGACTCTCACCGTTGTCTGTTGATTTTGAGCGCATCGTCAAATACTGGATCCAAGTAGTGACTTTCAGTTAATTAGCTGGATTCTTCCTTTTCCTCGTCACGACATGTGTTAAATGGCAAAGAAATATTGTAAACCTTAACTTGCTACCTCATTTGCATGGTTTCAGTAACAGATCCTAACCTTTTAACTAATTAAGGCTTGTGGGAAACGATAAAATATTATCTGAAATGTGTCAATGATTTATGTTCGCTTGTTGATTCTGGGGTGTGAACTGATGTGTTGGCTCGTCTGTCATGTAAGGGAATCCGCTAGTATTACCTTCTGACCAGGGTCCTTGCTCGACGCTTGTCTTTAAACACCCCGCTACACTTGTTAGCGTATGTTGTGGCTATTTGAAATAAATCACTGCTCAGTAGCGCAACATAGTTTGTCGGCTGTCAGAAGCGGTGCATGTGTTATTTATTCCTTTATTCTAGTCAATCTATAAGCATGCTATTCTTAATTTGTTACTCTAGGTAGTCAATTAAGTTGCCATTGTTGGGGTGTTCAGATGGAGTGCGGCTCCTTTGAGTATAGATTTGTCAGTTCCAATTTATTGTTTTTTCACCAGTTTTTAGTTATGCTTACGTGCGTATATATATAATGTTCCTGTCAATGTGCAAGCTTGCTAATTATTTTCTCTTTACATGGAGTGTGCCTGCCTTAATGTTATAAGTGACTGTTTCATAATCAGTTCTTTAACGCGCCTACGCGCATATGTATATTGATGGGAGAACCTAAAGTGTGTTCCCCTGTTGAACTTCAAGTGAAGTGCAGAAACCGAATCAGGTGTTTATTATTGTTCTAGAGCTATTATCTGTCAAGTGCAACACGCGAAATTTTCTTGGTCTGTTATCAAGTGTTACAATAAATGCAAGTTACAGTGAAGCCATGCTCTATTTTAGTTGTTCCCGTGATTACCTATGTCCGCATTGATTAATCTAAACTCGTAACATTTAATTGTATAAATAGTGGAGCGAAGTCCGGTGACCCACTTCCAACGGTAGATCAACTGGGACATGATCAAGACTACAATCGAAGGACAATATCACTATCAGGATCTGAAAATTTATTCCAAAAATGGTTTTTGAACTCACTCTCCATTTTTTCATAAAATGGAGCTTAGGTACTTTGGGGACTGTAGCACAAATCTATTTACAACAGTGAAAATGAGAAGTTTTATACTTGCAGCTTTGCTTCAAACAATCACGTGTTTGTCTGAAACAGACGAGGTAATAGTTTCCCTGACTTTTCAAGTTCTGTTGATTCATATGGGATGTGATGTCGACCAAAAATGACAACTTTAAGAGCCAGGTAGGACATGATAGCTGTGGATCGTCTCTATATTTTTCAGAGAGAGAAACACCTATTTCATTTCGGAACTTGTGAAAACGAAACAGGACTCTGCTGCAGTCGAACCACCTCATTGCTGTGTGATAAGGTAAGTCTCAGAATTTCTTCTAGAAAAGCCTGGAACTGACGATGACTGAGTGCACGTCAAAGGATGAAGCTCACAGCAGAAAATACGGGTTCACTACACAATAGTGGTCTAAATCTTAATAACAGAGCGCTTGCTGATGCGTTATGCAGTGTGTGAACACAGCACCTGGAATTTCCAAATCTTTCAAATGAGTCCTGGTCGTAGAACATAGTAAATTTAAGGCGCATAGCAGCCATTAGGTCACAGCCCGTGTGAAGATCTAGTATCCTAAACGCACCAGTCATCTAAATTGCATAGCAACGTCTCCTGCTCTAAACGTTGTATCAAGCAAGTTGATGTGACGTCGACAACCAGATGCAACCCGCGGCCCTTAGTTTGGTGACCCATGTGCTAAGCTAACCAAGCACGACACAAGATCCACTTTCACAACTTTACTTACGCCAGGACCTTTAACAGTAGTTTGATACATTAAATTCTGGGACGTCAAGGAACAGGTAATTTGGTAATGGGACTAGGTGTTGGAGTATAAAAATCGTAGAGGCAGATAAAGTCTTGAATTCAGCAACAAGATTGCAGTGGATTAGTAATTCAATGATGAAGAGACTTACGTGCACGTATAGACTAGAGTGGAAAACTGCTTCAAAGAAGTTAAAATGGCTCTGAGCACTATGGGGCTCAGCCTTTTTGAGCCACTATGGGACTTAACATCTGAGGTCATCAGTACTCTAGAACTACTTGAACCTAACTAACCTAAGGACATCACAACTCGTTGTGCCGGACCTGGACGAGGAGCATCTTCCACTGAAGTCACACTATTTGCGAACTTCCTACTCCATTCGTAGACTTGCTGCTGTTACAAACATGCATCACCATGCTGAACCTTCATTCGTCGAAGAATTTCAATAGGTTTCACACATTCACTACGCAAAAGCGGAATAACAGAACGATGTTTTTCTCTGGTGCAAGTCGCAAGTGGGGCGGCCATCTTTATGCTGATACTGCGTCGGCATGTGTGCATCTGCACTATGCTGCCATCTACAGGCCATTCTGCACGCTGTTTGTAGCACGCTTACCAACGTACTGGATAGCAGCGCGAAATTTCGATTTGTTATTACAAATTTGTTTTTGACTCACCCTTGTACTAACATGCACTTGAAGATGGGACATACGTTATGAAACCGGGTAATGCTTTCCTTTTTACAAATAAATAATTTATGGAACTGTACCAGATTTTGTTATTACAGACACACACACACACACAGAGAGAGAGAGAGAGAGAGAGAGAGAGAGAGAGAGAGAGCCGGAGAGAAACACATAATATAGAAGTGAGACAGAAGAGAAGTGCTGTTTAGTCGTGTAGCTGGTCGCAGCAGACATCGCGCAGTCCCAGCGCGGTCAGAACGAGCCACTGGGGAGAGCTCCACTCTCCCCCCCGCCCCACCGCCCCCCCCCCCCCCCCCGACAGCAGCCGGCAGCCAGCGGAATGTCGCGTCCCGTCCCCTCCTGGCGGTCTCATACACACGTATGGCCGCTCACATAAACAGCTGCGCTGAATTGATAGTCCGTATGGGTGGCGTCCCTACAGCCGCGACCCACAGTACTGTAGTTTGCTGCATTGCTGGCCGATCCCGGGATCCGCCCGCAAGATTCGGTCAGTAATTGGCAAGATGGCATCGCGTGACTCACGCGTGCCAGACAGATAACGTTGCATCAGCCCCGACAGCCGACAGCAGTCACCGCACCGACTTCCGCCTCGCTCACAGAATCGCTAATGAGGGCGGTGCGAACCGTGCAGGCCGCGCCGTTGAGAGTTATGGTCTTGTCCTCAGCGTGACACAGCAGCCCTGTGCGCGGTGATTCAAATTGTGGATTACTAGTGCCTGCTCTCGGTACCAGCGACATGTCATGATGTTGTGACTGTTCCAGTGGTTCACTTCATTTCACAATCGTATGTCAAACGTAACGGATAATTTTTGAACTAGGGTAGCCACAGCCAAATAAACTATACGTATTTGATTGATCGTTCATACAACATAAGACCATTGTTTACACACAGACGTCAAAACTTTTAAAACAGAGAACTGATTGTGAAGTCCTACATTCCGAAATAGCTTCATTTATTGAAGCAGGTTAGAGAGACTCACCCAAGAGGTTCCACAATTTTTAAGTTGAACCTTCCGGTGTATATCACTACAGAAATATATTTAAATTAATTCTTTGATCATGGGGATCAAAGCACTGAGTGAATATGTGGTGTCACCGCCAGACACCACACTTGCTGGGTGGTAGCCTTTAAATGGGACGCGGTCTGGTAGTATGTCGGACCCGTGTGTCGCCACTATCAATGATTGCAGACCGAGCGTCGCCACACGGTAGGTCTAGAGACAGTTCCTAGCACTCGCCCCAGTTGTACAGCCGAATTTGCTAGCGATGGTTCACTGACTAAATACGCTCTCATTTGTCGAGACGATAGTTAGCATAGCATTCAGCTACGTTATTTGCTACGACCTAGCAAGGCGCCATTATCAGTTACTATTGATATTGTGAACTACGTACCGTCAAAACCGACGTTCATCATTAATGGATTAAAGTTAAGTATTCCACCAGCTACGTCCGTTGTTTCTAAATACTAATTTCCTTGTCCTATTCCAGACTTCACACCAGCCTGTGTGAGCTAAATCGCGTGCCCTTGGGCCTCCTCTAGTAACACGGTGTTGGCTCTCCTGCCAACCACAAAAGAATACGTAATACAAGCAGAAAAGTATTATTCATTTAAGTCAAATGTCCAACAAAGAATGGGCATACTCGCATATATAAATAAGAATCGTAATTTTTCATACAAAAAGAGGGTTACTTACAATGGTGGGAGCTTTACAAAATCCCGCAGAGTAACAGTTGCAGTGGCTGGGCAAGGTTCACAGCCTTCTTCAGTTGGTGAAATCATCACCAATGATGATTGTCCCGTATATAAAACTGTAAAATTGAAGGAATAGAAACTGGCCAGTGTTACGATCACGGTGAACGGTCTGTCTCTCACCTGACTGGCTGGAACTACGTATTTTCTTTGTTATATGCGAATAGGTCTGTTCTTTGTTGCGATGTATGTGATCTACGCCTGCATTTTCTGATCAGATGCATAATATTTTCTTGTGTACTGCCGAGCAGATCACCATTTTTCACATAAATAAATCATTGCTACAGGTGGAAGGAAAGACGACAGAAAACGCTTCAGGCCTCGCTGAGGATTGGTAGTTCACTCAAAACGACAGAAATAAAACTGTTGCATCCTTTCTGTTCTATCCCTACAAATCTAAGTAACGTTCCCTCTTTTTCACTTTCGTTCAGTAAGATGAGCAATCTGAACAGCACTAAAAGTTCAATGTATCAATGCACATTTCGAAAAACAATTACGCATAAAGCATCGAATATGCCTTTCAAATGCCATTCTTTTTAAATAGAATAAAATTGTCTTTTTTAACGTATTGCAGTACACTTTAACGATATTCTAGAGCGTTCAAGAACCGGATTTTAGTGATTGTATTCTCCTTAAATTTTACTGTAACCTAAAAATAAGGAATAAATTACTAGAATTATCGAGGCGAGAAATGATAATACAGCATACATTGTATTATCACACAAAAATAATTTCACAGAAATCTTTGAGGATTAGTGCATCACGAGATTCATCTTTCCCACAGTCCTAAAATTTTGTTGTGACAGTTGGCTCCCTGACCTCAAATTTCAATGAAATATCGTTACCCCAACGTTTCATGGAAATAGCTCTGCCGAGTAGCAACCACATACCGTAAAGCCATGGCCTTCTGCGTGACATCACTTGTCGGATTTTGATATGCTGTTTCTGACTACTTATAGCTCTCAGAGTTTCTAACCAACAACCTCCTACGACCCAACGTACGGCTCATCCGAGAAACTATATTGTTGCCATTATCGATCGGAAGCGAACCGATTGTCAAAATTTATTTGATTACATTATAAAACAAATCAATTAAACACACATTTTAACCACTGTCAAGTTCGTAACAGAATTTGTTTTCAGTGGTTTGCCGCCTACGAAAGTTAATCCAAAGTTGAAAATGATCACACTTCGTACGCTACGTTCGCAATGTAGACACTTCTCCAGGCTCAGATTATGGCATCATAAGACTATTGAAACCGGTCATCTTGGAACAATCGCGGCGTACGAAGTGAGCTCTTTATTTCCAGCCATACCGACCGCCACACACCGTTGGCATGTGTATCTTAGCATAATCCTAAGTTAGTAATGGCTTGCATGGACCCTGATACTTAGTCGTCAATAGTTAACACAGGCCGGCAGGTATTAAGTTAGGCAGTACATCTCTTGACGATTATTTACATGACTGTCGTCCTAAAGCAGTACCACTCAGCAAAATACCAAAACATTTTCCGTACATTCAGATGTCGTCGCAGACAGCAGACCATCAACAACATTTAGTCTTTCATTGTTCAAAGTGGTGACACGATCCTATTAACATTCTGTCCTCATTTACAGTCCGGTGTCGCCGAGCGCTTCTAGGCGCTTCAGTCTCGAAACGCGCGACCGCTACGGTCGCCGGTTCTGATCCTGCCCCGGGCATGTATGTGTGTGATGACCTTAGGTTAGTTGGGTTTAAGTAGTTCTAGGTCTAGGGAACTGATGACCTCAGATGTTAACTCCCATAATGCTTACATCCATTTGAACCATTTTTGCAGTACGTGAGTTCCGAAGAGCGCCCCATTCTGCTCTCTCACGATGTATAATGATTGCTGAGGTCGCTGATGTGGAGTACCTGGCAGTAGGTGGCATCACAATGCACCTTATATGAAAAACGTGTATTTTAGGTCCGTCCGGCTACTTTTGATCACATGGTGTATATATGTCATATAAAAACGTTCACTAACAGTGTTCTTTAAACCCATGTAGCCTCGACTGGAAACAGTAAGTTATTTTTCGATTTGTATTAGTTTCGTAAACGTACATTTACAATGTACGAGTAATATACCTCTCATGGTATAACTATAAAACATGGCTCCATCGCACTGCTTTACAATTAAGTACGTACGATAAATAAACAAAAGAAGAGCGAACATGGGAAAGGCAATACGCTTGCGTGACTTGTCTGATGTTCCCGCGCTTCTGGAAGTATCGTGCTGTCGAATGCGGCGGCTCCTCTCAGCCTTGCGCTGCACGTTTTGATGGCGCACGGGTGCCCACTATGTTGGTCCAAACGAAAATGACTATCTAAACACAATAAATACATAGCAGTTACTATGACAGAAGATCTGTTCACAAAATACAACGTGTAAGTAACAACCATGATGCCGCTACTGCTGTACAATACTCTCTTGAGCCGGATACGCTACCAGGCTGCGGGCGTGAAGTACCCCAACCACGCTCTCGGCGTCATAAATATCGTAAGCATTCAGTATTGTCTGCCGTTTTCCATGCTTCCGAATGAAATATCAACTTTTCTCGCCGCTTCCACGTACGGAAACACCCGCAGTCACCCGAAAGCCGTCTGACTTGAACAAATTTTTCTAGCGTTGACAGAACATCTTTGTATTCTACTACTGGCGAGCGGCCGTAAACTGTAATTTCGTGGCACACGCCATAGTGCTTCTCAGTCACTCTGCAATCTCCTACGCACTGTGCGCTCTATGTGACGTTCTCATTACCCCGGCGCACTTGTTGTCACGGTATTAGATTGTGGTCTCTCTCTCTGTATGGGGCGTGTCTTCCATACTCTCTATACGATGTGGGGTGTCACGGGAGCGAAATCATCGACGGCCTTTGGTCCTCTATACCCTAATACGAGTAGTACATCTGCGAGGGTCTTTACACCACAACCAGTTGCATCGCGTGCGTCAGATTCTCTTTAGTCGGCTGTGTGCGCGTGATTCTCATCACGACTTACGGATCGAAAACTAACTTTATCAACCCATGTTACCTCTAATCACCTTTTAGCTCCTGTAACCCACCTATGAAATTTCCTCGTCGTCCTTAAACTGTGCCCTTCTTGCTATGTGCTACCCCTTCCGATCGGATCTCTATACGATTTGACCGCAGTTGTAGTGGTCCAATCCATGATACCGTCCTGTACTCGAGAGTATGTCACTACCGATTATTCAATCAAGCTACAGCCCACAGATGACGATTGCAATCACTTGAAAGCCACTCATTCCGTCGCTTAGCGACACCATGATACGTTTCTCTACCGTCATCCTTTTCGTCCCAAAAGCGGGAATTAGTGAATTCCTTTTGCGGGGGTCTCACCTAATTTAGTACCACTTTTCACACACTTTTACTTAAAAAATGTGTCGACACTTCTGTCACTTCCGACCCAGAATCAAGAAATGCTCTACTCTTAATTCCTTCCAAAGAGGCGACACCGATTGTCCGCTTTTACCGGTAACTCTGGATCATCAGAGTGCTGATCAATGTTGTCTAACGCTTGCGATTTCCAGCATCGCGCATTGCGTACGTATGTCCTGTTTCTGCTGGGGCTTCTCCTGCGATATCTCATTTTCTTAGGTCATTCACTTGTACGATCTCACTCACTTCCGCCTTAGGTACAGCCAGCGCTGGTGAACAACTGTTACTCTCAAACTCTCTCCCACTATGCAAGGCTTCCACGCAATTCATGTCGCGTCCGTGGTCTAACACTTAGTTCCTGCCCTGTTCTCGCTGGTGTGGACCGTGCATCTATCTCGCTCTCGCCCAGTCCCTTCTTCTCTCCTTCGTTCGTTGTTGTGCCAATTGTGTCTGTCACTGCACCGAACAAACCCTTGTAGCGCCCTATTTTCTTTCTACATTGCGTTACCGTTCGCCCCTGGTAGCTAAGTGGTCAGCGCGAGGGAATGTCATACCTAACGGCCCAGGTTCGATTCCCGGCTGGTTCGAAGATTTTCTCCGCTCAGGGTCTGAGTGTTGTGTTGTCCTTATCATTACTTATCATCATCATTTCATCCCCATCGACACGCAAGTCAACTCGAAAGACTTGCACCAGGCGAACGGTCTACCAGACAGGAGGCCCTAGCAACACGGCATTGCGTTAGCCGTCCTTTGTTGCTTCTCCTGCTCTTCCATATCATCCAAGGATCTTGAAATATCGGGGAACTGTTCTCTCGACAGTGCCCCGACCAGTTCACTTCGCACGTCAGCAGAAAAATGTGAGCGAGCGCATCGCGCTGCACCGTTCCGCAATCATTTTGCCGTTTAAGTATCCCGCCAGAACGAAAAAGTGAGCAACGTATGCTGCTATGTATTGAAGTGACTATGACGCACATTGTCCCCGATATATGCTCCCCTTTGCGCTAGTCTGAGCGGTCAGCTTCCATTACTTTGCCAAAAACTCTGTGCAGAATTCCTTGTCACTGCTGTCCTCGTAAATTGTTTGGTCAAACCACGAAGCCTGCTGATAGGGTGTCTGCCGTACAGCGAGTAAAACATTGCATTCCGCCACTCCTGTCACAGGCAGTTACGTGTCTATATTCTTTAGATATATCTTCGTGTGGTTACTACGCTTTCGGCCGAATTTAGACAGTGGTATGTCCACCTCCTGCATAGGGCATGCGGACTGCAAATTCGTTCGCGTCGCCTGCGTTATAAGGACATCACGTTGTCGCATTGCAGGGCTGACACTTTTTTTGTGTCTCCTTGTATGATTTAATTTCCCCATCTAAGCGCACAGATATGTCAATCATCTTCGCTTTCACCTGCTTTTCTATGTTGTCAACCTTCATTCCACACTCTCTTCTCACCTCGTCCAGGCTCTTCGGGACCTCCACCCGTGTCTTTTAGGTGTAGGTTTCTAGTTCGTGCCTACCTTCAGCAATGTACCCATCAAGATTTTGATTACAAAGTTTTACCTCGGTTGCTAGTCTTTCATATCGTGGTTTTTCTTCTCTCTCATGGCATTTAATTGTGATGTATGGTTTTCCAATATCGCCAAAATTCGGTCCAGTGGACTCTGACTTTGCCTATCCATAGTAGACGTGCCTTGTGTTTTCTCGATCATCCCTTCCTGTTTCTAATGCACTCTGATTTAGCGTGGTCCCCACAGAGGTGCCCGCCGAACATTTCTCCGTTGGCCTCACGGTTTCCATATTTATCAATTTGCCAGACCTCAGTTGCATAGAAAAACGCAATCACAAACTAAAAGTGCTCTGCAGAACGAACAGACACAGTACAATACTGATGGCAACGCTGATAGCAGCAAACAGAGCAACAGAAAAATGGAACCGTATAATCACCACAATAAACTAAGCGTTATAAAACTATATCACAAAACACGAGAGAGGCTGTGGGAACCAAAACTGAGCACACTACCTACCTCTATATATGCTTCATTTGCTCTTTTGCAACACACCTAGTACACAAGAAAACATCACACACAAAGAGGTTAACAGGCTAACATGTTCTTGTAAAGATGTGGGCATTTCCCTTAGTTGTGCCTGAAAATTTAGAAGTTCTTCTACTATCACGGTGGTGGAAGGAGAGCGTTGGCGATGGATGAAAGAGCCCACATCTTCCCATTCTTCCGCGTTGTCTCACCGGCTCTTCTCTTCTCATTCACCATTTCCTCGAAATTTTCTCCTCTTGCGGCGTTACCATTGGCGAACTTAATTTCCGTGCCGTCCAATGACTGATCGCCTTTTAATGACCACGCCTCTCCGTGCCTGGTGCAAATATCCTATCGTACGTGATCTAGTCTCTGACAGTAATTATCGTCTTGCTCACGGTTTCACTAGCGTTTGTCGCACATCCTTCTGATGCTTTTATGAATTACGAAGTTGCTGTGAGAGCAGACACACATAATTTCTTTGTAGCCATTATCTCTGCGCGATGCCTGGAAGACTCATGTATGTGCTTCGTCTCCGAGTCTGCTGGCGTCTGTGACTTTTTAAGGGACGTCTTTTCTACCCAGAAAACATATTTTAGGAAGGATGACTTCTTTCACACTCCTCCCTGTGTGATTTCTTCGCGCTTCGTGTACGCTCTTCTCAGTGAATGTGGGTTGCTGAAATTGTCAACAAATTCTTGCTTTCCACCTCAGGTAAAATGACAGCTGCCAGGCCAGAACAACTCACAAGCTTTTACGTGTATATTCTTGACATTCCATCTTAATGGCTTCAGGACGCTTCTCATTCTTCGTCAGGCACTTCACACCGTGACCATTCTTAAGTGAGGCGAGAACACTCTGTGTGCTTGCAGAATGGTTCCAGTGTGTGCTGCTCGGGCGCTCACTGCTTGGTGTCCGTCCGTCTTTCACCTGGGCTTCTATGGGTGTAAGTTGGAGAAGGAGACACCGGGTGGACGTACCAAAAAGCGTTCAGTTATGGTGATCAGTGGTACCTTAGGGGACATGCTCGTGAAAATGACAAAAATAATTTAACACATTTTCTTGGTCTATAGAAAAGAGCATTTCATGCCGATTTCAAAAATGTGTAGTTTATAGGCATTATTGTTTTTCCTTCGTTCTAAAATTGATGTTGAACGTAATGTTGCATAGGGGCCTCGTCCATTTGTCAGTTTGAAGTGCGTCAGAATACGTTATGTATTATTTTGTTCTTCCGTTTTCTCCGTCGTTAGTTACAGATCATTAACACAGGTTTATTCTAGAAGGCGCTGACTCCCAGAAACAAAGTACAGGCATGTGTAGAAGGTTGTGGTTCGAATGTAAACAGAGATCTCAGAACATGTGATTTCGGAATTCAATAAGCGTGTGATTTTGTAGTTATTGTGTGTTGTTTTGTTTCTCTGTGTGTGTTTACTGTGCTAAAAATGCCGAGAGTAAGGAAATTTAGCCCCAAACGAAACTTTCGAGGCAACTAGTTCCAAACACAACCGAACAACACACACCAGTTGCTTCAAAAGTCGTCCGCGGAAACTGTTTCTACAGGCAGTGCTTCTGGACGTAAGCTTTCGCTTTCTGAATGTAATAAGAACAAGCCTAATAGTATTGTTAGCAGCAATAACGACGGAAATGTTATTGTGAACCTAAACATGCTGTCAGGATTGCTGAAGAGTGCTGTGAAATGTAAGCACTGCAGTGATGCATTGGCCTCCACCTCCACTCTGGTTTCACACATACAATAAATTAATACACAATGCTGTATTTGGTGTAAGAAAACATTCAGTGAAAAGCACAGCAAAGGAAGCACTAGCCTTGTCCGAGAATACAGACATTGTAGCAGCTTTTGATGAATCTTGGCAGAAGGGAGGTCATACTTCTCTGAATGGGATTGTAAAGGCCACATTTATTGCAACTGGTAATACATTGGTACCCGTGTTTGTGTACAGAACTCTGATGGCCAAGTGTAAACATGGAAACGAAAGGGTTCTACGCATTTTTAGAAGATCAGAGGTTAGTTGTGGTGTGAGGTATGTAGGCTACCTTTGGGATGTAGACTGTAAAGGACACCCTAGTTTTATTACGACAGAACATATGGGGACACTCTGATAGAGAAGCTTGAATGTGTTGGGCATTTACAAAAAAGAATTGAAGCTTGGCTGAGAAAAATTATGTAGGACGTGGGTGAAAAAAAAACTGTCAGAGGGAAATCACACAAGCGGTCCAAGTCGTCTTACAAAAAGTGAAATTGTTTCTTTGACTCTATTATCGACTAGTAAGGAGGAGAAATATAGGAGATTTGGAGAACATGAGACAAGCTGTTTGGGCAACATGGTTTCACATAGTGTCAACAGATGAAACTCCACAGCATTGTTTGTGTCCAAAAGGGGAAGATTCGTGGTGCAAGTACTGGTTGAGGAATGCTACAGGCATACAATATACCTGCAGGAAATCCTTACCACTTGCTGTAGTGGAGGAATTAGGGCTATATATATAGGGATCTGGCAAATAAAAAATCTACTTAGGAAATGTACACATGGTCTCTCTCAGAATTCAAATGAAAGCTTCAACAGCTGTATATGGGAGAGAATACCCAAGACAGCATTTGTTGGGCTGACAGTGCTGAAGATAGGTGTATGGATGCAATAATACTATTCAATGATGGTGCAATTTCAAGGGTCAATGTTATGAAGAAATTGAACATCCAGATGCGAAGGAATATGGCTTCACCTGTAACTGCTTCGTTTACCTGCCGGTTATCATTAGCAGAGAGAGCTGCGGAAGCTGCTACCAAGGAGTCAACGATAAAGAGAAAAATGAAGAGAGAGAGTATGGAGGGTAAGGAAACAGGAGGACAACTGGAGTATGCAGCTGGAATGTTCTAAACGAGCATAGTGGTAAGTTAATAAATCTGTAAATATTCCTTTGCGGTTTACTGAGAACTTGAATTTTCATCATTCAGATACACTTTTCCCCTTTATGACTGAAGTTAAACTCACAAAAATTGGTACAGATATTTAGAATGACCTCCTCTACCTCCCTTGCCTACTATTCCCTGAAAAATTTGTAACATGATGATTATGTATGTGATATTTAAGCTACGTTTGCAAATATTTTTGTTGTAGTAAAATAAATTACTTGTCTTTTTCACAGATCAACTTCAGGGAAAGAAATTGGAGGCATAAAACACTCATGTGAATGTTGTCTGTACTCTGCCTCTTTTTCCAAGCTCACACAATCAGTGGTCCCAAAGAAAATGGTACCATAGTGAAATACTGTTCCGTTTTTTATACTATAATAAATATTGTTGTAGTACCAAAATAAAATAAATATCTCAATAATTTTTTCGGAAATTCTTTGACTAATGACTCTATTGTATGTAAGAATTTTGAGCTATCTCTCATTTATAGGTCAGTTGCACTATGAGGATGAAGATGATACTACAAATGCAGTACGTTCAGAGGCGTGTCCCCTTAATATGTATCCAGTTCAGTGTGAAAATGTTTTTCTCTGTATCTTTCTTCTCAAAAACGCGTTACACACTATTTACTATCTGATGTTCTGTGTGTAGTCTTAAATTCACTACTCGTGGACTTAGCCTGTAGCTTCGGTACAAACCAATTGTTTTGCAGTCACTTGTCCACACTTGAGCAGCTGACCTGCTGTCCAGCGGAAAATAAGCATTTATGGCTTGTTGTCGTAACACATACGTGGTGGTACTGACCAATCTAAACACGTAGTACTCTTAATACCTATAATTAGTAATCTGCAAATAAAATAAGCACTGACTTAATGTTAATCAATACACTGTCCTCAGTGACCAACAATATTATCTGTGCTTCTACCCGTAACACCATATACGTTTTTGTGTGTGCATGTACGGACGCGCGCGTTTTGTGTGTGTGTGTGTGTAGCTGTTATTTAAATAAACCCGTAGCTCCTGAAATGTATTTTGTCCGAAACCTATAAACAAAAATGAAAAAAATCATTTTTTAAAAGATAAAATCGTCATTTGGCTGTAGAACAGGCTTTATTTCACAATCTAGATTTCGGCCTTAGGCCATTATCTAGTGTTACAAGTATTGTAAGTCATTAGGTTTCAGTAGAACCCAAATAATGGTCAAAACATCTCTCTTCGGTTACATAGACGAATTGTAACACTTGGTAATGACCTAAAGCCGAAATGTAGTTTGTGAAATAAAACCTATTCTACCGTCAAATGGCGGTTACATCGTTGAAAAAACTTGGTAAGATTGTGGCTATATACGAAAGTAAAATAATTCAAAAAATCAAGTTACATTTCTCACTACTGTGTTCGGTTCACACCGAGATGATGAACTCCAGCAGCAGCTGGACAAAGGCAGTTAAACAATTCGCTGATGACTTTTTCAAAGGAATCACCCTGAAACTTGCTTCGTCAATGACGTAAACCAGGTCAACTTACATAGGGAATGCCACATGTGAGGGCATGGCTAATAACGAAATATATATTTTTGTCTTTGTTTTACTACCTTGTACTCCATAGATAAGTTTCTGATGACGTAGAATATTTTCCATTTGGCTATACTTGTATAGTGTAGAACATGAAATGAGTGTGACTGTGTTTACTGTGCTCGTTTTATAAGAGTTCCTTGTGTAAAGATTACATTTTGTTGCTGGTATTGTGTCAAATACTTTTATTAAATGTATTGTGTGAAACGGAATGCAATAGGCAGAACTGTTGTAAGAACTATGGAGCGGGAGAGGTATCGATGGTTGTCAGACACGACTGGAGGAACTTATTGGATTCATATCAGCAACTTGAAACTGTTTTTACCGACGTCGCCACATCGCGGCGACCCAGAACAGATAAGAACCAAAAACATTCCTCATTTCGATAAACACAATTCTAATCAATTTAACTGTGTAACACCACAATATATGTCGTTACATGATTTAAAAAGAATGCAAGAACAAGTCTTCATACTACCTGACATATTATATTCTAAAATTAAGTCAATCTTTATGCAACTAATTAATCTCTGCTCCCACAACTGCATGTCTGTAAAAACAATATGGGTCGACCCATTTCTGTTCAGTCTTACGAGCACGTCCTGTGTCATGATTTCCATTTGTCACCCTTCCTGAAAGTGTGTCGTCAAGTGTGAATGAATTAAATGAAGTAGCAGACGGACCAGAGAAGTGGTGAGTTTCCTCATCTTCTACCAACTGAAACGGTACCGGTGTAAGGCAGAGAGCAGGAACAGAAGGGCTTGGCCAAAGATGAGTAAAGCAAAAACGTTTTTCGTAGCAGAGGTTGGTCATGGGTCTCTCCCACCATAGGGCTCCACGCGACGGGAGTTGTTCGAAAGAGAGGTAAGCGACCAGACGTTCCTTCAGAACTTCTGCGTCGAACGAAGGGCAAAAAAGGTATTTGAATGTGCTGATAATTTTTAATTTCAACAATTGCTTCTCCTAACTATTTTGAAATACTATTTAGGTTCTGGTTAGAATTTTGGTTCAGTTAAGCAGTGGCATAATAAGCTGATTTCCATTGTTGGCGATCATGCGTCCCTAGATTCAAATTATAGCCCAAGCCCTAAACAATTTCGGCTTGCCATATTATTTTATTTGTGGTGGTCTTTTAAATTATCAGTAAAATTGTATAGAGCGTAGATTTGGCAAAGAATGAATAGTTTTGATTCGAAGCGCCTCACGCAAAATTATGCAGTCACCCAAAATTCTGCTCGATGCCAACCACGAGGTACATACAACACTTCTTACAAAAATGCTATCAACATTTTGTTCTGAATGTGGATTTAGTGCACCTGAGCGTTTGTGTTTCGAAACTGAGCAGTGACCACGTGCTCTCCAGATTTTCCCACCCCACAGGACTCGCCAGATTAAGGCGAACGCGGACCCATAAGCTCGTTTATATAAATGTATCAAGAATATTTTGTATATCTACTAAATACAAAAGACTACTGTTATCATGCGAAATCTTAGCCAAAAATTAATATTTCATCATTTGAAGCTATTTACGTGTTCGTTTAATTCATCTCTTTTCAATACTTCTGAAAATAGTCACATTTGTTTCATTGATGATTATGCTACTAAAATACGTAGTTTTTGGCACAAGTGTAGCTAAGGGGACATAGTTTTCTCTAACTGCCACATAATAATTCATTGACTTATACGTTGCCACCTTTATAAACTCAACCTGTGAGAGGGTTTGTTTCCTATCATTTAGATGGGCCTAAACCTCTTTTCAAACGACGAGCAAAGTTATTCACAGAACGTTACGTTACGTTACAACTCCTTTATGCTTTGTAAAAGAGTATCTCTTAATATTTCTCACTGTAAATAAAAGTTATGTATTGTAAAGACTTTTCACGTTCAGTGATTGTTGACCCCTCTCCTGACAGTAGTTATTGGCATCATTTATTTGTTTCTGCTCTTCAGTGAATTTGTAATAGTCGTTGCATGCGTTCTATGTTATTTTTGGAAGGGCGTGCTTCGATGTGGCCAGATGTGTAAGTTGAGGCATCTGCCATTGAAGTTACTCACACCGACCAATTACAGAGAGGTAACTTATTCGCCATTCGTCCAGGTTAGTGTATTGGAGGGAATTTTGAATCTGACAGCTGTCAAAGTACGCAATCTTTGTTTACATGCCGCATAATGTCATATTCCCATTCGTTCACATTTAGATGCTAATTTATCTGGGTTCAACTGTTACTGATAAGCAGAATTAAAGTACACTATGTCATTATCAAATTAGGTTCAGATTGTTTTACTGTTTCCCACTATCAAAGGATTTTATTATCAGGATTTTAACAGGATTGGGAAACTTCTCATATAGGTGCGTGCTTTTGAAGTTTGCGGAAGTGAAACGTGTTCGTGGAGTTTACACAATATTTATTTACTTCTACATCTACATCTACATGGATGCTCTGCAAATCACATTTAAGTGCCTGGGAGAGGGTTCATCGAACCACCATCACAATTCTCTATCATTCCAATCTCGTATAGCGCGCCGAAAGAATGAACACTTATATCTTCCGTTCTTTCGAGCTCTGATTTCCCTTATTTTATCATGGTGATCGTTCGACCCTATGTAGGTCGGTGTCAACAAAATATTTTCGCATTCGGAGGAGAAAGTTGCTGATTGGAATTTCGTGCGAAGATTCCGTCGCAACGCAATACGCCTTTCTTTTACTGATTTCCAGCCCAAATCCTGTATCATTTTTGTGACACTGTCTTCCATATTTCGCGATTATACAAAACGTGCTCTCTTTCCTTGAACTTTTTCGATGTACTCAGTCAGTGCTACCTGCTAAGGATCCCACACCGCGCAGCGGTATTCTAAAACAGGACGGACAAGCGCATAGTAGGCAGTCTTGTTAGTAGGGCTCTGCCGATAAAACGCAGCTTTTGGTTAGCTTTCTCAGGAACATTTTCTATGTGTTCTTTCCAATTTAAGTTGTTTCCAATTAAACTTGTGGATGACCTCACACTATCCGTTATTTAGGGTGAACTGCCACTTTTCGCACCATTCAGACATTTTTTTCTAAATCGTTTTCTGTTTGTTTTGATCTTCTAATGACTTTATTAGTCGATGAACGACAGCGTCATCTGCAAACAACCGAAGACGGATGCTCGGATTGTCTCCCAAATCGTTTGTGTAGATAAGGAACATCAAAGGGCGTGTAACATCCCCTTGGGGAACGCCTGAAATTACTTCTGCCTTACTCGATGACTTTCCGTCAGTTACTACGAACAGTGACCTGTCTCACAGGAAATCGCAAATCCAGTCACAAAACTGAAACGATATTCCATAAGCACGTAATTTTGCTACGACCCGCTTGTGTGCTACAGTGTCAAAAGCCTTCCGGAAATCCAGGAATACGGAATCGATCTGAAATCCTTGTCAATAGCACTCAGCACTTCATGTGAATAAAGAGCTAGTTGTGTTTTACAGGAACGATGTTTTCTAAACCCAAGTTGACTGTTTGTCAATAGATCGTTTCCTTCGAGGTAATTAATAATGTTCTAACACAATATATGTTCTAAAATCCTGCTGCATATCGACGTTAACGATATTGGTCTATAATTTAGTGGATTACTTCTAACTTTCTTGAATATTGGTGTGACCTGTGCAACTTTCCAGTCTTTGGGTACGGATCTTTCGTCGAGCGAAGGTTGTATATGATTGTCAAGTATGGAGCTAATGCATCAGCATATTCCGAAAGGAACCTAACTGGTATACAGTATCGACCAGAAGACTTGTTTTTATTAAGTGATTTGAGTTGCTTCACTACTCTGAGGATATTTACTTCTACGTTACTCATGTTGGCAGCTGTTCACGATTCGAATTCTGCAATATTTACATCGTCTTCTTTTGTGAAGGCAATGCGGTGGGCTGTGTTTAGTAGATCTGCTTTGGCAGCACTGTCTTCGATAGTTGTTGTTGTTGTTGTTGTTGTTGTTGTGGCCTTTAGTCCTGAGACTGGTTTGATGCAGCTCCCCATGCTACTCTATCCTGTGCAAGATTCTTCATCTCCCAGTACCTACTGCAATCTACATCCTTCTGAATCTGCTTAGTGTATTCGCGTCTTCGTCTCCCTCTACGATTTTTACCCTCCACACTGCCCTCCAATACTAAACTGGTGATCCCTTGATGCCTCAGAACATTTCCTACCAACCGAGCCCTTCTTCTAGTCAAGTTGAGCCACAAACGTCTCTTCTCCCCAATCCTATTCAACACTACCTCATTAGTTATGTGATCTACACAACTAATATTCAGCATTCTTCTGTAGCAAGACGTTTCGAAAGATTCTGTTCTCTTCCTGTCCCAAGTATTTGTCGTCCATGTTTCACTTCGATACATGGCTACACTCCATACAAATACTTACAGCATCGACTTCCTGACACTTAAATCTATATTCGATTTTAACAAATTTCTCTTCTTCCAAAACGTTTTCCTTGCCATTGCCAGCCTACATTTTATGTCCTCTCTACTTCGACCATCGTCAGTTGTTTTGCTCCCCAAATAGCAAAACTCCTTTACTACTTTAAGTGTCTCATTACGTAATCTAATTTCCTCAGGATCACCTGACTTAATTCGATTACATTCCATTATCCT
The DNA here is from genome assembly GCF_023897955.1 of Schistocerca gregaria. NCBI lineage: Eukaryota > Metazoa > Arthropoda > Insecta > Orthoptera > Acrididae > Schistocerca > Schistocerca gregaria. Next base: position 616,687,032 of record NC_064924.1, on the reverse strand, counting down.
CGTTTTGCTTTTGTTTATGTTCCCGTGGTCTGGGGGGTAGCGTCTTCAATTCATAATCATAACTTCTTCGGTCCCGGGTTCGATCCCCGCCACTCCCTAATTTTTTATAAATAATCAGCATTGGCAGCCGAAGACTTCCGGCATAAGAAGGCAGCCTCATTCTGCCAACATTCTTGTCAAAGAGGGCGGAGGAGCGGATAGAGGTCCAGGGCACTCTCTTGTCCTAGGAGTGGAAAATTGCCCCTAAAGGCGGCAGAATCAGCAATGATCAACGACATGCAGAAGGCAATGGAAACCACTGCATTAAAGACACGTAACGTATATCCACAGGACATGTGGCCTGTAGTTGAAGAAGTGTCATGATGATCTCTCCATTGGCAAAAGATTCCGGAATAGTCCCCCATTCGGATCTCCGGGAGGGGACTGACAGGGGGGAGGTTACCATGAGAAAAAGATTGAATAATCAACGAAAGCATAATGTTCTACGAGTCGGGGCGTGGAATGTCAGAAGCTTGATCGTGGTAGGGAAGCTAGAAAATCTGAAAAGGGAAATGCAAAGGCTCAATCTAGATATAGTAGGGGTCAGTGAAGTGAAGTGGGAGGAAGACAAGGTGTAGGATTCGTTATGAATAGGAAGGTAGGGCAGGGGGTCTGTTACTGTGAACCGGGTTGTTCTAATCAGAATCGACAGCAGACCAACACCGACAACGATAGTTCAGGTATACATGCCGACGTCGCAAGCTGAAGATGAACAGATAGAGGAAGTGTAAGAGGATATTGAAAAGGTAATACAGTATGTAAAGGGGGACGAAAATCTAATAGTCATGGGCGACTGGAATTCAGTTGTAGGGGAAGGAGTAGAAGAAAAGGTCACAGGAGAATATGGGCTTGGGACAAGGAATGAAAGAGTAGAAAGACTAATGGAGTTTTGTAACAAGTTTCAGCTAGTAATAGCGAATACCCTGTTCAAGAATCGCAAGAGGAGGAGGTATACTTGGAAAAGGCCGGGAGATACGGGAAGATTTCAATTAGATTACATCATGGTCAGACAGAGATTCCGAAATCAGATACTGGATTCTAAGGCGTACCCAGGAGCAGATACAGACTCAGATCACAAAATAGTAATGATGAAGAGTAGGCTGAAGTTCAAGACATTAGTCAGGAAGAATCAGTACGCAAAGAAGTGGGATACGGAAGTTATAAGGAATGACGAGATACGTTTGAAGTTCTCTAACGCTATAGATACAGCAACAAGGAGTAGCGCAGTAGGCGGGACAGTTGAAGAGGAATAGACATCTCTAAAAAGGGCCATCACAGAAATAGGGAAGGAAAACATAGGTACAAAGAAGGTAGTTGCGAAGAAACCATGGGTAACAGAAGAAATACTTCAGTTGATTGATGAAAGGAGGAAGTACAGGGTGTTTCAAAATTACCGATATATTTGAAACGGCAATAAAAAATAAACGAGCAGCGATAGAAATACACCGTTTGTTGCAATATGCTTGGGACAACAGTACATTTTCAGGCGGACAAACTTTCGAAATTACAGTAGTTACAATTTTCAACAACAGATGGCGCTGCAAGTGATGTGAAAGATATAGAAGACAACGCAGTCTGTGGCTGCGCCATTCTGTACGTCGTCTTTCTGCTGTAAGCGTGTGCTGTTCACAACGTGCAAGTGTGCTGTGGACAACATGGTTTATTCCTTAGAACAGAGGATTTTTCTGGTGTTGGAATTCCACCGCCTAGAACACAGTGTTGTTGCAACAAGACGAAGTTTTCAGCGGAGGTTTAATGTAACCAAAGGACCGAAAAGCGATACAATAAAGGATCTGTTTCAAAAATTTCAACGGACTGGGAACGTTGACGGATGAACGTGCTGGAAAGGTAGGGCGACCGCGTACGGCAACCACAGAGGGCAACGCGCAGCTAGTGCAGCAGGTGATCCAACAGCGGCCTCGGGTTTCCTTTCGCCGTATTGCTGCTGCGGTCCAAATGACGCCAACGTCCACGTATCGTCTCATGCGCCAGAGTTTACACCTCTATCCATACAAAATTCAAACGCGGCAACCCCTCAGCGCCGCTACCATTGCTGCACGAGACACATTCGCTAACGATATAGTGCACTGGATTGATGACGGCGATATGCATGTGGGCAGCATTTGGTTTACTGACGAAGCTTATTTTTACCTGGACAGCTTCGTCAATAAACAGAACTGGCGCATAAGGGGAACCGAAAAACCCCATGTTGCAGTCCCATCGTCCCTGCATCCTCAAAAAGTACTGGTCTGGGCCGCCATTTCTTTCAAAGGAATAATTGGCCTATTTTTCAGATCCGAAACGATTACTGCATCACGCTATCTGGACATTCTTCGTGAATTTTTGGCGGTACAAACTGCCTTAGACGACACTGCGAACACCTCGTGGTTTATGCAAGATGGTGCCCGGCCACATCGCATTGCCGACGTCTTTAATTTCCTGAATGAATATTTCGATGATCGTATGATTGCTTTGGGCTATCCGAAACATACAGGGGGCAGCGTGGATTGGCCTCCCTATTCGCCAGACATGAACCCCTGTGACTTCTTTCTGTGGGGACACTTGAAAGACCAGGTGTACCGCCAGAATCCAGAAGCAATTGAACAGCTGAAGCAGTACATCTCATCTGCATGTGAAGCAATTCCGCCAGACACGTTGTCAAAGGTTTCGGGTAATTTCATTCAGAGACTACGCCATATTATTGCTACGCATGGTGGATATGTGGAAAATATCGTACTATAGTGTTTCCCAGACCGCAGCGCCATCTGTTGTTGACAGTTGTAACTACTGTAATTTCGAAAGTTTGTCTGCCTGAAAATGTACTGTTGTCACAAGCATATTGCAACAAACGGTGTATTTCTATCGCTGCTCGTTTAGTTTGTATTGCCGTTTCAAATATACAGGTCATTTTTGAAACACCCTTTACAAACATGTTCCGGGAAAATCAGGAATACAGAAATACAAGTCGCTGAGGAATGAAATAAATAGGAAGTGCAGGGAAGCTAAGATGAAATGGCTACAGGAAAAATGTGAAGACATCGAAAAAGATATGATTGTTGGAAGGACAGACTCAGCATACAGGAAAGTCAAAACAACCTTTGGTGACATTAAAAGCGACGGTGGTAACATTAAGAATGCAACGGGAGTTCCACTGTTAAATGCAGAGGAGAGAGCAAATAGGTGGAAAGAATACATTGAAATCCTCTATGAGGGTGAAGATTTGTCTGATGAGATAGAAGAAGAAACAGGAGTCGATTTAGAAGAGATAGGGGATCCAATATTAGAATCGGAATTTAAAAGAGCTTTGGAGGACTTACGGTCAAATAAGGCAGAAGGGATAGATAACATTCCATCAGAATTTCTGAAATCATTAGGGGAAGTGGCAACAAAACGACTATTCACGTTGGTGTGTAGAATATGAGTCTGGCGACATAGCATCTGACTTTCGGAAAAGCATCATCCACACAATTCCGAAGACGGCAAGAACTGACAAGTGCGAGAAATATCGCACAATCAGCTTAACCAGCTCATGAATCGAAACTGCTTACAAGAATAATATACAGAAGAATGGAAAAGAAAATTGAGAATGCCCTAGGTGACGATCAGTTTGGCTTTAGGAAACGTACAGGCACGAGAGAGGCAATTCTGACGTTACGGCTAATAATGGAAGCAAGGCTGAAGTAAATCAAGACACGTTCATAGGATTTGTCGATCTGGAAAAAGTGGTCGACAATATAAAATGGTGCAAGCTGTTCAAGATTCTGAAAAAATTAGGGGTAAGCTATAGGGAGAGACGGGTAATATAAAATATGTACAACAACCAAGAGGGAATAATAAGAGTGGACGATCAAGAACGAAGTGCTCGTATTAAGAAGGGTGTAAGACAAGGCTGTAGCCTTTCGCCCCTACTCTTCAGTCTGTACATCGAGAAAGCAATGATGGAAATAAAAGAAAGGTTCAGGAGTGGAATTAAAATACAAGGTGAAAGGATATCAATGATGCGATTCGCTGATGACATTTCTATCCTGAGTGAAAGTGAAGAAGAATGAAATGATCTGCTGAACGGAATGAACAGTCTAATGAGTACACAGTATGGTTTGAGAGTAAATCGGAGAAAGGCGAAGGTAATGAGAAGTAGTAGAAATAAGAACAGCTAGAAACTTAACATCAGGATTGATGGTCACGAAGTCAGTGAAGTTCAGGAATTCTACTACCTAGGCAGTAAAATAACCAATGACGGACGGAGCAAGGAGGACATCAAAAGCAGACTCGCTATGGCAAAAAAGGCATTTCTGGCCAAGAGAAGTCTACTAACATCAATTACCGGCCTTAAATTGAGGAAGAAATTTGAGGATGTACGTCTGGAGTACAGCATTGTATGGTAGTGAAACATGGACTGTGGGAAAACCGGAACAGAAGAGAATCGAAGCATTTGAGATGTGGTGCTATAGGCGAATGTTGAAAATTAGGTGGACTGATAAGGTAAGGAACGAGGAGGTTCTACGCAGAATCGGAGAGGAAAGGAATATGTAGAAAACACTGATAAGGAGAAGGGAAAGGATGATAGGACATCTGCTAAGACATGAGGGAATGACCTCCATGGTAATAGACGGAGCTGTAGAGGGCAAAAACTCTAGAGGAAGACAGAGATTGGAATACGTCAAGCAAATAATTGAGGACGTAGGTTGCAAGTGCCACTCTGAGATGAAGAGGTTAGCACAGGAATTCGTGGCGGACGGCATCAAACCAGTCAGTAGACTGATGACCCCCCCCCCCCCCCAAAAAAAAAAATGTTCAGGCGGCCGGTGTGGCCGAGCGGTTCTAGGCGCTTTAGTCTGGAACCGCATGACCATTATGGTCGCAGGTTCGAATCCTGCCTCGGGCATAGATGTGTGTGATGTCCTTAGGTTAGTTAGGTTTAAGTAGTTCTAAGTTCTAGGGGACGGATGACCTTAGATATTAAGTCCCATAGTGCTCAGAACAATTTGAACCATTTTTTTGTTTATGTTCATCTTATAGCTTCCTTTCAATACACTATTCATTTCGTTCAACTGCTATTCCAAGTCCTTTCCTGTCTCTGACAGAATTACAATGTCATCGGCGAAGCTGAAAGTTTTTTTTTCTTTTCCATGGATTTTAATACCTACTCCGAATTGTTCCTTTGTTTCCTTGGATAAAAAAATAGTTCAAATGGCTCTGAGCACTATGGGACTCAACTGCTGTGGTCATTAGTCCCCTAGAACTTAGAACTAATTAAACCTAACTAACCTAAGGACATCACACACATCCATGCCCGAGGCAGGATTCGAACCTGCGACCGTAGCAGTCGCACGGTTCCGGACTGCGCGCCTAGAACCTCGAGACCACCGCGGCCGGCTTTTCCTTGGATAGTATCTCCATTGTTATCGCGCACTTTCCCTTAAAACGTTTTCCGATTACTAATTCACGGTCATAGTAAATCTCGAGGAACCATTTTCTTCACACACCCCACTAGAATGCACTGATGTGCATTCATTAGCAACCGCAGCACCTGGCTCGGTGAAGGCACCTTGCGGTGCCATCCTGACGCCAGCTGGGTACGTGGGGTAGTCAGTCTGCTTTCTGGAGACTCACTCGGGCAGTGGTCTCCAGCCTCTGGCGGTAACGAAGCGGGCAGCGGCGGCCTCAGCACATGTCGCCCAGGCCGGCGTAACGAGGGGCTTGCGTTCACTGAAAGGAAAGGAAAGGAAAGGAAAGGGAAGGGAAGGGAAGGGAAGGGAAGGGAAGGCGCTGTCCGGGGCGCCGCACGCGGCCCGCCTCCCGTAGCAGAGCCCCGTCCGCCGTGGAGGGAAGGGCAGAACAGGCGCGCCGCATCTGTATTCGCGGGCGGGCCGCGCCTAACTGCGTTACGGGCAGGCGGCCGGCCGGCCGCCCAGGTGGCCGTGATAACCTGCTGCCGACGTCGGCACCTGGCCGCCCAGCCCAGCGGCGAGTGGCCGCGCGGAAAACGTGCTGCGACCATGGCGCCTCGCGGGACTCGTCAGTTTCCGGAGAAGTCAAACATCACCACAAGCAGCGCTTTCCAGCCAAAAGTGCCCACCTTATGACGAGTAAGACTTTTTTTTTACATGTAATAACATATTCCGGGTACTACAAAGGCATTGTATCCACTTCTAAGGCCCAAAACTGTTGTGATTGCTATACCTCGCGTAGTCATTTGCCTAAGGGACAATGTTTTATTAGCAAAACAACAGGACATCGACCCAAAAACCACCTTCTCACCAAACTTACACTGCTGGCCATTAAAGTAGCTACACCAAGAAGAAATGCAGATGATGAACGGGTGTTCATTGGACAAATATATTATACTAGAAATGACATAGATCCTGAGAAATCAGTACCCAGAACAACCACCTCTGGCCGTAATAACGGCCTTGATACGCCTGGGCATTAAGTCAAACAGAGCTTGGATGGCGTGTACAGGTACAGCTGCCCATGCAGCTTCAACACGATCCCACAGTTCATCAAGAGTAGTGACTGGCGTGTTGTGACGAGCCAGTTGCTAGGCCACCATTGACCATACGTTTTCAATTGGTGAGAGATCTGAAGAAAGTGCTGGCCAGCGCAGCAGTCGAATATTTTCTGTATCCAGAAAGGCCCGTACAGGACCAGCAACATGCTGTCTTGCATTATCCTGCTGAAATGTAGGGTTTCGCAGGGATTGAATGAAGGGTAGAGCCACCTGTCGTAACACATCTGAAATGTAAAATCCACTTTTCAAAGTGCCGTCAATGCAACCAAGAGGTGACCGAGACGTGTAACCAATGGCACCTCAAACCATTACATCGGGTGATACGCCAGTATGGCGATGACGAATACACGCTTCCAGTGTGAGTTCAACGCGATGTCGCCAAACACGAATGCAACCATCATGATGCTGTAAACAGAACCTGTATTCATCCATTCGTGCAATCAGGTTTGTCGTTGAGTACACCATCGCAGGCGCTCCTGTCTGTAATGCAGCGTAAAGGATAACCGCAGGATGGTCTCGGAGCTGATAGTCCATGTCGTACAACTGTTCATTCAGATGGTAGTTGTCTTGCAAACGTCCCCAACTGTTGACTCAGTGATAGAGACGTGGCTGCACGATCCGTTGCAGCCAAGAGGGTAAGATGCCTGTCATCGCGACTGCTAGTGATACGAGGCCGTTGTGATCCAGCACGGCGCTTCCTATTACCGTTCTGAACCCACCGATTTCATATTCTGCTAACAGTCATTGAATCTCGACCAACGCGAGCAGAAATGTCGCGATACGATAAACCGCAATCGCGATAGGCTACAATCCGTCCCTTATAAAAGTCGGAAACGTGATGGTACGCATTTCTCCTCCTTACACTGGGTATCACAACAACGTTTCACCAGGCGACGCCGGTCAACTGCTGTTTGTGTATGAGAAACCGGTTGGAAACTTTCCTCATGTCAGCACGTTGTAGGTGTCACCACCGGCGCCAACCTTGTGTGAATGCTCTGAAAAGCTAATCATTTGCATTTTACAGCATTCTTTTCGTGTCGGTTAAATTTCGCGTCTGTAGCACGTCATCTACGTGGTGTAGCAATTTTAACGGACAGTAGTGTATTCCTAAACACTCTGTCTCCTATCATGCGTGCTGTTGAAAAACAATCAAATTTTGGTAATTTGTGATAAGTTCCTATGGGACCAAACTGCTCAGGTCGTCGGTCCCTAGGCTTATACACTACTCAATCTAACTTAAACTAACTTACGCTAAGGACAACACACACATCCATACCCAAGAGAGGACTCGAAACTCAGACGGAGGGAATCGTGTGATCAGTGGCAAGGCGCCAGAACGCGCGGCTAAACTGCGCGGCGAAAACTGTAAAGTTAGTTACGATGACGGAGATAGGGACTAATTCAACGAAGTTCCTCATGGGAATGAAGCCGAGTTTACTCTGCGGAAGGTGACCGTCGATACATCTCGGGAGTGATGCCGGAGAGGTCTGATTCCCGCTGCGGTTCGTCCTACCGGTGTCTCATTGAAGGACTCGAATTTATCGGCACATGAGTAGGCTCGTAGCGTCGGTGGAGAAGTATCGATGAAGGGAACTGCGACGCTATAATTAGCAGGTGCGCGGAGGTACAAATGGTTCAAATGTCTCTGAGCACTATGGGACTTAACTTCTGAGGTCATCAGTCCCCTAGAACTTAGAGCTACTTAAACCTAGCTAAACTAAGGACATAACACACATCCATGCACGAGACATGATTCGGATCTGCGATCGCAGCGGTCGCGCGGTTCCAGACTGTATCGCCTAGAAGCGCTCGGACACTCCGACCGGCGCGAAGGTACACTTGAGGATTTGTTTGCGCTCGCGTGATTCGGCAGAGATATAGAGAGAGGAGGTCTTCCGATGACTCTTGACTTGCCGTCTCCTGGGTTAAACACGACCGCCGTGGGTGGCCAAAGGTCTAGGAGGCGACACTTTGGAGTTATGTATATATGCGATGCTTCTCCGCACTAATGGTTGCTGACATTCAGGCCTACTGTCACTGTATGACAGTAACAGCCATTGATGTCGTAGGTACTGACACTGGATGAAGCTGATATTCTTGTTGGTGCTACACATGTTCTATCGGTACAACTCTGGGGAACTTGTTGGCTAAGGAAGCACATCAACCTCACACAGACAGTTCATACAGACAGGTGTCCGGCCTGGACGATGATTGTCCTGTTGATCGCGATAGGTGACAAGAGATATACAAATGAGGACGAAAGACAACCATGGCGTATCGTTGTGCCACCAGAGTTCCCTCAATTGCTACCAGCCGTGACTTGACAGCTCAGCTGAATCCTCCACGTACCATGATACCACTACGAACACCACTGTGCCTCACCAAATCATTAGAAGAACGGGGTCTCTCCCCAGGTGGCCGATGTGCTCACTGACGATGGTCATCGAATATAGTGCACAACCGTAATTCACAGCTAAACACAACGCCTCAGTACTCATCAGCAGTCCGTGCTTCCCAGTCATGGCACCACTCCTAACTTCGGCGTTTGTGTTGTGGTCTTTACAGAAGCCTGAACAATGGGTCCTACTTCCCTGCTCTTGCTGCGGCTAATCTCCAGCCAATGGCGTGGGATGGTACAGAATGTTTCAGGTAGAGAACTGCTTGTTCTCGTACGGCAGGCGCAGTTTCAAGGCGTTACAACGTGCTTGGTGCATAGTATAGCGATCCTCCCTTCTGGTATTCAGACATTGTCGACTTTGGTGACGAGTGCTGCTGGTCCCGAGCTCCCATACAGTCCAACTGCCGTGTGCAAAATGCCCCACAAACCTGCACATCGTATGATTTATAGCACCGGCTAATTAAGGTCCGTTTCAAAATCTTTCAAACGCTGATAACACTGTCTCACACAAGAACAGAATATCTCCATGACCTTGACAGTGACCACTTAACATCTGGCGCTATACACGACACTTCTATACTGTACCAGGCCTGATAACATGACTATATGTTAACAACATTAATGCTCTCGGATGAACGTTCTGGTCTTATAGAACTCTAAATCTAATCATTTACGTACCTGCTGAGGGCGTGTACGCGTACAGAGTTCTATTTACATCCGTCCAATTCTTTGGCATGTTTCATTTTTGGCTGTTTATGTAATTTTTAAACCAACTTCCGCATGGTCGTTGTTGTTGCTGTATTGGTCGCGATCTTTACTCCGAAGAATGCTTTGATGCAGCTCTCTACACTAATACATCATGTTAATCAAGGATGCATTTCTGAATTCAATAACATATTGACTTGTCTGTGTAATTATTCATCAGTGAAGCATTTCCTGAATCGCTGAAACATGCTGAAGTCAAGCCTTTGTTTATGAAAATGGATGAAGAAAACCGTAAACTACCCATCCAAATTAGCTTTTACCAGCATTCTCCACAATTTTAGAAAAGGTAATATATAGTCGGCTTCTTAACCAACTGACAGAAAATAATATATTGCCAAAGTCATAGTCCGTATCTCTACAGGGCCCTGATATTGACAGGGCTATCTGCACATACTGCTAGAATGTACGCAATTCATTAGACAATAGATTACAGGGTACTGGCACATTGTGATCTGTCAAAGAAGTGAGACTGTATAAATCGCAATACTTTTTCACATAAATTAGAATTTGACGGTATAGCAGGAACTGCCGCAAAATGGCTCAAATCCTAGATTTTTGACACTAAGCAAAGACTGTTACGAAGAAAGGGAAATGTAACGAAATATCAGGTATCATCCAACTGGATATTAATTTCATGTGGTTTTCACAAGGTTCCATCTTAGGGCCCTTATCCTCCATGTCTGCCAATGACCTTTAATCTGTAATATTACCAGAAGCTAAGTTTGTTTTGTTTGCGGACACAGCGATAAGCGAGCTAGTCTTAGGAAGATTACGTAATGGAATTTCATGGACATTAATAAGTAGTTTCAAAATTCGAAAAAAAACACCACATTCAGATTAGAACTTGGAAGAGGTTTTCCACCAGCAAACGCCTAAGATATACCGACAAACAGAAGAAGAAATCAATGTTAAATTCTTGGTATTAGAATTTGGTAAAAAAAATTCAACTGGGTTGGAAGGGAGAGGGGGGAGGGGGAAATTATAGCACAGAACTGCTGAAACGACTAAACAGACCTCTGCGATGCGAAAGTGACAGACATTGGTGACATAAAAATAAAAATGCTACCTTACAACACTTATTTTCATTACATAATGTCATATGAGACTATTCCAAATAATAACTCATCAAGTCATGCCAAAGTCTCCAGGTCCGAAACGTGTAATAAGAATTATTTGTGGGGTGAACTCAAGAAGATTCGGCAGTGGCTTGCTTAGGAAATAGGATACTAGCTGCTGTTTCCGAAGAATAATGTTCACGGGGACTTAAAGTAACCTAATTTGGTCTAGTAAGTCGTCCATTACTAAGGAAAACATATTCTGAATAATTTGTCAGCAGCCAAAGCAAGTTTAACAGATATTAAAGTTCAATTTAAGAACAGCCTAAGTCATTCATGAATTTCTAAGTGGAACCAAGTGATGTTGTATATTTATATTTATGTTTAAAAACCAGCAATAAATTCACTTCTGTTACTAATAACATCAAAAAATGCGAGCTTTAGCTTAATCTGACTTCTGTACAAAATTCAGTGCAGTAATGTGATCTAAAATGATATTTTTATTCGATGACGCATGGCTACAATAGCATAAGAATAATCACATGCATCTGAGTGTGTTGCAGGTTTACATATTTGGTGGCTAGTTGTGTTTAAGATTTTTTGAGTTATTCCACATCCGTGAGCATTATTTCGCTTGGGATCTTGGGAAGGTACATTCACGTATTTGTTTTTCTTTGTAAATATTTACAGTATTTTCGTGTTTTTCTGACATGTCGTACGTCCTAAAGGATATCCCCACTACGGATCTATCGGAATGAAAAGTGCATCTAATTTAGCCCAATCAGCTTCACTTATTCTGTTCATAACTACTGCAACATACAACCTTTCAACCCACTTTATTTGAGCCTCCGATTCCATCTGTTTCACTTGCATCCCCCTCACCCACACCCACACCCGCTTGTGTTACCAAACCCACTGCTCCTTGACACCTCCAGACATGTCCTACCAACTGATCTACGTTTTTGGTCAAACTATCCCATAAACTTCTCTTCGCCCATTTGCGATTCAGTCACACTTCATAACTTAATTCCATGCACTCATTTAATCTTAAATAGTGCCATCTAGCGTCATAGTTCATGAGCTTTGATTCTCCTCTTGTCTGGACTGTTTAACATCTACGTTTCACGGTGTTTCTTGGCTGCACTGCAGGCAACTAATTTCAGAAAATACTTTCCAACATTTTAATTTGTATTTTACATTTATAAGCTTCTGTTATTTCAAAAACGCTTTATTGCTATTTACAGTCTGCATTTTGTAACGTGTATGCTTGGAACATCCTCATTATTTCATTATTTCGATGCCCAAGTAGTACAACTCATCTACTGCTTTCAGTGTTTCATTTTCTAACCTAATTCAGGCACAAGATCTTGATGTAGTGTTATTAGACAGTCGAACATATTCTCTTTACTTTTGTTGATATTTATCTTATAGCTTATACTCAATTTATTAAAATTTCTTTTTCTTAAATTGTTAAATACTGAGTCATATTTACATAAAATGATTAATATAATATCACCAGATAGTTTCGGTTGCGCCATCTTCATGTCATACGTATGCAAAATACGGCTTGAAACGAAATGGAAATACCAGCAGTAATCATCATGCTGTGATATGCGTCCGTATAGAAAGCAACATGAATTAAAAATTGTTTTGAACAGCAGCAACAAGACTGAGCCAGAATGTACACCATAATGTTACGAGACTCGGGTTGAACATCTGGCTGTACCAGCAAATACCACACCTGTCCGTAACTTCCAACTGTGACAGGAAGGTTCAGCGAAATAAGGCTTTTATGCAAGGGTATGAAAGTTGAGAAAGGGTCAACACGGTGGTTGATAAGTTAGCTGTCATTCATCTAAAATTGACAACGCTATATGACGTAGCACGTCGGTGACGGAATAAACTGTTTCTGTGTCCAGCTGGACAGACTTGATTAACGCCATTCGAAGCAAGATACAACTTCATAAGTCAGTTATCCATCGGCTTCGAGTGAGGTTGGTTAGACCTGTCCGGCTGGGCTTCATAACAGTTTATTCGGTTGTCGAGTTACGTGATGCTCGTCTCGTATTTTATGACTGAGTACAACTTTATCAGCCATGATATTGAACCTTTCTAAGTTTTTATGCCTTTGTATAAAAGTCTTATTTCACTGATGGTGCAGTTGCCAATTGTTCAAAATGTGCCTTACAAGAACATGTATGCAGCCTGGTATATCCTTGTTTTTGCTGTTAAACGTTTTGCTAATTCATGTTGTTTTCTACAAGAACGCATGTACAGCATTACGATCATTACTGGTACTTCCATTTCGTATTCAGCCCACATTTAGCATAAGTATGATATGAGGATGGATTTTCCTTACAACTGAAACTAGCTAATAGCCCTATGTTAATGGTCTTATGTAAATGTGGCCTGGATTTCAAACGAATTTTGTAATTTTTTTACTAATTTCAGAAGATTATATATATACTACTTTATTCTTTCCTGACATGTCAAACACTGCTGATATTCAAGATGGTTACCAATCGCTTCAACTTCCCTTCCAAGCGCTTTGCCATATATGATTGAAGTCTCTATTTTTTCTGCCTAAACGTTAATTCCTTTTCCAAACTTCTCTTTCAATGCCTTAGTTGCTGCCTCACTGCGTAGACCGATTATCATCGGGGATAAGCCACAACCTTGTCTGGCTCCTTTCTCAACTACTGGTTCTCTTTCACCTCCTTGAACTTTCTTGTATGCGACTGCAAATTTACATCAAAGATGATTCTAAATACCTGTTCCTCTTTATCGGTACATACGTAGTGCGTAACTCTCGCCTTCAATAGCACACTAATCTCTCATGCAATGATAAAATGAAGCCAATTTTCTGCAAATGGCCAACATGAGATGGCATAACTGGTTACAATTGAAAGCATGTCACTTTGTGTATAAAACAAATCGAAAGAATGCCCAGTGAAACATCATGTTACGTCACAGACATCTTTCAATCTGCGAAACGCTCATACTGAGAGCAGCGAGGGATGCACATCGCATTTTCGCTTCTTTTCTGAAACGAGATGATGATGTCATAACAGTCCTATCTGCCACGTAGTTGGTCGGACTGTAACCACCAGAGTGACAGTGCTAGCACAACTTAGCGAGTCTTGTCGCCAAACAAATAAACCATGTCAACACAACCTGTGTTAGTGCATGTGATGTGTATATTCACGGATGCACTAGTGATCAAAATGAAACGTCCAAAAATTTTAAAGTAGACAGTCGCATCGTTAGGTTGCTGTGATATATGCGATAGAGGAAAATCTATCTTTGACAGAAGAAGACAGCTCATTTTAGATCAGAACCAAGTATTGTGATCGTACAATGAAGGCTTTCACCACCGTATGTTTCGGCTGCCGACAACTCTTCCCGGTTGTATGGCCATGGTCCATGGAACTCTCCTATCCCTAACGTTTCGGCCAAAGCTACGCTGGACATCTTAGGGGGTGCTCCTGGTTGTGCTGAGTCTTGCCGATTGAGAAAGTTTTACGGCAGTCAGCGAATAAAGCCTGCTACTTTTGTACTTCTGACGGTGCCCAATGGCACAGAAGCTTTAATGTATATTTTACACTGAGGTGTACCTCATAATACCGTGTCGGACATCTCTTCCCGCGGCGTAGTGTAGCAGCTCGACGTGGCGTAGACTCAACAAGTAGTTGGAATGCCTCTGCATAAATACTGAGCCATTCTGCCTCTATGGTCGTCTATAATAGCGAAAGCGTTGCTGGTGCAGGATTTTGTACACGAACGGACCTCTTGATTATGTACCATAAATGTTCGATGGCACTCATGTCGGGTGACCCGGGTAGCCAAATCATTCGCTCCAACGTTCTTCAAACGAATCGTGAACAAATGTGGCACGGTGATATGTCACATTTTCATCCGTAAAAATTTCATCGTTGTTTGGGAACATGAAGTCCATGACTGGCTGAAAATGGACTCAAACCAGCCGAACAAGCTCATTTCCAGTCAATGAGTGGTTTCACTTTCACCAGAAGACCCATTCCATTCCATGTACAGGCAGCCCATGCCATTATGGAGCCAGCACCAGTTTGCACAGTGCCTTGTTCACAACTTGGGTCCATGGCTTTGTGGGGCTTGCGCAACGCTCGAACCCTGCCATCAGCTCTTTTTAACAGAAATCAGGACTCGTGTGACCAGACCACGGTGAGTCGTCTAGGATCCAGCCGATACAATCATGAACCAGGAGAGGTGGTGTAGGCGCTATCGTGCTGTTAACAAAGGCACTATGGTCGGTAGTCTGCTGCCAGAGCCCCTTAACGCCACATTTCGCCGCAATTTCATACCGGATGCGTTGGTCGTACTTCCCGCAATGATTTCTGCGCTTATTTCACGCAGTGTTGCTTGTCTGTTTGCACTGGAAATTCGACGCAGACAACGCTACACTCGGTAGTTAAGTGAAGGCCGCAGTCTATTGCTCTGTACGCGATGCGAGGTAATGTCTGAAATTTGATATTGATACAATGGTTCTCGAAATACTTAATTCCTAACTATTTACAAAATCAAATGTTCCTTGCGTCTATCTGCAACTATCTTTCTGCGTTCAAAGTCTGTTAATTCTCGTCTTGCGGCCGCAATCACGTCGGAGTCCGTTTCTGATGAATTACCTGAAGACAAATGACAAGTCCGTTAATGCACTGCCCTTGTATATCTTGCATATGCGATACTACCGCCAGCTGTATATGTGCATATCGCTTTCCCATGACTTTTGCCTCAGTGTACACGATATAAATGTTTACCTGATTGTCTATATGTATAGTTTTGCGACGTATTGATTTGATTTCTGTTTTTCTTTTTTTATTCACTTGATGAAGGATCAACGTAGTCCCGAAACATGGTGTCATAAATAGACTGTAAGACATCTCCGACCCATGTGCAAGTAGTTCTTCAACTTGGTATAGATTGATACAGTTGCTGTAAGTCCTCCTGAGGGATATCGTTCCAAATTCTGTCCAATTGGCGCATCAGATCCAAATTCCCAACCTTGATAGAAGGCCCTGTCCATAATGCCCCAAACGTTTTCAGTTGGGGAGAGATTCCGGCGACATCGCTGACCAAGATAGGTTTTGGAAACACGAAGACAAGCCTTGTGCGGGAACACATTTTCTTGCCGAAATGTAAGCCCAAGATGGCTAGACGTGAAGGGCAACATACAGAGCGTAGAGTATCAAGTGCCAGTGTGCTGTAAGGCTGCCTTTGGAAAAGAACCAAATGCGTCTTGTTCTGAAATGAAATGGCATCCAATGGCACTCATGGCTGTCGCGCTGTATGGTGGGCGGTAGTCATGTTTTTGCCCTACTAATGTCCAGGACGTCTCCAGACCCACGTTTTCGCTGTTCATGTAAGCTGAGTTTGAAATGGGGTTCATCACTGAAGACAATGCTACTCCAGTTAATAATATTCTGTACAGAATAAATATATTGTATTTGGTGTGATTAAACACAGTGTGTGCGGGAAAATATTCTTGTGTTAATTGACCCGTTATGGAACAAACAAATACACAGTTATAGGATGAGATTTTTCTAGATGAAGTAGTATTGCCACCCATGCCGTATTAAAGTGATCCCCCGCTAATGTACTCCGTTAGCACAAGCCTGTGACTTCCACTTCCATCATAAGCGGAAGAATTTGACCACAGAATCTGGAAACTGCTCGATCACGTCGAGAGAGAAAATGAAATCACATCTGCACGAACATACATTCCACTGTAAATCACATTCTACCCTCACCAATATTTAGCTAAATGATGCTTTACAGGGTATTTACTGCCAGACTGTGTGACAAGAGAGAAAATTCTAGGATGTAAACGAAATTAACTTTTTATTAGAATCTTAAAACAACCATTAATTCTAAAGATGCGGCCTTCGCAGTGCATGCAAAATGTCGATAAAATTATTTCTAACCATTGTTTATACGGCAAATGTTATCCCATCAGTAAATTAATTAAAAGTAACTAATTTTATATACGAAGTTCTGTGCATGTCTTTCAATTCCTTCCTCGAATTTTATTTGCAAACCCAAATTTTCCTTTGCTATGCCCTATTAACGTAACGTGCATGTAGGTGTTCTAATAGGCCACCTAAAATTGGTACGAGGTGAGGTCAGCTCGTCTGTGAACGCTAGTCGGCCCGGGCTAGGTGGCCGATGCGGGCGAGTCTGGGTGCAAAGGCGTCAGCATGGCTGGACGTGGGTAAATCCCAATTCGGGTAATTTGCAAGTAGTAGATCACTTAAGAAGACCTTTGAAAATAGGGTCAATAGATGCTTCTGTCAAGCAAGCCTAAATGGTTTTTTGAGCAACATTTAACGGCAATCTGTTGTCATTTATTATGAGCACAGTTGTGCAAAAATACCGGCTTATTTATTTATAAACAAACTTTTATTATGTGAAAGATCTGAGTGTGATCGAATTTTTATAACGTTTCTATTCTTGGTGGGGATCAGCTTTAGCTAATGGGAATTGGATTGTAGCGGAACACTACAGGGGGTCACCTGGAGACAAAGACGTTTTGAGTGAAGAGCTCAAGGGAGCGATTCTGGAGACTTTTATGTCGAGATCTAGTGGAAGACAGATCTGCCTGTGTAATGTGTGAGATTTGGTCATGTCAGTGATATACTCTGAGCGGTGGACAACCGCTAAGATACTGATTGCATTATGGAATTGAGGACAGACAAAGTATGAGTCTCTACTTGTTATCTCACGTGAGATAATTTGTAAATCAACATGTATAATTCTGAACTGTCTCGAGCTGGTGAATATTTTGTGTACTGTGATCAACAAATGGACTTGGTTTCCGCATATCTTTGATGACCACTTAGTTTGGGGATTCTGGTACCATTCTTGTAACTCTCCCAAAGAGATTTTACAGCATTCGATGAGGTTATTTTCGATCTGTATTTTAACTGGATAGCGTAGGATCACTTTCTGTTTGTTTGAGATATACTTTCTTGAATAAGCGTTCTTGAACATAATCTCTGTCGTCTACATCAATTACTTGAACAGAACCCCTGTTACTAAAATAGTTCATTTATCTTTCACTTAACATTTCTGTGTATTTTTATTAGTTTGTCATTCTGGCAAATGCATAGACTAATTCACTTAGGATCAGAGCTACAGATTATTTGCAGCGAGTTAGTTGCTAGGCTTGAAACCAGACATGCACAGTTCGATCCGACGGCTACGCCTAACTGTTGTTGTTGTTTTGGTCTTCAGTCCACAGACTGGTTTTATTCACCTCTCCATGCTACTCTATCCTGTGCAAGCTTCATCTCCCAGTACCTACTGCAGCCTACATCCTTATGAATCTGCTTAGTGTATTCATCTCAATGTCTCCCTCTACGATTTTTACCCTTCACGCTGCGCTCCTATACTAAATTGGTGATCCCTCGATGCCTCAGAATGTGTCCTACCAAGCGATCCCTTCTTCTAGTCAGGTTGTACCACAAATTTCTCTTCTCAAGAATTATATTCAATATCTACTCATTAGTTATGTGATCTAGCCATCTAATCTTCAGCATTCTTCTGTCCACCACATTTACATCTAACTATTCTTTTTTAAAACAGAGCCGTACATAGCCCAACTAGCTAAAGTGTGAGCAACATCAGGTCAACTTGTTTTGCTCATATGGGTAATGCTGTTTAGGCAGCAACTACTTAGCAGCAGAAAAACTTCATGTAGTGTCGCACTTTTCAAGGTTTTTAAGAACATAGTTATAAGTAAAATATATTGATCATTATTTCTGTTTATTTGCATTGTATTTAACGTAAAGATCGAAGGAAAAAGTGGGGACTCGATCCTCCCGACCCTCGGATTAATGTTCTGCATTTCTTGCACTGCACCAACCTCTACCTCAAAACTACGTCGACATAAAAAAGTGATTTCTCGCCCGAACCGCACCAAAATTGCAAGTGTCTTAAACCCTTGGTCATGTGCAGCTTTCGCTTCTGTCACCTTCGTTTCTGGCCAATATCTGTGTACACCATAAATTCGGACGAAATCAGTGATGACGAGTAAGTGCAGTTCCGTTGTAAGTGGGAGACACTATTTTTTGCAGACGTGTCGGACGAGTGCTTTGATGTATGAAGAAATGAGGCAACTTCAGTCACGGTGTGGCCACGGGTACGGCCAAAAACTCGTGTCTTCAGGGCGACCCACCAGACAGTGCTGACTCCCTACAACTGACTGCCGCACGCACATCAACTGACTGACATGTGTTACATAAGCTCTGAATGGCCAGACGGCCGTTTGATACCAGTTCTGTACGATCTACAGCGTTCCAGAACGCTGAATGTGCTCTTCTATAGGGATAACAAGCATTCTGTCTGGTGAGGTTAACTTTGCTGTCTCATTCTAATGCGCAGGATAATATAATGAGTCCATACGTATGTATCAATACGCACTAACACGGTAAGACGTGGACATTTTTTAGCCTTCGTGCTGGATGAGGTTTGGGGAGGGGGGGGGGGGGTGGACATGCTTTTTGAAAGATTTCATTGCATCCAAACAGTCATTCAATTTCGGTACTCCTCAAGGCTAGCAAGCACACTGGAGCATCTCAGTAGCAACTCATATACTAACCAAAAAACACGTTTTGCAACATGTTATATGATTCGAAAAATTACGGATCAGTACAGCTCACCACCTTCATACTACCTGCATGCTCGTAATATAACACGGTGACGGTTTCTTATACATGGTGAGTCACCTAACATTACCGCTGGATATATTTCGTAAACCACATCAAATACTGACGAATCGATTCCACAGACCGAACGTGAGGAGAGGGGTAGTGTAATTAGTTAATACAAACCATAAAAAAATGCACGGAAGTGTTTTTCAACACTAACCTACGTGTTTTAAAAAATGGAACCCTGTTAGTTTTGTTAGCACATACATTTACAGTCCACGGTCGCTGTCGCTCTGCCTGTCTGAGCCAGCGAAGATTGTCCGCGGACCAGCAATGCATGTTCCGTAGATTTACTGCCCCGTGGTTTGTGAAACCCGCTTCATCGGTAAACAAGAAGAACTGCAACGTATTCTCTGTTAATGCCCATTGACAGAATTGCACTCGATGATTAAAGTCATCACCATGTAATTGCTGATGTTGTGACACATGAAACAGGTGAAAGCGGTGACGATGCAGTATGCGCATGCGCATGACACTACTTTGACTCAGTCCACTGGCTCTCGCAATGTTCCGTGTACTCATGTGTGGGTTCATGGCAACAGCAGCTAACACACCAACTGCACCCGCTTCTCCCGTGACGGGCCTGTTACGGACCCGTTTGCGTGCTACGACCATACCTGTTGCATACAGTTGGCGGTAGATGTTTCGCAATGTGCGGCACATTAGATGCTCTCTGTTCTGCATATACCCTGCCGGCTTCAGCTGCATTTCGTCGACACTCGCTATAGATGAGTATCATTTCCGCCTTTTCAGAGTTCGAATACACCATGGTCACAGTTCCTACAACACTACACTCTCACAGACGTCTGGTAACACGGTGTACTACAGTTGGTCTGCGTGCGGAGACTAATGCAGAATAACAATAGCAGCAAGCGCTACATGCGGACACTGCGACAGCTAGACCAAACCACAACAGTGCACTACAGCCACACTCGTAAACACGGTCGTCATCGTAAACATGTCCCTGCAGATGCTGCTCGCCGACCGTGGCCCGTGTTTGTTACAACACGCAACTGAACGTCGGAGGTTTCAAGCTCTGAGCACTATGGGACTAAACATCTATGGTCATCAGTCCCCTAGAACTTAGAACTACTTAAACCTAACTAACCTAAGGACATCACACAACACCCACTCATCACGAGGCAGAGAAAATCCCTAGCCCCGCCAGGAATCTAACCCGGGAACCCGGGCGTGGGAAGGAGGTTTCAAGCGTCAACTTTGGGTTACAATATCTCCGGATGTAATAAACATTTTACAATACAACAAACGGCACTGATTACGTATTTGTTTATATGTTCAGATATGCTAACAAAACTAACGTGGTTCCATTTAAAAAAACGTAGGTTGGTGTTAAAAAACAAACTTCCATGCATTTTTTTGTATTAAACAATTACACTAGCCCCTCTCCTCAAGTTCGGTCGGTGGAATCGGTTCATCAGTATTTGATGTGGTTTACGAAATATATCCAGCGGTAACGTTAGGTGACACACCCTATATATATATGCAGCTCTTCAGTTTCTGTTCCAAATAAAAATGAATTATGAGAAATTTGGACTAAGTGCTACATAGGGAGGAGGGACCTCCAAAAGCGTAGAATTCATAAAAATTAAACCATGAACTTATTTCTGCATGACAGATTGATTCATAGTCCAACGTAGAGAGCAATGCAGTCAGTTTGTCTAATTCAGAGTCTGTAGCTGAATATGTTCGTGTGACAGACTGCATTCCTTGGATGATGTGACAGATCAGAGATACCAAGGCAGGCAGAGAGAAGCCAATTCCTTTTAAAACTCAACCAGTACAACCAAACTACTCTTTCACTTTTGAGAAAGTGCCAGCAAGTATTATGTCCTCTTTGACAGTTCGTTTACGGGGCAACACTTATTTACTCTTGAGTTACTCCCTTGAAGGACCTGGAATCTAGATGACATCTGTCAAACAAAAGTTAACGGTTTTTTCTATTTTTTCCGGTGTGTACATTAACTGTGCATCAAAGTACCACACTAGCTGTGAAGGAAGAGGCGATGTGTTGAGGAAAGTAAAAAATTTAGGTACGGGAGTTGAGAAGCGGCGTTCCAAAATCAGAAGTTTCGTAACAGAAAAAGGAAAAAAATACAAAAAAAAGATGGAATGTTGTCGGAAGCTGATAATCGAAATACGTAACGTTTTGTTGAAAAATTTGATGTCACTTTTTGCGTAGCACATGTTAACGCTTTAAACATTATTACTGTTGCAGAAGATAAATAAACTTTCATCAGGCAACTTCTTGAGAAAGAGAGACGACCACCTGAGCGAACAAAAGCAGCTATGAAGAGGCTAGAGTGAAGCGAATATGAAATTCAACAATTCGATAGATCGTTTAATTATACATTTATAAATGTTATACATCAATATATTTTAAACTACATGAACAGAAAATTGAGCTACGGAGTTTTTGCTGCTAATTTAACACATATTTCAGTCGAATTAAATTGCCATCGTTTAGCTTCTTTTTATGATTTTTTTTCTCAGAACAACTTGACTGATTACGTTTAACATCAATAGTTACTTGCTTTCGAGGAAACCCAAGAATATCAACCGAGAACATTGTATCAAAACTTATTTAATAAACACAGTCATGATCGCATTTAATTTGAGCAGTGTCTTCCACGCTTGCACAGAGGGACCTGCTCCACGCCAGCGATTCCTACTATCATCAAGGAATGTAGATGTGATGATGATCTATTAAAAGATAGAAACTAGTCATAGAAAAATAAAAATTAACAACTTAAATGCCATCACTATTGTATTTATTAAACATTTTATGATATTAATAGATCGCAGTTTATCCTCGAACAATCCCCCAAAAATTTTTAATTGCCTCAAGAATTCCGTCGCCTCAAGTCAAAAAAGTGAAGAGGACATCAAGCATCAATGATCACCAAATACATATGCATGTTCAAGGGTTTACCTACCAGGAAGATGGGGAAAACCATTTATTACTTGGAAGCGTTTATGACCCACTGATGAATCTGAATTATCACAGTAAGAAGAAAACGCTGCTTGTGGTGCCTTCCTTGGCAGTGAATATGTTGAAGCAATGCTCTCAGTCTCCTCTGCAGCAGTAACTTTGGACGCGGATGTCAGCGTTCTTTCGAAGCTTTTCAGATATCAGACTGTCGCTTGTGATTTCTCTCTTGCAGATTTACACAAACTGAAAAATCACTGTAATAGTTGTCTTTTGAAACTCCCATCTTTGCGTTGTTTGATCCTAATTTGCCTTATAATTCAAAAACGCAAATGTATCATGGGTTCAAGTAGAATTCTATGAAATTCCAATAATTTCAATAATGAGATCAAACTATTTGTTTGGAATCAAACAGGTCCACTTTTTAAAAATTATATTGTTTTGAATAAATCAACCACTTTTTCAAAAATATTTCACCAGTTTGGGCCTGATTGACTAGTTTGTTAAAACCGATAATCTAGAGTGACATAAAAATGAATAGTGCATGAGCATTCTGGAACGAATGATACTTGGAAACGCGCTCCTGATCCACTATGGAATTCCCGTGACACAATACCGCCGTACTCCGTTAGAGAAGCGAAAAAAACTCGCTGTGCATTGATGCAATGGAGTGTCGTGTAGCTGTTAATTTTCCTCAACAAACAATGCTGAGTTGGCTGAAGTGCAGGAAAGCGATGAATCGCAATTTGATACAATAATTGCGTAGCACAGACGTTTCAAGTGTGGTCACATACGTCTGAATGATGAAGAACTAAGTGGAAGACCATCTCTGCTAAGCACTGAGGATCGCAAGAGAACGGGAGGTCCTGTATCTCGAAAACAGGCGTATCACGATCAAATCGATAGAGGATAAAGTGAAAATCTGTAATCAATGAGTTTTCAGAACCTTGAACGACTGTTTGATCGTGACAGACAAAACCGCCACTTGGTTTCCCGACAGGCGACAGGCGAAATGTTGCTCCTGTGTCAGCCGAGTCCAGAGGCCTTTCTTATCAGCTTATACCATGGACGACTGCTGACTATGTCACTGCGACCCTGAGACAAAAGTGTGAAGTAATCAGGGGAAACATATGGATCTTCCATCGCTGCGAAGACCGATGTACTATCGGACGAGCTGATGGTGTACTTTTTGAGACTGCCTTGGCGTTTTACTACCAGAATATGCTTGTAAAAGGGGAAAAGCGTCACAAGAGCATACCATAGAACTCCCCTGGAGAGGTTATGGGAGGCTCTTAAAACCAAGTGTTACTGGAGAGCCGTCCAAATAGGTGTTTTTGGTTCAAGACATCGATCCAGCTCATTCTGTCAGCACAGAGTTACAGCTGCTTCTCTGAGATTCAAATTTTGCCCTACCCCCATACTGTACTGACAGAGTAGCAACTTTGTTCCTCTTTTCTCAAATGGTTCAACTGGCTCTGATCACTACGGGACTTTTGTCGAACTCAATGGTGAACATTTAGAAAAGTACTAGCACCGCCTCCATATCACATGATCGCAGCTTCAGACTTTTCAGCTTCCTTTTTTCCGAGATTAATTGCAAATTTATGACCACCAGTGGCAGTAAGCATTTATTATGGTACTGTTTTGTGCTTAGCAATTCAAGAGAACAATTACTGCCGCACAAACTAGATGCCGTCTTTATCGACTTTGTAAATCCTTCCTGTCATACGTGTACTGCATAGCTCGTATCCCGTCGTCGCCCTGCCTTCCGCTGTGCAGTGTGTGTGTGTGTGTGTGTGTGTGTGTATGTGTGTGTGTGTGTGTGTGTGTGTGTGAGTGTGAGTGAGTGAGCCGGTGTTCTTTAAGAGGCAGCTGGCGGATGTGCGCCTCCAAGTTGGTTGTGCAGCACTTTGCGCTCTCTCCTGCGCAGAACTACCGCCACAAACTCGGGGCCCTGCTTTAAACTTTACTTTCAAATAAATCCCATTGTGACGACGTACAAAGAAATATAAGTTCCCCCGCGAGCGTCGGTGGGCGATGTATTGATTTATTGATGCGCTGTTTTGCAGCGTTCCTCATCGCAGCGCGCCCGAGCGAGCGCTCGCCGGGAAGAGTCGTGAGGGGTTGCGGCGCTGCTAGGCGCTGCGCGTCCCGCCGGCGGTTGTTTTCGCGAAACCGATACCTCGCCGCTCTTCTGATGAACGCCGTCTTCCGTGCGCCGTACAAAATAAGCCTCGGCGTCCGATAGAAAGAAAACAAAAGCCACGGCCACAATTTCCGCCGCTGCGCCGTCTGGTCAATGTTCTCAATAGGCAGAAGTCTTCCTGACCTCTAATTTCCACTCTAAAGCCTGGAGTAACGATTTGGCAGGACAGCATCAGTCATACATTTTTTGAAATTGACATGTCAAATAAATTGAGAATATTCACGTCTGTATTAAAACACACAACATTACAATGCTGTATAGAGCAGATGAAACAGACTTGTTAATTCTGCAACTTGTGTTGGTGTAATTATCTTCTTACAAATGTCGTCAGTCTAGGCAACTTAGTAAAATGCTGACTGTTTCTATGCCATGCTCGTTTTGGTTTCTTCTATTTACAAAGTATGCTCAGTGGCCTGTAAAAAACGTTTGTTACTTTATTAATTTATTCTCTCGTTTGGAAAAAATGGTTCAAATGGCTCTGAGCACTATGGGACTTAACATCTGTGGTCATCAGTCCCCTAGAACTTAGAACTACTTAAACCTAACTAACCTAGGGACATCACACACATCCATGCCCGAGGCAGGATTCGAACGTGCGACCGTAGCGGTCACGCGGTTGCAGACTGCAGCGCCTAAACCGCACGACCACACCGGCCTGCACTAGTTTGGAATTTACAAAGGCAACCATTACAGAGTACACAACTAGCCATTAAAATTGCATCACCAAGAAGAAATGCAGATGATAAACAGGTATTCACTGGACAAATATATTGTACTAGAACTGAAAAGTAATTACATTTTCACGCAATTTGGGTATATGGATCCTGAGAAATCAGTGCCCAGAACCACCACCTCTTGCCGTAATAACGGCCTTGATACCCCTGGGCATTGAGTCAAACAGAGAATGGATGGCGTGTACAGGTACAGCTGCCCACGCAGCTTGAAATCGATACTACGGTTCATCAAGAGTAGTGACTGGCGTATTGTAACGAGCCAGTTGCTCGGCCTCCATTGACCAGGCATTTTCAATTGGTGAGAGATCCAGGGAATGTTCTGACCAGGGCAGCAGTCGAGCATTTTCTGTTTCCAGAAAGGCCCGTATAGGACCTGCAACATGCGGTAGTGCATTATCATGCTGAAATGTAGAGTTTCGCAGGGATCGAATGAAGGGTAGACCCACGGGTCGTACGACATCTGAAATGTAACGTCCACTGTTTAAAGTTCCGTCAATGCGAACAAGAGATGACCGAGACGTGTAACAATGGCACCCCGTACCATCATGCCGGGTGATACGCCAGAATGGCGATGACGAATACACGCTTCCAATGTGCATTCACTGCGATGTCGCCAAACACGGATGCGACCATCATGATGCTGTAAACAGAATCTGGATTCATCGGAAAAATTGACGTTTTGCCATTCGTGCACCCAGGTTAGTCGTTGAGTACAACAGCTCAGGCGTTCCTGTCTGTGATGCAGCGTCAAGGTTAACTCCAGCGCATGGTCTCCGAGCTGATAGTCAACGCTGCTGCAAATGTCGTCGAACTGTTCATGGAGATGCTTGTTGTCTTGCAAACGAACCCATCTGTTCACTCAGGGATTGAGACGTTGCTGTACTATCCGTTACAGCCATGCGGATATAATGCCTCGACTGCTAGTAATACGAGGCCGTTGGCATCCACCACGGCGCTCCGTATAACCCTCCTGAACCCATAGATTCCATATTCTGCTAACAGTCATTGGATCTCGACCAACGCGATCAGAAATGTCACTATACGATAAACCGCAATCGCGATTGGCTACAAGCCGACCTTTATCAAAGTCCTTACAAGAGGCATCACTAGAACGTTTCACCAGGCAACGCCGGTCAACTGCTGTTAGTGTATGAGAAATCGGTTGGAAACTTTTTTCATGTCATCACTTTGTAAGTGTCCTCACCGGCGCCATCCTTTTGTGAATGCTCTGAAAAGCTTATCGTTTGCATATTACAGCATCTTCTTCCTGCTGGTTAAATTTCGCGGCTGTAGCACGTCATCTTCGTGGTGTAGCAATTTTAATGGGCAGTAGTGTACATTAACTACAATTTTCTTTGCGCTCTGTACTGAATTACAATGTTCCTTAAATATGTTCATACTGTACTACACAACATAACAATTGTTCTTGAAGCACTCAGTAGCCGAATCAGAACGTCGGGGTATGTCCTTCAGTTCACCCTCATAACCACGTACCTGACACAGAGAGAAATGGTCGATTGATTGAATTTCGCGGCACTTACATTCAGGAATGTCTGATAGGCTTCATTTGTTCATCATTTGCTTACGTCAAGCCCCAATCGTCAATTCACAATCGTTCTGACACGTTTCAAAGGTGCCTACAGTTTCTTCCGGATGCTGAAACCCTCCATCTTACTTCTGGGGCCGTCCACCAAATTTTGGTTCCGATGTCCTCTTGCAACTCAGAGTTCTTTCCAAGTTGTCTTCAAGACTAAGCATTGAAGTTCTTCCCCTATTTTCCATAAAGATGATCTGGAATTAAGTTGGGTCGGAGGTACTAGGTATTGATTGTAGAGAGTTCTTGGTTGCCTAGAATTTTCTCTATGCTCTTTCAGTTAACTGTGATCGCCAAATTAGTATGACCGGGAATCAGACACATGGGACAGTCCCAGCTCTTCCAGAGATTATCTCCATTGTCTCCTTCAGTTGGACTTCCCATTTAGCCACGTGTGCGTTTTCATCCAGACTAGCGCACAGTATTCAGGCACGCTCTAGATAAGTTCTAGCGCTGAATTCGTGAGTCTGCTCATTTCACCATCCCTGTCGTTCCAGTCAATTTCGACAGGATAGCATTACGGGATTTTATTTTCAGTTTTGTGTCTAATAGGCATCTGTTATAGGTTAAACTTCGATCTAATTTATCTCCCAAGCACTTAAGCTTACCCTCATGCATCATTCGTTGGCCGCCCTAAGAGAGTTGTCATTTTATATTTGTATCTCTGTCGTTAAGGTGCATTATGGTGCTGGTCGTTTTGTTGGGGTTTGGATGTGGATGGCGCTTGGAGTAGTGGGTGTACAGTACTTCCACGTCTGTATTAAGTATTTTGTCAAGTTGGTTAAAATGTTTATTTTGATACGCGATGGCTGCGTCACCTGAGTACGCAAATTTTCGTTATTTTGTGTCAGTAATGTCGGCAATGTGTAGACTGAAAAGAATGGATGGTAGTGCGGCACCCTGTGGCAAGCCATTATTCAGAGCCACGCTCTTGCTGTTTGTGCCGTGAAGTGAAACCTTGATTTTCCTGTCTGTAACATGTTTTTGAGTATCGAAAAAGTCTGTTGGCATTACATAATCTCAGTTAGTTTAAGCAGTAGCCCCTCGGTCCGTACTGTATCGTCAGCTGATGCAAAATCTGTGCGAACGAAACCAGTTTTCATCTTGGTTTGGAATAACTTCTGTATATAGGTTGTGAGGGACAGCACTAGGTCGCAGCAGTTTCTGCCTGCTCTAAAACCGCTTGGCATGTAAGAATGTTGGCTTCGACGTGTGGAGTCAACCTACTCCATACATCGAAGCCAACGTTCCTACATACGAAATGGGACTTCGTTCTTGCGATAAAGTGCTGTTGCTCAGAACCTATGTTGAGAAATGGTTTCATGTTAGTAATATGTACATAATAACGGCGTTATGCAGTGTTTCCAGATTTTTTAACGATATTACAGTTTTCTCATTACTCTTTAATTGGTGGATAAGAAACAGTTTTCTGAAGTACGAGTTTCGTAAAGTTAAATTACTGTTAGTTCTCCATACCAGAACAGGAGCAGAATAGCGCTCTACGTCCCGTCGACAAGACGTCATTAGACACGGAGCTCAAGCTTGGATTAGGGTAGGATGGAGAAGGAAATCGGCCGTGTTCTTTCACGGGAACCATCCCGGCATTTGTCTAAATCGATTTAGAGATATCACGGAAAACCTAAATCTGAATTGCCGGACTCGGGTTTGAACCGTCGTTCTCCCGAATGCGAGTTCAGTGTGCGCCATCCCGATCGGTGTTTTCCTTGCCATTTGGTTTGCTTATTATTCCGTATATACCGACTTGGAATCGTAATCAGTTGTTCTGTGTACTTCAGAATGTCCGGTCTCCACTGTTTGCGAGCACATTTCAGTTGAACACTTCACTTTCACTGTTCTAAACATTCATGGTAGTGTCTGTCTGTCTTATATCGTGTCTCCCTACCACTTTCGCGCAACGACGCTCTGAGCGTGTTTTTTAGGGAATTAACTAGTTGAACCTGGTACCTGTTGCTGGTAAGGAGACGCCAGACCACACATGACATGTAGAATTCAGGAGAGTTCAGTGAGACTAGCGATGATATAACCAAATACTTAATGATCTCAACGTCAGCTCCACTGCAGTGCCTGTAAAAGAATCTTAATACTAACTAAATTTAGTGGAAGGGGTTCAAGGCTTTCCTATTTCTAGTTAGCTGGTAAAATAACGTCGAAAAAGCAGTTGAGTTTACCATTGGAAATTTTATTCTACTCACAAAACATTGTTTATAAATTGCACTATTGATAAAAGGAGATATTTTAATACAGGATGGTAAAAAAGTACTGCGTTCAGCAAAAATGTGAACCAATATTCCCTGAATGGGTTTCCAAGTTCTACAGTCGATCGAAGGATGTCCTATGCCATATCACATCTATAACCTTGGTTTAATTTATGTTTCACAAAAGAGAAAACTATCAAAATGGTCTACAGAGACCCTCAATTATCTTTAATTACTTATCTAAATTGTCATAAATTACAGTGGCTGATGTGGCTTCTCAATAACTACATAACAGAAAAATCACCGCGTTTCAGATTTTTACTGCAAGTGGCAAATGTGAACACCATGAGTTTTAATTGA
This sequence comes from Schistocerca gregaria, assembly GCF_023897955.1. Taxonomy (NCBI): domain Eukaryota; kingdom Metazoa; phylum Arthropoda; class Insecta; order Orthoptera; family Acrididae; genus Schistocerca; species Schistocerca gregaria. Next base: position 616,657,466 of record NC_064924.1, on the reverse strand, counting down.
CGATCGACACTAGTATTACTCAAAAAGGGGGGTCTAACAGATGAGACTTCTGCAGGTCTGAGTGAAGCCTCATGCGCTAAAAAATGCGGCATCGCGTGCGTTCATTACCTTGTCGATGTTTAGACAGCGTAAGGGCGGCACAGCTCCGCTCACTTCGCCATCTCGGAAGCAACTCTTTTCTAACTTCTCCTAACTACAATTTACTGAAGTTGGTTTAAAAAAACTATCTGGCTGTGTTTTCATCTGACCAATCAGGGTCTCAATGTTAACCTTAAGCTGATTCAGCTACTAAGTGCTTCAAGAACAGTTGTTATGTTGTATAGTACAGTGAGAACATATTTAAGGAACATTGTAATTCAGTACAGAGCGCAAAGAAAATTGTAGTCAACGTACACTACTGCCCATTAAAATTGCTACACCATGAAGATGACGTGCTACAGACAAAAATTCTGTCTATCCAATGAGAAACGTTATACTTTTAGTGGTGGGGCAATGTTTTTAAAGTTTGCAACGTAACAGAGACGCGAAAAAGTCTCACGCTAAAACCTACAGCTGGTATGATCCTTTTAGCGTTATCGTGAGATCTATACTGTTCTTCTGGATGGCTGTATGTTTTAACATGGGCCGGGGGTGGTCCTAATGTAACAGACACGCGAAAAAGTCTCACGCTAAAACGTGCGGGTGGTAGCCTTAGCGGTAGGCTGCCGACGTGGGTGTCCAGACCGTCCCTTATCGTAGGGCCTTCTAGCTTAACACGGTTCTGCTCTCGGCTTCTGTTCTCGTTTTTCCCCTCTGAACTGCGTCTGTCTCACGGTGGGAAGGTACGACATGCATTTAGGCATTCTTGTGTTAGTCTGTGGTATTCCATTTGCTCACTCGTTACTCGTATTACTTTGGTTTATTTAATGTCACGATTTATTCGGAGCCATGTGACATACAACTGGATTTGCTTATCATGTCAGGGTTTTCATGGATGGTGTTGGATTTGCCTGACACCTTACAGTGTTCCTTGACTACGTTTGTTTACCGTCCGTTGTGTTGCCAACTTGCTGTATCTAGTACTGTCCCTCACTGCTATAACCATGCGTCGTCTTTAGTTCGTGTTGCGGTGTCTGTTATGTACCTGCACGTTTTTTTCTGTGTGGTGCGGGATGATCTAGGAAGAGGAGGAAATTGAATTCGAGAGAGCAGTATTTTAGATTCATTTATGTGGAGACTGAGTGAGTCCTTATTTATACTGGTTATGTTCTACATTTCAATTCTTTGTAGATTTAGTAGCTAATGTGTTCAGTGAGTTACCACTTGTATTGATCTGATAATTAATTTTAATGTTGTTCACATCATGGCTATTTATATGTGAAACTGTTCCTGTTATGTTAGGTGTTGTCCCTTGCGATGTCAAAGTCGACAATTTTTGCACACCGAAGCGCTAAAGAAAGTGGTATAAGCATGCGTATTCAAATCCTGAGGAATACAAACAGGCAGAATACGGCGCCGCGATCGGTAACGCCTGTGTAAGACAATAAGTGTCTGACACAGTTGTTAGATCAGTTAATGCTGCTACAGTGGCAGGATGTCAAAATTTAAGTGTGTTTGAACGTGTAATATTCGGCACATGAGCGATGGGTCACAGCATCTCCGAGGTAGCGATGAAGTGGGGATTTTCCCGTAGGACCATTTCAGAAGTGTACCGTGGATATGAGTCGAAAAAAGGCCCCTGGAGTAGACAACATTCCATTGGAACTACTGACGGCCTTGGGAGAGCCAGTCCTGACTAAACTCTACCATCTGGTGAGCAAGATGTATGAGACAGGCGAAATACCCTCAGACTTCAAGAAGAATATAATAATTCCAATCCCAAAGAAAGCAGGTGTTGACAGATGTGAAAATTTCCGAACTATCAGTTTAATAAGTCACAGCTGCAAAATGCTAACGCGAGTTCCTTACAGACGAATGGAAAAACTAGTAGAAGCCGACCTCGGGGAAGATCAGTTTGGATTCCGTAGAAATGTTGGAACACGTGAGGCAATACTGACCCTACGACTTATCTTAGAAGCTAGATTAAGGAAGGGCAAACCTACGTTTCTAGCATTAGTAGACTTAGAGAAAGCTTTTGACAATGTTGACTGGAATACTCTCTTTCAAATTCTGAAGGTGGCAGGGGTAAAATACAGGGAGCGAAACGCTATTTACAATTTGTACAGAAACCAGATGGCAGTTATAAGAGTCGAGGGATATGAAAGGGAAGCAGTGGTTAGGAAGGGAGTGAGACAGGGCTGTAAGCATTCCCCGATGTTATTCAATCTGTGTATTGGGCAAGCAGTAAAGGAAACAAAAGAAAAATTCGGAGTAGGTATTAAAGTCCATGGAGAAGAAATAAAAACTTTGAGGTTCGCCGATGACATCGTAATTCTGTCAACACAGCAAAGAACTTGGAAGACCAGTTGAACGGAATGGATAGTGTCTTGAATGGAGGATAAAAGATGACCATCAACAAAAGCAAAACGAGGATAATGGAATGAAGTCGAATTAAGTCGGGTGATGCTGAGGGAATTAGATTAGGATGTGAGACACTTAAAGTAGTAAATGAATTTTGCTATTTGGGGAGCAAAATACACTCCTGGAAATTGAAATCAGAACACCGTGAATTCATTGCCCCAGGAAGGGGAAACTTTATTGACACATTCCTGGGTTCACATACATCACATGATCACACTGACAGAACCACAGGTACATAGACACAGGCAACAGAGCATGCACAATGTCGGCATTAGTACAGTGTATATCCACCTTTCGCAGCAATGCAGGCTGCTATTCTCCCATGGAGACGATCGTAGAGATGCTGGATGTAGTCCTGTGGAACGGCTTGCCATGCCATTTCCACCTGGCGCCTCAGTTGGACCAGCGTTCGTGCTGGACGTGCAGACCGCGTGAGACGACGCTTCATCCAGTCCCAAACATGCTCAATGGGGGACATATCCGGAGATCTTGCTGGCCGGGGTAGTTGACTTACACCTTCTAGAGCACGTTGGGTGGCACGGGATACATGCGGACGTGCATTGTCCTGTTGGAACAGCAAGTTCCCTTGCCAGTCTAGGAATGGTAGAACGATGGGTTCGATGACGGTTTGGATGTACCGTGCACTATTCAATGTCCCCTTCACGATCACCAGAGGTGTACGGCCAGTGTAGGAGATCGCTCCCCACACCATGATGCCGGGTGTTGGCCCTGTGTGCCTCGGTCGTATGCAGTCCTGATTGTGGCGCTCACCTGCACGGCGCCAAACACGCATACGACCATCATTGACACCAAGGCAGAAGCGACTCTCATCACTGAAAATGACACGTCTCCATTCGTCCCTCCATTCACGCCTGTCGCGACACCACTGGAGGCGGGCTGCACGATGTTGGGGCGTGAGCGGAAGACGGCCTAACGGTGTGCGGGACCGTAGCCCAGCTTCATGGAGACGGTTGCGAATGGTCCTCGCCGATACCCCAGGAGCAACAGTGTCCCTAATTTGCTGGGAAGTGTCGGTGTGGTCCCCTACGGCACTGCGTAGGATCCTACGGTCTTGGCGTGCATCCGTGCGTCGCTGCGGTCCGGTCCCAGGTCGACGGGTACGTGCACCTTCCGTCGACCACTGGCGACAACATCGATGTACTGTGGAGACCTCACGCCCCACGTGTTGAGCAATTCGGCGGTACGTCCACCCGGCCTCCCGCATGCCCACTGTACGCCCTCGCTCAAAGTCCGTCAACTGCACATACGGTTCACGTCCACGCTGTCGCGGCATGCTACCAGTGTTAAAGACTGCGATGGAGCCCCGTATGCCACGGCAAACTGGCTGACACTGACGGCGGCGGTGCACAAATGCTGCACAGCTAGCGCCATTCGACGGCCAACACCGCGGTTCCTGGTGTGTCCGCTGTGCCGTTCGTGTGATCATTGCTTGTACAGCCCTCTCGCAGTGTCCGGAGCAAGTATGGTGGGTCTGACACACCGGTGTCAATGTGTTCTTTTTTCCATTTCCAGGAGTGTAACTGATGATGGTCGAAGTAGAGAGGATATAAAATGTAGACTGGCAATGGCAAGGAAAGCGTTTCTGAAGAAGAGAAGTTTGTTAACATCGAGTATAGATTTAAGTGTCAGGAAGTCATTTCTGAAAGTATTTGTATGGAGTGTAGCCATGTATGGAAGTGAAACATGGACGATAACTAGTTTGGACAAGAAGAGAATAGAAGCTTTCTAAATGTGGTGCTACAGAAGAATGCTGAAGATTAGATGGGTAGATCACATAACTAATGAGGAAGTATTGAATCGGATTGGGGAGAAGAGAAATTTGTGGCACAATTTGACTAGAAGAAGGGATCGGTTGGTAGGAAATGTTCTGAGGCATCAAGGGATTACCAGTTTAGTATTGGAGGGCAGTGTGGTGGGGTAAAAATCGTAGAGCGAGACCAAGAGATGACTACACTAAGGAGATTCAGAAGGATGTAGGTTGCAGTAGGTACTGGGAGATGAAGAAGCTTGCACAGGATAGAGTAGCATGGAGAGCTGCATCAAACCAGTTTCAGTACTGAAGACCACAACAACAACAACAACAACAACCGTGGATATCAGGAATCGGGTAAAACATCAAATCTCCGACATTGCTGCAGCCCAAAAAAGAGTCCTGCAAGAACGGGACCAACGAGTACTGAAGAGAACCGTTCGGGGTGACAGAAGTGCACCCTTCCGCAAATTGTTGCAGATTTTAATAGTGGGCCATCAACAAGTGTCACTGTGAGAACCATTCAACGAAATATCATCGATATGGGCTTTCGGAGCAGAAGGCCGCTCATGTGCTCTTGATGACGGCACTTACCGACATTGGACTACTGATGACAGGAAACATGCTGCTTGTTTGGACGAGTCTCGTTTCAAATTGTGTCGAGCGGAAGTACTTGTGCGGGTATGGAGGCAACCTCACGAATCCATGGACGTTTCCTGTCAGACGGGGACTGTTCAAGGTGGTGGAGGCTCGGTAATGGTGGGGGGCGTGTGCAGTTGGAGTGATACGGGACCCCTGATACGTCTAGATACGACTCTGACAGGTGAAACGTACGTAAGCATACTGTCTGAACATCTTCACCCACTCGTGTCCATTGGGCACTCCAACGGTATTGGAAATTTACAGGAGGACAATACCGACACCCCCCACGTCAAGAATTACTGCAGACTGGCTCCAGGAACACACTTCCGAGTTTACTGACTTCCAGTGGCTGCCAAACTCCCCAGGTACGAACATTATTGAGCGTATCTGAGATGCCTTGCAACGTGCTGTTCAGAAGAGATCTCCACTCTCTCCACATGGAGAACCCTGCAAGCTTCATGGTGTCATTTCCCTCCAACACTACTTCAGACATTATTGGAGTCCACGCCAAGTCGTGTTTCGCCACTTCTGCGTGCTCGCAGGGGCCGTACACGATATTAGGCTAGTGTATCAGTTTCTTTGGCTCTTCACTGTATGAAAGTAAACAAAAACGAATGAAGATATAAAAACAGACCTTAGTATCGTGTATGATCTTCATATAATACTGTGTTACTGTATCGTGTCAGTTACAAAAGCATTCGGCATGTCTTTCTGTTACTTATGACATACTCAAAGATATTCTACGTTTACGTAAATAATTTTCGAATATTTATTGAAGCCTTCAGTTGCCATTCTCTTTATTTCATGTACGGTTGTGCAGTTTCGGACTTAGGCCAATTTCAAGTATTCTATGGATGATTTTTTAGTAGTAGATTATGACATTTACGTCGTTGTTCCTATGACATCATATGCTCATAAGATAAATCCGATATGTTCACGTTATTTTAGGAGCCATAAAATAGCGTGAACATCTTACAAATGCAACCACATAGAAAGAGTTTGTATGTTCAATTTGTAAGTAAATTATAGACCTTCTGCTGAAGAGGCACTGAGCTCGTCATGGACTGGAATGGCCAACACTGGTAAATAAATCGCAGCACGAGTAACAATTTCTTGTTCACTGAGAGGGCAAATAGATTTATTGCCGTTGTTAGAAATCTCTATCTCCTCGTGTCAATACATGATTCACCTTTAAATCCGACTCGTCATCATAAATCTTTCAGAGTGTTTCAAACTGTAAGATGTAGAAATAAAAGAGAGTGAAATCAATATGACCCAAGGAAAACCTATTCGCTTGAATAAATTACTTGGCTCTTCGGTAAGTACAACTCTGAAATACAAGGAACGCTTTTTCGCTGACTGACGGAGTAAAGACCCGACGTCCGGCCTATGTAATCTTGGAATCATCTAGAGAATCAACACATTAATCGCAGCAGAAAAATTAGTAGAGTAACTAAACTACAACCTGATATGGTTGCTCACTTTTGTTCCATTACGTACAGGGTGGACAAAATAAAACATATCTGAAAGTGTTTGTTGCATTTAGTGGCTGCATAAACAAAACTAGACAAAAAGGACAATTGCATGGATATTTTCAGTAATGTGGAACAATAGAAATCACCACATGTGCCACTTCCACACGAAATTGTGATGTGCCTTGTGAGTCGGAGACAAAGAAGGTAGTAAAATTCTCCGGCCTGAAGGATCACCAGATCTCTCTCCTTGTAAACTATGGAGACTGATTCATGTTTTCACAGAATACGTCCCCCTCCTGACAGTCCCCTAGCTGTAGCAGACCATAGGAAACCATGTTGCTACCATCTCTCACACAGATCTTAGATCTGCAATAGTTTAGTCACATTTTGGTAAAGCAAGCACGACATCAATAGTGAACAAATCCAGCGTCTTCCGCAAAGAGAAATTCTTCTGCTCAATGAACAATAAACAGTTATTTTAAGACAAATACATGCAAATTCTATTTTGGCTGCACTGTTGTCCTAACGAAGAATGAACTACGAAGGTGGTTCAAAGGAAAACTTTAATTATTTCTCATTACCCAAATAAGGTAATGCAGAAAAATTGTACGAAGTGTTAAAATAGCATCGAATATTTTAAAACGTGGTGGTGACCGGTAAGACAAGGAAAAAAGTAAAATAATCATGGTCTCTAAAATGCATACCTTAAGATCATGAGAGCTCTTACTCATGTTCGATATGCCGCAAGTTCCTTGCTCTCCATATTTTGGGAGGAGGTACTATGGACCAAAACAAGAAAAGTGCGGTAAAAATGAGCTTTTAAATGCTTACCTCTAGGACTACCAGCACTTGTTCAATAGAAGCGATGTGTTACACAGAAGCGAAGATGAACAAGTGCTTATAGCACTTAAGGCAGGCACTTCAGAGGCAATGTTTACTGGACTATATTGTTTTGGTTCGGTCCATACTACCATCTCTCAAAATATGGAGAGCAAAGAGCTTGCAGTAGACGATATTTGCTTCACAGTCATACAGGTGAATAAATGCGGATAGCTCTTACGGTATACGTTTTAAAGCCCATGTCCACTTGACCTTTATTCTTGTTTTGCTGGCTACTTCCACCTTCCAAAATATTCAACGCCTTTCTTAACGCCCAGAAGATACACTACTGGAAATGGAAAAAAGAACACATTGACACCGGTGTGTCAGACCCACCATACTTGCTCCGGACACTGCGAGAGGGCTGTACAAGCAATGATCACACGCACGGCACAGCGGACACACCAGGAACCACGGTGTTGGCCGTCGAATGGCGCTAGCTGCGCAGCATTTGTGCAGCGCCGCCGTAAGTGTCAGCCAGTTTGCCGTGGCATACGGAGCTCCATCGCAGTCTTTAACACTGGTAGCATGCCGCGACAGCGTGGACGTGAACCGTATGCGCAGTTGACGGACTTTTAGCGAAGGCGTATAGTGGGCATGCGGGAGGCCGGGTGGACGTACCGCCGAATTTATCAACACGTGGGGCGTGAGGTCTCCACAGTACATCGATGTTGTCGCCAGTGGTCGGCGGAAGGTGCACGTGCCCGTCGACCTGGGACCGGACCGCAGCAACGCACGGATGCACGCCAAGACCGTAGGATCCTACGCAGTGCCGTAGGGGACCGCACCGCCACTTCCCAGCAAATTAGGGACACTGTTGCTCCTGGGGCATCGGCGAGGACCGTTCGCAACCGTCTCCATGAAGATGGGCTTGCGGTCCCGCACACCGTTAGGCCGTCTTCCGCTCACGCCCCAACATCGTGCAGCCCGCCTCCAGTGGTGTCGCGAAAGGCGTGAATGGAGGGACGAATGGAGACGTGTCGTCTTCAGCGATGAGAGTCGCTTCTGCCTTGGTGCCAGTGATGGTCATATGCGTGTTTGGCGCCGTGCAGGTGAGCGCCACAATCAGGACTGCATACGACCGAGGCACACAGGGCCAACACCCGGCATCATGGTGTGGGGAGCGATCTCAAACACTGGCCGTACACCCCTGATGATCGTCGAGGTGACACTGAATAGTGCACGGTACATCCAAACCGTCATCGAACCCATCGTTCTACCATTCCTAGACCGGCAAGGGAACTTGCTGTTCCAACAGGACAATGCACGTCTGCATGTATCCCGTGCCACCCAACGTGCTCTAGAAGGTGTAAGTCAACTACCCTGGCCAGCAAGATCTCCGGATCTGTCCCCCATATAGCATGTTTGGGACTGGATGAAGCGTCGTCTCAAGGGTCTGCACGTCCAGCACGAACGCTGGTCCAACTGAGGCGCCAGGTGGAAATGGCATGGGAAGCCGTTCCACAGGACTACATCCAGCATCTCTACGATCGTCTCCATGGGAGAATAGCAGCCTGCATTGCTGCGAAAGGTGGATATACACTGTACTAGTGCCGACATTGTGCATGCTCTGTTGCCTGTGTCTATATGCCTGTGGTTCTGTCAGTGTGATCATGTGATGTATCTGACCCCAGGAATGTGTCAATAAAGTTTTCCCTTCCTGGGACAATGAATTCACGGTGATCTTATTTCAGTTTCCAGGAGTGTATATTTTCGGTATAGCATAATGCTCGCGTTGGGGGGCTTCGGTAGTGCATGGCTACTTCATGAGGGTGATTCCTTTGGTTGTGAATGCAGTCTCTCGTACATTTCACCTCTTTTTCGAATCTGAAATGCTTGCCAATCAGCACTTCTTTAAGCCCTTCGGACAAATGAGTCACTGAGGGTGTGGTCTGAATAGTAAGGTAGTTGTTCAAAACTGCCAAATTACTCACCACTCTTTTTAAAGCCCTGTAGATATATCATTCTTCCGCTACAGTATAATGCACACACTGCCTCATTCTATTGGTTGTGAATGCCCCCACTCGTACTCTTTCATTTCTGAAAGAGCTCAAAGAAGAGGTGGTTGACAGCCATATCAGAAGTGAGAAAGAGATGAAAATCACTCGGTGTGTCGTCTGGTGAGTAATTTAGATGTTCAAGACTTCCAAATTTCACTCTTATGTTGTAGCTACAGTTGAACCTGCAATGTTGGGACCAGCATTCAAAATGGTTCAAATGGCTCTGAGCACTATGGGACTTAAGGTCTGAGGTCATCAGCCCCCTAGAACGTAGAACTACTTAAACCTAACTAGCCTAAGGACATCACACACGTCCATGCCCGAGGCAGGATTCGAACCTGCGACCGTAGCGATCGTGCGGTTCTGGACTGTAGCGCCTAGAAGCGCTCGGCCACCGCGGCCGGTGGACCAGCATTGACTTGTCGCAATGAAACATTTGCAGTCACAAGTCTTCGTCATTTACTCCTGACTGTTGGGCGATGAACATTTCGTAGTAGATTCTACGAATTATTGATCACTGTTAATGCCCTTTCCATGTAATCTGCAAAATTATCCCACTTACACCCCAAAAGAGAATGAGTATGACTTCACCTGGCGAATTTTGAGTGGTAATTTGTTTCATTTTGGCGAAGATCTATGGCACCATTCATTGCCAGAACTTTTTGTTTAAGGTCATTGGTAGAGCACCAAGGTCTCATCTGCAACAGTTTTGTAACGGTTCTCTCCAGAAGCCCACTACCTTCCACCAGGGAAGGACGCAGAAGTCGATCAGAGGAGGCAAGACAGGCCATGCCTCCTCACTTTCCTGTGGTAGAAGTGGTTGTAGTAGTAACAATCATTAGTTTTACAGTGCCCCTTCATGCTCTTTGGTCAGCAAGCGGGAAAGACGTTACCTAGGTTATTTCTCATAACCCGCGAGCGTCGGGGAGCAAGTCAAAGTGAGAAAGCTTAACCCTGTCCTAAGACACACAGAGGAGCGAAGCATAAGGCCAGTAACATGCCAGACGGCCCGTCAGCTCTCTGTTGCTCTCGAAACAATTACGCCAATATTAGGGGCAGAAGAGGCCAACGGACTGACGTAACCGTCTTGCCGTGCAGTTCCACGCCACGTGAGGTCAGTAGTCTCCTAGACCTGGACTTTGTTTTTCTTCTCTCTGGTTTTCAAAGATTTTTTTCAAAACCTGAACTACTTTTCATAACTCTCAGAAAAAGAACCAGTGATGCTCTGTTTTGTACAGTGCCACCTCAAAACGCATAGTTTACTTCAGAAACCTAACAAATGAAGATAAATTGATCGGTTTACATTCCATGAAACTCTCGGCTAATTGTCAATCCGAAAATTCCGTCAATAGAGCTCAGGTGTACCTCGAGATATCGGATAATATTGTAACATAACTGGAAACAAGATTTTCACGTGGTGATAAACTGTTCTTCCTTAAATTAGGTGATATTACTCAGTTCACCAGTTACGCTCATCATTTCCCTGTAGATGGTGTGGATACAACATTAGAAACTTATTTTGCGTACTTCAGTCGCTTGCAGTTGCATATGGAACCGGAGACTGTATTTTCTCCCTGGCATAAAAAATTATTTCAGTCTGTCTCTCTGGGAGAAGTTATCAAAAGAATGATTGAGAACGAAACGAACCAAGATCTTTCAGTAGCTTTCAAACTATCTGGTCTAATTACTACCCTTTCTGCAACACGTTTTTAAGTTGAAAAGAGTTTTTCTCAACCAAAATGCGTAAAAACGTGTTTGAGGAACAGTATGATCCGGTATCATTTATCAACTGCTGCTTGTACTTCAGCTGAAAAACCAGTAGTGTGAATACTTGAAATCCGAGGCTCATGGTATGACAGTGTCATCGAAATATTCGGGAAGAAGAACTGTCGATTTAACTTGTTTTACAAGTAACAGTACTCAGCGTTACCAACATACCAGTTCATTTGTCAATAAAATGTCATTATTGAGTGTTAATAGTGGTAGTCGTCGTCTTTGTGTTGGTAGTAGTGGTAATACACTACTGGCCATTAAAATTGAATCACCAAGAAGAAATGCAGATGATAAACTAGTGTTCATTGACAAATAGAACTGACATGTGATTACATTTCACGCAATCTGGGTGCATAGATCCTGAGAAATCAGTATCCACAACAACCACCTCTGGCTGTAATAACGGAGTTGTACGCCTAGGCATTGAGCCAAACAGAGCTTGGGTGGCGTGTACAGGTAGAGCTGCCCATGCAGCTTCAACACGATACCGCAGTTCATCAAGAGTAGTGACTGGCGTATTTTGACGAGCCAGTTGCTAGTTGCTCGGCCACCATTGGCCACACATTTTCGGTTGGTGAGAGATCTGGAGATTTTGCTGGACAGGGCAGGAGTCGAACATTTTCTGTTTCCAGAAAGGCAAAGAACCTGCAACATGCTATCGTGCATTATTCTGCTGAAATGTAGAGTTTCGCAGGGATCAACTGAAGGGTAGAGCCACGGGTCGTAAGACATCAGAAATGTAACGTCCATTGTTCACAGTGCCGTCAATGCGAACAAGAGGTGACCGAGACGTGTAACCAATGGCACCCATACCATCAAGCCGGGTGATACGCCAGTATGGCGATGACGAATGCACGCTTCCAATGTGCGTTCAACGCGATGTCGCCAAAAACGTATGCGTCCATAATGATGCTGTAAACCGAACCTGGATTCATCCGAAAAAATGACGTTTTGCCAATCGTGCACCCAGGTTCGTCGTTGAGTACAACAGCTCAGGCGTTCCTGTCTGTGATGCAGCGTCAAGGGTAACCGCAGACATGGTCTCCGAGCTGATAGTCCATGCTGCTGCAAACGTCGTCGAACTGTTCGTGCAGATGGTGGTTGTCTTGCAAACGAACCAATCTGTTCAGTCAGGGATCGAGACGTTGCTGTACTATCCGTTACAGCCATGCGGATAAGATGCCTGTCATCTCGACAGCTAATGATACGAGGCCGGTGGGATCCAGCACGGCGTTCCGTATCGCCCTCCTGAACCCACCGATTCCGTATACTGCAAACAGTCATTGGATCTCGACCAGCACGATCAGAAATGTCGCGATACGATAAACTGCAATCGCGATAGCCTTCAATCCGACCTTTATCAATGTCGGAAACGTGATGGTACCCATGTCTCCTCCCTGAACGATGCATCACAACAACGTTTCACCAGGTAACAGCGGTCAACTGCTGTTTGTGTATCAGAAATCGGTTGGAAACTCTCTCCATGTGAGCACGTTGTATTTGTCGCCACGGGCGCCAACCTTGTGGGAATGCTCTGAAAAGCTAATCATTTGCATATCACAGCATCTCCTTCCTGTCGGTTAAATTTCGAGTCTGTAGCACGTCATCTTCGTTGTCTAGCAATTTTAATGGCCAGTAGTGTAGTACTGGTAGTGGCGGCAATAGTCTTTAGGAACGGTGGGTGTGCATACATTAGAAGAGAAGGAAAGGGGAGTTTCCGATATGTTCCCTGTCTTCCACAGAGATTAGGCCCGTAGCCCATGTTGAACCTCGGTGTTTCTGAGACTCCAGCTTGTAGAGGCTGCAGCCACTTAGTACATCCGTCCTCTGTCCTCCGTCGCGCCTCCACGCTGAGGTTTCCCGCGCCCTGCGCCTCTCGCTCCTCCTCACAGACAGTGCCGGGAGTCCCCTGAGGCCGGGGATTCCCCCCGCGCGACGGACGCCACAGCATCCAGACAGGCCTCTCTTTAATCTGACTGCTCTGTCGCCGGGCGGGCTCCCGTCCCCAGAACCGGGACGGCGCAGGCACAAAATTCAAATTGCTCGCTTTAAACGAATTTGCATACATCTTGTTTAATTGGGGACCCATCGGATGCGCGGGCGAAGCCAATCGATTTGACGACGGTACAGCGCAACAGCGGGCTCTGTAAAATGGCGGAAGCTTTCCTCAGGACTGCAACACTGGGTAATCGTGACGACTGTGCTCTGTAGTAGATCTACAATACTGTTGCGGAGTAAGCGTTGCTACAGAGCACGGTTTCTCAGACTGAGTTCCGAAGAACACAGGTGCTCCGTGGAAAATAAATATTTGCTCCGCGAAAAACTACTAACAACAGCGGTTTTTCGTCTTTAAGAATTTTGTCAAACTTCAAAATGAGCATAGAGTTCATCAAAGTACTACGATTCTCGACGATTTCCGTCAGAGGAAATGTTTGGGAACCCTTACCATAGACGAATATACAGAAATGAAATAATGTCAGCTCAAAGAACACTAGTAAAACAACCGGTCAGTGCATGCAAAAAACATGGCAAGATCACGACCAAAATCAATAACTGCAGAATATATACTTAATTATCAGGTTCCCTAGGACCATCCAAGTCACAATCTCTTTTTGGTGGAACAAGTCATTACTTAATTAAAAGAGCGTTAATTTGAAAATTTTTAATCCGGGAACTAGAGAATTGATAAAACACGAAAAAAGCTGAATGAATGTATAGATACTTCATTCCAGAGAAATTTGTCAACTACAACAGAATTGTGTTAAAAGGAAAGTTATTGCTAAACAGTTTTCAGACTTGTCAATTATAGCGGAAAACTGTTGTCTTTCATCATTAGGGCTTCTATTGAGTGCAAATTACCAACAATAATGTCCGCGGCTCGTGTTCCTGCGGTGGCGTTGTCGCTTCCCGCGCACGAGGTCCCAAGTTCGATTCCCGGCGGGGTCAGGGATTTTCTCTGCCTTGAGAAGACTGGGTGTTATGTGTCTTTCATCATCATTTCATCCTCACTCACTCGCAAGTCGCCGTAGTGGCGTTAAAGAACTTGCGGTGCGGTTGCCGAACCGCCCCGCGAGGGTTCTCCCGGACACCAATGCCATACGCTCATTATTATTACCAAAAATAATTATATAGGCATGTGAGCTGTACTCTTCGCTTTGGTTACACAAAAGACCAGACCTTACGACAGCAGCTAAATTTTATTACTTATAAAATGCAATGTACATTTTGTAAGTATATAAAATACAAAATGGACTAACACTGAACGATGTGCGACTCTAATTATGTGTGAAACAAATGAAGAAAGAACAAAGGGCTCCCAGTAGCTGTCTCTCTCGCATTTATTAATGTTTCTGTTCCTACCAATGCTACCAATACTGCCGGTAATCCTAGCATTCACTACAACATTTATGTACTGTACGAAAACTACCGAACTATAGTTGTGGTAGAGCGCAACTGTACTTACCACTATACGTGAAGGCGCACTTGTGACATGCTTGGCTTACTCGGAGTTAATGTCAAACTGACCCCTCACTGGATGCCAGGATAACAGATGACAACATTGGTGACACCTCACCGATTTTCCAAAATTCGTTGTTCGTGTTGTGATAGTATGCCATTTTGAAGCAACAGAACATTGAATATTTATCACAAACACGTCACCCTCGCTACGACTTCTTATAATTAAATGTCAGTTAATGACACATCTGTGATAAAAGCTTTCCAGAGATCCTAAAATGAACGGTAATACTGATAATATTTGTGCGTGGTTAGGAACACTGACAAGTACGAACTTCTCCTCTCAGATTTGATTCTTATTGCCAGGGTGCGTAGTGCGAGACTAGGACTTCAACATATATGAACAGGAAGACGCAACTTTCAACCATTTTCGAGAAAATCGATTTTGAAAACTGTAGTTCGGCTTATGTTCCTTCTAGGGTGGCTAGTACTCAAGCAGTCCGCAACCGGTTTAGTAAACGCTTAGCTTCGTACGTGCAAGGTCTCTGGATCGAGTTTCGCTGCTGGTGGGCTTTTTTTTTACTTCTTCATTCTCACGCAGTTCTAATAACAAGTTTATGGCCGTGCAAATGAACAATACTTAATCGTTCATTTATTATTTTCCTGGTCTTTATCATAAAAAAGGGAAAAGCTGTTTTATGGGAATTGGAAACAAAAAAGGATACATGAAAACTTTCAATCGAATCAGTATAGTCGTTTTATTTACATTATTGTATCTGTGTTTGTCACAAGTTTAATAAGTAACGATGGACCAGTGCAGGAATCAGGTTGATACTCATCGTAGTAACATCGAAAACAATAATTACTGAGACAAACAGAACATGTAATGGACGCTGAATTTTTGCAGCTGCATGGCTTCTTCAATATTGTATTGTAAAACAAACTTGACATAATTCTATAGATGGTTCTCTGTCGTCCAAAGAATTTAGCAGCGTACCACGCACATCGATGCATGAAGCTAAATATTTGGGAGTTATCACTAACTTTTTTCAATTCTGCTGAAAGTCCATGGAAAATGAAACCTGCTGAACACTGCACATCTTCCTGTACTGTGCTGAAGCAAGTATTATCCAAGTGTACATGGCTTTTCCGTCAAGTGTTCACTGAACGAATGTTGCAGATTCTCCTGATGAGTCGAAACTGTCCACCACAAATCCTTTGGTGGAGTATATGTACAGGAACAACACAGCAAGAAGTCCGAGACACCTGAACAATGGGCGACGGTAGGTTCTCTAAGTGCCACCGCAGATCAGTTGGACGCCCGTTTCTGGGAGAAAAATAGTCTTAGTGAGAGCACAGTATTGTGCAAAGGAGTTGTCTCAATGAATGTAAGCAAAGTAAACAAGATTTTGTTTTTCAGTTTCGGAGATAGACGAGATCTGGAGATAGTAGCCCACAGTTTATGCACATCATTTTGGACGTTATACTTCCAATAAAAGCTAATATCTACCCTCAGCCCTTAGATTTTAAAATCGTTACTGTTTGACCATATTCAGGCAACAAAATTTTTATTTTACAAGCTTTCAGTGACACAGTCTACAAGCACTGTGTTATGTCACAGTTAAGTGTTATCCTGTTCTCTGAAAGTCATGTTTTGATTCTATTGATTTTTACTGAGTACCGTGCTAGCTATATCATCTACATCACATTCCACTCCTTTCACAGTAATACTTCCTCCAGATGGAAGAGAACATTTTTAATGTCATGTCTCATGTTTGCATCTCACTGATAAAATTATATACAATATGAAGAAAAGCAGTAGACCTAAAACAGGACCCCGTGGCACCCACTAATTTACTGTCAGAGTCAAACCTTTTCCTACTTTGGTGACACTGTAGTCCACCCTACTACTTCCTGCTTTCCAGGTACGAAGCCAATCATTGTTGAGCTCTTTCCTTAACCCCACAATGTTCCAACATAGACTGTGTGTTTAAAAATATATGCACAATTCCAGAAACATATGTTTTTCATATTAGATGCATTCTGCTGCAGCCTACTGCCAGATACTATATATCAGCGTCCTCAACATTCAATAGACATCATAAGGAAGCAGAATGGGGCCCTCCGCGAAACTCACTGACTTCGAACATGGTCAGGTGATTGGGTGTGACTTGTGTCATACGTGTGTACGCAAGATTTCCACACTCCTAAACATCGGTAGGTTCACAGTTTCCAATGTGATAGCTGAAGTGAAAACGTGAAGGGGGACGTACATCACAAAAGCGTACAGGCCGACCTCGTATGTTGACTGACAGATAAAGCCGACAGTTGTAGAGGGTCGTAATATCTAATAGGCAGACATCTATCCAGACCGTCACACAGGAATTCCAAACTGCATCAGGATCCACTGCAAATACTATTACAGTTAGGCGGGAAGTGAGGAAACTTTGATTTCATGGTCAAGCGGCTACTCATAAGCCACATATCACGCCGGTAAATGCCAAACGACGCCTCGCTTGTTGTAAGGAACGTAAATTTTGGACGATTGAACAGTGTAAAAACGTTGTGTGGAGTGACGAATCACGGTATATAATGCGGCGATCCGATGGCATGGTGTGGTTATGGCGAATGCTCGGTGAACTTAATCTGCCAGCGTGTGTAGCGCCAACAGTAAAATTTGGAGGCAGCGGTGTTACGGTGTGGTTGTGTTTTTCACGGAGGGGACTTGCACCCCATGTTTTTTTTTGCGTGGTACCATCACAGAACAGGCATACATTGATGTTTTAAGCACCTTCCTTCTTCCCATTGTTGAAGAAAATTTCGGGATGGCGATTGCATCTTTCAACACGATCGAGCACCTGTTCATCATGCATGGCCTGTAGCGGAGTGGTTACACGGCAGTAACATCTCTGTAATGGACTGGCCTGCACAGAGTTCTGACCTGAATCCCATAGAACATCTTTGGGATGTTTTGGAACGCCGACTTCGTGCCATCCCGCACCGACCAACATAGATACCTCTGCTCAGTGCAGCACTCCGTCAAGAATGGGTTGCCATTCCCCAGAAAACTTTCCAGCACCTGATTGAAAGTATGCCCGCGAAAGTGGAAGCTGTCATCAAGACAAAGGGTTGGCCAACACCATAGTGAATTCTAACGTAACTGGTGGACGGTGCCACGAACTTGTAAGTTAGTTTCAGTCAGGTGTCCGGATACTTTTGATCACATATTGCATGTAAGAGTATTTTCATACTGCTGCACCGTTCTGTTCTGTACGACCTAAAGGCAATATTCTTCTGTTATTTTATCTTTTTTTTTTTTACATATGAAAAGAGACGTGTTTGTGAAACTCACTAACTGCAATTGCAAGAGCTGTTTTTGACTCAAAAATGTTTGCCACATAAAACGTAGTTTCTCCAAAATGATATTTGATACATATGTTATGCTCAGGACAATAACACCCACAAAGAAATCGTTTTACTATCTTCTATGACATTAGTATCCATTGTGTGACTTATCTGCCATGTTATACTTTTCTTTTATCATAGATTTAATTTTACATAATAATGCATGTGTTGTTAAGAACTGACTTGTTTTGCGTCATTGCTCGGATTAAATCCAGCTAGCGCCGTGTCCTATGGGTTGCTCCACTGCTCCAGTGTTGTGATATAGTTCATAAATAATCAACATACTGAACCGCTGCTGATGGCGAAAGCTCAATGTCTGAATGCGAAAATAATACTCGTAAAGGTTTTGGAACTGAAGATTCCGATGCGTCCTGTACTTCTTCGGTATATGCTATAGAATGCCTCTGCAACACAGCAGTCTTTGTACAGCCAACATCACCAACCACACATCTGGAAATACAACGTATGCAGCCATCAGGATAACTGGCAGTAAAGGTTCATACGAAGCACTCACCTACGCAACAATTGAACATTAAATAAATGAGATTAGAAAAGTTGTACCAGATTAATAGTCTCATCAGTATGAGTTAAGAGTTTCAGTGCCGGCGGTGATGAAAAAAACAGAATAAAACTACAGGGCTTGATGAAAGCCTTCTCACAGTCTATCCAGTATTTATGGTTGATTTAGCCTCTCTTGTAGTGCTACTACAACGATTACTTTCGAACAAAGAACTATATATCAGTATTTAGAAGAAATATGTCGAAAGGGTAACAGAAGCGATTCACACAACCATCATCCAGTATAATTACCGTCCATCCGTTGTAGAATTTTCACCTTAAGCCATATGTATTTCGAACAGAAAGACTTTCTGCTTGCCAAACAACATGGATTTCGGTAATATCGGTCATGCGAAACCTATTTAGCGCTTTTCTCACATGACACCTTAAATATGGATCAAGGCAGTCAGGTAGATGCAGAACCTCTTCACATACGACAAGCATTTTGAGTCAGTACCACAACTACTGTCGCGTCCCAAGCGTGGGTTTTGCGAGGGATTGAGCGACACGGTTCGTAAACGGGAATTAGCCGGTTGACCTAATTGAGAGGGAGACTTTTGATCTGGCTGAGATGTTAAATTCCCTGGTGTGAAGGTATAAGGCTAGGATGTTGGTAGAAGTAAACTCGTATGGACGTTATAAAAGTTCTAATTTATTCATAAAGAATACAGATCACCCTAACTGCGTAGTGATTGTACCTACAGAATAGCCAAGCCCATTACAGAGACGGTGACTGACTTCCACCGTTCTGGCTGCCTGATAGAACTTTCCAGCACTTTGCTGCCCACACTAGCGCCCCACGTCAGAGTCCCGCGGTCGCTGCCTAAACGCTCATCGGCGACTATCTCCAACTGTCTGCCTGCAGCCCGCCCTCAGCCCAAGTCGGCTGCTACTCACGCTGACTACCGTCGCTGCCTAAACCCGAGAGAGAGAGATCTCCCCGGAGCGGCGTGCCTCCGAGTTTTGTTAGCTCTTCCCCTTCGACCCCGCCAGCGCTTGGCATGACGTAGCGTCGAGTGCAACTTTTCCTTATTAGGGATTGTTTTAGTATTAACTTCAGTACTTTTCTTCAGAAGCTGGGTGGAGGGGTAGAGGGGCCTCTCCCTATATGGTCACGCACTGCGTCCTGAGCCCTTCATTGGCTCCTCATGACGTAGTGCGGTCCACACCTAGGGCCCTCTTTCTTTCTCTCTCCGCTCCCAGACTTCTCCCTCTAGCCAAGAGTGTTGATACTGTAAGTTATTGCTTATTAAGGGACCTGCCCAGATAGCCCTTTTTATCTTAATAGCTGAGTCTGCTTCCTTGCTTATCACGCGCAGCTGCCTAGCCGCTTGGACCGCCGCTTCGGCTATCTGGCTGCGTCGTTATCTTTTGTGACCCCTCTGACACGCCTGGCGTCCCCTGTTAACTCTATCTCCCCGTATGATTTCTGGTGTATCGTCTGAGAACAACTGCATTTAGACTTGGCTTTTCTGCGGTTACAACACTACGCTTACTATCGAAAGTAAGAGAGTGTGGTGTATCAGACGAGTTTGCGACTGGATTGACGATTTGTTAGTGGGAGGGACGCAGTGTGTTATCTGCGACAGATATAAATGAAGGGGAGCCAATATGTGACCATCAGCGGACAAATATTTACACCGTTCAGTTGCAGACATATATTGGATAGTTGTTTCTTGATAATATTCACTGATGGGACGAAACATTACGCCCAAATGCTTAATGGCATTCTCGTCCACCTATGCCCAAATGGTTAATGTAATCCTGGTCAACCTCTAGCACGCAACACAGTGCCGATTGTGCGTGATATGAATTCCACAAGTCCCCGGTAGGTATGCGGCACCATCCCTCTACGCAAGGCTCATGCAATTCCCATACATTACAGATCAGTGGTTTGTGGGCGGGGAACTGGTGCATGATGAGAGTCTCATATGTTCTCTGTTGGGCCCAGCTCAGACACATTCGGCTGCCAAGACAGCAACATGTGATCGCTATCATGCTTCTAAAATCGCTGTAGCAGAAACATAGCCTCTGCACTATGATATTTATCCTGTTGTAAGTTGACATTGCCAACGAGGAAGACATCAAGTGTTGAGGGAATGCAGTGGTCAACAATAATGTTCACGTGTCCACGGACGTTATGGTGTGTCGGTTACTACTAAAGATTCACGGAAGCGCAGGTGAATGTGCCCCGTAGCATAATACCGCCCACACCGGACAGCGTTTTGGGCGCGGTGCATGGCTCCAGCAGCCTTCTGACTCGATTACTGCGTATCCGGACACAGCGGTCGACTTTGTGTAACAAGCAGCGTGATTCATCTGACCAAGCGGCATGTATCCATGGATCCACCGTTCAATCTCGGAGCCACATGATCGCTTTAGTCGTAACTGACAATGTCGTTCGGTCAATTAGGAAAACGTGGCGATCGTCTGCTGGTGAGTCCGATGAATAACAATGCGCGCTGACCGGTACGTGCTGAAACGCTCGCGTCTACACCAGACTCTGTACTCTGATGCCAAATCTACCCAAGATCTATGCATCTTCTGCTTTACGTCTGATCTCGACTCTCTGTGATCGAGGTGTGGTCGTATAACCTATTGTTGGGTACTCAGAGTTTCAGCTTCCTTCAACTGCATTCCAAAGCTGCTCTCAACAGTAAGGCACAAATAGCCGTACAGCTTGTAACACGCCTGGGAGTACAACTGGGGGTGGGGGATCCTTAAACTGTTCGCTGTTTCGACCGTGCGCCCTGTCCACCCCACGTACCTGGTAATCCCGCGGCGGTCGTACTGTTCTGCTCCACACTGCTGCTGGCTTGCCTGAAATTTTCTATCGAATTATGCAAGCTGGTCTAGGGGAGCCACTCAACGTTAAAACACAACACTGTTCGACATCTGGTATGAACAGCTATTTTCTGAAACGATTAAAGGAAAATCGCAGGTTACACTGTTTACGTTCTAATTCAGAAATGTTATCCTAATTAATGGTTGATTAACAGCCCACAATATCATTCGGACGAGCGAACGCGTAACCGACATCCCGCGGGTGATTGTTGATGATGCGGAAGCCGAACGATCGCACGAAAGTTCTTACGCTCGTCACACTTACGCAGATATTTGGTACTAGTCCTCCTTGACGCTAGTAATGATATGGCACTGTTCGTAAAGTTAATTTTTCAGTTCTCACGTGTACGAGCGTGCGCGTAACCGTCGCGGCTCGGCTGATTGTTGATAATGTCGAAACGTGATTATCGTACGCACGTCCTCACGCTCGCTACAAGACACTGGCAGTTGTCTGCACTCTTTTATGGTAATTAATTTCTACTGATTCACATCAGTTCATTCTGCGAGACCGAACACGGCGCTGATGATTGATACCGTACGGTACGACACTCAACGAGAGGATACACAAATACGTTAACAGCAGCACTGTTCATTTCTAAATTACTTCTTGACGCATTTTCCTCTGAATCATTACTTATTTTTCACGTTACCGTAATAGAACTTGTACCTACACTTCAATTTCCATACTAACAATACCTCTCACAAGCAGAACTACACAACATATCAGTTCCGTGTCCCGCGCTCGACTCGAAAGACGCGGCAGCCCGCAGAGACACTCCACAAGTCTGCCAGCGATATGGCAATACGCTTACAAGCTTCGCCGTTTCCACATTCCCACGTCTCCGGCATATCAATCTGCCCTTTGTCACTGTCTCTTGTAGGTAGACTTAACATCTGCCACCCGTATCCTCGTTGTAATTACTGTCCATTTGTTTCGTGGTGGACACTGGTCATAACGATTTGGGTTAACAGTGTATATTGACCGTATGGCGACTGTGCAAGAACTTCTGGGCAAGAAGAAAGGACGGATATGTTTCGGGCGATAATAACACTAGATCAATTACTGCAGTAAAAAAAACCTGCTGTTCTGTACTTTGTTAAGAAATCAAGTAAAGAGGACAGGTGAAGGACTGAAAAAGTCACTGTAGTTCGTAGTAATTAGAACGAAATGGGTAGACGTTATTCCCAAATGACACACACATTTACTAAATTTTAACTGTCAGTGAACAATTTTGAGTCTAATATTCCTTCTGGCAGTAAGTGCCACGAGAAGCAGCAAAAGATTATATATGTTTTTCTTTGATAATTATTTACAAATGACTATTGTAGACACCTTGTGCAAGACACAATATCTCTCTTGCTTACATTAATTAACAATGGAATTAGATTTTCTATCGTCATGAGAATTTTTGCATCCTGGTTACGATATAACCCTAATATATACTAATAGTGAGACCATTGTATGGAACGAGCTATTTATTTATTTGTTTAGCCACGGAGCGTGCTCTTATCGCAGATATCTCTGGCATTTTATGGTGACACAGGATACTTTCAGTTTCAAGTTTCATAATTTTTATTTTTATTTATTCCTGACATTGTTCCTTCGACATATAGCTTCAACCGAAGGGGCAAAAGAGTACATTCCTACCTTACATCCATTTTCATCCTAGCACCACATTCTTCGTCATCCACTACTATTTTTCTCCCTTTAGTCATGTACAAACTGTGCTGCAAATTACCCGTCTTTCCCAACAGCTCACCCCTATTTTTTCTCAAAATTTCGAACTTCTTTCACAATTTAACAGCGTGGAAATGTTCTTAAAGGTCGAAAAATCTTAGGAACAAGTCTATTTTTCTTCAGTCATACTTCCGTTTACAGCCCCAACCTCAGAGCTGCTTCTCCAGTTAGTGGTAAAAGCCAAACTGATCGTCATGTAGCAGATCCTCAATTTACTTCCCCATTCTTCTGTGTGTTATTCTTGTTAGAAATTTGAATACATAAGCTTTTAACTGACTGTACGATAAACCTTGCACTTCTCTGTTCTAGCCCTCTTCAGAACTGTGTGTATGATGTTTCTCTGAAAATCCGATAGTATATCGCCAGTCTCGTACTTTCTAGGCACTAAAGTAAATAGTCGTTTTGTTGCCACTTTTACAAATGATTTTAGAACTTACGATGGTATGTTATCTTTCTTTTTCTGCATTATTTGACCTTAGTCTTCCAAAGCTCTTTCTAATTCAGATTCCAATACTGAACCTCCTATCTTTTCCCTATCGACTTCTGTTTTTTCTCTCCACCGATCCGTTCTCTTCTGTGCATTTAACCGTAGCGTTCTTATGTTGTCACTCTCACTTAATGTTCATCTGATGCTGTTTTGACTTTAAATTTCATATAGCTTTTCTATATACTGAGTCAATCTCCACGACAATCATTTCATCACATTTTTTCATGCAGGCATGGCGCCTTAGCTTCCCTGCACTTCCTATTTACTTCATTCCTGAGTGACTTGTATTTCTGCATTCCTTAATTTATCTGAACATTTTCCAACGCCTCTGATCGACTTTCTTAGAGATATCCATTCCTTTTCAGTTGAACTGCCAAATGAGCTATTCTTTATCGCAGTATCTGTAACCTCAGAGAGCTTCAAACGTATCTGTTGATTACTTTGCATCTCCGCATCCCACCTCTTTGTGCATTGATTTGTCCTGCCTCGTTTCTTATGCTACAGCCTTTTCTTCGTCAATAATAAATTGTGATTTGAGTCTGTATCTGCTCCTGAGTATACCTTACAGTCCACTGACTGATTTCGGAATCTCTGCCTCACCATAATTTAATATAACTGAAATATTCGCATATACCACGCCCTTTTCCAAGTATACCTCCTCTTCATGTGATTGCTATTAATAGCTGAAATTTACTACAGAACTCACAACCATTTTCATCTCCCTTTTCATACTGAACCGTTCGTTCGATATTCTCATCAACTTCCTCTATATCTTCGTCTTTTGTTACGACGTCGGCATGTATATCAGAGGTATTGTTGGCGGTGTTGGTTTGCTGTCGATTCTGATAAGAACAGCCGTATCACTGAACAGTTAACAGTAACTCACTCTCTGGCGTACCTTCCTGTTCATAATTACCTTATATTTATCTGGCCAGAAACCCTTGTCCTCATTTCATTTCACTTCACTGACTCGCACTATATGTAGATTGAGCCTTAGCATTCCACTTTTCAGAGTTTCTAAATTCCCTGCCACGTTAAAGCATCAGACATTCATCACCTGACTCACAGAACGTTAACCTTTTGTTGGTTATTCAAACTTTTCTTATTGTCACCTCCCCGTTGGTAGTCCCCTTCTGGAGATTCGAATGGGGAAGCAGTCCGGAATCTTTTGCCAATGAAGAGATCATATTGATGCTTTACCGCATATAGGCCACATGGCCTGCGGATAAACATTTTGTGTCTTTAATGCAGTGCTTCCCATTGCCTTCTGCATCGCATGTCATTAATAGTAGCTGATTCTTCCGCCTTTTTGAGGCAGTCTCCCACCCTGAGGGCAAGAGAGTGCACTGAACCACTGTCCGGCCCTCCACCCCCCTTGACAAGGCCGCTGGCTGAGTGATGGCGACTTCTTACGCCGTAAGTCTTTGGCCCCTAGTGCTGATTAATTTTATTCTAAAGTTAAGCAATGGCGTTCTTTTTTTCGAAATCGAAACCTAGGACATTTTGATTGTTAATCAAATACGCTACCCAGAGACCACGGGTATAATTTTACCTTCTAAATGTAAGTTTGAAGTGTGGTACATTTAATCGTGTGTTAGTGGTAATTTTGAAAACAGGTGTGGTTTTAAAATAGATAGTGGTAGCGTAAGCTAATGTTTCGAACTGCAGTTAATTTTGGACTTTCTGCTTGTGAGACGATCTGTTTGATAATTACGTAAACGCGAACACCACTCACAGATTTGATCTTACGCTCTTTCCGAATGTCAAACTGTCGCTTACAAGGCAGTAAGTAGGGCAATCTAACGCTGTGGAACAGACGTTATCGCCAGTAGATAAATGCAGGTGGCGGCAATTTCTGTTTATTCAAGTAGCCCCACATCTGGGCCCACAAAGCCTAAGTGCATCCCATTCCAGACCTCCCTACCTCAGAAAAAGTCGGAGGATGTAACGGAAATCGAACCCATTTTCGCCGGCCGTGGTGGCAGAGCTGTTCTCGGCGCTTCATTCCGGAACCGCGCGACTGCTACGATCGCAGGTTCGAAACCTGCCTCGGGCATGGACGTGTGTGATGTACTTAGGTTATTTAGTTTTAAGTAGTTCCAAGTTCTAGGGGATTGACGACCTCAGAAGTTAAGTCCCATAGTGCTCAGAGCCATTTGAAAAATTTTTGAACCCATTTTCTTTTGCAGCAAAGGCAGCAGCGTTGATTTTTTTTATTCTATTCATTCTTCGTCGCTTGTTTTCGTCAATCCTGTGCAGATGCCACTTGATAGCTCTCCAACTCCAATAAGGAGAATTTTAAATAGTTTAAAAAAAAACAGAGTTTGACGAGTCTCCTAATCTAATACCCTGAGTTACATGCCGGCAACATTCGCCTATGGAGACAGTTGGTCTCTTCGGTTGGATTAAATATGACAGAAAGTGGCTTCTGCAAAGAGTAGTAGTTTATTCTTAGAGTTCCTTTTCTTATCTGGATGTGACTTTTTATATTACTAGTGACGGATTTACTAACAACTTCTATACTGCTTGTTGAACATTACAATGACGAAAGAGTACTGTGGCTAAGTGGCTGTGAAATGACAGTAGAAGTATTGCAGTATAAGTAGGAGAGTTTGAGCACAAGGATCTACAGCCAAGACGACACTGATAATCAGAATCCACAGTGGAATTATCTGATAGAATCAAAACACAGGTGTGATCTACAACGGTCGGAGGCAATTTTACGTACGAGGGGCAGTCGAAAAGTTTCTATCCCGAAATAGTTACCTTAATGTCTCGAGCAAAGAACACCACCTACTTTTGTTTGTGGTGACCCTTTGTGGGGCTGCAAGTAAAATTTCGGGGCTCCAGCTTCGTTATTTTTGCAGCTAGGATGCGTTGTATACTGTAGTGTAAGGAAAATGGTGAATTTCGAGAGAATCAAGAACCGTGCTGTGATTGAATATCTTGATTTGAAGGGTATGACGTCCAAGGAAATTGCGCAGGACATGTGAAATACACTTAAGGACAGTGCTTCGTGTTATGAAACAGAGAAAAACTGGGTGTCTGACATCAAATGTGGAAGATGCACCAAAGAGCGGAAGGCCTATCACCGTTGCCACTGTGAAACACTGACTGCAATTCATGATACGATTTTGCATGATAGTCGAACAACGTTGCAGCACACTGAAACCACATTGTTAATCTCCGATGGGCGTGCTCATGACATTGTTGTGGATATGCTGGGAATGTGGAAAGTTCCATATCGGTGGGTCCTGAAAGACTTGAGTGCAGATCAGAGACGGGAGCGTGAGCAGTACGCGGAAAAAAATCGTCCGCCGATTTGAGTCGGATGAAGGCGAATTTCTTGGCAGGTATGTGACAATGGACGATACTTGGGTTAACCACTTAGATCCTAGGAAAAACAACAGTCACAACAATGGAAACACTTCATCCCCTACCTCAAAAAATTTCCGGATGCAAAAATCTGCCGGTGTGGTGATGGCATAGGTCTTCTGGGATGTAGAAGGGGTAATTATGATGGATTACTTGCTAAAGCGCGTGACTATCAATGCACCATACTATTGCACCATCCTGCGCCGTTTGAGAGAAGAAATAAAGAAAAAAGGTGCGGCAAATTGGCGCACGGATTTCTCTTGCATGAGGACAAAGCACCGGCGCAGAAAGCCCTCGCAACACTGGAAACCCTGCGAGACTGCTGGTTCGGACTGTTACGTCTTCCGCCTTATTTTCCAGATTTTGCTCAATCACACTGTTCCTAAACTTAAAAAAAAAACATAGAAGTTCATTTTGTAATGGAGACTTGCTCACAATTATCTGCGGACAGAATTATGAGCAACAAAACTGTTTGAGTCTGGCCGTAAGTTACATGTAATTGTAATTTAAACCACGTGGATACGAACTGAGTACAGCACCCGATCTCGTATTATTCGTACACATACATCCGAGGTGGCACAGTCGACACGCGAATCCTCGTGTGTGTAAATGAACCTGGGCCTCCTGCTGAGGAACAGTAACTGTACAGTATTCCGTCCTCCAGAAGTTACAACAGCAACAATAGAAGGCAATCACTAAATTTAAATTCAACCAACCGCCATGTACGGATTGTGGCTCGCTGACAGTTAACCCGTGTGTTACGACAGTAGTATGTAACGAGTCGGAAAGAAGATGGTAGTGTTCATGGAAAAAAGGTGCACTGCATAGGTTGGATAAAGAAAGGAATGGCGAGAAGCTTTGCAGGTTAATTTAATGCTGGAACTAGAGAAGCAACAACACAGCTGGACGAAATTATGGTTTATTTGGGACGCCAGGCCAAAAAAAGAAGCCGGACTAATGCTGACGTCCAGCCGCGGTGGTCTCGCGGTTCTAGGAGCGCAGTACGAAACCGTGCGACTGCTACGGTCGCATGTTCGAATCCTGCCTCGGTCATGGATGTGTGTGATGTCCTTAGGTTAGTTAGGTTTAAGTAGTTCTACGTTGTAGGGGACTGATGACCACAGCAGTTGAGTTCCATAGTGCTCAGAGCCATTTGAACTAACGCTGACGAAATACCTGTGTGATCTTGCTGCTCGTAAGTAACGGAGTAATCTGGTTCAAAAGCAATTTACTGACTATTTAAGCTTATTAATCTCACTGTGTTGGTTCCCAGTATCTGCTCAAAATTTATGTGAAAAGCACATAATTCGTGTGTTTATGAGCGAATAAATATAACTTATATGGCAATGGCATATTCCTAATATAATTATTTTTCTGAAATGGCGAATAATCGGGGTTTTCGATAATCTGGATGGCCTACGGTCCCACCTAGTCGCAATAAACGAAATTCCGCTATATTATTCTTGGAACTGCACACCCAGGTAGTGCACGCTACGGTCAAAACTGTTGTGACAGCGCTAGGCTCAATCTTCTTGTAAATACAAACAGTATTCCATATGCTCCGATTTAGTCATGTATGTAGTTTAAATTGTGGTGAGCTAATTAACACACCCTATGTCATAGGCAGACGTGACGTTAGAGTGCAGACGCCGGAAGTATTCGGTATAGCGTGGATCAAGGCTCTACTAATCTAGTATTTGTGTAACTTTGCATATCCAAACTATCACCACAGTTATTCACCCATTTAAAAATATTTAGCAGTGATTATTTTTAAAGCTACAAGGCCGTACTTCTTATCGCAGATACCGTTCAAGAAAGTAGTTATTACATTACAGACATGGCTCGCTATCGCCAAACACGATGCTCCAAAAAAGTGGTTCAAATGGCTCTAAGCAATATGCGACTTAACTTCTGAGGTAATTAGTCCCCTAAAACTTAGAACTACTTAAACCTAGCTAACCTAAGGACATCACACACATCATGCCCGAGGCAGGATTCGAGCCTGCGACCGTAGCAGCAGCGCGGTTCCAGACTGAAGCGCCTAGAACCGCTCGGCCACAATGCATGATGCGACAAACTGTACGCATTCTTTCATACATTAACAAACAACGGAAAGCACAACAGAAATACAAATGAAGTAAAACACCAAAAATAAA
Source organism: Schistocerca gregaria (assembly GCF_023897955.1). Classification (NCBI taxonomy): domain Eukaryota; kingdom Metazoa; phylum Arthropoda; class Insecta; order Orthoptera; family Acrididae; genus Schistocerca; species Schistocerca gregaria. The sequence continues at coordinate 616,628,408 of NC_064924.1, read as the reverse complement.
TTGACAGTGTATACGTTTCAGTGTGAGTTCACGTGTAACACTCAATAAACACACGCTTAACAGAGAGAGAGTCAACACATCATTTATCATGCAATTATGTGACGTAATTGGTGAATTAGGGAACTTTTCGGAATTATTCCCCATCTAACTCAAATTACATATATTGACAGAGTGGATGTTAACGTAGCTTTATTTACCGAGTTGAATGCACTTAATGACGCTTGTTAGTAAGCGATTTGAAGTTACAAAGCAAAGAAAGCTATACTGCAGCTTATTAAATGTTCTTTGTTTCTCCTAAACAAATTCTAAACAGTCACTTGCTCTGAAAATCTAAATCGAAGTAAGAAAACATTATGTTAAGAATTATTTTATATACTAATTACCTACAAACGCAAAGGCAACTTTAGTATCAGGTGCAAGGAGGAGGAATTATGTGATCTGTGGACTTCAACTGTTGCAGAAATCTAAAGATTTCTGTTAAACTCTTCGACTGAAAATACAGGCCGATGGATTTGACACTTTTGTCGATACTGCGCAACAATTAACGCAAGTGACGTGGAAACTTCACTTCCGAATTAAATTGTGGCCCCCCTTTACTCGATGGTTCCAGTAATATGATTTTGGCACTCTATCTTTACATTTTCTAAGTCATGCGGCTCAGATTATTGCTTTATCCATGACTTCACAAGGCATACCCCCTTATCAATGAAATTATCACTCTTATCGATGGCATCACCCTTATCAATGACATCATCACTTGACTAGTCACGTCCCTCCTCCTCTCTAGTGACAATAAAAATCCAATAAGGCGAAACAAACCCAGTTTTACTATAGGAATTTTTTTTTAAATTAAAAATGTCCAAGACGGTATAACTCGTTCGTATGTGCCGTGTACCACCTCCCCAAAACGGCTGAATTAAAGACACATATCGTGCATCCACAGGACACGTGGTCTCTAATTGGAAAAGTGTCATGGTTGTCTCTCCAGTGGCAAAATTTCCGGAGTGGTCCCCATTCGGATATCTGGAAGGGGCTGCCAAGGGAGAGGTGTAAATAAGAAAAAGGCTTAAAAACGAACGAAAGGATAACGTTCTACGAGTCGGGGCATGGAATTCACTGGTCTGAACGTGGTAGAAAAGCCAGAAAATCTGAAAAGACAGATATAAGGCTCAATCTAGATATAGTGCGGGTCAGTGAAGTAAAATGGAGAAAAACGAAGATTTCTGCTCAGATGAGTATAAGGTAGTATCAATAGTGGCAAAAAGTGGTATAACGGAAGTAGGATTTATTACGAACAGGAAGGTAGGGCAGAGAGTGTGCTACGTTAAGCAGTTCAGTAATTGGATTGTTCTCATCAGAATTGACAGTAAACCAACATCTACAACAATAGTTCAAGTGTACTTTCCGACGTTGCAAGCAGAGGATGAAGAGAGAGAGAAAGTATATTTAATGGGTAATTCAGTACATAATTTAATAGTCATCGGAGACTGGAAAGTGTTTATAGTTGAGGGAATAGGAAAAGCGTTACGGGAGAGTAAGGGATTAGTGGCAGGAACGAGAGCGGTGAAAGACCAGTTGGGAGTTCTGCAACAAATATCAGTTGGTAATAGCGAATACTGTGTTGAAGAATTACAAGAGGAGGTGGTACACTGCCCAAAGGCCGCGAGATACATGGAGATTACAGTTAGATTACATCACTGTCAGGCAGAGATTCCGAAATCAGTTACTGGACTGTAAGGCGTGCCCAGAAGCAGATTAAGACTCAGATCACAATTTAGTAATGATGAAGAGTAGGCTGAAGTTTCAGGCGCTAGTCAGGAAGAATCAGTGCGCAAAGAAGTGGAATATGGAAATACTAAGGAAAGAAGAGATACTCTTGAAGTTCTCTGAGACAACAGATCCTGCAATAATGAATACCTCAGTAGGTAATTCACCTGACATCTCTAAAAGGGGCAACTACGGAATTTGCAAGGAAAACCGTATATACAAGGAAGACAAGTGCGAAGAAACCATTGATATCAGATGAGATACTTCGTCTGATCGACGAAAGAAGGAAGTACAAAAACGTTCATGGAAATTCAGGGATCCGCAAATACAAGTCACTTAGGGTCAAAATAAATAAGAAACGTAGGGAAACTAATGCAAAATGGCGGCATGACAAATGTGAAGGAATAGAAAAAGTAAATCATACTGAAAAGTCAAAAATACCATCCGTGAAATTAAAAGCAAGGACTATAACATTAAGAGCGCAAGGGGAATTCCACAGTTAAGTGTAGAGGAGAGAGCGGATTGGTGGAAAGAGTGCACTGAAGGCGTCTACGAAGGGAGAGACCTGTCTGATAACGTGATAAAAGAAGAACCAGGAGTCGACAGAGAAGAAGGGTCACCAGTATTAAAATCAGAACATAAAAGAGCTTTCAAAGACTTTAGACCAGATATGGCAGAAAGGATGGATAACATTCAATTGAAATATCTAAAGCAGTAGGGGAAGTAGCGGACGTGGCAACAAAATGACTAATCACGTTTGTGTGTAGAATGAATGAGGGTGCCAATATACCATTAGCGACATAATTAGGCAAAGACAAACAGCCGGCAAGTGAGAGAATTATCGCACAATCAGCTTAACGTATCATGCTTCCAAGTTACTGACAAATATAACGTACAGAAAAATGGAAAATAAAATTGACTATTTGTTAGATGACGATCACATTGCCTTTAGTCAAGGTAAAGGCACCTGAGCGGCAATCGTGACTTTGCGGCTGATAGCGGGAGAAAGACTGAACGAATCTCATGACGCGTTCATTGGATTTGTCGACTCGTCAAATTCGTTTGACAATGTAAAATGATGCAAGATGTTCGATATTCTGAGGAAAGTGGCAGTAAGCTGTACTGAAAAGCGAGCAACATGCAATATGCATAAAAACCTTGAGGGAACAATCCAGATCGGAAGACAAAAGAAGAAGCGCTAGGATTAAAAGAGGCCTAAGGCAGGGATGTAGTCATCCGCAGCTACTCTTCCGTTATACATCGAAGAAGCAATGGGGAAAATAAAGGAAGGATTGAAGAGTGTTATTAAAATTCAAGATGAAAGGATATCAGTGATAAGATTCGCTGATGACATTCTTATCCTCAAGCCAGCCCCGGTGGTCATGACGTTCTAGGACCTTCAGTCCGGAGCCGCGCGACTGCTACGGTCGCAGGTTCGAATCCTGCCTCGGGCATGGATGTGTGTGATGTCATTCGGTTAGTTAGGTTTAAGTAGTTCTAAGTAGTTCTAAGTTCTAGGGGACTGATGACCTCAGATGTTAAGTCCCATAGTGCTCAGAGCCATTTGAACCATCTTATCCTCAGGGAAAGTGAAGAAGAGTTACAGGTCCTGATGAATGGAATGAACAATGTAATGAGTACAGAATATGGACTGAGAAGACATCGAAGAAAGGTAAAAGTGATAAGAACTGGGAGGAATGAGAAGGGCGAGAAAGTTAGCATCTGAATTGAGGCTCACGAAGCAGATGAAGTCAGTGACTACTGCTACCTAGGCAGGAAAATAGCCAATGACGGATGGAGCAGCGAGGACATAAAGAGCTGACTACCACTTGCAAAGGAGGCCTTCTTGGCCAAGAGAAGTCTGCTAGTATTAGACATACATCTTACTTTGAGGAAGAAATTCTGGGAGCGCACGTTCGGAGCACAGTATTAGATGGTAGTGACACATGGACTCTAAGAAGAGAACTGAAGCATTTGAGACATGGTGCTACAAGAGAATGTTGGAAGTTAGGTGGACTCATAAGGCAGGAATCAGGAAGTTTTCCACAGAATCGCCGAAGAGAGGGGCATATGGAACACACTGTCAGGAACAGGATGACTGGACATCGGCTAATACATCAGGGAGTAACTTCTCTAGTACTAGAGGTACTGCAGGGGATAAGAACTGTAGAGGAAATGAGAGACTGGAAAACATCCAGAAAATAATTGAGAGCGTAGGCTGCATGTGACTCTCTGAAATGAAGAGATTTTTTAAGCAGATACGTATAGAAATTTATGCTTATAAATAGTAGCACCTGTGTCAAGAACAACTTTAGTTGCAGCTTCTCCTTAAACCACATCTTTACATTGATCACGACATTTGTAGTGGTAATTATCTAACTCATCCTTAATGTCAGTACCTTGATCGTATCTCAACCAGTTCACTGAACTACATTCTGTGCCTCCACTCCATCCCACGACCATCACAGGAAGGCCTAACGCATCTTGGTCTGGTTTGCTGAATTACTCATGGTTGTGTGGGATTCTTTCGTCACCACATTAACTATTGCTGCTGGATTCTGTGCTCACCAACCCTTGTCAACGACACGGTTTGTACTGGACCACTTTGCCGAAGAGTACCGTTTGTGTTTAATTGATCGTGGTTTCCCATTATGGAGTTCCACTTACTTTCATCATTGCTGTATTACCATTGGTCTTCTCCGTTACCATAGTATTTGGGATGGTGTCTCCTATAGGCGTTTCTCCTACTGTTAAAGTTCGAGCGACCTCGGTGAGCATGCTGAACATTGTGCCATGGAGGTGCCACTGGCTCCATCACAAAGTTAACGTGACGGTCTTTTGATTTGTCCGAATGTAGAAGAGAGTGCACGGCGGAATGCACTTTTCTGTACCATCATTATTATTATTGTTATTATTCACATTAGAATCTTCATTTATTATATCGATAGAATCTATTATGGACATCATGTGGTCCAACTTTGTCTCTGGAATGTTTCTTATATCCAGAGGAAACTACACTTTCAGTATTCGCAACACGTCTCTGTGAGAAACAGGTTTATGCCAACATCCGGTTTTATTCAAATACTTTTCGAAATATTTTCGGAGGCGTCCTTGTCTGCTGTGGTAATGGCTCTGGCTTAAACACTTATTTTTGGAATCTTCTTTATAAAAAATTTGACCAGTACTCCGAAAAGAGCACACACTCAAATTTTTCATATATTTGATAGTTTTCAACTGTTTCTGTTGTCCTAAGGTTGGCCTCTCCTTCGATTAATCATGTAGTGAAATTTATTTTTTTATTAATCTGATCAACACCTAGGTAATACTGCTTTAAAAGGACGAATATTTTTCTCATTGGTTGTGACGACCTGGAACTGTCAGTGTTTGCCGGCCGTGGTGGCCGAGCGGTTGTAGGCGCTTCAGTCTGCAACCGCGCGACCGCTACGGTAGAAGGTTCGAATCCTGCCTCGGGCATGGATTTGTGTGACGTCATTAGGTTAGTTAAGTTTAAGTAGTTCTACGTTCTAGGGGACTGATGACCTCATCTGTTAAGTCCCTTAGTGCTCAGAGCCATTTGAACCATTTTACCTTAAATATTACGTCGTAATGGCAGCTCCTAACACTTAATATCCGAAGACTTTCTTTCAGTTATTACTTAATGTAATGCGCCCCAACGGCCTTGCTGCAGTGGTAACATTGGGACCCGTAAGATCACCGAAGTTAAGCGCTGTCAGGCTGGGCTAGCACTCGAATGGGTTACCATTCGGTCTGGTCAGTGTTGTCGGCAAGCGGGTTGCACTCAGCCCGTGTGAGACAAGCTGAGGTATCACTTGACTGAGTAGCAGTGTCTCCGGTCTCGGTAACTGACATACGGCCGGGAGAGCGGTGTGCTGGCCACGTGCCCCTCCATATCAACATCCAGTGACGCCTGTGGTCTGAGGATGACACGGCGGCCCACCGGTACAGTCGGACCTGGACCTGTTCGGGCCGAGTTTCATTGTATTTCCTGTAATTCCTTTTGTTAACAGTATTTATTTTAATATGGATTATAGCTCTTAAGCATCAACTTGTAGCTCGCCGTTTCCGTTGTGCATGGTTCAGACACTAGCAACTGCAGCAGTGCAAAGACAGTAAAGTTTCATACGCAGAATACGTGTCGACTCCTCCAGGAAGACGGCCGACGGTGTAATGTCTGTTCCTCATTACCGTGTTGATTCTTTTGTAAATAAGAAAATAAAACGTTGGAGAAGGATGGTCACATCGGATTGCCAGCAAGAAAAGGACTGCCATACTTACAACACTTAGAAATATTAGATTGAAGTTTAAACAATCTTCTTGCGGCGTGATCTGATACTGCAACAAATTACACTACTGGCCATTAAAATTGCTACACCAAGAAGAAATGCAGGTGATAAACGGGTATTCATTGGAGAAATATATTATACTAGAACTGACATGTGATTACATTTTCACGCAGTTTAGGTGCATAGATCCTGAGAAATCAATACCCAGAACAACCACCTCTGGCTGTAATATCGGCCTTGACACGCCTGGGCATTGAGTCAAACAGAGCTTGGATGGCGTGAAGAGGTACAGCTGCTCATGTAGCTTCGACACGATACCACAGTTCATCAAGAGTACAGACTGGCGTATTATGACGAGCCAGTTGCTCAGCCACCATCGACGTTTTTAATTGGTGAGAGATCGGGCCACGGCAGCAGTCGAACATTTTCTGTATCCAGAAAGACCCATACAAGACCTGCATTATGCGGTCGTGCATTATCCTGCTCAAATGTAGGGTTTCACAGGGATCGAATGAAGGGTAGAGCCACCGGTCGTATCACATCTGAAATGTAACGTCCACTGTTCAAAGTGCCGTCAGTGCCAACAAGAGGGGACCGAGTCGTGTAACCAGTGGCACACCATACCATCACGCCGGGTGATACGCCAGTATAGCGATGACGAATACACGCTTCCATTGTGTCGTGAAACACGGATGCGACCATCATGATGCTGTAAACAGAACCTGGATTCATCCGAAAAAAAACGACGTTTTGCCATTCGTGCACCCTGATTCTTCTTTGAGTACACCATCGCAGGCGCTCCTGTCTGTGATGCAGCGTCAAGGGTATCCGCAGCCATGGTCTCCGAGCTGATAGTCCATGCTGCTGCGAAAGTCGTCGAACTGTTCGTGCAGATGGTTGTTGTCTTGCAAACGTCCCCATCTGTTGACTCAGGGATCGAGACGTGGCTGCACGATCTGTTACAGCCATGCGAATAAGATGCCTGTCATCTCGACTGCTAGTGATACGAGGCCGTTGGGATCCAGCACGGCGCTCCGTATTACCCTCCTGAACCCAGGGATTCCATATTCTGCTAACAGTCATTGTATCTGGACGAACGCGAGCAGCAATGTCGCGATACGGTAAACAGCAATCGCGATAGGCCACAATCCGACCTTTATCAAAGTCGGAAACGTGATGGTACGCATTTCTCCTCCTTACAGGAGGCATCACAACAACGTTTCACCAGGCAACGCCGGTCAACTGCTATTTGTGTATGAGAAATCGGTTGGAAACATTCCTCGTGTCAGCACGTTGTATGTATCGCCCCCGGCGCCAACCTTGTGTAATTGCTCCGAAAAGCTGTTCATTTGTTTATCACAGCATCTTCTTCCTGTCGGTTAAATTTCGCGTCAGTAGCACGTCATCTTCGTGGTGTAGAAATTTTAATGATCAGGAGTATAGTACTTTGCTCATACGAATCTAAGTTAAGGCTCAGAAGTTGGAAACAATTGCAGTTCGTGACACATGACAGTGTTGTTAACAATTATTAGTGCACGCGATAGTCTGGATAATAATAATAATAATAATAATAATAATAATAATAATAATAATAATAATTGCGCTCGGACTTCATTAAGAAAATCATAGAGTGTAGATTCGACTGACAAATGTTGAAAACGGAAAACGATAGTGCGCTTATGATACGTGAATACTGCGTCACCAAACTGACGATTTACAACTGATTTAAAAAGGCTGAGAAATAATTACAAAAGCTTTCACTAACAGGACTGCGGGATTATGTATTCTTTTACCAAATAATACTTTATGTCAGTCAAAAATTGTCGTTAATTTACAACATAGTTCACATTACAAAATTATACAATCTTGTACTGGCGAAGCACGAAGAAGCAAAAGATGAAAAAAGGACTTCTCACTACGAGATACCTTACTTTATTATAGAAGAAAATCCAAAATTACATAGATAATTAAGAGATTACCAGGAAGTTAAAATTTTGGGATTTAATCATGTCGCTAACATCATTGAACGACAGTGTTTTGCTTCAAGCTGTAATTAGGATTATAGCATGCAATAAATATACTGCTTAAATAGTAACTTCATGAACTGTAATTTTATGAGAATTTCTGTACAAAATAATTGAGAAACAACTAATATAGAGATGCCGCAAGAATGACCAAGAAGATTAAGATTTTCAAATGTTGCATTACTATATTTACAAAAACACGAAAATCTGCACTGTATTGGAGATAAATATGTTACATTTACTGTAGAATGGTGCGTACTTAATCAACTGTTTGCTGATTGTCCATCTAGAATGATCTGTTCCAGAACAGCAAAAGACGCACTGCTGTCTGATGTTGATGCTTTCAGATTTTCATTGTCAATATTTCTTGAGAAAGGCTCAAAGGAGGATCTTATTTATGGTTGACACTAATTTTCTTTTATCTCTTAGTGCCACATTTCTTTTAGTGTAAGATAATACTTTTGGTAGTTCTGATTAATGTCAGTAGAGTCGATAAGTTGGTCCAAAGTCAAATTTACTTCCTCTAAAACAGTCTTGAATTGTGTACCCAATTCAGAGTTTGCATTTAACTATTCCCAAACACTATCCTGTTAGAGATACCGGACCGATTACGGAATCTGAACAATCATTCTGCACTAGTGTTGAAACATGATTTGCTTAATTTTTGTGCAAATCTTCCCGCTGCTGCCTGCAGCTCTACTCCTCAAAGCAGAACTACGATAGACCGTTGTTGCTTTCACCAAGTGTAGGGAGCATCATCAGTGGTAGTCAGTTTTGGCGTAGCTGCATGTTTTATTTACCCATTGAATTAGTCTTGTCTTAGCACAAAGTAGAAATTTTTATTGTGATTTTCCATAATGTCGTAAAATTTTGACTTAGAAGTGTCAAGCTAGGTCAGAACACTCTGCGTAGAAACACCGATTTGAATTTTATCGCCGTCCGTAGTGGCCTAGAGGTTCTAGGGTCTTCAGTCTGGAACCGTGAGACCGCTACGGTCGCAGGTTCGAATCCTGACTCGGGCATGGATGTGTGTGACGTCCTTAGATTAGGGGACTGATGACTTCAGAAGTTAAGTTCCACAGTGCTCAGAGCCATTTGAACCATTTTGAATTTTATTAGACACTCCCAGACTTTAAAGCTTCTTTTTATTCCTAACGTTAATTTTGCTTATTGTAATGTAGTGTACGATATTTTAATACACCTTACTTTTAAACGATCACGAAGATGAAATTTAAAACAACTCGTGACGTGGGTCTTAGCAAGCAGAACTGAATAGGTTCTGAATTTGCTATTTGACTGTGCCTCATAATTACTTATTATTGGCGAATGAGAAAGAGGGGGAAGAGTTCAACATTTTACATATAATGAGGTTGGCGTGAATGACGCCCGGTACATGAAGACTGGGCTTCACTTCGCTATAAAAATGCGGTCCAGATTGTCGGGAATTCAGATTTGATGCATCTCGAATTTGAGATGGTTAACTGGGCCTCATGCTACTGTAAATGGACGACGACAGCAACAAGCGTCAAACTATTAAAACCGAAGATGAGCATCCAAGACAAATGTCGAGTACTGATGGGAAACCAGGTATGCGACAGCTCGCCACCATGATAGCTGGTCTGTGCAAGGGCGTCTTAGCTCTGCCACCAGCACGCGCTTACTGTTAACAAGAGTGTAACTGGGGAGCTAAGTTGCCATGATAAATGAACGTACATAATTACGTAGCATACTGTGCGTATTTGGATGTTTTCATTCTCATTCTTCTAGCTGTTTCTTCATTTCCGATCTTGAAAGCATCCTCTAATCATACTGATCCAGCATAAAGTGAAACGTATATACTTTTATTGCTTTCTGTCCCCAACATTTTTTATCTCCTGATTCCTGAAAATACTCCTCCAGTATCGAGGTAGGGAGAGAGAAGCTTTTTTTAAAACTTTTTATTGCATTCTTTTTCGATTAAAAACAGGAATAAAACAAGAATATATAGAAGTCACGGCGAGTGAGCGAGATTTTTGTCGCGATCATATTTTAAAATATCTGCAACACCTGTTCGGACATTTAATAACAGGCTGTCCCAGGAATGAACAGCGGATCGGTCGCGGACTTTGACAGATGGGCCCCACGGGTGTTAAATCGACAGCTCCACGCTACCGAGCCTCCCCCATCCCTTCCCTCCCACCGAACCTGCTCCACCACACCCCTGCCTGCTCCGTGATGTATTCGCTTTCCTGTGGAATGCAGGCGCCCCCGGAACGAGTCAAACCGTGGCCTGTCGCACAACTCTAATAAACGGCGTGTTTACGTCATTTTTGCTGATTAATCGAAGCTCGATTTATATGTCTTTAGCGGGTTTAACGGGGGTCGCTATTGGTCAGATATGCTGTTGCGCGACCTCTTTCAATACACGAATTTGTAAACAAATTGACGACAGAGTACAGTCACTGATAAGGAATGTTCGTCACCCATGGGATG